>NC_071469.1:18587790-19208471 GCF_028500815.1 Rissa tridactyla
GCCCCTCTGCGCACACAGGGGGATTCTCTCCTAATTTTCTTCTTTTTCGTGGAAGGGGGCAGTTTTCCACGACCACATTTGTGGTTCTCGGTTCTCCCTTTAGCCCCACACCCCGCAGCCCTCCTCGCCTGCCGGCAGCTCCCTAATCATCCTGCCCTTCATCCCTCCTGCCTCAGCCATCCCATTCTCCAGAAGACAGGAGAGGGAAGGTCAGCGCTTCCCTCCCACTGCTGGATCAAGTTTTCCCAAATGCCCTGAGAGATGCCACTTCATTCCCAGCCCTGGACCTTGGTTTTGGAAGGGTCTTTTCTCCCACCACTAATCCTTGAGAGTTCAGAGCACACCCAAGTCTCTGCGAGTGGCACGAGCCTCACACAATACCCAACAAAAGCCAGGAAGGAAAAGTGCCTTTTCCTTAGGATCCTGTCCTGGATCCTGGATCTAGCGGACCCTTACCCTCCCCTGATGCTTCTCTATTCAAACCAAGGCTCAGCCTCTGTGCGGTTTTACCCCCCCGGCAGCATCCCTCGCCAGGGCTCCTGCTTACCTGGGAGGAGTGAAGAGAAGCACCGAGCTCCCTGCTGAAGGGGACGGGCAGGCTGGGATCTGCGAGCGTCCCAAGGTGATGCAGCTGTCAACTTATAGTGACATTTGATCATCTGGAGGAGCCGATTGGCCCCAGACCCCCTGCGCTGGGTAAGGAAGGGAAGGGAGTGGGGATGGGGCGGGGGCATGGGGAGGGGGGAGTAAGGGAAGGGGAAAAAAAAGGTCATACCATGTATAGGAGCAGCTGGAGGAATTGCACAGATGATGCTAAGATGGGAGGGACATGTTTGGAGAAAAAAAAAAAAACTCCAGGGCTTATGTTTCTATATTTACAACCCCACCAGGCAGGCAGAGCTTAAAGAGGGGTATCTGAGGCAAAGGCACCTCGGAAACAAACTGTGGGGGCCCCACAGCCCCATGGTGCATGGTCACTGCTTAAAACCTGGTCGTGGCACCCCGGCTCTTGCAATCTCAACACAGCAGCAGCCTCTGCTCTCCCGACCAGGCAGGACCCCCTCCTTCCCTGCTGCCCCTTTACACATAAAGAGCTTTGGTTGCTCTGCAGGGTTAGAGCCTGCGGAGGGCTTGGGGACCCTCTGCCGTCCAATGCTCTTTGAAACAAGCAGTCATGGGGCGTGTGAGAAGTCAGAAGCATGTAGCACACACGTCGCATGTGTGTTTGTGTGTGGGTGGTGTGTGGCACGCACCTACCTCTCGCTGAGACTACCAGGGCTCTGCCACGCATCAGAGCTTGAGGAGACCTGGATCAAAAAGCAAGAAAGCGGGAATGCAGCCAGAGAGCTTGTCTGACCTCAAGCCACCCTTCTTAGCGTGATGTAAAAGCATTATTTAAGTAAGGACATCTTAGAGAGGGCAAACCCCAGATGGCTGGACCCCACCTAGGATCCTCTAGGTTCCCGGAGGGGTTTTGCCGCCCGAGCAGCCCCCGCAGTTGCACGGCTGTGCCGGCAGAGGATTGCAGTGCCTTGGACAACCCTCTGGCTCACGGTTTCCATTTCACTAAACCTCGCAGACTGTGGCTCCCCATTCCCACCCTCCCTTGGCAGGGCTCCCCGGCGGTGCAGAGCATGCCCTCCGGTGTGCCTGGCAGGTCCAGCACCCTCTTTCTCCCAGCCTGTAGGAGCAGAGAAAACCTTTAGGAGCTGCAGGGCAGGCGGTATTTTTGGCCCGGGTCACAGATCCGTTCCTGCCCACTCTTTCCCTGCCGCTTGTAGGAAAGGGTCCCCAACCGAGGATGTAGAGACGAGCTTTTAAAGCCGTGGAGCAGAAGCACAGCGCTGCAGCCTCCCCTTCACCAGGTAACATGCACGAGCCAAAATCCCCTCTCCAGCTTGTATTCTCCGGCTGTCCGGCAGCTTATCCCCTCGCCTCCCTCCCGCAACCCAGCTCGAGCCAATGCTTTTGTAACTCATTGCGTGAGAGAGGGACAGAGTGCATCCATCCTGAGCGCCCTGGCTGCGGCCAGGAGGAGTTTCCCGGGTGGGGGAGCTGGGGTGGGCACTCCGAGCTGCCGAGGAAAGCGGCACCTGCATGGGGATGTGGGGCCAGACCAGGTATTGTGGCCTCTGTTCCCCCATCTCAGCTCTGCCAAAAGTGCTAACACAGCAAACCAGCCTTCACGCTGCATTTTCAGTGCCATCAAGCATTTTTGCCACCTTCCACTGGCTCATTTTCCTCGGGCACTGCACCAGCTGGGCACGTCTCCAAGAAATACTGTATTTGCCCAAACTGGCAGCAGAGTGGGGATGTGTGGGAGGGGAGTCCCCCAGCTCTTTCTCCTTTTATGTTTGCCGTGGACTCAGTTTGGCAACGGTATTCACCAGCCTCCTTCACCTGCCTGCCAGTTATAGACTGTCCCCGCTGCTGACAGGGCATCGAGACTCAGGTCTCCCACTGATCAACCAAGTTAAAAAGGAAACGTGTGTGTGTGCGTGTGTGCAAGTGTGTGTGCAGCCTGGGCGGTTCTCAGCAGATGCGAGGATGAACACTCCCGTGGTCCCGTCTGGCCCGTTTGCTGCCAGTCGGTTGGCAGGAGCAGCGTGAGCATATTTGCGGGGTTGCACAGCCTCTGCTGGAGCGGTGCTGCTTGTGCACCAGCAGCAGGGAAGTGCTCCACGTCACTCAAATTCCCCTCTCAGCATCTTGATAAATGGGACGTAATGCAGGCTACGGGAGGGACAGGTAACCAGATGTTTCCACCTGCTGCAGCTCTATTTTCAAATAGATGAGATGCAAACATTGCTCCCTGCAGTATCCCCTTAGTTCCTGTGCACATGCATCAGCACTCAGCTCAACTCCTGATCTGGACACGTTGGGCAACTGTTCCAGACAATGTCCGTCTTTATGTTATACACCGCGTCCATGCGCCATCTTCCCTATCACCACCCCCTGCGAGCATGGCCCATCTGCTTAGTTCTGTCCCAAAGGACTCCTGTGCATTCGATGGGCTGCCTCTGCAGAGCGCTCGTGTCCATGCATCTTGTCTCCAGTCCCAGTGTGATCTGGTTCCCTCCTCCCACAGGACCAAGGGGATCTGCTCCATCCCTCTGGAAGAGGGCTTATCTGATGCACACATCCTCTGTTTGTTCTGCTATCATCTGGTTCACAACCAAGGCACATTCCCCACAGCCAGTTTTATGTTTGCCCTTTCTTCTCTTTGTGGGTGTCTTTATCTGCTTTGGCATATGATCCTCTCAAATATTTGTTTCAGACCTTAGCTGCATACCCTGTGCTTTAAATACATACCCTACATCTAGTCCTTATGTCACCTCTTGATGCCATCGCACACCAATTTCATTCACAGCCTGCGACATTTTCATCATTGGTTTTACCTCTCTTTCCTGTAGCTTGTCCTGCTCTAGGATATATATTTTGTGCTGTCTTGACATCCGCTCTTCTCCCTGCATCAGCAGCAAGGTGTACGTGGACTTGCCTTTGAGCTGCTGCAGCGCAGCCACGCCAGCCTAGAGAGCAAGCAAACCACCACCAACTACCTCGTACTCGCTACTGATTGCACGGACCACATGAGAGAGACACGATCCCAGCTGTGGCCACATTTCTTCCAAAAGCTATCAGGTTTTGTTAGGCGAGGGTGCAGCGAGCACCTGCCTTTGGAGAAGCCCCTCTCACCGGCTGCCAGGTTAGAAGACAGCACCGAGGCCAAAGAGAGCATCCATGCAGGTCACAGACATGAACCAGGGTCTCAAACCACATGAAGTCCCTCTGCCTGCTGACCTCAAGCCAGAGCCTGGCATGCTTCTACAGTGACAGCATCTCCACCTGGGAGAGGATACAGCACACCAGCATTCCTCCTTGAATAGGAAGTAGAGGCTGGGGCAGAGATCTAGAGAAGTTTCCACTAGGCAACTTAACCCAATATCGCATTTCTTTTCAGTAGGTAGGAGCACCCCGACTGGTTATTTGAGATGGGCCACAGGAATATGCAGCATGGCAGGGCCACTTGCAGGGGAGCTCTAATCAGCCCTTCTCATCTTTTCTGGCTGTTGGCTGACGTATTGCAGCAGCCAGTGCGCTCGGCAGGAGATGCCTTTAACTACGGTGCTCACACATTAGCCCAAATAATTTTACAAGTTGTGTAAAAGATGGGCACTTTGGCCAAATGCTTGTCTCTGTTTTTTATACCCTCACCCCCCCATGCTCATTGCACACCAGCATTTTAAGGATCACTGCCTCCTATGGCTGGATGGTGCCCAGCCAGCGAGCTAAAAAGCCCTATAAAAGTGCATCTAAAAACCTCTACAGCCCTGGAAGTCTGAAATTCTACCTGCAGCTTCATGTTCATTAAAGACTACAGTTTGTAAATAAAATCAGCTACATCCTTCCCATAAAACAGGTGCTCTTTCACAACTCAGGAGAGATGTAACTCCCGAGAAGATAGAATACCTACCCCTTATTCACCAACTGCTGACCAACACTGAGCAAACTGATCTAATACCGAAGCAGCTCCTGCTTTGGCACACAAGTTGGGCCAGAGGACCTCCTGAGCTCCTTCCTCACCCAAACTTGCCCATGACTCTGCACTTACACCTTCAAGACAGAGCTCCAGAGGAACATCCACTGACGTTGTCTTTCATCCGAAAATGGTTAAGTTATCCAAAGTGAAATTATTTGCCAGGAAAATGTGTTTTACTTGAGTTGTTTCATCATTCATAGTCTGAGTGTTTCTTTTTTTTTTTTTTATTTTTGCCTCTCTGAAGTCATATTTGAATGCTTTCAAAACAACATCTTTTGATTTTTTTGCACGATACAGCTATTCTAGTTTTGGTGCGTTTGTCCACTTATACAGACATCAGCACTGAAACACCTGAAGTTATCTATGAAAGCGTGTTGATTAAGCTGACTGGGAAAGGGTGGAGAGGGGTTTTTCTGGTTCGTGACACTTTCAATTATAAACCTTTTACCATGATTAAGGGCAGGCAGGAAATGAGAATCACAAAAGGCACTTGGGAAGGAAAACTAAATTCTTACCCAGTTCTCCCCCATCCCCCCTTCTACTCTTTATCCCGCTCCAGAGAAAGGGTTTCTGCAGTGGGTTTTAATCAGCCGTTCAAGGTTAGAGTAGATGCCCTACATTCACCAAAACACACTTTCCAATTTAATTGAAGTGGTTGCCAATAAAAAGGCAGATCAGGTACTAAGTAAGTACGCTCAGAGAAAGGACAGAATATATATATATATAATTAATTATTTTCTGTTCCTGGGTAAAATCCAATGACCCGTTTTATGCAGCCGGTCAAGCAGAGATCAGAATAGCCTTAAACTTTAACATCAGCTCCTCTATTTAAGTATCAGCAGACTGCTGCCATTTTACAGGCGATGGGATCCTGAGGAATCTGAAACACAACTCAAATGGGCCAAGCGAAGACCAGGCTTCCTCCCCAGCTCCTCTAATAGCCCCGGCTTGGCATCTGGGCTCGGGATCTCAGTCCCTCCCCCAGCTAGAAGAGACCTGGTGCAGCGCTTGCCACGCACAGCGATGCAGCTCTTGCAGCAGCTGCTCAGATACAGGGGAGACCAAGTATTCACCAGCGTGTGGGTTCACCTACCTGAATCCTGCAGGGTGGCTGGGGAACCTCAGGGTACCGACACCTTCTCCTGATGGGGCTCCATGGCATCTCAGAGGTTCAGAGGCATAAAAAGGAGAAGAATGGGCAACAAATAACCTTTCTCTTATTACCTAATTACCTTATTACCAAATTACCTGTGTACGACTCCATCTGCCTTCCTGATACTGCTCTTCTCCTTGCATCTGGGGGCAGGGAGTCAATCAACACCTCCATGGAGGACTCTAAAGTGTCATCCCTTCTGTGAAATTCAGTCAGTAGGAGAACCTGTCCCATCTTATCCCCTCTTAGCCTGTAAGAGCAGAAACTCTACACGTTGGCATAAGAAACAGGGAGGGATTTGAACACCTACTTCAGCATCAGATGCAAACATAAGCCAGCCTTGTGCGTCGTTCATATGGAACGTGCTGCAAATACACTCATTAGGCTGGTGTGGTTTTGGTGGTGACAGTGGCAGAGCGGGGTACATATCATTGGGCATTTTTAAATTCTGTTGAAATTTCCTTATTTATAATGGCTTTTTTTCTAAGTTTCCAGTTGGGTTGGCTCTGGTTGTTATTTTCTGGTTTTCTTCCCAGCAACATTTTCAGTGTTAGAGACACACACAGTCACTAGCATTCCTAAAGCACAATGGAAGTTTTGAGTTGTTAAAGTCATTGGTCGAAGAGGAATTAATTGCATTAGGGTATTTGCATGAAGGATTGAGCAGCTACCCTGCAATCCTTACACAGGTCAGTGCTGCACTAAGGAGCAGCGTGTCCTGCAGAGCCAAGTGTGATCTCATCAGTCACCAGGGAGACAGAGAGGGAGAAAGCAAACGGAAAGCTCACCTCCAACACCAACCCAAAGATGTATCTGCATCCCTTCCATGAGAACCGGCCTCACCAGATGGGCCGCAGCAATGATGGATGCGGGAAATGCTTTGCTATCTTGATCTATGACAGTGTGACTCAAAGTCAGATTAGAGATGTGTTACCACACAGGGTCAATGAGCAACGAGGCTTAGCAGGGTGATACTGGAGAAGAAGCAAGAATTTGCCTTCAGAGTTGACTTTCTGGCGTAGCTCACAAGCATTCCAAAAGCCAGATGGAAGAGACCAGGCTTAAGCCAGGTGTAAAGCTGCTTTGGAGACCTCCAGAGAAGCTGCTCTTGCATACCCCAATCTCCCTGTGAGCGCATTTAACCTCCCAGCTGCCTTGGCACCCACACTAAAAGGCTGTGAAAAAGTGAAGCCCAAACTGGGGTGACAGACGGAAAAGGGATGAAACGCCCAAGGGCCAAGAGGTAGAGGTGCTAAATAACTGCAGGGCTTTTGGGCAGCTCACATGTGCGGCCAGGGCAAAGGTGGGTATTGGTGCCATTCTTACCAGCTCACTTTAGCAGTCTCTGCCCTGATCAAACTGCACACAAACCCCCAACAAAAATTCACCAAACTGATCAACTCCAAACCCGCTCCGCTCCCAGCGCAGCACATTCCGCACTTGCACGGTCCGCATACAGCACATCCCTTGCCAGGAACAAGCAGGGACGGAGCCAGAATTTGCACTCTTCCTCTCTGGGGATGGCAGCAATCAAAACATAGCTCCAAATTTGCATTTTGCAACCCTGACTTTTGCAAAACAGTAAATCTGACCGGCAAACTTGAAAAGCCTCCAACTGGTTTCATTGCCTGGAGCTACTCTGCTAGAATATCTGTCCTGGCAATATCACCATCATCTGCCCTTCACCTCTCCAGTACTTTAGATGCCAAACTTTGCAGGGCCAAAGCTGCGAGCATGCAATGGTGTTACTCGATAGCCCTTCTTCATGCTAATTTTAGTTGATGGAACTTTTCATGCTTTCAAAAAGGAGTCACTTTATTTATTTTTGAGAAACCTCCTGTACTTATTGGCCACTGTAAATATTCTTTTCCATCTGATGTTTTGAATTTACCTACAGGGCTCTAAAAGTAGCAAGAAAACAGCACCCGAAATGATCTCAAAGGAATGATGACCTGTTAATCTTGTAAACCAAACCAAGTAACGCGATGCACCCAACATGCAAGTGATTGCAGATGGAAACAAATTGCACATCAGTAAGTACTGAATTTCATCTTTCTTCAGTTAATATTGATTCCTAATTCTTGTGGTCACCCGTTGTTCCATCACTCAGCAGTTTGCTTTGGGAGATGTGCTTGCTTGATATGCTTTAGACATCTAAGACACAATCCCTCCGTGATTCTGGAGATCCTGCTTGGACACCCTAGCTGTCTCTCTGAAGAGAAGGGATTAGGCTGGACAACTCGAGACATAGCCAGGAGCTCATCCTCAGTCTATTTACACCTAAATGAACGAGACAGACAGCGAGGATGAAGCCCAAGCAGAGGGATGGGAGCCAGGACGAGCGCCTGGAGCTGCTGTTTCAGGCTGTCCCCAGAGGAGGTGAGCAAGGCAGGAGACCAGCCAAGGTGCTCACAGCAGCCACCCAGTCTCTCCACAACCTCAGGGAAGTACTACCTAGTCAACCGAACACCTTGCTGCTTTCATGCTTTAAAATGCTTGCTCATATAACTTCCAAAGACATTTTCCCCTTACTTTGCTTCAACCCCCACCCTGTTCTTCCCATCACGCTGAAAAGTCCCGAGCCTGTGACACTTCTATTTATTTGAAGGACGAAGAGCGCATGCCTTCAGCATTGCTAAACCACTATTACTTAGAGTTATTGTGAAGAGATTAAGCACCTTTCTGAAATTTATGATCTAAATCAAATTGTTCCACTGCAACCAAAACCCTCAGGGGACCCAATGCAAAATCACAGGGAAATCACCTGCAGCCTGTCTCATTATCAGGATCCTTGTAACAGGTCCATCATTTCTGAAGCAAATGTTAGCTCCAATTGCACTTCTTGTCACTGTCAGATCCATTCTTTACCCATTTTAAAAAATATATATATCATGCAGTATTAGCAAAAGTGTGTTGAGCTGGCAAGAGTTACCAATAGACCAACCTCAGAGCCTTGTTCAGTAGCATATCAGCTGCCACCTCATTATTTATAGCCGTCCCGCTCTTTGAGCTTGTTTATTTTCCTTCCCTAAGGTGGTGGTGTCGGCAGGGGAAGCTCTGACATTCAGGCCCAGGTGTCTCTGAGTCTGACCTTTCCTTCAAAGAGCAGAAACTGCAGACGTGTTTCAAGGAAGAAAGTCATTTGGAAACTTTAGACCCTCCTGTCCACCACCTCACTGGAGGCCCAGCACAGATCTGGGTTGAGCAGATATGTTAATTAGCCAGCTCATGCTTATAAGGATGGTCATAAAAATGAGCCTGTAATTATTTTATACCTGGAAAGGGAACCAGATGAAGCCTAGGCCCCAGTCTTGAGGCAGAGCAAGTGCTATAAAAAGGCACAACATTCAAAACAGACTTGAGTTTTCCATCAGCTAAGTTTTCCCCGAGTTTAAATAATGCTGGTTTACGGCCTGCAGGAAATAGGCATTGCAATGGCCATGATTTTCAATCCCATCTCACATACACTGTTGTAGAATCGTCTGTTAAATCTTGTTGGAAAAAAAAAGCAGCTCTGAAACTTGACAGGGAAAGACAAGCAGCCTGTTTCAGTATTACTGTAGCCCCCAAAGATTCATTTAATAGTGGATGCTGTACAAAAGGACGTTCCCCTTCTGCATTATCTAAAAATGCAGCACAGGGAAAGAAGAAATTGGAGAGAAGCAACACCTTGAGGTGTGCCTCAAGGTCAGAGTACTGAGAGCCTACAGAGGGGTTCAAGCCCTTCTCTTTGGGCACTGTTGACCTGCTGAGGGGATGGTAATTTGGGATAACACGGCAGCACAGGGAAAAGAGACAGCCAAGAGATACAGGGACCAGGAAAGCATTGCTTTTCATTTTAGCAAGAGATGAGCAGAAGCACTTTTTAGAGGTCTTTCACCAGTCTGGCAACCCCACTGCCTCCCCATGTTCATTTAATTGAGGAAAAAGTTCCCCTGGCAGATACAGGTACCTCATAAAAAGCTACACCCATCTGCTCCAAGCCAGGTCCTTTCCTAGTTCCTCACCAGCACCAGAGTGCTCTGGTCTCCCCAGAGAGTTTCCACATAACCTGTTCCCTTCTGTGCTGCAGCCAGAACCTGAACTATATCAGTTGTTTCTGTTGAAACCACATCTAGGTCTACACGGGCTTTAAGTGGGGAAAATATGTCCTGCAAATTGACCCTCCTTAGAGAAGAAATCTCACACAAGCAGCCTTTGAGACATTTTCTGCACTCTCCAACGTGGTAGGCCACAGGAATAGCAACAGGAGAAGTTTCTAGCCATCCTTTCCACCAGCCAACTGCAGAACAGAGTTGAAACAAATTGGTGCAGCCAGTTTGCACACATGCAAGGGCACAAGAACACCACTTCCACCTCCTGCCAGGACATCTCTCTGTACCCCATTGCTACTGCTCTGGCCTCACTTGAACATCCCACCATTGCAGAGGAAGACAGGGCCAGATGGTGTCTGTGCTCTCCCTAGCGCTCTCTGAGGAACACAGACTCCCTAAATTCCTACCTGCAGGAGGAGCCGAAGCAGAGGATGGAGAGGATGAGGGTACCAATAAGCAGAAAGATGACAGCAAGAAGTGGTATCTGAAAACATTCCCGTTCCTAACACTTTAGGAAAGCATAGGTAAGGCTAGCACAATCTATTTGCTCTCTCTGCACCATGGAAATGTTATTACTTGGAAGATCACCTCCATAAACAGGTTTTTTATTAGATGGTTCCAGATAGAGTAGTCCCTGCATTAGAGCGCTGGGTTCCTGTACAGACAGCTATATTGACCTCATCTCAACCGTGTAAGCAGGCTATAGAGGAATTTATTTTTTTTGTATTGCTGACATTTCCAGTGATTTTGGTTGAAGCCTATGACGCTGCTCAGGTCTATTAGTTGGGGAGCTAAGCTCTCTGCTTCTCATAGCTGATCATTCCATAGGAATTCTTCTGCATGCTGCTCCATCTCTCACCCAAACACTGCTTATTCCCATTTTACAGTCAGTTACCCTCGATAACAATGAAGGATGCAGCAAGATGACAAGGATCTCCTCACTAGGGCAGGCCCCTTTCCTGCATACAGCAAGCTCCTTTTCTTCTTGTCACTCAGCCTGATGTTTCTGCTCCTCCACTTTCCGCTCAAGCGGAGAGCTGCAAGGTCTTGGAAGACAGCTTTGCTGCAGGAACTCCTACATCAACAAAATCCTCAGAGCTGCCATCATTACAACATCTTTCTCAGATTTTATTAAATGCGTACAAAAAAAAAAAATAATCCAGGACACACAGTAAATATAAGCAGAAAGCAAACTGATGCAGGAAGAGAGAGAAATTGCCCTCGCTCCAGGAGAGCGGAAACAAGTTGCAAAATCATGTTGACATGGGAAGAGGGCAGGAATAAGGCTTTAAAGAAGGGATGGGGAACATGCTAACACCATGAAGACATGGGAGAGCTCAGAAACAGCCCTAGGAGCTGATTTACAGATCTCAGGTCCAAGGCCAGAGTTCCACTCTTTAGGGGCTCAGTTTCCCCATGTTCACAGCAAGCCCTGACCTCCCAAAACAACTTATTAAGATGCCTTTTCACCAAGGCAGCTTCCAGCATAAGAGAAGCAGCCATTTCCCAGATATCCTGCCCACCTCCAGGAGCGTAGCAGGCAGGTTATCGACATGCCCACCACCTCTGACATTCAGAAGTGTTTCGGTCACTGGAGCCCACAGGTCAGAGAACGAGCAAATCCCTTTCCCAAAGAAGGGAGGCAATGCCAGTGATCAGTACTTCTCACCTAGGAAAGGGGACCTCCAACCCCTGTTAGACAGGGAGAGGAAGGCAGCAGCTATTTGAAACAAAGCTGCTATGGCCACTGTCAGGACCGAAGAGTAGTAGGAACATCATGGCATGGGTACATAACTGTGATTCAAGGATGATCTGGGAACTAAAGGAAAAGACAGGACTAAGTTGAACATGATTTGAGGTACACAGAGTAGATGGAAGTCCCTCAAAGCAGATGTTGTAGAGGGACAGAGGCTGCGTTGTAACAGGGGAAGGCTTTACCCACAGCTGGCACCAACAGTGTGACAAGTGGTCCCTGCAGTCTTCTCACACTCAGGATCTGCCCATTGCCCTTCTTTCAGACACTTTTTTTTTTTAACCAGGTTTCTGTTGAGGTCCCTCTCTCCCACCACCCAGCCACCAAGAGCCACAAAAGCAGAAATTCCTCATCATGTAGCAAAAGCCCTGCCAGCTCGGCAAGGCAGCAGATCCCTCTCTTCCAACACTTAAGAGAGAGAGAGAGGGAGCAGAGCCACAGCCTCCCATCTCCATAGCAGAGGCAGATAAAAAATAAAAAAAAAAAAAAAAAAGAAGCCAAAGAGTCACATAGAAGGTTAAAACAGGGATGGGTTTTCTCAGCTGATCTGGTTCCTTTCATCCAACTGGAGGCAGCACGGGGTATAGCTCACACCCCAGGAAGAGTCAGGCTGTACTGAAGCAGGCTGACATCAGGCAGGAGAAGAGAAAAATCCTTCAATTATCTTCTGCGGAGCAGAGGAAATAGTGGCATTGAGGGTTGCATTGAGTCAGGACCAAGCTCAGCTGCAAGACAAGAAAACAACAAGTTTATGTACCTTGTTTGGCCTGCCACGAGCGATACCCTGTGCTGTACAGGGTCAGCATCTTTCTAGCAATTACTGGTGGTTTTCTCCCATACATTTCCACAAACCCCTGTGAATCAGCCCATAAAGCTTCAGCGCTGCAGGACAGCCAACCGTGCTACGTGCCTGTGGCAGGGCAGATGCCGAGGGCTGCACGCCCGGCAGAGGTCACGACTGCCCAGGCAGAGGGAAGGACATGCAGGACATGCTCCTCCCAAGGATGAGCCCTCTCCTCCCAAGGAAGAGATTAGCAGGTTTCCTTCAAGCCTCAGAAAGCCACTAAAGCAGAGAGTGTGTTCCTACAGCCCCCGGCAGCCACAGCTCTCCGCTTGGGACCATCTGTGGCAGTATCAGGTTCCTGCAGCTCTCGATCTGCTCCACGTGTGACAGCTGGTGCAGCCGGGGGACTCCAGCATGCAGATGACTTTTCCATTGCATGATAAATGACTCCTCCATGCTGACACTCTCCCCACCATTCCCAGTCTGGGGTTGACTGCAGATGGAGCAGAGTCCAAGAGAACAGTTGGGGTCCAGGAGTGGGTGACCTCCACAGGCACTCAACCTGCAGCAGGGAAACTTAACCCTTTGAAAGCCTCTTGACTCAGCTTCTAGCTCAATTCCTTTACAGCTTATCAGAAACCCATCCAACTTTCTCAGGCAGTATTTTCCTGTTGTCTCTGGGTTTTCAGCTCTGGCCTTTCTGCTGGCAGTAAAGTAACTCCAGCTGTCCCTTCAGTTTTGCTTCATTATGCAGAAGTTTGGCGGGGGGGAGGAAAAAGATGTTCACAAGTCTTGCTTATTGGAGAATTTCTCCTGAGCACACAATGCGCTGAAGGAGACTCAAAGCCAAGCATTACAGGGAAGACAAATAAATTAAGAGCTAATTTCCTTTTGCTGTCTCTTAGCATCTCTCTGCCTCACTAGTCAAACACACAGACACTGGCAGAGTCACATACCCTGGAAGTTGCCACCCACAGGGTCTCCAAGACCCACAGCATAGCAGGTTTCAAGTCAGCTGTGATGCTGAGAGAGCAGCAAGAGTGATTTTAAGAGCACAGACTAGCGTAGGAGACCACAAATCTTGAGGTTATAGGGCACAAAGCTGCCTCTAAATTTGGGAGCTGATGGAAAGTTTTCCTAATCCATGCAGATTATATTTAAACTTCCCACTCCAAGAACCCCCATGCCCTCCTCAGTAGCGTCTGGCAGTTTGTAGCAAATCCCAGGCAAGATCCTGCCCTGACCCTTGTGGGAAGCTACATTTTTCTAGGGTGCAGCAGTCCATAGGACAAGGAAAACACTCAAAGAGCTGCTCAGTATTTGGGAAATTTACTGCCTCTTTAGTATTCCCAACACAACAAACCCGAAGCAGGTCAACCTTATAATTCTGGTGTACCAGTGCTGCTGGACCACAGCTCATCTTGTTGTACAGGCTGTCTGTGGGACCATATTAAACAGGAGCAGATGAAATCATTCCACAATCAATCCTAACATCAGATGCATGTACTAGCGCACCTTGCAGCAGATAAAAATCACCCAAGCAATTACCAATTCGTACACAAACAGAACCAGAGTAGCGTTGCATGAGAGCAAGTATGCACCTCTCCAACTGAGGCATTTTGGCTTTCGCACCCAGAAGAATCTAGAATATCCACAAGGCTGGACAAGAGAGCAGGTATACGATGAAGGAATGGGCTCTCAGCCTTTTTTGGGGACAGCACAGACTTGTTTCTAAGAGTAGCTCTTGGAATAGAGCAAGTCCTAATCCCAGCCTTGTGCCTAAGGCATGAAGCTGATAAGCCACTGGGAATGCCCAACAGTTGTCACCCCCCATCTGGCACAAATCCCCTCCGAGCCCCTCGCCAAAACTGTGGGAGGTTTCTCATGCCTGCAGCCAAAATAAATGCATCAGGTGGTAGCGGTGTACCACTTGCTAGACACTGCCCAGAGCCTGCCCACCACAGCCTCTGCTCTGGAGAACAGCTCGTCCGCCGTGGTGAGGGCTGGACCTTGAAGTCTTTGTGCCCTACATGCCACCTCTTCAGTGCTTTCATTTGCTGCTGCATTTTTTTTTTTTTTTTTTTTTTGGAAGAGTCATCCTTCTTTCCCCCATCCACAACCAGTTTTGGCAGACACACCACCTGCTTGCTCAGTACAGATCAGCTTCCCAGCCCAGTGCTGACCGCAGCACTGCAAGCCCAAAGACAACAGCAGGCACTCAAACGCAAATAGCTGTTCTGTGCTTTGGAGAGTTTTCTTCAGGATAGTTTTCCCACACCATAGGTATCACACTACACATCCACACTAACCAGAGCAGGTTGGGAGCCACCAGGAACCGAGCAGAGCACATGCAATAGCCCCTCTGAGCACCCCTGCCATCTCCCTACCTCCTCTTCCTCATTTCAGGATGCTCGGTTGCAGCCAGCACCGGGGATTAAGGGGCTCAGCGATTTATGCCTCATTTCATAGCAAAACTCAGCAACTCTGTGCTGAGTGGGAGCCAGGGCAGAGTCAGATTTCTTTTTTAGGGGCTGCCAAAGAGTCACGGCAGGTCAGAGGCTGGGTGCTTGGTGTTCCCCAGCCTTGCTCAGGAAGAGAAATAAGAGAACTGAGACTATTTTTATATTTCTAATCCCAACCCAGACCCTTAGCTCGACTGCAGGAAATCTGACTGGCGGTCACCAGAAAGAGGAGAAGATGGTGGTGAGTTAGCGACAGAGGATGAGAAAAGCGGTCATGCATCCCCTCAGGAACAGCATAGTGTTGGCCAAAGTGGGTCCAGCTGCAATTACCATTGGGGATAAGACGCAACTCAGACCACAACCCACTTCTGTTTCACTGAAGAATGGGTGATACAGGGAGGACGGTGACAATGCTCCCCAAGGGAAAGAGAAAACTAGGTTTTATCTTAAACTGAGTCCAGAAAGGTTGCCGCTGTGCTTGACACAACGAAGAAACACCAGTCAGAGTTAGTGTTGTGACAAAGCACTTTCTCATCAGATAAACACAGCTTTTAAGTCCTGCATTTCATGGGGATGTCTTTCTGCCAGCTGAAATCAATCAAGGCCAGTGCTGACTTTGACTCAAGTGATACATGTAGTTTATGGCTGTTCTGTTGTACCTAACAATTGTATCAGAGTAGGAATTTGGAAAGCCATGAAGTATTCCTGATTTGTGCCTCTGGAGAATGTTTCAAAGCTTCGAAGTTTCAGACCTGCTCTGTTTTTCTCCTGACATTTCCTTCCAAATCCTGTTAGGACTTGCCAAGACGCAAACATCTGGGGTCCCACGCAGCTCTCACTGGATTTTGCGCTAATGCTAGGAGCAGGAGGGCTCCAGGTTTAGCAATACAGCTTCCCCCCCAGCACACCTCTTGCCCTGCCACGCCACCCTCAAGAAAGACCGAGGCTACCTTGGGAGGTTAAGGAAACCAAGACGGATGTTCTTCTCCCACAATAGTGACTCCATACTCATAGCTTTCGGCAAGAGGAAGAGGAGGCCTTATGTATGAGTATTTAGAGTCTAGCCCAGGGCTAAGCCCACGTCAACTCCAAGCTTTGTGTTTTCTTTCAGGAGATGACAATGCTGATAACAGTGACGTCCTCCATCCAGCCTGCTCCCATCCGCCACCACCTTTCTCCCCCTCCCACCCTACCAAAGCCCGGGAAGGACAACCTGCGGCTCCAGCGGCTGCTGAAGAAGGCAGCCAAGAAAAATGCCATCTTCACTTCAGAGCAAGCCAAGTCCTTTCGGTCCAGCCTCTCACCTGTGAATGAGGCCAGCTCTGACCTAGAGCACAATGAAAGCACTCCCCCAGCAGAGACCCCTGAAACCGCAGCACCCCCCACCACCAGCCTCCCGATCCACCTCTCCATCAAGCCCATCACCCACCGTGTCCCCTCCCCTTTCCGGAAGGGCAAGCCTTTCACACTGAAGGTCACTGAGCAGAGGCGCATTGCTGAGCACCTCAGCATCACAACCTCCCCAGCCATGCCCATGCTACACAAGCCAGGCGCTCCTGAGACTCCACAGCAGCCTGAAGGCAAGGACACCCACCCTCCCTCTCCAGGCAACCCTTCCATATTTGTTCACCCCCAGCCTCCTCCTTCCAGTACACCCAGTAAAGAAAGGGCACCAGAGGTTACCTACATCAACAAGGTACACGCTTATTTCCACAGTGTCAAGCCACCCAGGGCTAAGATACCCACACCAAATCAGACCCAAGCAACCATTAGCCATGAAGACAAAAGGCCACCTTCTCCAGCAGCTGAAACAAGCCACTCTGAATCATCTGCAGGGCAGATACCTACGCCACTCGATGACAGCGAGGCCACAGCTCCCACACTGGAGCCTCCTCTCCTTTCCGCTGCAGAGACAGAGCCTCCTAAGGAGCCCAAGCCTACTCCTACTGAAGAGTTCATCAAGGCCCCTTCACCCAAGCCCAGCACCTCCGATTCCCACACCAGTAAGTCTACAGCCCATGGAACTGATGTGGAAATATCTGGATCAGAGAGCACTCCTGAATTACCCAAGCAAGATGGCGACATCCTAAAGCCATCAACACCCAGCACTCCGTGGAGGCAGGCACACCCACAGGCAGCAAGCCCAGCACAAGCTGACAGTACAGGGGCCACCTCTACAGACACCAAGGCAGAACATGTCATTCAACCTCATTTGACCCCCAGCTTATCAAACACCAGCCCTCCCCTCAAAGCTGAGCCAACACTACCGCCAGTAGAAGAAGCAAGACCTCCTGGAGCCAATGCTGGTGGCTGGCATCGCCTCAGGAAGCACTTGATGGTGCAGCCAGAAGTACCCAACTTCCCAGAGCCTGAGTCAGAAAAGCTGGGACAAGAGGAAGGGAGCAAGGAAGACAGCTCTCAAGCAATCATCAGTCAAGACCACAGTCTGTTTAAATCAAGGGCCACAAGAATGTGGGATGCTATTTTATACCAGATGACAGTCAACAAAGAGAGGAAACCGCAAGCAGACGAGAAGAAGCTGCAGAAGGAAGAAAGCGTCTTTCTTCCCCGACGCTTACCCGTCCTTTTACATAAGCCACGCTTTGACGCCCGGAAACTGAAGGAGCTGGCTGCCAAACCCATGACAAAGATCACCACTGTGTTCGAGGTGGGCCGATTTAGACCCAAAGCAGCCGAGGAGCACACCAAGAGCTTTAACAGAACAGCATCAGGATGGTCAGTCAACTGAAGCCAGGCTGCTCCACCAGGCCCACATCTCTGAGGGTTTCTATAGGGCACCAAGCAAGAGAGCGCCTATGTCTAGGTTTACTGCCCGGCAGAGCCAAGTGTAAGGAAAAAAATAAAATGAAATAAAACCCCTCCAAGCCAGCAGCCTCATGCTATGGGTTTAAGGGTTACTCTCCATATGTGTATAAGCTCAGATGCATAACATACTGTGTCCACAGGTCATGAGCCAGGAAAACAGACTTTTGCTTTAAGAAGACCCAACAAGCTCTGTATGTAGTAATACAGGGAGAGAGGGGAGGCACACTGTGAAAAGGACAAATGGCCTGTAGAAAAAGCCCAGTTTAGAGGAGGCTGGTGGAATCTGAATTTATTTTGTTGTGTTTAAGACCAAGAGAAAACCTAGAAATAAAAGCAGCTGTAGACGGGACAACATGAAGGAATCCGGGTTGCTCCACATGTTCTCTAGGGATTCTTTGAAGCTGAACTCAAAGTGGGTACATACCATCTCTTCAGCTTCTCCACTGAAAGTGCTGTGGAGGGCACCTCACACCCGTTCACTGAGAACAAGGTGGAAACTCATCCTTCCACTCAGGGCACAGACAAGGGACAGCATAAGATATCCATCCTGCTGTCACACAGCGGTTCCCCTGCCTAAAACACTGGACATCATCATTTGATGTCCTCCTAGGTCAGTCTACTAAATCATAGCACACGGAAGACTAACTTTATTGCAGTAATCAAGTTCTCTTATGTATTTTACAGTGTTTTGTTTTTTTTTTTAAGTACAGCTGGGGGTTAGTGTTTCCATGATAACCAGCAAGAGATTGCTTCAGCATACCTACTGTTGCATACCTACTGGTGCCTGACATTCTGAAAAAAGGGTATTTAAAACAAAATCCCCAACTGTGGCCCATCCTCAGAGACAACTGTGCTTTCCAGCATTACAGTCACCCTTTGCATCTCCACCACCACCAAGCTTATAAGCATGAAACTGGAGATCAGCTGTTTCTGTTTCACAAGGGACTTTGTCATATGCTGGGATATTCCTACACAGCTAATATAGGATTGCTATGTTTAGTGCAAATAGGAAACTCGATACACAGCTCTTTACATTCTCTTCATGTGCAGAGGATACAGAGCTGACCAAAATGTCCCCAAGCCAAACTGCAAACAGACTTACAAACAAAACCAAGAGACCCTTTTGCCGTTTTGAAGTCCTCCAACTTTGCAATGATGCTATCAGTAAAGCTCAGTTATAGTCAAATCATCAGTGAAGTTTTCACTTTGCTGGCCTTATCGTCTTGATTTGTAACCCCTTCCCTATTCCAAGGAAAAAAAAAAATGAGAAGGAAGAATAACCCAAGTATCTAAAGTTTGGATTTCCCCAACCCCCCAGTTTTCTAGGAAAAAGCTAAAAAAGAGGTAGGTTGGAAACACACCAGTAATCGCAAGTGGATCCCAGGTAAGCCTTTGCAGGATAATTCAACATGCTGCAAGAGAAGGCTATAGAGAAAGATCCACGCAGCAACACAAAGTTGAAAAGAGTGCCGCTTAAAACATGTAGAATGCCTAAAGCAGATAAAGATGGCCTTACCACACAGTGCTAAAATGGCACCTTAGAAATGCCACAGATAGTTGGATGCCTGTGCACAAGAGTCTGCATTCACAAGGTCCACAGCATTAACGTGAAGCAGAACAGCCAATACTGATTACACTTGGGAGACAAAGTGAACCTGGCCAGAGGAGAAGGTGTGTTTTAATCCACGTTGTCCTGCAGTGAGGACAACCAGCCAGAACAAACCAGCTACTCTCACACGCAGCGATGAGGAAAGGCTTGTGTCTTGCATCTGCCAGGATTCCCACCAGGCTGCATCCACAACCTAGCCCCGCTGCACAGGGATGGAAGATGGAGGATCGCCGGTGAGAGGAACAATGCCCGCAGCGGGAAGCAGAGGAAGGCAGGTCTGGCTGCGTGGTTTAGCCTTTCCACCCCAGAAGTAAAGGGCAGAGGCATACAGCAGGCATGGACAGACTTTGGCAGGAGAGCATTGGAGAGGAGCAAATAGATGCCTGGAGGCAAGAGGAAATTTCCACTGGTGGTTCTGTATTGGGAGCCATTGCAGCACGTCCCAGCTTGAGCCGCTGCGCTGAGCGAGGGAAGGAAAACGACACTGGATGGAGTTCAGTTGTTTTTCAATGTCAAACAGCCTCGGGCAGTTGGTAAGAGCCCAAATTGCCACTTAGAGAAAACCTCTTGCTCTGCAGCCTGCTCAGAGGTCCTGCAGCTCAGGCAGGGAGGGGAGGAGAGGAGGAAAAACTGTACCTGTGGCTCAAGCAACTAGAAAGCTGATAAGGTGGTGTTGAGCAAGTGACACGGGGGTGAGCCAGAAGGGTTTAAGAGCAAAAAGGCAACCATGAAGGGATCTGGCAGTAGGGAAAAAGGATGAACATAGTTCAGGGGGTTGGAGAGGATCTGGGGAGCAGGGACCTCTCAGCACACAAAACAGCCAGCTAAAAGCCAAAGATCCTCCAAGTTATCACAGCCATTTTGCTCTTCACAGTCAAAAAAGCCTTCCTTGTGAATGAGCCCATAGGGCAACGGTGCTGTGCAGTGGTTGTTCGGAGCACTGGGTGGATCCTAGAGGACATCACATAACAGTTGCTGGCCTTTCAAGAAAGGATGCTGGAAAAAGATCAGAGCTGAGGGCACTTTCCTTTGAGCTGCTTGCAGAAGCTCAGGTAGAGGGGGGGAAAACAAAAAACACCAACAAATAAAAACCCACACACCTGAAGACAACCTAGCAAAACCTGTTTGCTATAAAGAATTGAAGCTCAGTAGGATCCCACCTGGTGCATCAAAACAGACTTCAGGAAAAAGAAGAGGACTGATCAAAGAGGAGACCTTAAAATAAGTTTCTGAAAAGGACAGGCAGAGAAGCAGGTTGAGGATACAAGTCTGGTGGGCTCCTCCTCCTTTACATCAAAAACCGTAGCTTTGGGAAGGCTTGGGTTTGTACTGCTGCCATCTCAAAGTGGCATTCAAGACAACAACTCTTCTAAACGGGCACCACGAAAGGAAAAAACACCCAAGCAAAACAATATGCTGCAACCAGAAGTCAGCTCCTTGAGGGAAAGAAAAAAAAGAAAAAAAAAAGAAGGAACACAGCCCCCAGAAGAATTCAGAAACAAAAGGTGTTTTGTAGCAGACAGAGCTATTTATAAGCTTGGCTTTGAAATAAAGCTTCTTTTTTGTAGTAGGAAAAAAGAGCATGAGCTTGTTTTCACCCCCAACAACTTCCTCTCCTCTCACAGTGCCAGATGCTGCCCAGTTGGATCCAACCAGTTATCACCTCCCTCTAGGCCATTCCTCCTTATTGCTGCAACCCTCTACTATTATCCACTCAAGATAACACCGGGATATCTATTAACATAAACACAATATGAGCATGAGATCCAAAGACCGTTTTAAGAGGGCACAGAGACAGCAACCCAGCTCTGCCTTTCCCCTTGCTACATGCCAGAGGACAGTCCTTTCTGCTCTGTTGGACTACCCAGCACAGCACATGTTCATGTCCTCCCTACTACAACCCTATTATGGACTGGTTCCAAGAGGTTACTGAAATCATTAAAAGCTTTTCCCCTGATTAATTCAGTAAATCGGGGAATTAGACCCCTGAAGCATCTGAATTTCAGGAGTACCCCAGCCCCCATGCTCAGCCAGAATGACCTCCAGCTATCCACTTCTCCTTGCAACAGAGAAGAACATAAGAAAAAGCAGCAGCTAGACGGTTCCTTTGAACTAGCAGAGGCAAACGCATCTTCACCCAAACAGCAGGAGCTAAGGGACTTAGTCTGCAGATTAAACTAACACAGGTATCCAGCTTCCCAGCAGCCTCAGAAAGTCAAAGACCAAAACAACCCCCCACCGTGTACCCACTCCCTTCCAGCTCAGAAAGTCAGGCATTTGCCCAGAAGCAAGGCTCCAGCTGTAACCATACAGTACCGTCCAGATCCCCCAGAGTGTAGCTGGCAGAAATAACCCCAACATCCCGCCAGAACAGCACCAGGAGTTTGTTACACAGTGCAAGGTCATACCCCACCTACCTGGTTAATGAGTTCTCCAGGCATGCTATTGCTCTGCAGCATCATCTATCAACACCTTCTTGTATTGGCCATGGCCTGTTGCAACAAATTTATACTTTTTGCCAGGAGTGGGCTGAACAGAAGAGAAAGAAACAGCCAAAGTCAGCATTTTTCTCCTTCAAATAGGCAGTCAAGATCAAATAACTGAAGGCAGAGGTGCATGGGAAACAGTGGTCTGTACTCCCAGAAGGCTTGGAGACCTCCAACTCTGGACTCCCTTCTCGCCCCTTCCACGCAAACTCTTTGCACAGAATGACAACCACTTTCTCTAAGAGTAAGGTAACACAGCAAACGCGAGATGTGTACGGGAAGGGAAGATGCAATGCCTGCGACCGCAAGGGAGGGCTTATCTGAGAGTCCCAGACCCCCACGCTGGGGTTGGTTTCACCCGTGGCCAGAGCCGCTTTCATTTACCACATACTGGCAGCAGTACTGATACACGAACAGACAAGATACTGTCCAGGCTGGAAGAGGAAGATGAAAGTTCAAGCAGCAGCTGCTTGCTGCATTTTAATAGGCACAAAACCCCAAGTGTTGATACTGTCTTTGGTTCAATTCCACTTAATTTTGCATGTTTTCTTGACTCTCAAGATTAAAAAAAACATAGTAAGAGCAAAGCAATTTCCAATTGTTCAATTTTAGCCTTGAACGCTGGGGCTTCCAACCTATAGCCAAAGAAGAAGAGACCCTTGGGTATTACTGGTTATAAAATTATTTTTGCCCCCACTTTTACTAGGGTTGAAGCAATAGCAGCTCACTGCTAGGAAGAGCTCTTCGGTATGCAATTGCATTGATAGATACAGGCAGCCCTTGCGCCTACAGAACATCTTCTCAGTATTTCCAACCCAGCTAAGAGCTCTTTTCTTTTTCACAGCAGAAAAAGTGCTTTCATACTTGCACAGACACTAACTCACCTTGATGTTAGTCTCAGGTTTGGGATTGCCCTTCTGTTCCCAAAGACTTCTTTTACTCACGATGTCTCCAGCCACGATATCCTGAGAAGACAATGTTCTCATTACCCTTCACTGCTAACGCTGCTGAACATGCCTTTGTTCACATCCCTTTCAAACCCACACATCTGACCTCCTTTTTTATTTATAATATCACGTCATCTGACCTATGACAGCTGCAGCTAAAACCCATGACTGTGAAAACTTCTTCCTATTCCCAGTATGTCCTATGTTTTCCTCTCTCTCACTCTCTTCAACAAGAGCCTGGATCAGAGATCCAACATGTTTATTTTCTTAAGTTTGTTAACTATTTAAGACATGTTAACATTGAGGCTTTTTTTACGTGGAAGGAATTTTGCTCACATAAACACAGATTTGCAACCCCTGTGTTACAGAATCAGCCTTGCTCACTATGACCAGAAAGTGAAATTGAGAGCAATACATAATACTCTCTGCATTTTCCGATTTTACAAGATTTATCAGCTTGGTACTACATCCAACTTTGTGTTCAACAACCAGACCTTCATCCTAGCCTCTGCAGAAGACATACATATTTTCCACACCAGCTGAATTTATTTCCATTTCAAAGCAGAGCCTCAAAAAGCATCACAGCTTTCCTAGCTGTACCACCAAGGAATGACTCAGGACCCTAGGACAGATGAATGTATGCTCATGATAGGGATCAGATCTCTAATATAGATGCCTTTAGAGCTGGTGGGCACCACCAATGAGCTGTACCAACAGGCTAATGTAAGTGTGCCCTCTTCCCCTGCACAAGCAAGGCAAGTTCCGTGAGTGCCATACCTTACAGGGCAGGGACTTCACGGCAGACTGAGCTGCAACCTCTCCAGTTTCCCAGAGGCTTTTCGTGCTGGCTACCATCATGCTCGTGGTGGGAAGGTCCAGAGAGGGCTGTCGGACAGGTTTTGGTGCCTTTGTGGATGTCTGGAAAATAAATGGAGAGAGATCACTGTCAGGGAGAGTTTGTTGGGTTTTTTTCCCCCCTGTTATTGGAGGTCCTCAAGGATGAGGGAAAAAGAAGACTTTTGACTTTTAGGGTCTTGCTAGTTCCTGACAGATGCTTCCACCCTTTAAGCAAGGGGCATGAGGAAACAGGATGGGACAGCTTGCTAAAGAAGCCTACTTTATACTGTGAAGGGATAGAGAGAGAGGAGAAAGGGCTGCTCCCATTCAAGGGGAGATGATTCAGTTGTCAACTCCCAGACGGTGAGATTAAGAGGCATGGTAGGAGAGCAACGTCCAGCAAAGAGGGATCCTTAAAGGGTGCGGACAGAGAGACAACACAGCAGCCCACCTCAATAGCCTGCGTGTACTGCTCCAGCCTGTCATCGATCTTCGACACAGGGAGAGGAGGCTGGGTCTTCTTTATGCTGTTACTGGAGAAGCAAGAAGAGGACTGAGGTGATGCTCCAGTACCTCAGCCAGAAGGAAGGACTTTGAGGGCCACAGGCAGCCTGTCACTCCTGCCCATAGCCACAGCAGGGCCTTCTGGCATGCTCCATTTGGAGAAAGGGACCTGCTTCACCCCAACACCCACATCAACCCTAGAGATACCTTTTCTTTATCGAGCGGTTCAGTGACTCGGTTCTGTCCGTGATCTAAAGTGGAAAAGAGAAGACAAAGATATTACTTTTCCTCCATGGACCTCAAATGGATGTCGGTCACCTTGGCTGACAATAGTTCAAATATTTCTCTTCCCTGCACCCTCATCCAGATTTTGGTTTGAAATGCCTCACTCAGTCTTATGTTCCCACACCAACCACGCAGTTTCCTTCTCCTTTCCAAGGCGGGTCAGCAGAATCCCAACTAAAAGCACCAGTGCACAGTAGCAGCGCAAACAATTTCAGGGGCAAACCAACAATGTGCAGCTTGACTAACAACTGAAACAGCAACCAAGACCATTTTCCCTGCTCAAGGTCCAGGTATCTCTCTCAGATACTTGGTTTTCCAGCCAGACACAAGAGAGAATGTGACAAGTGTGGACAGAAAAGGGGGGAAACTGCAGGCACTGCCAGACACATTTGCAGAAGAGGAGCCAAGCACGAGAGAGCCAACCACAAGATGTGACAAGAGCACAGGCATGAGTCACATCACAGCTTATCCCCACCAGAGAAGTGCACAGACAGGGCAAGTCAGCTCATGGAGCTGCCTGCAAGGCAGCCCTGCAGGTCCATCAGGAAAGAGAGTTTTGCACAAGAGGCTCCTGTGCAAGAACTCTTTGGCCAAGAGAGGAAGGCAAGCAAGCACTTCACAACCACTGAATAAAGGAAAGCTGAAGTGTTGCTTAACATCACAACTCTCTTGTGCTCCAGGAAAAAAGGAACATGGAGAGAAAAATCACTTTCAAGTCAAAGGGGAGGCTATTTCTTAGCAGTAGCTCCTGGAGCCAAGGAGCAGCAACCACGTAACAAGGAGCCTTCTCTCCCCATATACCACTGCCTGTGCTATGAAAAACATCACCTACCAAGTTAGCACATAAAAATCAGCACTAAATGCTCATTTTTAGACACTTTCGGGATACTGGTGCTAAATTTTAGTAAGCAGAAGACAAGACAGCGTCATAGAAATGACACATTTAACAGCTGTGCCAAAGAGCACAAGACGCATTAGAGAAGAGCACAACCACCAAACAGTGCAACTCTGGCTAAGAGAGATGCATCAGGGAGAGTCATTCTGTGGGGTCCCAACATGGCAGATATCCCTCCAGACAGTAGTTTCTGCTGGGCAAGCTGTCCGCCTGCTGCCAGCATGCTCCTTTGCTCAGTGCTGGAGGAATTGGTGCCCACCTGAGCCATGACTTCACAGATTGGGTTGCCCATCCCTGTGGGACATTGATGGGCTGTCTGGCACCTTATGGGGTATAACAGCACGTGAAAGGGGAACCAGGTAAATCCCTGCCCATGTCTCTGCTTCTCAGCCATAAGTAGGTATCAACAGGAAAAAGCTTTGCCAACCCTGCTAGGGAGATGCTGTACACATGCAAACCAACCACGGGTGCTTCCAAAAGACCATAAGTGAACATCAATTTGAACACAGAGGGGCCTAGAAACAAGCTGTAGGTGACAATAGATCTCAGCACGACAGTTGAGGTGAGAACAAACTTGTCCTAAGCTATTGGGAGACCACCTCTCTCTGCCCTGTAGGGCAATTCCTTGCAGCAAGAGTCGTGCATTTCTCTGGTCCAAAGGCCAATTTCTAAAGGCCAGAAGAAACAACAGTTGCTCACTCGGCCAACCTCAAACTTGGAGCTCACAAGCAGCCTGGGACAAAAAACGGGCTGGTACAAGGCTCCCCTTCTGCCACCACACATCCATTTCAGCCCCCAGGGCACACTGGCCCTGTGAACCCCAAACACCCACCTGCCCCAGATGTGTACCTGGCCTCCACCAGCCACAGCTGGCTGGGCAACTCACCGCCCATTACAGATGCTCTCGTCTTTCCACTGCAAGCACAGTGTTTCTGGTACGTGATCCTGTGCCAAAACACTTTCTTGGTGGTCAATGTGTTTAATTCTTAGTGTTCACATAAAGCGCTGATAGCTGGGGTGTAAAGAGCCTCCTTCCTTTGGAAGAATCCCAAGCTCATATTTTTCCCCGAACAGCTTTACATTTGGCTTTTTGTATTGGTGAGCTCTGACATCACCGTTATAAAACACAGAGACAATATTTCTAAGCCTTTCCCTGGGCTAATCCCAGCAGCAGCGGTTAAGCTCGGGTCAGGAAGCTATGTGTGTTTCGGGGTTGTAATGACGAGAATTTCAGCACATAAGAGGCACTGGAAGTGCTTCCCACATTTCCCCCATTGGTCCCACTCCGGGGATATGCTTTGGCCACCCCCACCCCACTTTTCAAACCTAACATTAGTGCATGGCCTGCATCCAAACCCACTCTTTTACCCTTCTCTATTTGATTTTTTAAAAGGCCTCTCCATAAAGAGCAAGAATACGATGATTGTAGATGATGAAACCTTCCTCTTATGATCTGTTTACTGGTGCAAGAGGAAGTGCTCATACAATCCTCACCATCGAGGAAACATTGACTAAGAAGCAAGTAACACAGATAAAAAAAACACAGAAAAAAAAATCAAGATAAAACCAATAGTAGATCAACAGGATACCTAAGCTCCTCACCATTTCTCTCACTGCTATAATCAACAGGCTTAGGGCTTAAAAAGACAAAAAGCCATTCACTACAGAAACCACTTATCTGTAGCTATTGTATTTAAAAGCACATGCACAGAACCAAGGATCTGTAGCAAACGCAACAGAAGTCATGAGATGCAATTCAGGTGGTGTTAAAAATGGAAGTTTCGCAAGAGCATCAATGCAGACAGATGTGACTGGGAAGGACACGATGCTTCAGGGAGCAGGAATCCCAGTTTGTTTAGAAAACTTAAGTCATACTGTCTGATTGTTTTCTAAGTAAGATAGGGAAATTCCAGTGCTTCAGGTTTTGGGGGAGGGCAAATTTCATTTTCTGACCAAGTTCATGTGTCATCTTTGAACAAATTCACAAGCTTAAAGCAAAGACATCTTTCTCAGTATTACAATATTCCCCGGAGTCCTCAATGAACTTTAGACATTTACGGTGATTGGCAAAGTATACACAGACAGAGACAGTTACAGCCTCCAAGAGCTTGAGCAGGCAAAGCAGGAGGAGAGGAGGCTGACAGCCAAAGAAGATGAAGGAAACAGACCAAGTGATTTGTCCCAGCCTGTAGCAGGAGCCGGATAACAGGATTCACACCCTATCTTACAACAAGCCCTGGGTCATCTTTCATCATCACTTAGGTGCTCTATCGTGATAGCTGCCATCACCTCCAGAGCGGCCTCAGGAACACAAACCTTCGTGGAGCACACTGCGGTGTGGTCAGAGCACAGCTCCTCCTCTTCCAGGCTGGTGGGGCTTGGAGCCTTCTGGCGTTTTTCTGGTGTTTCTTCTTCTTCTTCTTCTTCATTTCTTCTTCTCTTCTTTTCCTGAGTGCAGAAAATGAAGCCATCCGGAAGTGAGCTGGTCAAAGTGCTTACTGTGCAACAAAAGTCATTTTCCCCCGTCTCCCAGGCTTCCTGCTTTACACTAAACAAACACGTGAGCACAGAAACTTTGAGTTCGCGTTATCTAATTTTGAAGCATCCAGGAAGAAACTCATGTGTTAATTTGGGGAAAAAAAAAAAAAACAAAAAAAACAGTCAGAGTAATTTTGCAGATTCAAGGTTCCAAAATGATATGGAAAGGGGTCCTTGCATCAGTTAATAAAGATTTCTTACCACTACTGAGATAGGAAAATGTGAATTTCTCATTTAGAGGCCACAAGGAGAGTGAGCAGCTGCCTTTAGAATGAAGGGCTAGAAAGAGTCAAACACACAGTGCAAAAAGCACACTAGGCTCAGCAAGTCGAAATCCATTTACAACAGAAGATATCTGCGGCTCAGACACTCTAACAGACTTGCACACCACTCAAGTTCCAGCTTTGTCTCTCTTGTTTACCATGAGTCACACCTCATCAGAGGAGCAAAGAAAGAAAACCTCAGCTGGGAGCAATGCAAGATGTAGAGATACATCAAGCCAAAGTGCTCCAAAGGTTCGATAAAGGCTGGGGAGAGAAAAAGAAGCAGTAACATTTAGATTTGATTTCTCCTGAAGAACTACTCACTGCCCACAAAACCACAGGAGAAACAGCAGCACTTTCCTTCTCAGTATTGCAGGGGCATGACTAAACCACCACAAACTCTGGGAGTAGATACGCCGCCCTCACAAGAGGGCAGAGGCTGCCTGCAGTGACCCCAAGAAGGAACATAGGCAAGAGTGGCACCAGCCCAAAGTTATGCCATGACAACTTGTCTATGTGGGCTCAACACCCAGCAGTGTAAGCAGCAATGGCGAGCCGAGTTCTTGGAGAGCAGCCCCCAAGCCCTCCTGCCAGCCTCGTGGAGAGGAGAAGGTCAGCTCCTCCTGATCTCACCTCTTGATCAGCTCTCTCCTCTTCCTCCTGCTCTCTGACCCATTCTTCCTCTTGGCACAGCCTTTCTTCCTCCCCAGAAACCACATTCTCCTCCCGGATCTCCTCCGGGCTTTCCCGATCCAGCTGGATCTGCTCCAGTTTGACTTCAGCTTCCCTCACACCACCGTCGTCTTCTTTGTATGACTGCCGTGGAGACCTAGAGTTGGGGGAGAGAGGTCAAAGAAGCAAAACACATTGTTATGAGCCTACAAACATCAGCAGGTGCCTTTGACCTCTAGAAATACAGTTTTATCATTTCCCCAAGCCTACAACTTGCTGGGTGCTTTACACCAGGGCTCATAGCGACTTCCATGGGCCCATCCAGTTCCAGGCGCCCAGATGTAACAGCAGCCACATCACACTCCTATACTTCGAATGCCCAGGACATGGCTCGACTAAAAGTTGTGGCAGAGCTGAAGGTACCTGCACCTTTCCAGTCTCACAGCAGGCAAGACCCACAGGAAAACAGAGATCAGACAGACCTGAACACCAGGTCCTGGCCTCCACTCGGGCCCCAGGCAGAGAGGACACCTACCACCATGATGTGGTGCTGGTGCAATTCTCTGTGCTGCTGCAGCCAAAATCCCAGCTCAGCCAGTGTGCTTTGTGGTCCTGGTGCACAAACACAGCTCTGACACTGCCCCCACAGTTCCCACCATCAACTCAATGTGGGGCACCAAACACAGCCTTTCTCGCCCTTAACTCATCTTCCATGTTAACAGAGCCTCTCGCTGGAGGAGGATCCAAGCACCGACACGTGAACACGCTTCCCATGATCCACCTTTTCCCTAGCTGAAGCTAAACCGCAGGGCAAGGCTGCACAGCCACTCATGTGGGGTTTTTTTTGTTTGCAAGGCACAGTGTTTCGCAGGCAATGCCATACCCACATCTGACCCTGCACTCCAGTTTCACCTACCAGAATAAGTGACACTTCTATTCCTGCCATAGCCCAGCAAAACAAAGGAGTCGCAATGCAGCCAGGATCACCCCTTGGCTTAGGTTTAAAACCCACAACGGGGTTTGTGCAAGAGGATTCCTCCAGGTCTCCGAGGCTGCAGAGAGGAGACCCAGAAGCGCGTTTAAGCAATCAGCTTAAGCAGCCCATGCCTTTGGGCACAGAGTCGGTGCGAGCACATAACCCCAGAGCTCTCGCTGGCTCACAGCCATGCATCAAGATGTTATTGCCATCTTACTTTCCCCAGCCACAGAATAGCTTTTTCCTCCCACCCATTTCTTAGAAAATCACCTGGCTTGTGACAGCAAGGCCAGAGAGCTGGCGAGTGGGCAGCTGCCAAAGTGCAAGGCTGACTCACCGCTTCTGCCTCAGCAGCCAGCACCAGAACGTGAAAAAAAGTTCAAGTGATGCTTTTCCACCCACCTCTTTGCTGCTGGGAAGGCAGCTCACAGGACAACTTTCGTCCAGCCCTCCCAAATGACCACATTGGGAAAAAGCTGATGCATACGCTGGCTCGCCTGGCTAGCTACTAATCATCCTCCCACAACAGTGCAGTCACCAACAGCAAACAGGCTCTGAAGGTTTTATAGCCCAGGTAACTAGTGTCTCAACCAGGATGCCAGCAAAGCCTCCAGCTAAAGTGCAAGTTCATATTAAAAATTTAGGCCAGCAGATACAATGCAGTCTATGGGATGCCTTTTGCACCACAGCAATTTTGTACGGGAGGCAGCTAGTCTGACACAGCTCCAACCCGTTTGCATACAGCTGATAGCCACCAGGAACCAGAACCTTGATTCCCTTCGTCGTTCCACAAAGTGGGGAACTAGAACCAAAAATAAAGCGTGCCTTAGCACCAAGGTCCTCAGGGGATGCACAAACTGTTTTAGCTCTGTCCAAGGGAGAGCAACTGTCTCCATCCCCTCAGTCATAGCTACCACCTAAACATCTTTCACATGAAAAACCAGGATTTGCTCCATAGTCAGTTAAGCAGGAGAGATGGGAAACCCTGGCCTGGGGCATCCCAGCCAGACACACAGCCTACCTGGGCTCACACCGCACTCCAAGTCTGTCCTTTGCGTGAGGCAGGTAAGCAAGGAGGAAGGGAAAAACTGCTGAAAGGACTTCACAGGGCACAACCACCCACTAGGAAGCAAGCCCAACTTTTGCAAAAAGCCCAGCTCCAGCAAACCCAGTAGATCTGAACCCCTTCAGCTGCCTCTCCCAGCCAGGCTTTAAAGCACCACCCTTCTCTGATGGGCTTCACCTGCCATGGGTGCCACCTCCCCTGCTCAGCACCCTCTTACCACGCTACAGAATAAACACAAGCACCACATAAAAACCCAAGAAGCAATTTCTGGAGAGGATAATACAACCCTTCCAGCTAATTCTCTTGTCAAGGATAGCCTTTCTCCTAGGACAAGCTCTTTGCAAAGGGCGGGGGGGTGGGGGGGGGTTGTGTGGCAGAAAAAAAGGCAGCAGTCTGAAAAGCACATGGGGTTGATTTTTAATTGCTCTCACAGATGTGATAATCAGAACCAGGTGAGGAGCTTGAGGTCAGGGCTGCGGAGGTACAGCTCGCAGAGTGGTTTAGCTACAGTGTTTGGAAAAAAGTAAGAAAGAGGCGAGCTCTGTTTATTTGCTCAGCAGTAAATATTAACCTTAGGTATTTTTTCAATCTCGGGGGTAAAGAAGAGATTGTGTCATTGCGGGCTGAAATCCCCTATAAAACCAAGCTGCTGAGAGAAATGAGTCACAGAGTTCACATGCAGGTAGTAGATGGTGTCCGAGGGAAGTGGTTAAGGCAGGAGTTTGGTTCAGCTCAGCAAGGGGAGAGTGATGGGACATGGGGACTAAACAATCGGCACACAAGCACCTCTCAAGGCTCTCGACTGCCTGTTTTCCCCTGCCAAAAGAAGAGTCAAGCACAAGGTGGGCTGGGGCCATAACACCCACTATGCTGCCATGAGCCAGGAAGCAGCAATAACTTAGAAGAGCTTTTTAGGCTGGCCTGGATTATGTTAGAGGCCGTTTCAGCCCCTGCAGCAGCTCAGGTGGCTTAAATCCGCTGTTGTCACTCCTCCAAACTCAGGCGTCCTGGCAGGCTGCCATTGCTTGGAGTGCAAAGCTCAATCCAAACATCCCCAAAGTCCAGGGCAGTCCCTGAGCCTGTTCCTCCCCTCTAGCCCAAATGGCAGGCAGAGAGCATCCATCCCAGCAGTGCGGGACCTGTCCTGCCCCTCCTTGGGGACGGTCCTTTTGCTGGGCACGTTGGTTCCCCTCTCCTCGGTCCGGCTGTGTCACACCCACCTCTGTTTGCGCTGCTCAAGCTTCTGGGACCAGTCACTGAACCCCTCATCCTCCTCCAGCTCCGAAGTCCCGGATGGCTTAAAGTCATAGCTGAAATGCAGCAAGAAGGAAAACATGGAGTAAGATGCAAAAAAACCCCAAAAACTGGCCCAAAACAGCCCCAGCCTGATACCAGGCTCCAGTTATTGCCCTCCAGTTATTGCACCTTCTGTCTTCTGACCGCTCCCAAATCCCACTTGAAGCCTTATCCTCCGTTACAGGAAAGATGCTTTTGCCACATGATTAGGAGTACCCTTGTACAAAGGGAGCCTCAGGGCATCACTGAGAGACGGAGAAGAAGAAGGAGCATCCCACTGCCTGCCTGGTCTCTGGGGTCACACGCAGTCGAGCAAAAGACAAGCAGCACATCAAAACCAAAAAGTCCACGGTATTCTTCTGCACCAGAGCTGGCACTAGCTTGTTTGGACCAGAGGTGTTTCAAACTCTGTTGCTGCTTGCCCTACGCTTGTACACAGCCCCATAGAAAAGAAATCAGCAGGAGTCGGCCTGAACAGATCGCTGGATGAGGAAGGCACGAAGACACAAAGATTAGGATGCTGGCTCAAGTTCTGGGTTGGATCCTCACGATCCCCTACAGCTTTGAGACAGTCAAATACACTTGCGTGACTCTGGCACCCCACCTGTGAATACCCCACTGCTGCACGGAGCCGCAGCCCTCCCGGGTGCACAGCTGCCAGTGCCAGATGTGGGCTGGCCATGCATGGAGTAGGTTTTTTCCTATTTCTTTCCTTGCATTCGCAAGGAGAATCGCCTTCCAGCCAGGGGTCCTAGGTGGGCAGCCATATTGCAAGCATCGGCCTGAGGAGGGGGCTTCACAGCTGGTTTTGGGACGCAGGGCAGTCGTGTAATCTGGGAACGGGAATTAGGATGCGGGACCCACAGAATAGTTTAAACTCAGATTCAAACTACGTAGTAAATGTGGGTGAGTCTTTTCTTTGCCTTTCTGGGATCTTAGGAGGTGTCAGGAGATGCTTAGCCTCCTCCCTGACCCCAGTGGCTTGAAACACGAGGCATTTTTCTGAGATTCGGGAGTTTTGTATTGAACTGACTGCAGGAGTTGAGGGTATACAAAAAGCACATGCCCTCGCCAGGCTCACCAGGGAGGGTGGCAGGGGGTGCACACCGAAAACAGCTGCTCAGCCACAAGTTTGAGCACAGCCCACTCCTGCCGCGCTTCAGCATCCCCTTAGACTGCGGAGGGCAATAACCCAGACCAGGCTGGGTTATTTTCCGCTGCGTGTGTAGCAGTAGCTTGTGGATGCCCCAGGACAACGCTCAGGAGATTCGATGCAGAGCCAGGATGGGACCACGGATCTGACGAGTCCCAGGTCAGGACTTCACGCAAGCTGCAGCGTTGATGATTCCAAAGGCAGAATCACTCCAGTATTTGTGGCCCCGGCCACAAACATGTGCTCAGGCTAGCAGAAAAGCTCCCAGGGAGCAAGGGAGGCTGGCCAAATGCTGTTTGAAAACTGGTCGGTTCCCTGTGCCCCTCTGCAAACCTGGCCCCGGGGGAAGCAGGGAGCCAGCACAGCCCCATCAGCACTGCCCAAGCTGGTGTCCATCCCTCCGATTCCCAAGGCCACGCATGACTTTTCTGCAAACCCGCCATTTTGGGGGTTATTTCTGTATTTTTTAGTGGGGGAAGGGAGGAGAGGAGCTTTGCTCTGTCCCTTTGGTGTAAGGAAACGCCGAGGGCGGGTTTGCGCAAACAGAAGTGACATGGATGGAATGAGTCCCAGCGCGGGAAGACCCGAGGGAAGGAGGGCGCAGTGTTTACACAAGAGAGAGCGAAGCTTTTCAGAAGATTAATAGCCAGGGCTGACCCCAGCTGCATGAGCAAGTCCAGGTGGCTGTCAGCAGCTGCAGAAGAAACCAGGGGATGGCCAGAGAAGAAACATCCTTCCCGGTGAAGCCTGGCCCAGCCAGCTCAAGCATCACGGAGCCAGGAGCCAAACCCTTCATTTTAGGAGTTCTTGTCATTAAACCCTTCCGCCGATGTTTAAGCACTCAATTAAATATGGGCACTGCCAGCGGTCCCATGGGGTCAGCAGCGTGTCTGTGCCTATGCCCACAGGGCTGGAGCCTGCAAGCTGGGTTACTGGGGCTGCTGCACGCTGCTCTGTGCCCGGGGCCGCTCACAGCATCTCCCGGTAAAGCAGAGACCAGAGATCTTGTCGCCTGTTTTAAAGACTTCTGAGAATTATTTTCCAGCCCCCGTATGAAGAGGGGAGGGGGAGGGGGCGCGGGGTTGGAAAAGCTAACAATTATTATTAGTTTCCAGTTCTTCTGTTTGCTTTTAGGGCAGACTGCAGTGGGTTTGTCTGCAGAATATCACTGGGTGTATTTCCACAAAAGGTTTCGAAGCTTCTTCGCAATGCTTTTAGACTAAAAAAAAAAAAAAAAGTCCTGAATAATTATGAAAGTATCTGAGAAAAAAACTGATCTTTTCCTTGAAAAAATACATTTTTATTAATAGCTTTTGCTATTTTTCCAGTAAAATGAAGTTGCTACTTCTCTGATTGTAATCCCAAATCCTGCCACCACTTTTCCATTGTATTTCATATATTGAGAAATAAGTTGAACACATAAATAGCAGGAAGAGTAGGGTCTTTAAGACAGACTTCGGCAACTCGGAGTGCAGACTGGCTTTTGTGCCAGCCCCAGTGCTGCACAGCACCCGGGCTGCTGAAACATGGACACAGGGAGGCTGCATGGGATGCTGAGGTGGGATGCTGGGGACACGACTGGTCATGCTATCCTTTCTCCAGGGGTTTCCTCTCTGACAGCAGATAGCTCAGCATCTCTATGAATGCCTCCTGAGCTATTTTCATTTACGACCTGCCTCATTAAAGCACGAAGTTAACTTTAACCCTTGGAGCTGTGAACTGCACCAGCTCAGGAGCTGCTCCATGCTCCCCACTGCCGGGGCAGCATCCTCCGAGGGAGGAGCGAGGAACCTGGCTGGGAGAGGCAATCTCTCACTCAGCCGCCAGCACCATGATCTGCCCGGGGCTGTGCATCACATCCTCAGGCACGTGTCTGTCTTCGCACATATCAGGAACTTCCATTAGTTTCGGCGTAGGATGAGTCACCAGCTGAACTTTAACCAGGCACTGAAATCCCTGGCAATGGGAACTCCCTGCCTGAGCTCAGCCTTACCCAAGCTGTCCTAGTTTAAACTCTCAAGGCAGTAAAACACCCAGCCTTCAGCCAAAAGTGCAAAGCAGGGATTCTGGCTTTTTCTGCGCAAACTAGAAACACGCTATTTGTTAGTCTGGGCTAAATCCCCCAACCCAAACCTATTAGGGAACTTCCCCACCTCCCCAAACCACCCCAAACAACAGAGACACCCGCCCTGTGGATGCCGGAGGGTTTTGCTGCAAGGGGAGAGCGTGTCACTGAAGGATTTATCCGCAGGTGTTTCTTACTGGTTTTCCTGTGCTGGACCTGCGCTCTCCGAGCAGGAGCTGGTGCCATTCAAGCCCTCTTCTGCTTGGGACCTCAGCTGCTTCTCCCGCTCCCGCCGCCGCCGCTCTCTCGCTGCCTCCTCCTCGTCTTCCACGCTCCACTGCGCTGTCAGCCTGCCAAGCCAAAGGGAAAACCCATCCTTAACGCCATCGGGCAGCATCTGCAAAACCTGGTGATACCCACCCCCGAGGTGCTGGGGTTCCCCCCCGGCAAGCAGGGGTCTCCTGCAGAGGAGCACTTCCACTATGAGTGGTGGCCCTCAAAGCGGCATCCCCACCTCGATCAGCACGGCTCCACAGCGGGACTGACTGATGTGCAAGGATAAGGTAGAACACATGGACTGGGAGAGACGTAGAGGAGAGCCAGCCTTTCCTCCCCGAGGAAGATGTGGTGCATATCCCCCTCCTCCCAGACCTCCCTCCTGGAAGCCCCCTGGGAAGCACCATTCCCTGCAAAGCAGCTTTGTACCCCAGGAAGGGTTTGTAAAGGGTCTTGCAGTGGTGCAGGAAATCCCACACCTCCATCTGAAGCTCACCCAGGGAGGGTGAGATCTGCACCCAGATCTGCACCCTGGGGGTGAGTTTCCTTAAGCAGTTGAGCTGCTCCTGCCTGACCAGGAGGAGAGGGAACAGTGGCAGAGGGCAGCATCTGTGTCCTGCTCTGCCCTGCCAAGCTTCCTTCCTTCCCCCGCAGAGACGAAAAACCTGCCCTGGCTTCTCCCAGACGTCTCAGCTGCTGGATATTAACACCTCTGTCAGCAGAACGGCCTCTCACATCCTCGAGGAAGTGATAAGGCAGCTGCCACATTCCTCCTCCGTCGATAACGTCGGTCTCCGCATGGGATTGGCTCCCGCTCCACCACTGGTGGCACCAGACAGGATGCAGGCAGAAAGGGACGCGCCATGGTGGCAGTGTCACCGCTCACCCAAAGGGCCGGCGATGGGTCTGACTCATGGTACCCAGAGCTGATGCTGGGCCAGCTGCTCCCTCATGCCACTCATCCCTGGCTCGGCCAGGTCCAAAACAGCCCATGAAGGCTGTTTTCCCTGGCATTCACAAGCCTATTTACAGAAACGCTCTTGTGCAAGGCACACACACGGGAGTCGGGAAGGTGATCTCCCTCCAGGAGCAGGACCCAGCCTGACCTGTGTCTCCCTGCCCTGTTCGGGAACACCCCAAGGACTGCAGTTCCTGTAGGGTGAATCTGCCCAGTAGGAGATGCGGTGGGACATCAGCTTAGACTGGAGCAAAGAGCTTGTGCAAAAGGAAAAAAAAAAGCCAAGAATGCCTTAGTTGAGACTTGTTTCAGCCCAGTTTCAGTGAACGAGGGGCAGGTTTCAGCCGACCCCAGAAGTGCCACTCTGCCAGCCTGCCCAGCTTTGCCCACAGCCTGGACTATGAACTATGTGAGAAGGTCTCACTTCACCAAGGGCCTCACTAAGATGCTGTTTTCATTTAAGGTTCAGGACAGATCGCCCCGTCTCCCAGCAAAGGAAAGAAAGAAAAAAAAAAAAAGAACGGGGATTAATTGAGAAATTTTGTTCAAGAAAAATTTGGCTTTTCTAATTACACTAATGAACTTTGTCAACCTTTTCAGGGGAGATCCGCTCAGAGCCTACTTTACCCTGTGGCACCAGCAGGACCACCGAGCTTAGCCCCAGTAGCATCGTTTTGCAGAGTGGTCCCACCACCACTCTAGCAGGAGGCTGGGAGTGACCCCACATCCCTGCTCTCCTGAATTCCCATCTCCCTGGAAGCGTCAGAGCCGGGATGCAGAGCCAGATGGAGACAGGTCACCCATCCCCACCGAGCCCACGGGGGAGCAGGGAACGAAGCAGATCCTGGACTCGGCCAAGAGACTGCTCCACCGCCATGTAGCAATCACTGCCTGCCTTATTTTGGGTGGGGTCTTTTCGCAAGCAACAAATTCAGCCGCCCTTTCCCCTTCTTCCCCTTCATTGCCCCTTGCCACCTTGCTCTCCATGGGGAACAAAGCGGACCCGGACCGGAGCCTGGGCTCCCCTCCTCCCTTCCCTACTCGTCCCACACTCCTATTTATTGTTTTCCCCCAGGTTCCCATAGAAACCCTTGTCTGTGGGCCTGGCAGGAAGCCACCGTGTTGTTGTGTGGTGTGTTTTTTTTTTTTTTAATATATAAATGAAGTCATTCATTAAACTCTGCCATGATCTCCCTCCCTTGTGCGACAGCTCCAGATAGTCTCTGATTCAGAAAGGCTCTTAACCCCCGATCGCCCAGATCGCCCCAGTTATGAGAAGCAAGGTCCACGTCTATCCCAGAACAAATTAGATTTCAGTTTAATTCCTTCCACAGCTCCTCCAGCTCCTCAGGAAGCCACTGCCGAGACAGTGCAGAGGTGCACCAAGCCCATGGCTTGGCCGGGGTCCCCGGGGGAGCCTGGAGGGGGGTCCCCTCTACACCACACGAGCTTTCCACGCTGCAAGAGCAGCATTGCTTGGCAGCCTTCTCCCTTTCCCAGTTGGATGTGACTAACTCTCTCCCCATGACCTCACCGGCTCGCTATTCTGTCCCTGCATCCTCCGAACCAGCTGAGGACAGGGCTGGGGGCGACTGTTTTGGGGAGAAGGGATTTTTCCCTGCAAAAGCAAGGAAAACTCTTTGCCAGCTCCCTTTGCCGCAGAGCAAACTGGCCTCTGAGTTGCCCGCCGCCATGCTGGGATGCGGCTCAGACACACTGGGCCGTTGCGGTGGGGCTGCAGTGCTGGGAGCTCCGTACCTGCTCCTCTCAGGAATGAGGGCTGTGGATAAAGCCCTCACTGAGCCCCCGCGCACGCTGAGTTCGGAAATGTCACCGCCTTCCAGCAAACACCTAAAACCAGTTTATTAGTGGATTCAGAGTTCTCGCTCGTATTCAAACAGGCTGGCAGCAGAGCAACGTTTAATAAGCGATGCTTTGGGGTTCAGTAGTCACACCAACAAGCAGAGAGAAAAGGACGATTCCTTTTCAACTGACCTAGCAGCACAAATATTTGTCTTTAGTGAAAAACAAACAAAAAAAAAAACCCAAACAAATGAGAAACTAAACCTTGCCAAAGTCCTCGCGTTTGGGTCAGCTACAGGGGTTTGTTGGACCACAAACCGAATGTGCCATTTCAATTTGGACAAGTCCAAGCCTCCATCAGTGTGAGGAGGGGGTCAGCTGGTAAATTGCCTTTCAAAGCAAAAAAAGTGGAAAGATTTAATTTCCAAAGGGTTCCGTTTTCTAAGAAGGGGCCACGGTCTCCCATTTGCTCTAATTGCTCACAATCACATTCAGTAACTCAGTGTGCTCAGCCCACAGCAGCATTGCACAACCATCTTTCCCATTTCTAGAAATAATTACCCAGTGCTTCAGGATCAGGCTGATACCGCGTACCTCTGCCTTCACCTCTGGCCACCACTTTCCCAGGTTGGTCCCAGGCTGGGGAATTTTTGGGAAGAAGAAGACTCATAGCTGCTGGTGGGACTGAGAGCTCCCCACTTCATTTCACCCAACACAGGATGGGAAAATGGAAAGCAAGACGACTTGAAGCTTGAAGACTTGCAAGGTGAGCTACAGCGTGCTACACTCCTGCACCCAGTGACCTGCCCGAACAGAGGTGTTTTCCTGCAAGGTGAAAGGAAAATCACCCCCTCACACAAACATTAGGGGGACTTGAGAAGGAAGGGAGGATGGAGAGAGCGCTTTGCTGACCCAGCAGCCAGGAGCCACAGGCAAAGCTTGCTCCAGCAAGACCTCATAGAATCATAGAATGTATTGGGTTGGAAGGGACCTTTAAAGGTCATCTGGTCCAACCCCCCTGCAGTAAACAGGGACATCTTTAACTAGATTGGATTGCTCAGAGCGTTATCAAGCCTGGCCTTGAACGTCTCCAGGAATGGGGCTCATCGCAGGGCCAAGTCGTTTCTCTTATGTGGTCCCTGCATCCCTGCCAATGGCTTTTGGAGGTCTTGGTTTGGGGCGAAACACTCTTTGTGGAAGGGGTTTATCTCTTCCTGAGGAGATCCTGCAGGTCTAGGGATGGGCTGAAAGCACCTCAGTTCCACTTTGGCCACAGTCGCAGTTTGCCGAGTGTCAGGGATGCTCAGACTTTGGCTCTGACCGGGGCCGGCTGCCCATTTCAGATCCACCTCCTGACTTCACCTCCCTCTGGACCCCCAGCCAAGGGAGCGGTTTCATTTCCATTTGCCCTACAGAACACCTCCTCCTCCCGCGGAACAGCGATACAGGCTGCGCTGTTCCACATGGCCACGAACACCCACTCCAGACAAGCCAGCGTTGCTGGAAAGGTCACGTTTCCTTTGGGCAATTCCTCACCGGCACTTGAGGAGATTATAATATTCAGGCGAGGGAAATTTCTGGCACCAGATGAGCTGCGTTTAAGGGAAACGCTGCAGACCTGAGGAGTCTTTTGCACGGCCGACGGCTCAAAGGAAGCTTTGCTGGCCGAAACCCAACCTTCAGCACTAAACCTAATTCCAGAAAGGAAAATGAAATGCCTCCCAGAGGCTTTGGGCTTTGCAGACCTGTGCCAGAAAAACCCAGGAACCCTCTACCAGCGCATCGGACATTCCTGTCTCCTGAGCTCGCTGTGGTATCGGGCCAGGACGGTGTTGACTTTGGTCGCTGCTTGTGTTGGGTAGGCTGCCCCCTCAGAGCCAGGGTTCACTGGGGAAGAGGTTTTGGGAACAGGGTTTAGGAGGAGCATGGACAACCCCTGGCACGAAGGCTGCCCTTTCCCAGAGGGCCCATCAACCCAGTGCAAATTCTATTGCCATCAAGGGTAAAGCTCCCATCACCTGTGAAAGCAACATTGGCTACCACTGCTGAAAATGTCACCCACAAGAGATGGGACTCCATGAACTAGAGGAGAACAGGGAAGGATACCCTGCATCCCCCAGCAGCCATCCCGTTGAGGTTAGGGGGAAAAGAGATGCTAGAAACCTGTGCAAGGGACCTTGTCCTTCCCACATAATCCATCGCAGCCATGTCACAATGCCATGCCAGATACAATATTGGTGTTCTCCTGCCCATCAGGGAGAGAGATCCCCCAGCATACCCAGGGTAACGCTCTCTCACTGCCATCCAGCAACCAGCTACCAAAGTTGGTTAAGCAACATAAACCAGAATACAACCTAGAACGGCCAACAAGTTCAACCTGCTGCCAAGCACAGCTGCCAGGCTTTATTTCATATTGCATTTATCACCCATTTATAAAGGGTCCAGACATGATTGGCAGGGGTACTGAGATATGCAGTTCACCCCATCACATGAAATGGAAGAGGACACCTGCAAAAGGCTACGACGGAGCCACTTGACCTTCCACCAACAAATTAATCACTTATTAATCTGTCATAAATGGCATATAGTGGATCTGTGTGACTGAGTCAAGTATCCTGAAATAGCCAGAAAACACCTCCATTCACGTCATTCAGGACAACTGCTGTCAGGCCACGGCAGAAGTCACGGATGAAGACATTTGCATGCAATGCACAGTCATGTTGCCATGGCTCAGTTTCTCTCCATCCCTGCAAACCACATATGCCCTGGCTCAAAGCAGTGTCCCAGGGGATGCCTCACACCACGGACATCAGTGTTAGGCATCAGAGAGTTCAGCAACTCAGCTCTTTTCAAAGATCCCTCTAAGACCCAGGTTTACCTCCAAGTACCAAGATACCTTCAGAAACCTATCCCTAAGCCCAAGGGTTTGTCCAAGGTGAAGCCAGGAAGATGTAGGGAATGGAGTGGAAATCCCGCTGGCATCCCAACCCCCTGATTACTACTCTGCCAAGAGGTTCCTACTCAATGCCAGTAACCACAGCTGTTGACACCAGTGACATGGGCTGGCAAAGCATCCACAGTATGGCCATCGCCAAGTTAGATGGCAGGCAACAACAGTTATGCTTCTTGATGGACAGGTTTCTGTGACTTGGGAGTAACGTGGCCGGTTAGCAAAGACTACAGCTGGGTAATCATCCCACTGGATAAGGAAGGGGGTGTGGATAGCGGTACGATACAGGGAGACTGGGGAAAGAAATAAAAACAAAAATTATTGTGTCACAACCTAGAGTTTATTGCAGCCTAGTCTCGGGGGAGATAGTTATCCTGGCTCTGAAGGATCGGCTTGTCAGTCAAAGGCAGCCAGAGATGCTGCACAAGCCTCTCCCTCCCTTACATTCATGTAATTCCTCAGCGGCATTGCTCCATTCAGAGTCCAGGCTACAGACTTTGAACAAGAAGGGTTGGGGGGAAGAGAGGAAAAAAATGCGTCTATATGCTTCACCCTCAGCCTTTTTCTCATACCAAGCTTCCCCACCCCACCCGTAGCTGCACCATCTCAGCCACGTCTCCCTGTTCCCCCTATAAATCACGGCTTGCCTTCGAGATGCAAGCAGCAGGGTAGAGCTGCTTCACACCCAGGGGCAGCAGCAGAGCCTGTCCCCACCGACCCGCTGGAGCTGGGGGAGGTGCAGAAAGGCGTCACGCACGGGGCGATAAGGACATGCCAAGGCATCTGAACAGAATATGATACGGCCCAAACTTTCATCGAGCAGGAATGGAAGAAAAACCACAGGCAGCACAGCGGAGACCTTAAAAATAAAAGCAACTCTTCTTTTTTAAATGAATCTTGGGATTTCTCCACAAAAGCACATCCCATTTCTGCCCAAAGAAGGATGTGCAGATGTGCAGCTACACATCCACTTGTGCCAGGTATAAAACCCTGCCTGGTTTAGCCTTCATTGAATTCCTTGCAAAAATTGACCTGTCACTGTTGCGTGACAGGCAGGGAAAGCCCCAAGCTGGTAATTTACAGCTTCCACAAGGAAGACGAGAGACATTGGAGAAAGCTGGTGGCAAATTTTGTGCTGGAGCGGGTCCAGAGAAGGGCAACAAAGCTGGTGAGGGGTCGGGAGAGTAAGTCTTATGAGGAGCAGCTGAGGTCGTTTAGCCTGGAGAAAAGGAGGCTGAGGGGAGACTTTATTGCTCTCTACAACTACCTGAAAGGAGGCTGTAGAGAGGTGGGGGTCGGTCTCTTCTCCCAAGTAACAACTGATAGGACAAGAGGAAATGGCCTCGAGTTGTGCCAGGGGAAGTTTGGACTGGACATTAGGAAAAATTTTTACACTCGAAAGGGTTATTAAGCATTGGAACAGGCTGCCCAGGGAAGTGGCTGAGTCACCATCCCTGGAGGTATTTAAAAGATGGGTAGATAGTGCTTAGAGATACGGTTTAGTCAGAGTTAGATTGATGGTTGGACCAGATGATCTGGAAGGTCCCTTCCAACCTAGGCGATTCTGTGATTCTAAATGGCAGGAGCAGACCTTGGAGGAGGGAAGCAGGCAGGGCTGGTCCTTCAGCACAAGCCTCGTCTGTCCCCGCCAGCCTCTCGCAGGATGGCAGCTCCAGAAAGGCACATAGGATGCTTTGCGCTTCCAGATGCCATGGGTGACGTACAGGCCGCTCACAGAGGCATGAGGCAGCCAGTGGGAATGGCTGCTTCTTTTTATTATTATTGGTTTTAATCATGGCAGACAGAATCCCAACGAATCCCTTACAAGATGATGGATTGCACCCCCAGGACTGTGGGTCCTTAGCACACAGATAGGCTGGTGCGTAATGTATTAACATCACCGGTCAGGAATTTGGCAGGGAGGAGGAAAGGGCTGGAGTTCGAGCCCTCCCAGAGCTCCACGATATTCAGTAGGTGTGAGAAATTGGTGCCACGTACGACCTCGAACCACAGTCCTTTCTCACGGTCTCTCCATCTCAGCCCTAAGGTTCAAGAAATTGGAGGGTTTTTTTTCCTAAAGAGCAGGAAGTCTGGTCTCTGTTTTTGCAAGGGAGAAGCACGCCAGAGGAGAAAATAAGCCTTGTCAGAGAGGTTCGGACTGGCTTACCCAACTTTTTTATTCTAATTTTCCCCCTCTCTTAGAGGGAAGCAAGCTTCCGTAGCCTCCCTGCCCTGGCCACAGTCAGCCAACATCCTCCCCAATACACTCAGGTTGGAAAACAAGTCTGAGCCTAGGGAGGCGAGCAACAGCCTTACCCCTGCTTCAAGCCCAGGTTTTAGAGTGAGATTCGTACCGGGTGTGTTGCTTTTTATAGCACCGCTGGCTTGGCCGCCAGTCCTTCATTTTGCAGCCCTCGGCGCGGCGCAGTCCCCCCCCCAGCCCCTTCAGCCCCCGGCTACAGGAGGGAGTTTGCTACCCAAGCGCGGGCAGGAGGCAGCAGGGAGGCCGTGGGAACGCGCTGCTCCACTCCCTGGGAGAGTTGAGGCTCTCTTCGTTTATGGCCATGGCTGACGAGTTGCGCTGCAGCAGGAACCGGAGTCAGCAGCGAGCCCTGGGTCCCTGCTGCGCTCAGGCAGCGTGTCTTCATGAGAAAAAAAAAAAAACAGCCTTTTGCCCCAAAATACTGATTGCAACTCCCATGCAATCGAATGAGTGAAATCATACCAATGGTGGGAGAAGGAAAAAAAAAAAAAAAAAAAAAAAAGAAGAGGGTGTAAGCTGAAAATTTGTTCTCACACATCATCCCAGCTGCAAAGTCTCAGACCCCAGTGTCCCCATCCAGTGCCCTTTCCAGCTGAACCATGCTCAGACACGTGCGGTGGTCCTTCTCCACCTCACCAGAGGATGCGGATAACTTGCAGCTGCAGCCCTGAGGGGCTCAGAGGCTCACTACAGCTCCCCAGGATTTCCATGGGCTCAAGTTCAGGCCCTAAATATCCAACTGCTTGAGAGCAGGTAGAAGTCTGAGACAAGCAAGGCTAAAAAGCAATAAAAACACCCATCAGTTGGCTTCTGGGAAAAGCCAATTGCAGGTGGAGCGCTCCTGATGAAACAAGCCCCAGGGCTGGGAAAGTCTGGGAGTGGATCTACAGGGTGTTCAGAGGGGATGGATGAGCTGCCCTCCTCAGAGTGAAAGCAGAGGGTGGGCATCTCCCAAGGCAGCCAGGGATGGGGTGCCCACCACACACCAGCTTGGCCTCTTACCCCCACCCTGCCCCACGGCTCAGCTGGGCTGCAAAGTCCCGGGTCCCTCCTGGCTTGCGAAATGTGGTGACATCGCTCTGCAAGCGGCTGGTATCACCGAGCCATGCTGGCATGTGGAAAGTCCCCGGGCATACCCCGCTGAGCGATCAGTTTGTCCCAAAGGGCTCTCCCAGCTGCTCCTTCCCACCAGCAGTGTCTGGTTGCCTCTCCTTTCCCATCCACCCTCTGCTCATGGGGCTCACAAAGGTGCCCCTCTGCTCTGCCCTGGCCCCAGTGATGGGATGCAGAGAGATTAAAAAAAAAAAAAGACCACTTATACCACTTATAAAAGCCATCAAAATAGGGAGGATTCAGGAAGGAGCACCGTGGTGGGTAAGCCCTACAGGGGCCATAGGCTCCTGGTGAAGGGTTGAGGCAGCATTGCTAAGTATGAATCGCACCGATGAAGGCCCTGTGTCCCTTGCTGTCCCCATGCCAGAATCCCTCCCTCCTCTCTCCACACAGCAGCACCACTACTGGCTCGTTCCTGCACATTCATTTTTCCCTTCTGCCCCCTAAAGTGCTGCCCCATTTCACAGCAACCTTTCCTCTCTCCCCATACCTATCCCACAACCCAGGGAGGTGGAGTAAAGAGATGCTGCAATAGCCCTTGGAGGCAGTAACTGCTACCACCCAGGCAACAAACCATGCCCAGACCATGTCCTGGCATCAACCACCCCCCTCAAAAAAGCGTCCTGCCCCTTCAAAGTGCCATCCAGCCCTCCCAGGTGCTTCAAGCTTCTTGTTCCCAGCTCAGCGCTCGGGAGGTCAAGACAGAAATGTTGGAGTAGCATCTTCCCTGCTGAGACACATCCTGGCAAGCTCCAGGAAACGTCGTGCGCAGGCAGAAAGGAAGGCATCCCGCGGAGGTGGGCAAAGCCCCCAGATCCCCATCAAACTAAATATTACACTCATGACGTACACCAAAATTCAAGTTGTTCAGGGAATTTTAAAGCTGTCCCTAATGCTGGGGGACTCTAAGCATCGCCAGGGCGTTGCTCAACGATGCAGCAGCACGTTGCAGGGAGAAAGAAGGGGCCGTGCAGCTGCCTTGCGGGTACCAGAGCCACGACTGCTGGCATCAGCTGGAGGCAGAAAGCATCTCATCACGTATGGTGGGCCAAAACACAGGGGCACGCAACCGTGAGCTGAGATCTCGCAGTTCGGCTTTCCATGTTAATGACTCCACAGAAGATAAAGAAGCAACAGTCCCATCCTACAGAGGAAATAATTAGGTTTATCACCCAATCTAATTTTCTGATTCGTTTTCTTCCCCTGAGCTTTTTCTTCCTCAAGATTCAGTCCCCCTTCCCCACAGCATTATTTGCACTTCAGACTCTATGGCGTTGCAAAGACATGTAATTATAGACACTCGTTTATGTGTTGCCTGTGCATCAGCCATGCCTTGGAGCCCCCGTTCTGGGCCAGGTCCCCCCATTGTGCTAGGAAGTGTGCAAGAAAACTGTCCTTTCTCCCCAAGAACAGATCACAGCTCACTTCCTAATGACACCCGGCATTCACCGAGATGCCGGATAAAAACAAAACCAGCCAAGACGAGAGCGGCAGCTCTTCTAACGCACATCCATCCACACTCACGCTTCACCCCACAGCTGCACACCCCAGGCAGGCACCAACAGCCCGGCTATGGGGACGTGGCCGCAGCAAGCCACCGTGGCACTTAGTGGGAATGGTGTCAACCGAGAGGCCCAATAATCCAGTTTCGAGGAGCAGCACAGCTGATTTACAGAGAGGCTGATCTGTAGGTTAATTAAACAGACATATTCTTTTGTGAAACACTCGAGGCTCAATAAATAGAGGGAGACTAAAATTCCAGCAGGAACAGATAACGAACTGAATGAACCAACGTGACAAGCACCGGATCCCTATCTTATTTATAGGAATTCATTAGAAGGATAAGGAAAAATAGACTGCGATAAGAAGATAAAGCGGCTCATGTTTGGAGAGAACTTTACAAAACACAAAATCTTGTGAGCGTGTGAGGGATCACTGCTGTTAACGTGCTACAAAGGGAGAAATCTTTCCCCAGGGATATCCTGAGAGACTATGCCGGGCAAAGGACGGGAGTGCCCAGGCACAGGGCAAAGGAGGGGAGGTACATAACCCTGCAATTGCTCATTCTTCCCTATGCCTTTCCCAGGTAATTACTCAGCCCCCGGTGCTCTTTGGTCCAAGGCATAACCCTGGGCTCTCTTTTCAGCTCCAACCTTTCAGATGTAAATGGCACGCTCCCGCAAAGCCACCCAGTCCCGCTGCTGGCAGGCAGCAAGGAACAAGGAGGGCTAATCTTTCCAGCCCACCCTCCAGGCTGGGAAAAGGTGAAAGATGTTTCCCAAGGTGCTGACCCAGCGCTTCAGCCCATGGTGGCTTTCACATGGCCCCCTGCTCTTGAGCACACCAACCCACCACAAAACCCGGCATGCGCTAAACCTGTCAGCGCAGTCCATGGAAAATCCATTTCACACAAATTTGGCTCCTGGGACTGATGTTCGAGTGATGGCAGTCAGCCACTCCTGCTCTGCACATGGGCATGGGTGACTTTGTCTGAAATGCTGGGGTTTTGACTCAAGCACAAGGCTGGATGCCTAAGCGTTGGGACTCAGCTCTTCAACCCCAAATCCACAAGACTTTTACACTGGTTTCAGCTCAGGATCCCTTAACCCAGCTGTAGGACAGCCTGGCATGCAGCTCCCTTGGCTGAGTGATGCTCAGAGAAGGTAATTCCCTGGTTATCCCTGACGATGCTCTGCAGCAGAAGCGGCCAGGTAAATCTTGGCGTCACACTGAAATCCCCGGTGCTCACGAATATGCCTCTGAGCAGCCGTTTTCACTCTTGTGCTCCAGGTCACCGATGCACTTGGGCACATCAGAAGAGCCTAGGGCCTATGCAGTGTAGCCGCTCTGCCTGCGGTCACCTTGGGACAGATAAAAGCAGAACACGGCAATCTTGACAGCAATTTATCTTCACGCCAGCAGCCTCAAGCTATTAACCAGCTGAAGGAGCTTGTGCCTGCACCCAGGTTGGCAGGGCTTGCAGAGCCAGTCCCATGGTCGGGCTTAGGAGGGAAACGGCTCTGGGAGAAAACACAACTGCAAAACAGGCTGTGCTGTGCACGGAGCAGATCCTGCCTATTCACCCGTTGACTCCTGTGAGCATTAGTGGGGTTATCCATGTATAAACCATGGATGATATCCCTCACGCATCTTCACACCCCACTTTCCTCCTCCTCTGTAAGCAGGACTGGAAAACACAGCCAGAAAGCCAAGCCTCAGCCAGATTAAGCGTAATAACCCCGCACAGGCCAAATGTCATCCCAGAGTTCCTCTGGCAAAAGCCCCTGTGATTCTCTAGGGCACCAAAAGTCCCTTATCCACAGCAGGAGGAACTTGGAGACACCATTAAGGACAGGAAAACACCTCTGGTTTGGGCTGTGCCAAGGACAGCTCTTTGGACGCTCTTTTTCTATGTATGGGGCACATATGCCTTCCCCTCCATCTGCCATCCTGCAAAATAAGTTGCCACACAGCTGTGTGCAGGTGATTCCCACCCCAGTTCATTTGCATATCCCTCCTCAGCACCAGCTGGCCCCAAATCTGAGCCCATAGTTGCCTGCTGCACACCCACACAGAGGTTTCCATACCCCCTGTGAGCCCCTGCCCAAGCCCTGTTCTGAAACAGGGATCTGTAACCAAGATGCCAGTCCCTCTGGGTGAGACCAGGGTAAGAATGCAACGGGCCAAACAGGAGATGAACAGAGAGGAGTCAGCTGCTTCTGCCTGCTTGCCATCCCAAGGGTCCATACAACCAGTGGGAGCTTTTCTCCCAAGTCCCTTGGGTCCAGAACACGCCCCAGGAGAAGGCAGAAGGGACTGGATGGCTGTAGGAGGCAGTTTCCTTTCCAAGGAAAGAAACTCATTCAAGGGGTGAGGTTTAGAGGCTGCATTACCAGCCAGGGAAATCCCAAGCTGACTGGAAAGCGCCTGTCCAAATAAACCCCATGGCCCCACCTTGACATCTTCTATATCCCAGCTGAAAACCAGCAGGCCCTGGCAAGCACAAGGAAGCCAAGAGGTGCCCAAGACAAGGGATGGAAGTCCAGCACTCCCTAATTCCATCTCTCACCCACCCAGCTGCTCAATTCAATATAAAGACACAAGGAGTGTGTCTCTTCTACCCAGTCAGAGACATGAGAATGGCACAGAATAAGCTCCCCCAGGATCAGCAGCCAGAGGAGTGTCCAGAAGACCCATAGAGGAAAGCAGCATTTCCAGCCCCTCACTGAAAAAGCGATATTCCCAGCCCCCAGGGAAAAGCAGAGTGACCGCATGGAAGGGAATCCCAGCGCCAGCAGACAATGTAGCCCGTCCTCCCTGGCTCAGCCCTGGCTGACAAATGGGAATAAACCCAACTGAACCGTCCACCTCCCTGCCCTAGCAATTATACTCTGGGAGAAAGGTTCAAAGCACTATTGCAATCAATTAAATCAAAAGAGCAATGTCAGCTCACAGCCCTGGGAGGATCCGGCCCTTTACAGATCTCTGAATTGAAAATGCACATCACAGCATGCTAAGAGTACATTTCCTATGAAAAAAAAAAAATTCCTTTTTCTAGGCAGAAGCTTTCAGCGCTCAGGGGACACAAAAAGACACATACTGAGACATCGCTTGCATGGGGGGGAAATCAGCCGGCTCAGGTGAGCGTCACAGTACAGTTGTGCTCAGTTATTTCAGTTGTGTGCTCCTGGAAAAGCCATCAGTAAGTTCAAATCTGCTTTTCTCATATTGCTTTTGAGGGGAGGAGGTATCTATTTTCCTTCCTTCCAACGCATCACGTCTGCTGGAGAACCGGGGTGAGGAAGAAATTCAGCTGGTTTAAAGGGACACGAAGACGGTCGATACGGAATAAATCTCCTTTCTTCCCCCCCACCCCCGGGACCCCCCACCCGCGGGCAGCGGCCAGCCGGAGCCGGCTCCCCCCATACACCCCCCCGGGCAGGTGGGCTCTCACCTGATGAGGTTCTGCAGGCCCTGCTTGCTGGAATTCCTCCTCAGGATCGCGCTGGTCATGGTGGCCACTGCTGAGTGGCGGGGCAGGGTCCCGGCTGCCGCCCCCTTCCCCAGCGCCGCAGGCAGCTGCCCGCCCGCCCGCCCGGCGCTGCGCGCTCCCGCGTCCCCCCTCTCCGCCTTCAGGAAGTTCTGCAGCTGGTTTCCTTTTGTTTCTGCTAGCCCCCCCTTTGCTCCACACCCCCGGCTTGTCTCCTCCACCTCTACCTCCTCCTCCTCGTGGAAGTGTCACGGGAGAACCTCTCGCAGCGCAGCCGGCGGTGGGTCCCGCAGCACAAAGCCCGGCGCTCCCCAGCGAGGGGGGCTTCTCCCTCGCCCTCCTCTGCTTTAACCCTCTTCTCTCCCTCCCTCATCTGCTCCACCCGCCCCCCCTTCCCTTATTCAATCCCTTCCCCCTACATCCCCCCCCTCCCTTTTTTTTTTTTTTTTAAATCCTACCTTCACCACTGCTTTCCTGATTACACAAAGCAACTTGGGAGCCGAAACCCAGGTTGGCAACATGCGCTCGGCTGTAAATCACTCCTGGTCCATTCACAGCACAAGTCTTCCACGAAGGGCTTACCTCCAAACGGTCTCCGAACGGCCGGAGGTGAGCCAAGAGCCAGATTAATGCGAGAGGGTCTTTGTGCTGGGCAGCAACGCACCGGAGAAAAATGTTCTCTTGGGATGGGGACAGCATCTGGATTCTGGGGGAAGCCACTGGGCTGCAGCCCCGGGTGGGGACACAGCACAAAGGCTGCTTCTGCTCTCAGACCTCCCCCTCACCTTCTCAAGTGACCAACTCTCCCGTGCCTCAGTTTCCCCAGCCATCAAATTGGGCAAGAGCAAAAAAGAGAAAAAAAAATCCGGCTTGCCTCCATGAAACACTGATATTTCAGAAGATTAAAGAAGCACATGAGTGTTTGATGAAGGACTAACGACATTGCCACCTGCTAAAACAAAATGCCCATCTGCCATGCATTCAGATGAGTGCTCTTCATTCTACCATGGGAGCAGTCTTGGGGAAAAAAAAAAACAAAACAGTCTTTTTTCCCCTAACCTGCATCTCCTGGTCCACATATGCCTTTTTGGGGGAAGAGATCTTCTGCTATATGTGAGGAGTTATGATGGGACCACCCTGCTTAGACCCTCACCATCTTTCTGCTTTCGGTCCCTCTCATCTCATTTACACATTTCCTTTCAATCACTTCTGCAGAAGTGTTTCTTGCCACTCGGTAAGCTGAAATGGGGAAGTTGCCCATGAAACACACCCAGAAATCGCAATAAAAACGAAGTGCATTAAAGCCAGATCAGAAGGAAGCGCCTTCCCTCCTCCCCACTGTCTCTTCATTTCAAAACACCTTATTTTTTTCTGCAGACATGTACTAAGCATCCCCTAGGTAGGTGATCAGGAGCAACAACAAAAAAAAAAAACCACTAAGCACAGACATTGATGCTGGCCTCAGTCTGTGGGCTTCTCAGATGTTGTCACACTGCATTTTTTTTCTTTCTAAATTTGGCGAGAAGATGCAAGAGATCCACCACAAAAAGTCTCAGTTGCTCAAAAAGAGCCTGCCCCAGCCCTGCAAGTACTCACAGGAGTAATTAGGTTTAAGCATGTGAACACTCCTATTGACTTCACCACAATTGCCCACAGACTTGAAATGAAGTATGCACCTACAAGGTTTTCTTTCTCCAGAGAATCAGTCCAAACCTGCTGGTGACTCCTATGGTCCAAGCATGTCAAGGATGCAAGATGGAGGAGCCCTAGCAGGCAGAGACACAGCTAGCAGCCATGGTCCAGCAACAACTGGGGGCTGAATGAAATCACAGCAGCACTCTTATTTCAGGCAGAGATGCCAGACGATCCACAGGGAGGTGAGGAGGGGCAGGGAGGAATGCAGCTGCTGTCACCAGGAGAAGGCAGGAGCTTGCTGGGTGTGGGGAGGGAAAGAGGCGATGGCGCACCACTACCTACTGGAGGTGAGATCCGCTCCGTAAAGAGGCAGGGGGAGAAGCTGTTGATTCCCCCAGCAAGAGAGCCTTGCCTTGACAACAGAGTTTGTCTCGTGGAGGATGCCAGCATGAGCTCCTCCTCTTGCAAGCACTTGGCAGGCTTCCACCCCAAACCCGGGACTGACTGCCTCTCGGAGATGGGGGCCTTCAATGAATAGGGTGGATAAAAACCCTGCTGGGTGATGAAAGCCAGGACCAGAGAGAGGTCACAACATTAGCTCTTAGGGGTCTAAGGTGCTAAGATCATTCGGGAACACCAGAAGTGAAGCAGTGAGGAAAGGAGTCCCCACATCGCAACAGGCTGAGCTCTGCATTGCTTCTGGGGAGAGACATTCCCAGTACTGAACTCCACCTGGAAAATCCTCCTGCCTTCACAAGGTCGCTGTGCTACTTGACCTCTGGGGAAGGTTTCCTGCCTTTCTCCCTGGCTTTCATCTAAAAGACAGAGAGCAGATACAACAAGAAAACTTTTCCTTCCTCCAGCAGCAGCAGGGTCCTGCAGGACCACAGGGAGGGGAGACCAGGGCAGGACCCTCTTTCTAAACTCACGGCTTGCAAGGAGGGGAGAACTATGCACCCTCAGTGACACATTGACAGAGTCACTGTCCCCATCTCTGTGGGGCGGGGAGCGTTTAAACCCACTATTCAAGAGTGCAAAGGCTGCGCCTCAGGGACCACGGAGAAAGAGCGGTGCAGGAGAAATCCCACACCATCACCCCACAGAACAGAGGCGCCTTCTGTCCCCTCTCCTCCCTTGCTTGCTGCTGAGCCCAGGTGCATCAGTCTGACTCATGCCACGTATCCAAGAACAGTAAGGTCAGCATCAGTCCCACAGCTGCTTGTATCCTTTCACAGAAACAAACCTCCCAGTCCCACCAGGAAACGGGTAGGAGTACAGCGGACACAGGAAGAAAAACAAAGAATTAATTCATCTGTTATTTTTTGCACAGTTTAAGCTAGAAGAACCACCGTAAATCCCTGCAGCAAAACCGCACCCTGCTACAGGAGTGGGGATGCCCAGAGCACCCAGAAAGACGCTGCAGGGCACCAGAGAGCTTCCCAGAGCTCTTCTAGCAGCAGGGAAAGCAGAGAAGGTGAGACATCGGGAAGGAGCAAGTCTGGCTCCATCACTGCGGGAAGGAGGGCGGGAGTCCCAGAGAGATAGGGCCGCACCAGTTCCCGTTAATTACACAATCACTCTGCTATGTAGGACTAGTTGCAAAATCAGTCGGAGGCTAACACATGGTCTAGGAAAAAAAAAGAAACAAAATGAAAGAGACTCTAGTCCTGCTAGTAAAGAAATGCAGCCCAAGCAATTTTCTCCAATATTGCTGGGATGCAAAGCACTGTCAGCATAAGGCCCAACGTACAGTCGCTCCGAGGGCCAGTCCTTTATAGGCCCCATAGCTGCCAGCATGGTTTCCAGAGGTCCATGCCTGCATGTCAGTGGTGGGATCCCACCCAGAGAAGATGTTCTTGCAGGAACAGCCTCACCTCTTCAGCAAGGACTAGGCAGCCGTCTCAGCTGGAGACCCTGCACTTCTGCCAGCAGCCCTCCTAGGACAATGGGGTAGATGGGGAGAATCTCTCTGTTTTGCCTTTTAAGTGATGTAGCCTTCCCTCTTCTACCCCAAATCTCTCTGCCTACCCCAACACTTTCCCAACCTCTCTTCAACCATGCACGTGTAACCCCCACTTTGAAGCCAGCCTGGCAGACATCAGCACTTGCCCAGCCCCCGCCGGCAGCCCCAGTTCAGTGAGAGGGACACACTAGTTGGTACAGCTCAGCTGTGTACATGGTGTTGTTCACACATTAGCCTGATGGACAGGGTTTGCTCATCTCACCTTCATCCCTAACTCCCAGTAAGCTCAGCCCATCTTACTCTGCCAGCACTCACTTTTGGGCAGCCAAATACAAAGGCCAAAACAGGCAGCCAGAGATAATCCCAAGGAAACAAGGTGTCTAGCAGACAAAGGCAGCACGTTGTCTCCTTCACACCAGAACAGCTCGTTACAAGCTCCAGAAGTGTGCAAGAAGGAAGGACAGGGCATCTTAACTGTGCAATGAGCTCAGGGTGCAGGGGAAAGAGTCCAGTCCCAACGCTGCTCCCCAGCAAGACTTCCTCTGCTCTGGCCATGAGTCAGGAGGGGACGTTCCCAAGCCAACGCGTGACCCCATGGGTGTTCAGAGAGGGGATGCTGTAGGCGGGAGCTGTCTTAGCTCAGAGCTTTTGCCTGACTCACGCGCTCAGAGGAGCGCCATGAAGAACATGTATAACTGTGGGCTGGGTCCAAAGAGTCAACAAACACCGTGTCATACTAAGTCTCAAGTACTTGGCTCAGGATCAGTGATGACTTTCTTCCTATGACATCCAAAGAGGCAGAAATGAGAGGGAGAGGAAGCCAGGTCTAGAAGGAGCATCCCTCTTCCTCTACCCCACTGCTGCCCCTCACCCTCACGCAGAGCGGAGGAGGGACCCTCCTTGTGGGGCACTTAATGGGTACATGCATAAACCTAAAATCCCAAGAGTTTGCTTCATCTCCCAGTGATAGGGGAGACGCAAGCTTACAAGCCTTGTAAGATAAGATGGTTTTGCTCCAGGGGTGACACAAATGAGAACAAAGGATGAGGGGACCAAGGGAGAAGAAACCAAAGGGAACATCTGAATGCTGGATTTAAAAAGGGGGAGGAGGGAAGGCAAAGAGAGGTGGTGTAAGCATTAACCGGGCAGTCCAGCATGGTTAAAAGATATCAGAGCCCCTGTTGCGCTAGGTGCTGTGCAAATAGGGAGAGACACCCCCTGAGCCACTGCGTGAGCTACCACCCCGGTTTTACAGACCAGGGCCAAGTGACTCAGCCAAGCCCTGGAGGAGTGCAGCTGGTCCAGCACGTCGAGCCAGCGTGGTTACTGCAGCACACACCATATCTATACATTCGGTTAAATCAACAAAGCCATTGGGAAAGAGACAGGAAGACAAAACAATGGCTGCAGATAAGACACTCCCAGCCCACGCAGGAGGGTCATTATAGGACAAGAGGAGAACTATTGGCCCTAAGGAGACTGGCTCCATCTCTTCAGGATCCATCTCCACCACAGGGACAAGAAGCAGGACAAAGGACTCCAGCCAGGATGAATAAGCCATAGGCAACTGCTGCCAAGAGGTTGTCCCCCCCACCGGCAGACACTGTAGGAAATGTCTAAAAAAGGCCTTCTTACAGCATCGCGTTGCCTTGTCACTAGGCTTTGCTGACTGAGGTTTGGAAAGCTGCTGAATGAATTTGAACTCTGAATGTCCATTTAAAATAAATGGAGTGGCCTTTGCTTTTGGCTAGGTGAATTAGATGGACACTGGGCAGCTGAAGACACCTTCAGACATCTCCCATGTTTAGCAACCTGTAATAGAGGCACCACCTTCTTTCACCAGGTGGCATCTGTGTGATGTGTTTAAGCTATCACCCATAGCCAAGCAACGCATTTAGTTGGTAGGTTTGTAGGACAGTACTGCTGTGTGAGTACAGCCCTGTGCCCAAGCCATGCTGCTCAGCTGACCAGCACAGCACAGATTTCAAGAAGTGAAATACAGCTTCTGCCTGATATAAACTTATTAGCTCAGCCGCAGCTGGCTCAAGGCTCTGATGCAGCACTGCATTGTGCAACACAAGAAGTTTTAGCGACCATTAGTCATAGAATCCCTGCCTCACACTGCTGGGCTGATTATTCCAGCGGGGGTCAGGGTAGACTAATGGATAAGGAGGAACTCCCAAGCATCATCTGACAGTTCCTGCTTACAAGCTATGCCCTCACTTCAAGCTGCACCTTGTGCTGGGGAAATGCGTCTAATCTCAGTTTCCCCATATCCACCCATGCCTCCCTCGCCGAGCTGGGCAAAAGACGGGAGCTGTTATGAATGGGCAGGCAAAAGTATTGTCATGCATCCAAAAAGCCTGCAAACCAACACGTGCCTTCATCAAGGGAGAGGGCAGTCATTAATGCTCCAAAGTGAGGCCCAACAGAAAGTTAAGATGAGCCTTTCTGCACAAAGGGCATCTAAGACTGTATGCGGGAAGATGGCAACTGGAGTGGAGAAGCAGCAGAAGAGAAAAATGCCACCCCAAGGAAGGAAAAACCTCACCAGAGCCGGGGTGCACAGCCTGCGTATCACATCAGTCTGTCCTTGAGGGCAGCTCAGCTCAAACACACTGCTGTCAGCTCCTGTTACGTGAACCTAAGTGACGACTTCAAGGAGGGACTTATTCAAAGAGGAAATAATTATTGTCATCAATTTTACTGGGGGAGAACTTTGCTGCCCCCCCTACCCCCCCCAAGCGGCTGGCAGTCGTGATTGGTTGGGGGTCTGTCAATAGTTCAGGGTTTGTCAATGCTAATGGCTCCGGAGAAAGCTTTCACTGGAAAGGAAAGTGCTTTTGCAGCAAAAAAATCACATGCATGCACAAACACAGAAGAAAAGATCGTATTTTCCAAACTGTCTGGCAAGGGCTTGATAAAAGGCATTGCACATACTGTCCATTTAGCTGCAGCAAGCAACAGATACCTAGAGCTGGGAGAGAGGCTTCTTGGTAATGCAGAACTAATCCCTAGCAAAGGATCTATTTTCAAAGTGACATGTAAGTGAAAGAACCGGAGACCTCCAGCTGATGCAAACTGTCACAGCTTTACGGCAGACAGTGGGATGGTGCTGATGTACATTAGCAAAAGCCTACACATCTGTGCAATAGCAAGAGAATTTGGGTCTACAATTTGGGCCTACACATCTGTGCAATAGCAAGAGAAATCCAAATAAGCTGTCTTGCACTTCTCAGACCAGTTGCTCCCAGGTGGCTCCAAGTTTTCAAACCACTGGGTGCAAGTCACTAATCAAGCTAATAGAAGCCCACTAACTGCCATTTACATTCATTAATAAATCCATCTGGGTTTGCTGATATATTTTCCTCTTTACCTATGTATTCCCTTGACAGTTATCAGACAGACCAGGCTGGTATGAAGCACCACTGCTCCTTTGAGATAGGGTGAACCCAAGCAGCTTCTGGGTCTAGCAGTCACCCCATAGGGCTCAAGATGGAGCCATCAGCATCGGCTCTGCTGCCAGCCCCAGCGGCCCATCCCAGGAGTGACTTGTTGAAAGCAGCAAATAACAGAAGCTATTTTGTCCTGCGTAGCTGCAGATTCTCCAGCAGAGGATGGGGGCTGCCAGCCTCCCTGCTCAGGCATTGCACAAGTAGCAGTGGAGCCCCCAGAAAGCTGCTGCAGACCTGCCCGTGAGAAAGACAACTTCAAGTGCAGAAACCTGGGATTAAGACACTCCAGCGGCTGCCTCACACATCTGGTGTGTGTTAGGAGGGATACACTGGCAAGGAAAACACACACAGGCTCCAAGAGGGGATGGTTAACCCATACATGACTGAGCCTGTGTGGAGCACCCGGACAGGCTGGGGACTGGGAGACACCTCAGGAGAGCTCGGTTCAAACCTCAGCAGTGGCCTGCGTTCCTAGGTGATATGGGGAAATTAAGGAGCAATTCAGGTGCCTAAACATAGGTGTCAAATGCCACTGAGGATGCCTTGGGTTACCTAAGACACCTGCCAAGGCCTGGTAGATGTCACATGGGTCTAATATGAAACCACTTCTTCTGGGTACACAGTCCACAGTGGGCAAGTCCTACGGTTAGGGCATCTCTTCCCCTTCCTAAACACCTCAACCTCAGTTGTCTCGTCTTGCAGTAGAGATAAGCTGTCCTCTTTGCCCTGAGATGGTAGGCCATTGGGATAGCCACAGAGCACCCACCACAGTGACACCCTGACCTTGGCTGAGCACTGTAGGTGCTGCTTTAGTACTGATCACACTGCAGTCACGCTGTGCAGGACATCTGACTGACAACATGCACAGCACCTCCTAAGACATATTTTTGGCCCATATACCAGATGGCCATGATCCAGAGCACAACCTGGGTAAAGAGGCCCCTGAGTCCCTATCTTACAAATACACCCCCGTGTCTTCCTTTTATTGATGTACATCCTCAAGGTTTCCCCTTATGAAGGGCTTAAGGAGAACAGAGGCACACCATGAGAACCCATTCCTCATGCATACAGCTCCAAAGGATGCCAAAGCACCTCTTTGGAGAGCCCAAAGACCCAGCTTGATGAGGAGCTTGTTGGAAGGGAACAGGAACTACAGTAGGTCCTGCACAAGCTGGGTGTTGCCTCAGGTAGAGCGGAGTCCTCCCTGCTCTGCGCTGGGTGAGAGGGCACTGTCTTTCCCAGACAAGTTCGTGTAGCCGGATTGTACCGGGAGGGCAGCATGTGGAGTTTGAAGTTAGAGCAGCAAATCCTTGTGACATTTCCCCTGAGCCCCTGAAGACAACAGCAGGTTTGCACTGTCTGTCAGCCAGATTACAGTCCCAAGAGCCTAGCAGCCACCATGCCCCCTTGCAGCCTGGGCAACAACTTTCTTTGGGCCAGGACTTCCACCCCCACCAAGGAAAAAGCTGTTCCCGATGAAAACACAGCACCGAGGCCTCAGAGCATGTCTTGGCCAGGCGGTCTGCCTAGATGCAAGTCAGTGTCCCAACACAGGCAGCAGCCAGGCTGGATGAGTGCCTAGCTGGGAGCAAGCCCAGCGCTGGGGAGAGCACCGAGGCAGCAAGGAGCCCACTCAGCTGCTGCACAGACCCCGCAGTCACGGGGATGATGGATGCAAAGGGGGAATGTAGGCAGAGTATCGGCCAGGGCTGGGTTAGCGGGGTCAGTGGGGGTCAGAGCAGAGGGGCCCCGGATCCCCAGGGCATGCCAGGGTTAACCACTTCACTGCCATTGATCCAGCTGTCATACCTTCTACCCTTCCAGTTACTGCTAGAAAAACAGCTTTCAGATTTTGGGAAAGGCCTGAAACCCCCTGAAGCAGCACACCATACAAAACCCACATGGCCAGGGAGGATACCCAGACCAATGGGGGGAAAAAAAAAAAAATCCCTCTTTCCTCCCTCCTTCCCAAACTATCCCTCCACACACCTTGTATATCTCTAGGCTTAACTCAGCCGTGCCCACGGAGCAGCACTCATCCTGTTTCAGCCGCAGCAGACCTGGGAAAGCCCATGCAGCTACACCCCCCGTGGGCAGCGTGGCTGTGAACACTGAGCTGACCCCACTCTCCATCCTGAGGCCAGGACACCACCCTGTCCCAAAATGCAATCATATCCCCTGGCAGCAGCTCTCCCTGGGGACACCCCCACCCTGGGGACACCCCCACCCTGGGGACACCCCCACCCTGGGGACACCCAATGCCTGCATGCAAGCAGTAAAACCCTGTCATACCCTAAAACTCTGCCTGGGCATCTCAACTTTCCTCATTGCTGCAGATTTATAGGTGTTGCCAAACAATCAGGCCAAGCAGAGCTCGCCCCCTCGTGGGGTGCAGCCAGGGGATAGCTGGGCCCCCCACAACCAGAAGGGTTGGGTGCCCCAGGGGGGCAGCCGGTGCTGTGTCTCTGCCCCCCTCCCTCCAGAGGAGCAGGAGCCCCAGCGCCTTTTCAACCCGCAGAAGGGCTTTTTCACCCCACCCCAGCAATGCCGTTCTGGCAAAACCTGCTCTTAGCAGCCCCCAGGATGGCCCCTGGGACAGCCAGCCCAGCCTTCCTCTCAGACAGGTCTCTCCAAAATCCAGGGGCAAAGGGATTCCCACAGGCTTCAGAGCCAGACTTCACCCAAAGAGTTTTAAAAGAGCCAGCCCTCCAGCCAGCAGAGAGTCTTCTGTGGTTTAAAAAAAAGTAAAATTTAAATAAAGGCTGCTGGGCAACGCCCTACTTTACTTTAACACATCTCCAAAGCCATAGCTTTACATTGCAAACTTAGCTCAGAGGCAAGGCAAGCTAGCCTTTTTTTTTTTTTTTTTTTTTTTTTTTTTTTTTGCAAGGAGAAAGGGGCACTGAAGGCACCTGATACCTCCCTATAATTAGAGATAGTTCCTTATCCCTAATGCCGCTGGCCAGGGCACCTATATCCAATTTGGAAATGCTAAAGTATTGCCCAGCTTCATTAAATTATCCATCTGGCCCTCCCCTGTTCGCTTCCCTACTATTTTTCCACTTTATGAGCCCAGCTGGGTCAAACTGTGACCAGTTACTGCTGAGCAGGGATCAGCCATCCCTCCATCCCTCCCCCAAGGAATCTGGTGTGCCAAGGGGTCCAAAGACTCTCCACGTATCAGTTTTCCCAGACAACCTCCTTCCAACCACGGGTATACTTAGCAACAGCAGTCACCCTAGCAAGGGCCCTCGAGACTCCTCTAAGGATCTGGAGAATTCAAGACAGCTGGGGATAGACATGGCAAAGAAAAGCCTGGGGCTTGCTAGCACAGCAGAGCCTCTCCCCAGGCGGTGACCATACATGGGCTGCCAGGAGCTCCCTGCAGCTCAAGGGGTTGGAAGGCCCAGAAGGAAGGAGATGGGGGAGTCTGGGAGAAACCAATCTCTCATCTCAGACCCCATAAGGCAGGAGAAACCTGCCTCGTGAGCCGTGCTCCTGCTCAGGTGCAAATATCTTGCAGAGCAGAGCCCAAGCTGTAGGGATGTGCGCAGCCATGGGTGTAGCAACTAAGGTCAGGGGCTGCCTGAAGCCTCCAGAGCTCTGTGGAGAGTGCTCTGAACAACAGACCCAATACACATAGGATTATCTATCCCTGGTATAAGGCAGGCTTCCCTCACACCTCGGGCTCCCAGCCTCCCACCATCAAGGCAGGAGGGGCGGCTCCTTCATCCCGCACGGTGTTGTCCCATCAGGGCAGGACAACCCAAGCAGCCACCTCCCCAGAGCCCACCCCAGCTTCTCACTTCTTTTGGGTAGGCTCCACATCAGGCTTACACCAGGGTGGTTTCCTATAGAGCAATTCCAGCTCACAAAGAGACCATAACACCAGGTTGGTTTGGGTGGTGTTACACTGGCATCAGCAAGACTTTGCCAGCATGTCCCCGTTTGTATGCTAGAACAGAGTAAGCTATGTCCAAATTAGGATTTCTAGGACATTTTCTAATGCAAACGCCTGTTCTATATACACTGGGCACATTAAGTAGATAAGATTTGTTGTTCAAGCAAACCCAGCACCTCTTTTCTCCCCATATCTCCTCGCTGTGCTTTTACACAAAGGAGCCTTGGGATTTACTTTCCTGGCAGCTCCACCACAAGACTCGCTGCTCACATCCCCAGCGCACCTTAAGTTGTCTTAGGAGCACTGTCCTGACCGCACTTATATGCGGGTCAGCTTGAAAAGAGTCCTCAAGGAGAGGAGATCAGAGAGCTGAGCTAGCCACAGGGTGAGAAAAGGTAGCCCCCACACAGCAAGCAAACGCTTCCTTCCTCCATTTTGGGAGCGCAAATCACCAGAGCCTAGCCGGGGTTAAAACAGCACAAGTAAAAATAGGACATTTTAGAGCGGCACATGAAACTATTACACAGGTTGGGAGGGAAAGTAATTCTCCATATTTTAAAAACAAAAAGGAAGTTACTGTTGCTCACTACTTCTTTCCCATCGAGTTTCATATTTCATCAAAATTCTAAAACACAGCTAGGGAGGAAGGCCTGTGCCACCCTGACACACACATTTTTTTGAACAAGTCTCTAAAGGCAGTCAGGGTTGGAGTGGTACAGAACAGACACCCCCCACCAGACAGCCCCTTATTTAGCTGAAACTCCACCAGGAAAAAGAGAAGGGAGGAAGCTGGATCTGCCTCACCAGCAGCCCCCACCGCCTTGCCCCGGCTGTGCCGATGTACCTGCGCCCACCGCAGCAAGAGGGGAGCAGAAAGGCTCAACCGCCTTGGGCCGCCCCCAGCATCTGCTCCTTGCTCCTCCAAGGTGAGCTGAGCCTGCGGCGGAGGCATGGCCCAGCTGGAGCGATGCTGGGAATCCCATAGCCCACACTGATAAACTCCTGCGCTCCCCCCGCAGCCAAGGCTTCCCCTTTGTTTCAGCAGGGAGTCATACACAGAGCCTTCCAGCACCTTTTGAAGCTTCCAGTCAAGTCTTCAGCCAAGGCTAATTGCTGTCAGGTGTCAGCCAAAACACCTACTGCAACCGTTAGTGACAGGAGATGACACACCTTTCTCCTCTTGTTGTCACTCAAGGGGTTTTGTTTTTTTCATATCGACATTAACTGAGCTGGCTTTCAGGAGCCTTGGGGAGAAATGCTAATGCGAGCTTTGAAGCTGGAGGCGAAAAATCAGGCAACCCCCCCAAGCTCCCTGGATGCTCTGCCTGAATCTAGTCCAAATCTGAGTCCTTCTGGGTGCTATACCTCAGCCAAGCTCATCTCTGCCTCCACCACAGACAGATGCGGTCTCTGCTACTGGCGTGTCGTCTTTTAACCCCCATGGAAAGCTGTCTGCATTGGAGCAAACAGACCCCAAAATTTACGGTCTCTGATGATAAAACAACAAAGCAGAGTGGAGGCACAGGGGGAGATCTATAAGCTTACAGCAATTAGTTTGAAACATCGTCGAGTTAATTCGGTTAGAGGCATGGGGGACACAGCAAGAAATCAGGTGTGTCCAGCGATCACTGCAAGGAGAGGAGGCGGCTGATCTCTACCCACTGGTCTTAAAGATGGGGCTGATTCCAACTGCGGAGCAGGTCCAGGTTGCCAGACCCCTTGCTGAGCTTGCCTGCTGCTGGAGCTGTGATTCTCCACTTGATCAAACCCCCTTCCAAAGGCTTTGAAGTTCAAAGGAAACGAGACCTTTAGGAAGTCTAAGTCTCTCCCTAGCTGGAGGAGCTTGTCGAAAGCCTGCTGGAACACCTGACCCATTTCAGCCTCATGGGTCATCATCATTTTGGCCGCGCATCCTTCTTTCCCACCATCACCCCTCCCAGTTTCACAGCCTCCCAGTTTCCTGGGACTGAAAGGCAGCCATGCCATTGAGGTACCCAGTCCCCAGGTCTCACCTCTCGCTCTCCCCGGGGGATTCATCTGCCACTTGGTTGACACCTTCTGCACCCTCCTGGCACCCCTCCGAGTCTGACATCTTCTCCCCTGGCCGGCACGGTGGCCCCACAGGCAGCTCCGGCGTAAGGGTGCCGACGCCGCCGTTTCACTTTTCCTGTGCTCGGCAGAAGTGAGCCGTGCCGGAAACCTCAAGGGCTGAGGGTTTGGGGGGATGGGAGCGGGCCAGCAGGAAGGCAAATTTGGGGGTTTTTTTGTTTGGTTTTTTTTTTTAAACCACTACTTCAGGGACTATTTCAAGGTTTTGCCTCTGCCGGCAGCTTGAAATCAGAAAGTGCTGGACTAACCCAAATGGAAAGCGGGGGGCACGGACATCGCACCATGGCAGGGAGAGGGGTGACCCTCTGCTCCCCCAACTGTCCATGCCACTTTGGGGACAGCCAGCGTCTCTAAATCACAGCACCCTAACAGTGCACCGGGTACCAGGGTGCTGCCGCAGGATCTGACAAGGTTGTCCTGACTTCGCACCTCTCAAAGCCTGCTGGAGCCAAAGGGCCTGCTTCTGCCCTGCAGCCATCAACCGTCACCTCCCTTCCCAGCTCTGCCCCTTCCCTGTGGCTTCCCACTGTTGATGTTCTGTAACACTTCCTGCGGCTTGGACTCTTTGCCACCAGTGAAGGACGTGGCCAGGAGCCTGGTGGGTACAGCCTGGTGGGAGGATGCCAGCAGAGAATGGTGACACAGCCTCACCCTTTCCTCCCTACAACAAGGGGGACGAGCATCCCCAGCTTCAGGGGGGGGACCAACAGCAGAGAGGTCCCGATCCCCATCCCCACAGCACCACCAAAGCCTCCCCATCCCCACCAGGACCCCCACGGCGGGGGCAGACCCTGCTGGCACCATGGCATGGGTCAGGGTCTGGCACCCCAGGCAGGCGACACCCGCCTCTCCCGCCAAAGCTTTATTTACACTGCTGCTGCCAGGACGCAGCTCTTCACAAAACCAGAGAGAAACAGCACCCAGTCAGTGCCCTTGAACACGGGGGGACGGCGGGGACAGGAGGGAGCAGAGGACGGGTGTGGAGAGGCAGGTGCTTAGGACTCGCCAGCCTCGAACATCTTCTTCCTGCCCTCCATGCCGGACTTCTCCTCAATGTTCTTCCTCCAGTCACCGACATCACGGAGGTCCTTCTCCTGGGGGAGGGATGGGCACATGGGTGCAGGCAGTGTCCCCCGGGGTGAGAACCCACCCAGGCAGGACCCTTCACCCGTCCACCCATGGAAAACCCGATGTCAGCTAAAGGAACCCAATTCCACTCATGCTGTACATCTTTGTGGGCTTCACCCTCCTCTTTCAACACCATGGGTCCCAGAGGAGGCAATATTGAGCAGGAAGAACATCATGGAGGAAGGCTCCCTCTCAACCCTGTCTATCACACAGGGAGGTGTGAGCCCTGGAAAACTGGGGCCAACTCCTGTATGGGCACAGGGGAGAGGGAAGGAGTACCTTCTCAGTGTCCTCCTTCTTGACTTGCTTCAGGTTGGCTCGGAGGTCCATGCAGACCTTGTGCTTGGAGCCCAGCAGGGCCCGCAGCATCGCATCAGCGGACATGCGCACCCTGCGCAGTGGCGGCCTCTTGAACTTGCCCCGCAGGTCAAAGAGCTTCTGGCTCAAGTCTTCCAGCTGCAGGGGCACAAAATGGGGGAGGACAGAGAGAGAGCAGGGTGTGGGTTTCGTGAGATGGACCCAAGCAGCACAGGGAGGCACAAAGGATGGGCTGGAGGCTTCCCTGACGGATGGCTCCAGGGGAAACTCACCTCCTTAGTAGTCTTCTGTAGCTTCACCTCTGTGTCGTACCTCTCCTCATCCACGGACTCTATCTTGGCATGAAGCTTTTTGCACAACTCCTGGAAGGAAAAGCAGAGAGGGATGTTGACTGATAGGACCCATGCACGTGATTTGTCTCTCCTGACCACTCTGGCTCTGGAAGACCTCAGTCCAGAAAACCAGACTGGGTCAAGACCAGATGGTGAAGGGCAGCTCATAGGCCAGCTCCTGGTCTCCATGCTACCAGCTTCACGCAAATGCTGCCTTAACACATTATTAGAAACACAGCTTTCCTGCCAGCCAGACCCCTTTTTTTTGTGTGAGAGACCCCATCTGTCTCTCAAGCCAATTCCACATCCAGCCAGCTCCAGGGCACCCATTGGTGAGAGGGCGGTCAAGACGGGAAGGACAATCTAGATCCACCAGGCTGACTGATGGAGCCAAATCCTTTCTGCTCCAGCACAGTGAAAGGGTTAAAGAAGTCTTTACCTGAAGTTCCTGCATGGATCCTGGGAGTGACAGAGGAGGGCAATGCTCTGCCAGGTAGTTTTGCTTTTCCACTTCTTTAGCAGCTGCTTCTTTTTCTATTTCGGTGGCAGCGAGCTGGAGCATAGCACTCTGGAAGGCAGCAGGAGGATGATCAGCATGGAGTGGAGGCGAGGGAGGCGGGCAGAAGGGGTTGGCAAGGGAGGGAGAGCCCTGATGGAGAAGCAGGTTGGGGAACTCCCCAACAACACCAGCATCTCCAAGCAAGGGGTACTGGTAGGGACCCGGTAAGGACTGGGGAAAGGTGTTGGGGTCACCCAGGTTGTGCATTGTGGCCTCTTCCAGGAGGGAGAGTGCCGAGAGCTGGCTGGCTCAGGATGGGAGATGGGATGGTTGGGACACACCTCGCCCAGCCCCAGCAGTGCCACGTACCTTCAGGTGCTGCCGACGGGCAGTGGCTGCCCTCCTTTTTTTCTGCAAGTGGGAGGAATTAGAGAAAAGCAGGTTATCAGGTGCCCATGCCCCTTCCCATTCCCCTTACGCATACAACCCCACAGTCTGCCAAGGACCTGCAGCCATGCCAGGGAGTTGGCTCCAGCCGGGATGTACAGCTTGACACACAACTGGTCCCCAAATCAGCATCACTCAAAGAGGAGGCTCCCTGCTGAACCCAGCTTTGCCAGCCTCAGAGAGCTAAAACCTATGAAGTGCCTCAGGAAAAGGTAACAAACTCAAAGATGTGCATATAAATTCTTTGGACTTTCAGATTTTTCTCTGATTTCCTCTGCACTCAGACATGTGTTTTGCTTTGCACTCAACCACCCTGATGCCCCTGGGCACCCGGGAGCTGTGGGACGTCTTTCTGAGCGGTCCCTGGCACACGAGTGAGAAGGACGGCCAGACATGGGTAAAAACATGAAGGCTGCATAATACCTGGAGCTGAAAGACCCAGTGCAGGTGCCACCGAAGGTGATGCTGTGAGAAACAGCAACCCCTTTTGCAACTCTTCCCCAGCCTGGTGGTTACGGGTATTTCAATGTGCTGCATTAGGGCACTGGGGAGGCAGGTCCAGGGCATGGGGGGTTCGTCACAGCTGGAGGACAGACACAACCATGGGGTCTGCAGGCCTGGAGGCTGCCCTGGCTTACAGACGTGCAGGGCCACGAGGCTGCATCTGCATGATGCAGACTGGTTCCCTCTTCCCTGGGATGCCAGATGAGCCTGGAAGACCAAGTCTGCCCTTCTGTACCCGCGATGTGCTGGAAGAGCAGCCACAGGTCTTCTATTTATAAAAGAAGCCACAACCTTGTTGTGCCGCTACAATGCAGCTGTTTCCTCAGCATTTTGCCCAGAAGACCAAGCAAGGCTGAGTGTGGCTGGGGCAAGGGAAGCACACCCAGACATCTGATACGCTGGTGGGGTGTGTAGCTGTGCTGCATAGAGAGGAAGTGGATAAGGATCTGCAGAGTAAAATGTAACAAAATCTGACTTGTTTTGCATATGCAAATGGTGCTAAAGCCCTCCTGACAGGGCTGAAGGGCTCTGCAGAGGAAAAGCATCCAGCTCAGAGATGAAGCGCACCATTAACCGTCAGGATTTCACTGTATGAATCCGGCCACAGGCCACAAGAGAGTGGATCCCTTGAGCGCTCTTAGCCCAGGGCTTATTCTCCATCTGAAAACTGGTACCTTAGCGAAGAATGCCCTCCCAGCCACCCCTGGGGGCACTGGGCTTGATGGGCAATCAAGGCACCCGTTGGACATCAGCACCATATTGTGGAGCTTCTATGTGTCCCTGAAATCCTCTTTTCTCTTGGTGACAACAAGCTTGAGCTTGTACTGTTTTGGACATATGGGGAGGTGTCAAGCAGAGATGAAGGATGGAGCAACTTGCTAAGAGGAGATACGGAGTGACAAAACCATGCACCACTCTTCCACACCTTCCCTTGCGTTTCCCCAGCCGCCCCCAGGCTTCAAGCCCAGCCCCGCTACGGCTCTGCCAGAAGCCATGAGGAACTTGCAAGGATGCAACCTCCACCCTGCTCACACTGCCCTGGATCCAGGGCTCACCAGATCACCTTTGGGAAGCGATTTGGCAGTGCTCAGTGGGCAGGAAGTGAGGGGCTAGGTTGGGGGGAAGGACGAGAGGATGCTCAGCCAAGGGCTGGCTGGTAGATGGGTGATGGATGGATGATGGAGAAGAGGTGGCTCTGGACCACCGCCTTCCCAGCACCATCTCGTGGCCGGCTGGGGAAACAGGAAAGGAGGAAAAAAAGCATCCAACTCCAAGACAGGAGTCAGAAAAGACCTTCAAAAGGGATTTTTCTTCTACTTTCCGTCTTTACCAGGAGGAATCAGCAAGAAAGTCTTGCCAAGAACCATTCTTCCCCACACACCCCCAGCAGCTGCTTTTCCTAAGGAAGAATGGTGAAGCCAGGATTGATGCCACGAGCATCGCTGAAGGAAAAAAAACTCAGCAAGACACACTTACCTCTTCACTGTTCAGGATAAGCAGATGGACAAGGAAGGGAAGGAAGAGAAAGGGGAGAAAAAGGCAGTTAGCATCCTAATCGGAAACAAGCCGAGGAATCTTAACAAGCATAAAATGTTGGCAGTTGAACAAAAGCTTTTAAATGCCAACCAAATATTAGAGACAGAAAAATGGGAACTTACTCAGACATCTTGCTTTAGATGGTTGTGAGCCTGCAATGAAAACCAAGGAAAAAAAGGTTCACAGTTATTCATGCTGGTGGTGACTTTTTGGGTTTAAAAATAAAGCAAGATTCCTCTAGAGGAAAAAAAAAAAAAAAAAAAAAAGAGGAACAGGTTTGCTCTTATTTCCCAACTTCTCAAAATTTTCATCGTATGGGGAACTAGGCTGCAGTCTGTGCAGGAGAGCCAAAGACGTACCTACTCACAGCCACACAAACCTCAGCATCAGGGGACTTCTGCCCCAGCACCGTTTGGTCCGGTCACAAAGAGAGCTTTGTAACAGTAGTTCCTGCAGGCATGTTTCTTGTTTGACCCCCAGGAAACCACTTCATGCAATGAAGGGAAAAGAGGAAAAAGCTATTTCCAGTTGACTGCTTCACTTTACCCCGCAGTCTTTCCTACTTCATGAACAAGAAATATCCCAAAGCCTGCGGAGGGTTGGGACACCCTGGGAAGAGAGCCAGGCAGCGACTCCAGGTGACAAGGAAGGACTTCAGAGGATGCTGCTGCCAGTGTATGCATCCATGGTGTGGGGCAGGGGAGCCTGTTGCAACAACCTCAGCACAGGTGACGTAGAATGGGGTCGAAAGTTGGTGTTGAATTCATAAAAGCACAAAGAGTTTCCCCAGGTAACTCCTTGCATTTCCTTTAAGTGGAAATTTTACAGGTACAACGCAGCGATTAGGGAAGAGATGGAAGAGCACCTTTGTTTTGCGGTAAATTATTTCCCCACAAGGAGAATTTTACTTTTCTAGCAGAGCAGTATCTCCTGCTTGTATCTCCTGATGGAAGGATGCAGGTGTGTCGGTCGAGCCCAAACTAAACTAGTCCTCTGCAGAGCAGGCAGACCCCAAAACACTGCCATCTGCAGACCTGGGAGGCTCTGTTGGGAGGTGAAGCGTTAACGGGGGCTCATGCCCGGGCGAGGAGGCACAGCTTGCAGGGCCAAGGAAACTTTATCCTGGAAAATGTGCAGGCCCATCACATTATTTGGGGGGGGGGGGGGGGGGGGAGGATGGAGGATGGGGGGAGGAGGAAAGTGCTTCTAAAAATGGTCAGGGAGCTGCAGAAGGAGCTGCAGCTGTCTCCTCGGACGGCAGCCTTTCCCCGGTGCCAGCCCCCGTGACTCAGGGAGGTCGGGACGATGCGGAGCAAAAGCCAGCGCAGGTGGCTGGGCTACAGCTGAGGGACAGCGCGGCCAAGGAACGCCAGCTATTTTTACTTGCGTCCCTGCCCCGCGCCCGCTTGCACCCACTTCGGCAGCAGCGATGCTGCGAGCGCTGAGGAAGCGAGGGGACAACGCGGGGACAACGCTGGGCTGCGGCTCACTGCCTGCAATGTGGGCTGTAAATCACCTGTTCGGGGGGGGGGGGGGGGGGGGCGCGGACAGCAGTAAATTTGGATGTCGTCCCTGTCTCAGAGGATGTTTTTTGGGGAGAAAGGAGCTGCAAAGACTGGGTCGGATGTAAGTAGGGAGCATTGTCGGGTTACTGCAGGCAAGGATGCCCCGTCCTGTGGCCCTAGGAGGTCAGCGTCAGGGAGCCTTGCCCTTGCTACTCAAGCCGGAGAGCAAAACCAACCAAGGGAGGGGAAGGCATGAAACCAAAGAGAAAGGTCACTGGAAAAGACAGAGGGAGACTTTCCGATGCGCGGACCCTCTCCCGCAGGCAAAGGGTGGAGAAGGTTTTATTAGCACCCCCGTTTCTCCCAGCAGGTCACCCCAACCTGGCATTTATCTCCCTAAAACTCAGGTGAGTGTATCTGCTCCCCCATCAACCCTTAAGAGCAAGCTGGGTCAGTAAGAGACATGCAAAACAGCTCACCCAAGTCTGGAAGAGAAAACCAGAGCGCTGCTGGACGGACAAGACGGACTGGCGAGCCGCAGACAGCTGGCTGAGTAAGGAGGTATAAAAGGGCTTCTCGGGTGGCTCAGCAGAAAATCCACCTTCTCTTTAAGGGCATGGAGACCTTCTCAGACCAATGATGTGCAAGAGTCCCTTGTGCACCTCCCTTGGCTGGGGCAGGCCAGGCAGGCAGCCCCGGAGGAGAGGGCAGCCTCCGGGGACAGAGGGGTGGGGAGGGGGAGGACATCTTCTCCCCGTAGGGTGGGGAAGCAGAGCCACCCCGGAGGAGCCAGGGAGGTGCTCTTCCTCAGGAGAGCCGAGGAGGGAGCCTTCCTCCCTCCCGCTCTTCCTCCCATCAACCTGCGACACTAGATATGGCTCCAAGGTTGTGGGGAGCGCAGGCTCCCCACGCACAGCCATCCATCTGCCAGGCCTCTAATAAAATTTTCTGTTGGAGACATAGAGGGGCTTATCCATGGACAGGGGCACAGCTCCGTTCACCTACAAGGGCTTGGGAGCAGCTCTGCCTTTCAGAAATGAAGAGGGGAAAGAGCACCCCTCAATCCATCGCCGATGGCATGTGCAAGAGCAATCCCTGAGCAAGCCATCCATTGCTGGCATGCTATTTAACCTCACTTACCACACGGGAAGCCTTTGCAGCTCCCCCGCCTTGTGAAATATTTCAACACAACTAACTGAGGTTTTTTAAAAAGCAAGCCAGTGGAGCTGCTGCGGGCAGCCCCAGGGCTCACTGCCATGGAGGGGCTGGGGAGAAGCAGGAGAGCATCGGGGAGCAGCCCCACGCTACCAGCAAGGAAAGGTAACCCCACCACATCTGCTGCGGGATGCCCCAGATCCGTATCTCCACGGATCCGAGGGAGAGGCAGGTGGAAATGTAGCTGGAAATATTCACCAGCCCAGTCACAGCACATGTAGTGGGGGGGGAAGGGGGCGGGATCCCATGGAGATGTGCCCAAACAGCTCCTGCCCTCCTCCCCCAGCCAAGGCGCTCCCTCCCCTTTCAGCCGGGGTTTTTTAGGCTGCTTCAGATGTGGCCCTGACAATATTTTCCAGGCGCCTCTCAGAGGTTATATAGATAGCGGCAAATCTGCCCCTGCAAGCTTCCTGTTTCACCACCTTTAGCATCATGCAAGTAATGCTACAGATGCTGGTGAAGGAAGAGCAAGTCCTTGAGACAGGGCTGGTGACTTGCAGGGGTTTGCCCCCATAGCCAGTGGAGGAGGAAGAAACCCCTAGTGTGGACAAGGCTGGATTTGTCCCTCTGAAATGTCAAGAGGTAGATCATTTGGGTAGCAAACATCTCCGTGTCGATGTATGCTGGGCTGTAGATCTGAGCTACCCCCTTGAAAATCCACCACAAGACTCCTGGAAATGCACAGCGAAGGTGCACTTCAGCAGAGGTTTTGGCTGGTTTTGCCCTCATCTGGGCTCTCACTGCAATGGCTGTGGGTCAGCACCTAGTGAAGGATCTGGGCTGGAGAAGAGCTGTAATGAGGATCAGACCGATCCAACCCTCCTCACTCACCTCCTGCACATCCACATCCCCAGGACTGTGAGGTCTAATGGAGACAGGGGTCTACAGCTCCAGGCACACCTAGTAAACACGGAGGTTAAGATCCAGCAGCTTCTGCCCCCCAGGAGCATCTCTCACTGCAGCTGCAGAGTAGGAGTCATTGGCAGAGGCATCCCTGCACCCATCTCCCATCTGGACTTCAGCAAAAACAGAGTTGGGCAGGAGGAATGTCTAGTTGTCCCAGCTACAGCCAGTTTCTCAGAAAATGAAAAAAAAAGAAACCAAAGCAAGTACACTTGCAGACAGACAGCAGCCACCCTCAACAGCCAACAGCAGAAATCACCCATTCTGGGACAGTTAAGCCACTTTACCTCTCCTCTCAGTGCCAACTCCATAAGCCATAGTTGACTCAAGAGTTAAACCGACTCTTTATTATTCTTTCCAAAGTCTCTACAGCCGTTGTCTTTAGCTCCCTACGCAGCTACACACATTCCAGCTACTGCTGGCCCACTGGTCCTCCAAAGAGCAGCTCAGCTCTTGGTGGAGGGATCAAAACTGGGAGGGTTATCTGTTCAAAAATTCCCCACACATCAGGAGGTTCCTTCAGCCCTGTGAAATGAAAGCTTTTTGGACCTCCTGGAGTCAAGGCACGTAGCACAGCAAAAGAGATTTGCTCTGAGTTCAAGGTTTTGGTTATCACCTTATGATAGGGAAGTATTGGCCTAAAACAGTTGAATAAAGAAGTTCAAAGAAAGAAGTCCCATGAGCCAAATTTTGGCTAAAACAGATGTGCTTGTAGGAAACAGGAGGAGTGGATGGTGAGGTGTGGTAATAGGATTAGCAGAAGGTTGAGCCTCCAAGTCTGCATAAGGCTTTCCCTGGAGCTTCCTTGCACAGAGGTTAAGCTGTAGGGCAGCCCTCCCAAAAAAGGAAAGAGGCTCCAGACCTAAAATGTCATGAGGAATAAACCCAGTGAGGACCAGGAAGAAAAGAAAAACAAAAACGTCCCAAAGTATGAGCTATGGTTAACATTAAGAAAGACAAAGGTTTCCAAAGGAAGTAGTGCAAGTGTTTGAGTGATGAATGAACAAGTTCCTTGCAGAAAAACTGAAGGAAGACATAAAGAAGCTCCAGGCAAGTCCTTCAGAGAGGGCTCAGCTCTGTGAATATGAAGCATGAGTGAGGGTATCGCACAGGGGCTGGGAGTGGACACACTGTTCACAATTGAGTACCCTTCCTGGAGTGCAGATGACCTTGTTCCCTTCCCTCATTCCCCTCCACTCATGCTAGTGGAATGCACCACGAGTATGGCCCACCGGTCCCAGAGCGCTTTCCCCACGCTGCAAGGCCAGACAGAGGGAAGACCTGGCATATACAGGAGGTTCTACCCTACGCTTTTGAGAGACTCATGTCTGGCACTTCTGGGCCAGGCTCTTCCAGGGAACCACCATGTGTTTGAAGGACTAGGCTGATGGATCCATGCAAGCTCTCCCTCGTGGCCATCTCCTACACCCTTACACCTTGCCTCCTCTTCAACATCCTACAAGCATCAAGTGGACAGGCACTATGGAGTGACATGACATCAGATGACATCTCTTATTTCCAAGGATGACACTGTTAGCAAAAAAAAACAAGCAGCAAAATAAAAAACTCTGTTGCAGTTGAGTTCACGGTAAAACTGTGGCAGGAACGCTGAGCAAACCAGTGTCTGACTTCCCTTTGCTTTCCCAAAATCACATCAGACCAAAGCACAGCAGATGGCTCCCATCCTGCATGGAGCACTCCCTCTCCCTCCAGTGTATCCCTAAAAGAGCTCACCACGCTCTACTTCTGCCAGCACCAGCCTCTAGGAACTGCTACAAAGGAAGGCCATTGCCTTTGACTCTTGGGCCAGTGCTGTCCTACATACCCCACAGCTACAGTCACCGCGTTCACCCATGAGATGGAGTTAAGGCTTTTGGCTGTTCCTCTTCAGGGCAACTGACAAACAACACAGCCACCCTGTCCGTTTAGCTCCATGCCATCTTCCTTGAAAGAGAGTGCTTCAGGCACGTGATGTTGATGGCCCCAGGCTGCAGGGACATCTCCAAACCCACCAGCAGGTCCTGATGACACTCCTGGATGTTCAGCGGGTACCGTGCCCTCACAAACTCGTAGGCTGCCAGCAGCCTCATGCTGTGCTTGACCATGAGGTACTGAATGACGCAAGTAGGACCTAGAGAGTAACCATCCCTGCAGTGGATGAGGACACGCTTCCCTTTCTCCAGCGAGGCTTCAATGCACTCGTTGATGTCCCGGAAGCAGGGTTGCCCCTTTCTGTGATGATCCCCATGAAGCGGAGCCTGGATGTCAACCTTGAGGCGTGACCAATTGTGCCTGAACCCTCCCCGTCGGCACGTGCAGGGGATGATGCTCAGGCTGCAGTCACTGGGCAGGCTGCTCATGTCGACAATGCTGTCAATGCTGTTGGTGCACAGCGCCCGCCCGCTGTAGGCAGCGTTGAGGTTCCCCAGGTAGATGCCATCAGTTATCCGAGCAATGATGGGTCCTGTGAAGGGGGAACATGCAGGCTCCCCTGATTTCAGACCGGTGGGCTCCTCAGGATGCAGGTTCTTCTTCCAGCTCCCCCTGAGGGATTTCTTAGAGTTGGCATGAGGCAGGGGTCTGAAATCAGGCTTGGAGCCCTGTGGCGATGGCGAGAAGATGGAGAAGCAGCTGGGGAGCTTGGCCTTGGAAGGGGAGTCAGCTGGACAAGGCAGGGAAGGAGCAGAGGTGGGACCAGATCTGAGGGCACAAGAATGGGATGCCCGTCCCAGGGACCCCGTCCTGTGGGCTGCCCCTCCATGCTCAGCTTCTTCCATCTGCAAAAAAAAGAAAGGACTGGTGAGACCACAGAAACTCGGCTCTCCAGCTGCATGAGCAAGGAGACACGAGCTGGCAGCTGGCTTTGCCCACGGAAACACTTGGAGACACCAAAGGCCCTGAAGACCTTGCACATCACCAGCCCAAATGCCCAGCCATCCTGTTCCCCTGGGACAGGCACAAACACGCCGTAAAGGCTCACCTGGACCTGCAAACCACTCTGCCAGTCCTGGGATGCCAACTTGCTGGAGCGGTGGTCCTCTTCTGCTGATGGCACTAAGCAGAGCGACCGGTGTGTCCTGCTGGGCTGCACAGCTATGGACACCACATCCCCATGGTTCTCTTCATGTGCTTCACTTTTACTCATCACCAAGTTTGGACAAGAGCCTGTAGGAACAGAACAACTCCATATGGACACGCACAAGTACTCACACACAGGTGTTTTTGATATGAACACTGGCCTTGAAGAAAAACAAGGTATTTTAATGATCCCTTCCACTCCAGAGGGACACTCTTCAGTGTGGGCTGCTGGAGGGGTTTGCAACTCATTGCAAGCTGGAGCCAAGAAGGATGGCCTTTCAAACTGAAAACACAAAGGGGTGAAGAGCAGCTGGAGGGAGAGGGCAAATAACAGAAAACCCCTCCGGATGAAGCTTCAGTCCCCAGCGATGGAGACGCTGTGTTAGCCAGGGTTAGGATCACTCGGTTCCCAGCTCAGCCCCAGGCACAGGTCTCACTCCTCGCTGGAGCTTTTCCCACTTCCACCCTGGACACTTGGACCACAAGGTGCCTCAGACCCTGACACAGCCTGCCCCATTCTCCATGGCCCCAAGCTGAGTTGGCAGGCCCTCTGGAGAGCCAACAGCCAACACCTCTGCCCAACATGGTCCGTGCCCAGGCTTTCAGCAGCTAAGGTGATCCCTCCAGCATTTTCTCCGAGCCTGCCCCTGGATAGCATTACCATGGTGACCTGACACCTGATCACAATCCTGTGTGTGTCTGCACGTCCTCAAACCCTGCTGATGAACAAAACATGACCCAGAACGTGTCTGGAGAACAGGATGAGACCACTGTGTGCTCAAATGAGTACAGTTGCAACATGTCTTCACTCTCAAAAGGTCTTTCAGGCTCTCTGTGTCAAAACTAAGCAGCAGCAAGAACACTGTGTTAATAAATAAATTTTAAAAAAAAGTAGCCATAGAGCTGCAAAAAAAAAAGCAATAAAGCACAAAGGTCTCCTCTCCCCAAGGTCAGTGACTACCCTACAAACCGGTGACCATATAGGGAATGATTCTCCAGAACTTACCCATTCCAAGCTCACTGGCTTTTTGCAAGTGCTGTGTGACCCCAGACATCACATTGTATAAAAAAAGCTGGGAGTTGCAAAGGCCCTCAGCAGCCTCACCTACCTGCACAACACTGAGAGAGCGCCATGGGAGAAGACAGCTGCAAAGCGATGGGCCTCTGGAAGGTCTTCTGGAGGTGCTTCGCAATTAGGCCTGGGACAGGAGAGGATGAGCTCAGACCAGGAGAGGGCTGAGCCAGGAAAACTCAACACCCAACCCCACTGAGCATCTTTCAACACCATCCCCAACGCTGCTTACTTCAGGGGGTATCTATCGGAGACAAGAGTTTGCCCCTAGAGAGGCAGACCTGAGTTTAGCACACACCCAAAAGTCAGGGGTGGTGTGGGATGAGTGCAACCAAAGCAGAGACACCTTCAGAGGATTTTGTTTCTGGCCTTTGCAGATGTGAACGTGTCCTTTGTCACATCCAGAGTAAAGTTCCCCACCAGCTTTTTATAGCACCAAGGCCAAGCATTTTAACTGGGCTGTCTTAAGTGACATCCTTCATGCCAAAATTCATGCTCCTCTGTCAAAACTGCTCTGCCTTTTATGTAAGTTAAGAGGAAAACGCTCTCCATCCAGGGCAAACCCAATGCCAACTGGGCAGAAGCCACTACCTGAGGCAGCCACCTCCTTCACAGGCAATGAGGAGAACTGGCTCTTCCAAGGGTGCAATTCTTCTCATCCTAAACAAACGATGCATAATTCACTACTCAAAGTGCCCGTTTCCCACAGAGGGCTTGTTGCCCGCACATAACTGGCTCAGACGGGGACATCCGCAATGTCCCTGTTTATGAGCAGGGTGATGAAACACTTGTTTGCAAAACTACCATCTTCCCAGACACTGCTCACAGGACTTAAAATTTTTAAGATACGGGTTGTGGTGTTTGCAGGTCAAGACCTCATTTCAGCTCAGTTGAACTGTTATTCCTACTTGACTTCGTGTTTGTTTCTGCTCAAACTGAACTGCAATAAGAGCCCGCAGGGGTTTCATCACCTTTGTGTGAAGTTAGCAAGGCTGGTTGAGAAACCCCTGTCTTGCTGACATGCAACAAGTCGTCACGGATCGGCATCCACTCACCCGTAATGCCGTTCTTCTTTGGGGGGCATCTTTTGCCCGGCAGCATGACAGCGCTGAAATCCTTGTGCTGCATCTCCCCAGGCTCCATCCTGACAAGACCTGAAATCCGGAGAAATGGGAGGTTTAAGCTTTTTCAGGTCTGTCCACAAAGTTCAATGGAAGAAGCCATCGGGGAGCGTCTCTGCGCACCCGTTATCAGTCCTGTTTGTCAGATGTGACCATCTGGGGCAGGCGGCTGCTACCCCATGAGGGAAACCCTCTTGCCTTCCTGTCCACGGCAGTGAAAGGTGCACCGCGATGTAAAGTGGTCCTAAAAACACCTCTGTGTCACCAGGCTGATTCATAAGCAAAACAAGCCCAGTCTGGGGCAGGAACACTCCCAAATGCAAGAGCCCCAGCAGCAGTCGGGGTAGGGGCAAGGGAGCAGAGAAAAGGGGGCAGAGAAAAAAGGTAGGGGCAGGGGAAAGGGGGCAGGAAAGCGGGGGTGGGGGGGAAGGGTAGGGAAAATGGGATAGGGAAAGGAGTAGGGATAAGGGTAGGGATAGCGGCAGGGCTCCTTGCCTGAGAAACTTCTCCCGGAGAAACTGAAAGTCCCACCTACAGCAGACTGGGCCAGGGCAGAGGAGGAAGCAATCACCCCGAAAGGCAGGAACGCACCACCCCGCAGCCCCACTCCTGCTCCCCTCTCCCCCCCATCCCCCGCTCCCAGCTTCAGCACAAAGCCCCCCCACCGCCCCCCTTCCCTCCCCTTCCCTCTCCCTCCCCTCCCTCCCGTGCACCTCCCCCAGAGACCCCCGCGCCCACCTCTTCCCTCCACCCCTTTCCCCCCGGCGAGGGGTGGAGGGGGGGGGGAGCTCTCCCAGCACCCCTTCCCAGCACCCCCCTTTCCCACCGGAGTTTCCCAGAGGCCACTTGGCCGGCCGCAGCCGTCCCTCCCACTCCGCATCGCGCAGGACCCTTCCGCAAAGTTTCCCGTGCCCCCCGTCCCCGCGTCCCGCCCCGCCGCCGTGCTTCACCCCCGGCGAGGGCAGGATGCCACGGCCGGCGGGGGCCGGGGGCTGGCGGCTGCCCCCCGCCTCCCCCAAGCAGCCCTCCCGGGGGGGCGGGGGAGGGGGGAGGCAGCGTGCAGGGCAGCCTGGGAGATGTAGTTTCAGTAGGAAGAGTGGCCGTGCCTCCCCCCCCCCGCCCCCTCCCCGAGAGCGAGCGGGACACGGCGGGGCTCCGGGCAGGGGCGGGGAGCCCACGATGCATCCCCTCCTCTGCTGCGGCCGGGGGGCACCGGCTTTCGTCCCACCCGCCTCGCAAACCTCGGGTGACCCGTGTGGGGGGCCTCCCTCCGCCCTCACCCGCCGCCAGCTTCCCACGGGGAACCCCGGCATAGCCGGGGGGGCTGCAGGGACCCCCACTCCTTTGCGAGAGCCTCGAACACAAGCCAACCGTCCTCTCGCTTTGCCTCTGGGTTTTGAGCCTGGAGGCATCCTCGTATTCCCTCCCCCCTCCCGCCGCAACCGCAAAGGAGAACAATGTAGTTTAAAAGAAAAAGCTGCAAATCTGCATCAGACCCTGCAAATCCAGGAGCCGAGGCTCATAAAAAGTTTCTGTGCGTGGCAACGTACACGTTTAGCCATAAAATGGTGAGGCATAGTGATGCTAGTTACCGAATGTTTGTAAAACAGGCACGCCTGCTCCTTGTGAGAAAATCTAAAAGCTTAGATACTCTCCAGCTCTCAAAAACTGTGAGACCAGCCAAAAAATCTGTGGCTGGAGGACAGCCAGCGCATACCCAGGCTGAACGATGACAGCCCATAATCATTTTTGTCTCATGGCAGATGACTGGCAACAAGCACATATAAGGCTCAGCTTTTTTCTGGTGTGGCTCTTCTGTTTGGTTTCCTGAAGTGGAGGAACAAATATCATAAAAATCACTGAATGAGGGAATAATTTGCTTTGGGAGGGACTTCTGGAGGTCAGAATCTGGATGTAAATAATTGAGACTATAAATCTTAATAGCAAACACCTTGATTTTCAGTCCTCCTTGTCTCCTTTAACAGACCTCTCCCTGGCCCAAGCCCTGCTTTTTGCCTTGCCACCATCCTGCAAAGCTGCTAATTAAATGCAGAGGGACCATCCCTTGCATGAAGCAGAGGAATGAACTCCCCACTCTCCACCCAGACACCTCACACCATTCAGACTGGCTTTGGATTCCTGCTTTTGCCCCCCTTAACCCACCAGCAAAAACCCCTTTGCCTGTGTGCTGCAGGATCAGGCTGGCTCCTGCCTCCCAGAAACAGCCTCGTGAACACACCAAGCATCGCTGCCCGGGTACCAACTGGTTTTGCGGCAATGGGAACAGGCTTTCACCAGGGCATCACAGCTTTCTCTCCCTCTCGTACACACGCTCCATCTCCAGAAGAAGGAATCTTGGCTGGCGGGGCTCTACAGTGGCCACAGACCAGATGACACGGAGACCCAGCTTGGAGCACGTACCTGCCCTGCCCTCTAGATGCAGACAGAGGAATCCAGCACAGACACAAGCTGAGGAGGAGCTGGCGTCCCCCTCCTTTAACTTCTCTTCTTGTTGCATCTTCCATTGGGGAATCCTCCTGCCCCAGGTGCTCCAAGTACACGAGGAGCATCGGTTGGGCACGAGATGCTCAGACATCTGGCCTTGGCAGATGGGGGACAACTGGCCTTGCCAAGGCCAAGGTGAAAAGGAGCTGCTTGCATGTGAGATGGGGCCATCCTCTTTCCTGTGAAGAGGCTCCCGAGAGGGCTGCATTCACTCTGGGTGAAATAAGCCATGAAACAAAGTTCAGCTCTGCCAACCCTCCTTCAAACAGCTGCCAGCAGATAGAAAAAGGATCCTGCCAGAGGAGGAGAACGCTCAAAGCCTTGTTGTGAGAGCACAAGGCAGATTGAGAAGGAAAAGCAATGATGGAGGAAGAAAGCGGCCTTGCCGGTCCATTAAAAACTGGAGCTGGGTGGAGACCATCCCCACCCGCTCGCCTCTCCCTATCGAGCAAACAAGTCTGTTTGCTGAGTTTCACAGCACCAAGGACCAGCTCAGGCTGCCTGGAGCTGGCCCCGCTGGGTGCTCACTCCCAAGGTCCCTGGTTCCCCCCAGAAAAGTGCCACCGGCTTCCCTCGCCGGCTCTGCTCACCTGGGACTGCACTGGTGATTTGGGCTCTGAGCGAGGCCAAAGTTGGAGAGAGGAGCGGTGGGCACCGGTACTGGGGCTAACCTTTCTCAAGGAGGGGATGTCCCTGCACTTTCTTCAGCTGTGTCCATGTCGGGACTAATATCCACATGCTTTTATGCCCAGCTCCGTAAATTTTGCAGTGAACCTCAAGGCCACAACTTCAAAAAAGGGGGCTGGGAAAAGCACCCGCGTGCACACACACACACACACACACACACACAGGAGAAGTGTCCTGTTCCCAGAACCTCTAAAACCCTTCTGGGTCCTGCATGGCCCTAAATCACCACACGTCATCACCAAAACCCAACCTGGCAACAGATTTGGCACCCCAAACCCCCTTCAGAGATGTTCCTTTCTGCACGGCCTGTTCCAACCTGATTTAAGGCTGAGGCTGAAGGTTGAGGCTTTAAAGCCTCCCTTTAGAAGTCTTTTTCAGGTGACTGATTTTCTCCTCCATCTCATTAGCAGACGCCAGCAGATGCTGTTTGCCCAGCAGAAGCCACACTCCAGTTGTTACAGCCATCTCGAAACCACCCTGTCATTTTTTCCCTCCTCACGGCCACGGCGAAGCCTGGAGAATATTTATCAAGAAGCAGACGCAGCAGCTTTTTATGGTTAAACTCAGGTCATTAATCTCTAGCGAGAGTTTTCATAATCTTCCTCAGCTTCACTATGTTTGTTTAACTCTCGGGTGGTTGCTCCGTGGAGCTCTGGGTAATTGCAGATTAACTGCTTTTCAATATTAATGGCTCTTCGTTCATGCGCCAGGCTCTCTCCCCTCCAGAGCCAGGGCAATAGCTATTATTATTCTACATTCCTTTTCTCTTATGGGTCAAAATACAATGACATGAGCCTAAATCTTCTGTGCGCTCTGGCTGCTTTGTAGCAGAAGTATTTCGGAGTAAGGGTGATTCCCTCCTCCCCCCCAAATGCAGCGAGCTTCCTCCTGCAGATGGCTCCAAGGAGCTGCTCCCAAGCCACTCCAAACTGCAGCATACTCAAGGACGGGTAGGGACAGTGGCACCTCTCCAATGTCCTCATCCTTCTAGGAGGGCTCTTTATTTATGTAGCCCCCACCCCAAAGCCCCACAAAGCAGGACAGGGCAGGACATGTGGCCGCAAAAACTTCCCAGATTACATGAAACCTGCCCAGAAGTGACGTGAGGGCTGCAACCCAGCCTTCATCAGGGTAGTGTGATCTGATCATGGCATGAAAGCGAGAACCTCAGCCCCTCCACCCTGGAGCACCTCCAGGTGCCAGGGGTGCAAAGCTTGCTGTGCCAGCACAGTAGAACCACACGGTGTGGATGGAGCCACCACTGTGCTGCCCCATCTGCACGGTCTGTGGGGATGGTTGCTGGTGAGTCCCATACTCTGAGTCACATCTTGGGGCGCACAAGTCAGCACAGACTGGAAATGGGCTGAAAGTGAAGCCGTGTGGACAACCAGTGGCTGATTTTGCTGTGCCATTTTAGCCTCTAGCCAGGACACAGAGCCTGCTTATTGCAGAGGCACTAAAGAGCTAGCCTTGAGTCTCCAACACCTTCCTCACCAGCCTGTCCTCTTTCTCTCCTCTCAAGCCTCTTAGGGTGTTTCAAGGTCTTGGTCTTGTTTAAAAGCCTTCCCAGGACACGTAAAGCCTTTCCAAGAACTCGCCTCTTGCCAAGTTATTCACAACCAAAGAAACTGCCCACCCCAGGCTGCCCGCACATTAGTCCTCTGCTTGAAAAATACCAATGGACTCGATGGTTTTGCATGAGCTTGAAGCTCTGTGTATTTGTTCCCCTGGCCCATGAGTGGTTGGGATGAGTCGGCTCCTGCATCCGCGCCGTCCCATCTAGCATCCTCTGCTCCACGTCCAGCCTTGCCCTGGGGTGCCGAGCTGCTCCACTCCGGGCATTACATAGGGCATGAGCTGCACCAGCAGCCAGATCACCTCTTGGCCAGAAAGAGCCCCCAGTCCCCTCTTTGCTGACACTGAGGTGGGACAAACACGTCTAGATGCTGCTGAGCAGAAGCCCCTCACCCCTCCACAAGCCCTCTGTCCTGCGCCCCGGGTAGCGGAGGAGACCCCCACTATCTGGGTGGCAGGGGCAGCTTGAGGTGGGACTTCAGCCCCAGGGCTTTGTCAACCACATCTGGGGGCTGCAGGCTGTGCCACTGGGCAAGGGGCCGGCGTGGGTTGGACAGCATGTCGGACCAGTGCCGCAGCTGGTTGCCTGTGGCCCGGCAGCCCAGGAAGAGTTTGCCGATGGGCTCGTTCTTGGTCACTTTGTCATGATCCCAGACGGAGATGACCACGTCCACGTTCTGCGGGAGAAGGGCACAAGAAAGACAGTCAGTGGGAGGGGGCTTGCCACACCAGGGACTCACTCAGCCCTGGGCGCTGCAGGGAAACCCACCTGGATCTGACTGAAAGGCACCTCAAAAACAAACATCTCATTGAAGTAAGGGCTTAAGGTGTTTTTCTTCACACTTGTCGTCTTCTTCTTCCATTTCTTCCTGTTCAGGATGAGATGCACCTTAACAAAAGGATCTGAGGAGAGAGAGGACATGGCTGGCACAAGTGACAATTTTTGACTGAGGAGCTCAGCTACAAAACAGCTTCCCTAGAGCATTCCCAAGCAGAGCATGGTATCCCATTTGTCACTCCTCATGGTGAGTATCGACCACTCTTCCCCTTGCCAGCCACCCCAGACTTCACCTCCCCCTGCCTCCTCCTGCCATGAGCTCCCCATACCATCCAGCCATGACATTTCCTCCTGGGAGATACCTCTGTCCAAAGCTAGAGTATCTGTGATAGGGAAGGCTGGGAGCCAGCCAAGTGCTAGGTATGGTGGTGGCAGCAGGAAGCAGGTCTTGGCACCAAGAGCTTTCAAGGCTTTGCAGCTCTTGGTGCCATTAAGGCCTGGGCAGGAGTAGGGAGATCTGAGCATGAGCAGCCCCTGCTGACCTGAGAGCCCATCAGAGTCCATCTGCTTCAGCTTCTTGGCTTCCAGGATGAGCACCGTCAGCTTGCCAGTGCTGGGGACATAGCGCAGCGAGAAGCAGATCTCACCCAGTTGCTCTTCCTGATGGAGAGATGCCAGCGATGAGCACTGGGCAGAGGAGCTGGCTCACCTAGGGCTGGACCACCAGTCTGGCCCCAAGTTTCCTGGGTCTCCCCCACCTTCATGCTTGCCCCTACAAGCCTGCTTCTTGGGGTGGTGGCAAGCAAAGCAACAGTGCATCCTTCCCAGCAGAGTTTCCCACCTGCCAGGACCAACCTCCACTTTACTGGCTACCGCCAGGTCACTCCACTGCTCAATGACATGCTGCAGGCTGACGCTGGCCAGGGGCAGCCGGACCTCACCGATGATGTTGTGCTTAGCAAAGCGGTTGAAGTCATAGATCTGCATCACCAGTGTGGATTCAGGCACCTCTGCCTGGGGTACCTGCAGGGGAGGACCCGAAAGCCTGGACACACTCCTCAGTAGCAGCTCCTGCCCCACGGGACAGGGTGGTGGATGCAATAACAGGTCTTTCTCTCTGATGCTTCCCCATCCCAATTTTGCAGGGAGCAGTGCCCATGCAATGGTCTTGGTGGGACCAAAAAAACATCTTCAGCTATAGTTTCCTACCAGGAAAGTGAAGGTCTCATTGAAGACGGGGTTCAGGGTCTTGCGGTAAACCTTGGTCTCATACTTCTTCTTCCTATCAGACGTTAGGTAGACGATCACGTATGGATCAGATGTACCTCCGCTGTCCATGGCCTTCAGCTCGGCTGCCTGCTTCACGCCGACTTTCAGCTTAAAAGGAGTGATGCACAAGGTCACCAGGTGGAGGAGGATGAGGACAGATGACCAGGGGCTCAGTGGGAAGCAAGCAAGTGCAGCAGGGAGGACGCCTCCACACCACCTGGGCGTAAGAGCCAGCAGGCTGTGGGCAGGGGGAGATGTGCAGGAGGGTATGGTCCACCCCAATGGGCAGCAAAATGGGACCATGCAGGAACAAAGCATTTTCCCTGCCGTGCCACAGCTGCAAGCATCCCCACCTCCTGCGCACGGAAGTTGTACTCCAGGGAGTACTGCAGCTTTCCTCGCCCTGTCGGTTCCACACCCCTCTCCAGGTCCTCCATCTCGGGCTGGACCTGCAGCAGAGAGCAGCACTACCCTCAGGACATGCTCAGCCACATCCCTGGCCACCCCCAGGACCGGGCAGCACGGCAGCAAACCTCTCAGGGAGGAGGGAGCTGGGGGAGAGGGGACAGCAGGACGCACGAGGCTGGCCGTGGTGGAGCTGCTGACAGCATGCAAGTTGACTCTCTCCTTCCTCTTGGGCTTCTTCTTGCAACAGCAGCACCTGATGATGCAGATGAGGAAGAGGAGGAGGAGAACAGCCGCTGCCACAGCCACAGCGATGAGCGCCCATTTGGGTACTGGTGTGACATTTGGGGAATGGAGATGGACAGAAGAGTTAAAACCACGCAAAACCCAGTGCATTCAAACTCCTTCCTGGTGCTTCAGCATTAAGGAGTTGTATTTTCAAAATTGTATCTATAATCCTGGACAGTCCCCATGCAGGGAGCCTGCAGCTGGAGACCATTCCCCAAATGGGCAGCAAAGACGTCCTGCGCTCCCGGAACGGCACGGTATCCCTCTGCAGCATCCCCACCCCGATGGACCCCGACAGAAAAAGGGATTTGGAGGGAAAGAAAAATGGATACACAGCCTCAGAGTCCAGGAGCCCCCCCAGATAATGCTGCCTTAGAGACCAGGGCAAGCACTGCCATACTCACATGGGATCTGGCTAAGCCAGCCACCCAGGAAGCCCGGCTGAGCTGTGGTGGCCATGGCCATGGGGCTGCTGGTGAGCCGGGAGGCCGTTGCCTTGCCTTTCGTGGCTGCCACTGCCATGGCTAAGCTGGAGTGACCTGGGGAGGCAAGCAAAGTTAACAGGGTGGGGATTTCCTTTCCAGTGGTGCGTGTGCTGCCAGTGGCCCAGGGCTCTAATGAGAGCAAACACAATTAAAATAAGAGCCCAGAGTAAGCATTTAGGGCTTGGCCACTTTGGCAATGAGGTGTGAAATGGAGCCGCAGGGAGCTGCCGGCAGGCAGGACTCTGCGCCTACAGCCTTCTCATGCATATCCTATCCCTGCAAGCCTGTCTTTGGAAAGGGGAGGGAGCCAGGCGGATGGATTAGGGTGTTTTCCTTTGTTTTTGAGAAGAGGAATCACCCGTCTGTAGGGCAAAAAAACCCAGGAGCTCTTTTGTGCTGGCTCCTCCTTGGCCAGGCAGCATGAGCTGAAGGGTTTGCTCAGCCCCAGGCAAGCCTCACCGTTAGCTAACACCTTTTTTTTGGCTATTTTCCCCCCTCTCGCAGGGCTGAGGAGCCGGAGGGTTTGCTCCTGGGCTTGCAGTGGGGCTGGTGCCCGCATTGCAGATGTCAGTGGTGCCACCAGGCTGGGGTCACACCGGCTCGGAAACTTTGCGTAAGCCTGACCCGTGCACATGGCAACGCTGACGCAGCTTAAGGGAAGGCTTCAAATGGTTTTTCACTACTGCGCTCCCCATAGCAATGCTCTTATTCTAGCATGAACACTTCCTTGTAGCCAAAACTTCCTCCCTGCCTCCTTTCGGGTGAGAAGCGGCAGCCGCAGAGGCGTGCCAGGAGTGGGGCTGCGCGGCGAGTGGGTCTGCAGCTATCACGGCGCTGGTGGCACCTGGCCCCAGTGCCGTGACTGAGGCTGGCAGGTATGTGCTTGTTTGTCTTGGCTGTCCCAGCCGCCCACCTCGCATCTGAGCAGGTCTCTGCTCAAGCAGCCATCATCACCTTGCTCTGCTTGCGCTTTTCCTGTGCTCTGCCCACATTCTTCCCACCCCACAGGGCCATGGCTCCTGGCACGGGGAGCCTCCTGGGGAGAAACCACCCCTGCGCTTCCCTCCGCTGAGCCCGCAAAGCCAGCAAGAGCCTTTAATTTTTCCAACAGTGGGTTTTGCCACCTGCGGGCACAGAGCTGGAGGGACTTGGGAATTGCTGTCATCCCTGCGGCATCATCGCTGGGGCAATGAGGTGCAGGATAAGTGACTTGCCCAGGGCCGCCTGGCTCATCTGTGCCGTTGGATACCCAAGCTCCGCTTGCAGCCTCACCACCAGCAGCTTTAATGATCAGTTTCTCCTGTTCCCACACATGGAAATTGGTGGCTGGTGACGTGCCTGTGATGCTTAGGAGGCACTGGGCTGCGGCTTCAGGCTGTGGTGGTGGGTGGACACGACAGCGCAGGCAGGCAGGCACCCACCCAGCACAGAATTAGGCGTCTCAGCACTTTTTCCCTGCCAGACTCCATGGACTGCGTCACACTAGTCTGATGTTGGCCCTGGTTTAAAAAAAAAAGGCTCAACCCAGCCCTGCGGGGTGACCTGATCCGCTGTTTTGGGGGTGATGGGGACAGCCCTGCTGCGGCCTGGGAGAGGCAGTGCAGCCTTGGTGGGCTCTGCAGGGAGCGTCCAGCAATCCTGCTCCTGGAAAAGGGGCTGGGGGAGCCCTGCTGCTCACTCCCACCCTGTGCTTGCCTGGCTCCCAAAACCAGACTTACCGATGCGTCTCCTTCCCAGCCTTAGTCTCCCTTCCCCGCTGCGAGAGCTCCGGGACCAGACACCACGCGTGGCAGGGGCATGCTGCGGGGTGAGACGGGACCCCGCCGGGTGCAGAGCCGAGGGTGCAGCAGGTATGGTGGCTGCACGGCACGGCCAAAACAGGAAAGTCTGCTTTGCCAGTCCAGGAACCGGGCAGCCCCAGCAGCTCCGTCGGCCCCACCTTGCCTCTGACCCAAGCCGTGCTCACGCAGGCAAAAAACCAGTGGGGAACTCCCTGCTGGACCAGGAAGCAAAACCTGGCCTCCTGCCTGCGAGAAACCATCAGGCATCACTGCCCAGCTCCGTGCCCTGGCAAAGTCGTTTCTTCAAACCATCCCTGCAGTGATGCTGGGCTGGACCACACGTCTGCAGTCACTTAGCGCAAGGGGATGGATGCTTGCAAGAGGATGGGTGCATGGCTGCATCCATCCCTGGTGAGCCCTGCACCTGGGGAGCCCAGCTGGTCAGCCCACAGGGGCACCCGGTGGTTTAATGCACCATGCGAGGGCCCGGGCAATGTGTGCGGCAGTGGGGATGAACGGGGATGCTTCACTCCAACGCGGCAGAGAGGGCAACCAGGGCGAGGGGATACTGCTTGGGTGGCTCCATCAGCCAGCACCAACGGGAGCAGCACCAGGCACATGGCCAGGAGCGATTCCACTGGCATCCCTGTCACATTAAATTTATGCTTGCACATTTCTTCCCTTGCTGCCAATTCAGCAAAGTCAGCCCAAAACCTGTCTTATCACGGCACAAATTTGGGGCAGTGCTGGAAGCAGGGAGCCATACTGCCAGCGCACGATGGTTGACGCAGACATGGGGATGGAGGCCCCAGAAACCAGACCCATCCCAGCTCTGCCTGGCCACCCTGGCTCACTGGTCCTGCCAGATTTTCACATGGACACCAAGGCGTTGCCACACTGGTCACCTGGCCACAGGAGAGGTTTTGCGGCTGCCTCTCAGACACCTACAACCTGGCCCCACTCACAAGCACCCTGCGCTCCTGCTGCTCAGAGAAGCATCATCTCCAGAAGCAGGAGATGCTGTGGGAATGGTGCTGCAACAAAACCCTGGCGGGGGAAACACAGAAGCCAAAATTCTTTTTGCTCAAAACTGGCAGTCCCAGAGGATGCACAGAAGAAATACATAAGGGGGGCAATGGGAAAAGGAAACATGCCCAATAAAATCAGTCAGGGAGAGGGTGTTTGCTTATGCATGCTAAAGGCTGAGCTTATCAGTAGCCTTTTCCACAGGCTGTTTGCTGGAGACAAGCATCTCGGTGAAGCCGAGCTGCGCAGGACCCCGGTTGCAGCCCACAGTTTGGGAGGAGGTTTGGTGATGCCGGTGACAACCCAGTGCCAGGCAGGGGGGACGGCTGCTTGGCCTTAGTGCAGGGGAGTTTGGTCTCCTTTGGCAGGAGGCAGGCAGGAAAGGCTGCTGCTCTGGGCCCTCTTCCAGCAGTGGGGCAAGGGAAAAGCTGCAGGATGGCAGCTGCTCCTCTATGTCAGCTGCCCCCTCAAATCTCACTCTTGGGCAGAAAGTGGGTCTTGAAATACCCTGGTAGCATGAGCCTCGCAGGGCTGGATGCTACACAGCCTGTCCAGGGGAGCGAGGTCCCAGCCCGAAAATCACCCCTGCAGCGCATAACAGGCAGCTTACAGAAAAGAAGGGAAAAGGGACCCGAAAACATTACAGGAAAATTGCAAATGTGGTGAGACCCCCACTGCACCCTGCCACACTCCACACCAGCCTGTCTCCCCAGCTCAGCTCCCTGCATCCGCCTGCATACTCTGCAAGCCGTTCCTGAACAGGTAACCCTATATTTTCGGTCAAAAACACAACCATTATGTATTCAAGGGCCGGGAAATGAGAGGTCTGGACGCAGGCTATAAATACCCCAGCTACAGAAATAGACATCACGGCAGCGCTTGTGGGCAGCGAGCGGCAGCTGAGCACAAGCTCTGAGGGAGCCCAAAAAGCAGCACCGGGGATGAGCCCCTTCCCCAGGAGCTTGGCCATGGCCGAGGGCAGGCCTGGGCAGCCGTGACCGTGCGGTGCTGGCTGGGAAATGCAGCCTGTCCAGGGCACGACGCCAACCCGCCGGGCTGCCTACAAATCCCAGCACGCCGGGGAGCGGAGCTGCACCCCAGTCTGCCTCCTGCCTGCTTCCTGCCAGTGCGGGGAGGGGGAAATATAAACGGCAGCATCTCGGGCAAAGTTTGGATGCTGCCGCCGGACAGGCTGCACCGGGGAGCGGAGGCAGCACTCGCGGTGAGTTTGGGCTTTTCTCTCTAGCGAAATGCCGGCTCTGTGCGGTGGGGTTAATCGCTGCGCCGCGCTACGCAGCTGTAGGATGAGCTGAGGGGACCAGCCAGCATCCGTCTGACACGCTTTCCTGCGCATCCGGCATTGCCGGGGAGGGGGGGGACTGGCAGCGGAGGTGTGTGTATGTGCATATACGCATATCAGTATGTAAGCAATACTGCAGTTATTAGCGGCAGGTAGATGGAAAGGGGAAGTCAGGCTGGGTTTGCAGCACTTGGAAGGGCAGAGCAGAAATTAGAGGTGTTGTTCTCCCCCCAGGAAGGGCTTGCTCAGCTCCGTTGTCTCCTCTCATTTCCCTTTCACTTTTAGAAAAGTGCTTGGCTGAAATTCGGTCAGAGGACAGCTTCCTCCTGCTCAGCAGACAAGAAGGGCTGGTGGTTGCCACCCTCTGCCCTGCTCTGTGGGAGGAGACCCCTGCCCAGCACAGTTTATGGGGGGAAGAAGCAGAGGGATGCTCAGCATCTCCCAGCTTTCCAGGCACCCCCTGGCTGGGGAAGCAGCCCTGCCGGCAGGGATTTCCACTCCCGGGGCAGCTGGGGAATACACATGCAAGCATTGAACCCCCACGGCAAGGCTCCAGCTCTTGGGGCTGGCATCAGCCAAGTGCATTTCCTAACAGCCCAGGCCACGCTTTGTACAGCCCCTCAATAATAAAAATGAATTCAAGAAAACTGGGGCAAAAGAAAGATCTCTCTGGAGACTCTGACTCCCCCTTCACTCTGCATGCTGGCTTTGGTCTATGCTTGCACAGCCCCTCAACCCTGTAATCAGGTGGAGCATGAACTGGTAAATGAGGTTTGAACCCCCCTGCCATCCCCAGCACATCAGTGCAGGGACATCATTGCTGCCTACAGAGAAACCCCACAGCATACTTGTAGGAGCTGCTGGGTGGAAACAACCCCCATGGGATGCCCCTCGGTGGGAATGGGAACAGTTCCCATCCCACAGGCTGAATCCTAAAATTCCACTTCTAACACTGACTAGTGCACAGAAATGAAGCGTACAGCGTGGTGGTTACAGAAACCACAGGACCTGGGTGCGCAAAAATAAATGTGATTTCTTATTCAGCTGCTAGGCACGGGCAGACCGTGTAACCCCCCGTGACTTTCATCTGCCAGCCCTGGGTTAGCACAGCCTGCACTGAGACCTTTAGCGTAGGGATCAGCTGGCTCACAGGGCTGTGGAGGGGCAGACCAGCCCCAGCAGCGGGATTCCACCCTGCACCCAAGCCCTCGCCACACACCTCCCCTGACTCAGGCCTTTTGCAGCTGCAAATGAGCTGCTCACACAGTGAACTTGCTTATTTGTGGACAGAAGTTCGCCATTCACACACAAAAATAAATAAGAAGAAAGGCAATAAGGATGTGAACTAGAAGCCTACCGGTAAGATCTTACCTATTTTGGCTTTTTAGCTCCAATCAATCTCCAAGCCCTAGTTAAGATGCATAAAGACAGACTTAATTTGCTGGAAAGAGCTTCACAACCACTTTTAGCAGTTCCCCCTGGAGAAAAATACTCTTTGGGGAAAAAAAAAAGAAAAAAGCCACTTCATCACATTTAATTGGAACTACTAGACCAGGCTTTCTCAGAGCAGAGCTGTTGTTGGCAGAAGCAGGTTGATTTGGGTTGCCCCACTTGGTGGGTAGGATGTCCCCTTTCTTTTCCACCTTCCCTCCTCTCTAGATTGGCTGTTTTACAGTGTATCAGTTTAATTGTATACTTTCTCTTTGAGGCTGAAAGTGGAAGATGGCAGAGCCTGAAAGCACAATCATAAACACCGACGTGAAACAGGTAAAAGGTTGTTCGTTACAAAACACGCATCCTGTATTTCCAAAGCAAGTTTTGAAATGCCACCGCAGGAGACGACACACCACAGCCCAGAGCTGCGGTGGCATGAATTGCTTGTGCCTAGCTTTCAGCAGAACTAGCCTGTCCCAGGGGTGCTGGCCACCTGGTCCCAGTGAGGTCCCTGTGATTTCCACATGGGAAGAGGTTGCAGGACTGAACCTCCAGTTGCATGGACAGGACGGGCGCATTTGCTCACACTTAAGTTTTGGAGCAGCCAGGGAGAAAGCAGCAGCTTCTGTACATGTATATAGACTTTATTAGACTCTCCAGAACTGAACTGTGCAAAGAAACACAGCAGTGCCCAGCTCAGCACAAACAGGCGACCGTGGCTGTGCTGTGCCCACAAACACCAATGTTATGAAGCAATCCCCTCTGGTATGTGCTGTCCTCAGAGCATATGGCACTTGGCAGACAGGTTAGGGTTTCATAACTGCCTGCCCCATCCTTGGTGGCCAGAAAATGAAGATTGGGCTTGGTACCTCTTCTCCAAAGGCCCTCTGGCATCAGGAACCATGACGCATGGATGATGCCTCCAACACCCAATCTCACCACCCTGATCAGTGGAGCCCTGTCTCTCCCTGCTCACCCCACCTCCCCAAACTCCTTCTTTGCTGTCCCCTAACCCCTCTTTCCTCCCTGTCCTGCAGAAAGACCCTAGTGAGGCACTGGTCATTGCGGTGACCACCAGAGCCATCTTCAACCTGGAGGAAGAGCACAAGCTCTACATGGAGAAGGGCAAGGAGGAGTACATAAGGCACCAGCAGGCCAACCAGGACAAGCCTCTGCCACCAGGCACGGCTTTCGCCTTCATCCAGGTGAGCCCCACACCTAGCCAGGGGCACATGCAGACCCCCGCAGAATGGGGTGAAAGTTCAGCTTTCCCAGCTTTATGTCTCAACTCCCATCACAGGGTGCAGATATGCCTGTCCTGGCCTCTTGGCCTCCTTGCAAGGCATCGAGACCTGTGCTCCTCACCGGTCCCGCATGTCCACCTGCCCCCTAGTGGGTATCCTGCTCCCTGCCCTCTTGGTGATGGCTTTTGGAGTACGGTTGCTCTGTCTGGTTCTCCATAACATGCTACCCTTGCCATAGCTGACAGATGCAGCACAAACCACTAACCTTAACTGCAAAAGAGCCCCAGCAACACCATCACAGTCATGCCCCTCCAAGAGAGTCTCATCTTCTCACAGGCGGTGCAGTATGTGAACGAGAAGATCCTGGAGAGCAACCCAGCAGAGAAGGACCTCTTTGACATCCTGGTGCTCTCCAACAACAGCCCTGAGAGCGGAATGCGCATCATCAACAGCGCCAAGCACTACGGTAAGGGAGATTCCATCCATGGAGGTGCGTGCTTCCCCTGGGATGCTGCAAAGCAGATAAGGCACAACAGTGGAGCATCAGTGGCAAATACAGAGCCAGGGGACACACGGGGGAGGGGTTATTTTGGAAACAAGCCCAATTCCTGGCCGCCCCATGCAGCTTGCCCAGGATGATGGAGCACACCCAACATACAGGCTCCTGTCAGAGCCCAGCTCCCTTTGGCCGAATCCTTTGCACCAGCGGGGCTGGCAGCATTTTGTGCAGCCAAGGCATCCTCAGGCAGCTACTAAAGAAACAGAGTTGTTAAACACAACCTAAATCTTGGATTTAGGCTCATTTAAGGGAGGGGTGAAGGCAATATTTAACTGCACTCTGCAGTTTTGTAGGAGCAATGGGGCAAGAAGATGCAGCAAAAACATGGGCAGGTTCCCCACACAGCACTGAGAAATGAAGTGCCCCGAGCTCTGCAGCAAAGCATGCCGAGACCCTGGGGAGGGAAGGGGGTGCTGCGAGGAGGATGTTGCCCCGTAACAGACTTTGCTCACGTTCCCTGACCCAAAGGCCTGGAGATCTCAAAGTTCTGCTTCGTCAGCGACGAGGACTCCACGCAGTACCTGAAGTCCCACAGGGTCAAGCTCTTCCTCTCGGCTGACAGGACAGATGTCTGCAATGCCCTCCGGAGAGGTGTGTTCTCCCCTCCATCCCACGCCCCCAAACCCACCACACTTTCCCCAAGCAGCTCAGTACTAAGAGGCAATGCCGGAGACCATGGTTTCACAGGGGCAAGGAGATGAATGGCACACTCACTACCAGTACAGACCTGAAAAGTTCAGTCTCCTCTTCTATCCCAAACAGTAGCCTGCAAACACACCAGGATTTCTCAGATGCCTTCACAAGTCACCAAGTGCTTTATGCATAATTCTGGCCATAGATCTGCCATGGGCTGGTCATTCCCTGCCTGACATTTAAGCCTTTCTAACAAAGACACTGATCATTGCTGCTCCCTGGATCAATAACCGTGCATCGCTGGTTCCCAGGCCTTTGTGAGGATGCTATAGAAATTTGCTTTCTTGGTACACACAGAGTTACCATGTGCTCAGGGATAGATGCAAGCAGATGCTTGACCTGGATCGGAGGCAGTACAGCTCTAATGGGGTTAATCGCCTCCTTATTAATTTGCTTGGGTATGAGCACATCAGCTGGCCAAGGTCCTTCAAGGTCAGGAGTAAGCCATCTGCAGCCTGGGCTTTCCTTCGCTACACAGCACATTCCTTGAGCCTCCTTGAAGAGCATCATTGCTCTGACAAGTCTCTCTCATCCGGGGGCCTCAGTCCACGGATGAGGGCGGGCAGGGAGCAGCCTGTACGAAGAGACCTGTAATTAAGCCAATTACCCCAATCAAGTGGAGGTGCCAGTCCCTATTACTCACAGCTCAGAGTGCTAAATCTGGGCATTAAAGCCAGGCTTGGCAGGGTGAGCGAGCACCAGGAGGAGGGCTGCTCATGCCCACACAACCACGCATCATCTCTTAGCAGACCGAGTATCTCTCCAGACATTGGTGTCTGATCAGTGGCTCTGTCTTGTCCATTCCCATGCCCATGGGGGGATAACACAGCCCTAGAAAGGCTGGCCTGACCCCTCTTTCGCCAGAAAGACCCCTGGCTTGGAGACCCCAACATTTATGGTGTGGGACAGGGCCATGGCAGATGTTCAGGGAAGAGCTGGCCATGCACGAGCTGCCCCCAGGAGGGGGTGCCCCTCCTGAGCCCCACCTTGCTCTCTCTCACAGGGGTCTCGTCAGCACTCGTCTTCCAGCAGGAGGTGCAGGCTCCCAGCACCCCGCTCCGTGTGGTGTTCGATGGGGACGCCGTGCTCTTCTCTGATGAGACAGACCAGGTCTTCCGGGAGCAGGGGCTGGAGGGGGCACTGCAGTACGAGCGGGCGATGGAGGCCGTGCCCATGGGAGAGGTAAGCAAGCCACCCCACTTTGATGGGCATCCACAGACACCATGAGCATCTCTCCCACTAGGGCTTTGCCATGAGTAGCCAAAACAGCACAAATCTTTACAGTATCCCTTTGCATCCACCACTCAGTCCCTGGTGTGGGCCTGATCTGGGGTGCCACTGGAGATGGATCTGGCCTGATGTCTCCTGTAAGCGAGCATCAGTTCCCAAATATCCAGAGTTGTGGATTTTTAGGCTGGGACCTCTTGCTGTAAAAGTCCCTGCAGGACTCAGACCCAGAGGCACTGCTCGCCAGGATGTACCTTCCTGGTCACCCTGGGATTAGGATGAGCATCACAATGCTCACCTTCCTCCCAAGCATCCCAGTGCACAGCACCAGTCCCAGCACCGCCCAATCCTGCACCACACAGGTGTCCCTGTGCTCTGCAGAGCCCTGAGAAACCCTGGAAGAGGACCAAGTGGCTTGTACAGGGAGAGAAGGTGTCTCCTTATTTCTCACTCACTCCCAAGTGACTTGCTGTGCTTCCAGGGTCCCCTGAAGGCTTTTGCCATGCACCTTGGGAAGATGCGCAAGAAGTTCAGCCAGGAAAAATCCCCCATCCGCACTTACCTGGTGACTGCCCGCAGTGGCCGGGACATGGGCATCCGAGCCATCAAGACGCTTCGGGAGTGGGGTCTGGCCATTGATGAGGCTTTTTTCATGGACGGGGCTCCCAAGGGCCCCATCCTCGCCCAGATCCAGCCCCACATTTTTTTTGACGACGGCCTTCATAACATCCAAGGGGCTCGAGATGTGGGTGTACCCTCTGCCTGGGTCCCTTCCTGCTGCTGATGGGCTGCAGGCCAGCAGACCTCCCTCCTAGCAGCACAGGGGACTGGGACAGTTGAAGGCAAACCTTCTGGTGGAGAGGGAAGGATTTCCTAACCTGCAGCAAGCAAGCCTCAGGGAAAGGAGGCAAGAGCATTGCATGAGAGCACAGACTACCAGGCAAGACTTGATGCTCATTTCTGCTCCTGATATGAGGTCCGTTATGTCTTAGGATAAAGCCAAAAAATGCAGCTGTGCCAGAAAGGAGGGACACCTTTGCTGGCACACTGAGAACTATCACCTGCACCCCAGTAGGACCTGGGGACTTTTCTGCAAAGAAATAAATGAAGCTGTTGCCCCACACATGAGATAAAGGAAGCACGAAACCAAGCACTAAAACTTCTAGCTTTGGCTGTGCTCAGACAGCCTGCAAGATTTATTCCCAGGATCTCTGCCCAAAGGAAGCCCTCAAGACCCTGCCTCAGCAGACACACTCAGCTTGCTTTCCTGAGGAGGCTGATGTGCTAGCAAGTCCTTCAGGCAGCTCCAGCCAAACTCAGCAGAGGGAAAAAGACTTCAAAGCTGCAAAGGACTTACAAACTTTTTAGAAATGGGTGACCAGGTTGAAGAAAGAAAGCCCAAGCTGTTCCCCTCTATAGAAGAGATCATAGCACAAGTCACCTTTCATTAGGCATGCAGACTGCTCACAGACTGCCCTTAGGAGACCCAGACCTGTAGGGCACTCAATTCCTGGAGCTGCAGGAGATGGGCCAGGGACAAGGCTGCAACCGAGGTCTGAGGTCCATCCAGGAGACAGAGCTGCTACATAGCTCCAATGTCCCACCAGGAGAGGGCAGTGGAGATGGGCTGCCTACACCACAAGCCATGCAGGGGTCAGGGCTGCAGACCAGCACCCCAGGGACCAGAACAGAACTAGGTGCACAGGCCTGAGTTTAGATGGGTCTCCAGGGCTGTGAGGGGAGGTGGGTGGGTGGGGGTCCCAGGAGTGGCAGTTCAGGGCAGGTGGGGTCCATGGGAGTGCTCAGGACCCTGCCTGGCACCAAATCACCTGTTGCACAGGGATACCTTTCCACCAGCAGTTTGGACTCTGCTCCTCATTTTCCTGGGAAGCAAGCAGCCCCCCCATCCCCGAGATTCACTTGCAGGTTTCTTTCCCCAGGGCTGGATATGAGCAGTTGCCACTAGAGGCCACTGTGCTGCCCAGGGATACAACACCCCGAAAACCCCAGGAGCTCCCCAAAGCCACCTCAACAAGATACAAACTGGCCGCTCAGGGCAGTGCTTGCTTGGTGGCAGTAGGATTATGGATGGAGGAGATAAATATGATGGTGGCTTAGTTTTTTTAACTTCAGAGTAATCAGAAAGTAATTTTTTTTTAAAGCATCACAAGCGTCGCTCTCACCAATGTCTTTTTCCCCTCAATAAATAAATAAATGAGCATCCCCATGTGAGCACTTGTCCCTCGTGCCTGTGTTCAGTGGCATGGGAGGGGGGCTGCGATAATTCCACGCTCTTTTACAGACATTTGATTCTTTTATCCAGTCTTATATGTGCACATTGAGCTGGGTTCAATACACAAGAAACCTTCAGTCAACTTTGGATTAGTTCTCTGCCCAGCTTCTTGCGTCCCCAAACCTGCACCCTTCTGCTACCCTGAGCTTGGGGGATCTGCAGATCTCACCCTGCCAAGGGGAGCTACTGGCCCCATGGTGCCACTGGCATGGGTCCTGTCCCTTCCACCATGGCCACCACGTGGGGCCAAACTCGGGGCTGCCAGGGCAGAGCAGGGCAGGCATGCTCAGGCATAGGGCTTTGTGAGGAAGCCATCTCCAAAGATACAAAGCCCAGCAGGGTTTTGGCACCAGCAGTCTGGCCCCTGGCCTTTTCACTCAGTTCAGATGCTGAAATTAGATGTCTGGAGGTACCAACATCAACAACACCAGCTACTCATCATTCGCTAATGATGCTAAGTACCCGCCACCCTCAATCACTGAACAAACATTAATTACGGCATGCTCAAAACATGCCCGGTGAGCAGGTAAAGATGTTCATCCCACTTTTATGCAGGTCAGATACCACCAGGCTGGGTACAGGGATCCAAGGACCCATCTCCAGCCCAGCTCACCATGCACAGCCGGCTGCTTCGGTGGCAGCTGGCGGTGGGGACATGGACCCTGTGGTGGTGGCAGTGGTGGTGGTCCCAGACATCCTCCACCACTCTGACCCATCGCCTTTGCCAATGCCTGGACAGTGCCAGCAGGAGCTCGGTCAATGCTTTGGCTGAGGGGGAATTAGCTGAGTCAAGGGTGGTGGGGAAAGGCCCACGTGAGCCTTCACAGGGCGCGAGCTGCTGAGGCAGGGGGAAAGTGCCACGTGCCTTCCTCCAGCACTGTCAGCACAGCGGGGGATGACAGGGCGAAATGTGCCCAAAATGGGAAAAAAGGAAGGAAACTCAGGGTTTGCAGGGTTGCTTCATATGGGGCTAAGTGCAGCTGCTTTGGGCCATGGCTCAAAGGTGTAGCATCAAAACTGCCCTTTACTGTCCTGCTCTGAAGATGGAGCATAAAAAACACCCCCCAGCAAGGACTGCTGCAGCCTTACCCTCTGCTGCAAGGGCAAACTTGTTTCTGTCTTAGAGGCATCTGTAAATAGTTCATTAATGCTTAGGATGTTCCTCAAGTCTCAGCTTTCTGAGGCATTTTAATCTCCCTCCTTCAAGGGGTTGCTGGTGCCCAGGGCTTTCCTGCTGCTGCTACAGCCCAAAGGGAGTTTAGCTGCTGGGGCTAGTTGCAGGATGCTTCTCTGATATCTCTCTCAGCTTTTGGGGGCCAGGGCAAGGAAGAAGCAGGTCACACCACCATGCCACCCACAGGGACAGGCTCCCTTTGAGCCCTGCTGGGTTTCACACTTTTCCACTCCGTGAAAAGAAATGAAGGGGTGCAAAGGGGGATCTGAGGACCTGCACTTGATTTTGGCCATTGCTTTTCAGCGACCCCGCGCCGTCCCAGCTGAAGCTGCCCAGGGCTGGGGTCCCCACCGGCACTGACCCACCAGTGCTTGGGACACCCTCACGAGACCCTCCCAGTGCGGGGAGGGATGCGGGCAATGCCTCCTCCGCCAAGCCCAGCTCTGCTGGCCGTGCCGAACAAGCAGCCCTTGTTTTGGGGGGGGCACGTGACCCCAGGGATCAGAGGCTGTGGACGTCTGGCCCCAAGGGGTTTGCAAGAGACCTTTGCCCAGGAGTATGCCCTTAATCCCTGACTCACTGCACCAGTGAATTTAGGATTGCATACTTTAAAAAATCCCAATTTAGCGCTATGAGAGAGAAAGGAATTTTTTATGGAATGGTGGCGCTGCAGGGAGGGAAGATTGGCAGGTATTTAGCTGCTAACAGACATCTGCATTGGCAGTGTCCGAGCAGTTCGGCTTTATTGACTCCTGCCTGCAGCGGGAGAAGATGCTGGAGGCTGCAGGACCCGGGCACAGCTGCACTGTCCGCCAGGGATGCTCCCACACCTCCCTCCACCCACAACCTACAAGGACCTTCGACCACAAGCACGGGGCACTCATCTTCACATTTTTGACCTAACCCTAAGCCACGCCGGTGACAGAGCTCCTTGGGAAACACTCAGGGGTTCCCAGCCAGGGAGGGTGAGATGCCAAGTCTCACACTGCAAATAATTATAAACAGGGTGTTTTCTGTGCAGAGGCTCAGAGAGAGGGTGTGCAAAGCCACAGACTGTGTTTGCCAAGGTGCTTAAACGTGGGTTCAAGATCTTAACCCCAGGCAGGCACGTTGGAAAATGCTGGCTGTGGCGGCAAGTGTAGCTGGTGCTTAGGAGAAAGGTGACAACAAATAAGTGGGAATTAAGAGCCTTCATGGGCATATTCACACAGTAACACCCGCGCCGGGAGGTCAGGATTGATTCACCAAAGAGGAGCTGGGTGGTTGCTCCTACTCCAAGGAAACACATTGCAATTTTAAGCCGATCCTTGGGTTGCCATAGGGTGTTGACCCTTGTCTTTCTGAGCCCACCCTCTTCCCAGGACCAGAAGGCTCAATTGCTTTGGTGCTTTGTCACGTGGAGAAGATGTAATTGCATAAATTATGGTCTTCTTGAGGCAGCTTTGGCTGGAAATTAAAAGAAATAATTAAACGGCACCTAGTGCTGGCAAAGAAAATGAGATGGGTGGCATGCTTGGATGAGGCTGGAGGCACATCTTTGCATCTAGCATGGACATCCCACCTGTGAGCTGATATTCCCCCCCCTGCAAGCTGAGCTCGAGTGGCCCCAGGGACCATGACAGGAATTGCTCAAGGCAGGCGATGAGGTGAATCGGGTCCCAGTGCTCCCCACCACATCCTGGCGTGGGAGGCAATGAATCGATGCCATCATTGCCACTTACCACCTCATCCCGTCAGCCGTCGGTCACGCTGCCTGCTACCAGCGCCTGCCAGGGTTGTTGTTGCCTGTCCCCAGCAATTTCAGCCTGCTGCAAAATAACTCGGGTGAGGCAAACACCACGAGATCCCTGCCCCGAGGAGCAGACAGGGCCAGCAGCTGGGGTGAGGCAGGTCCCCTCCTTCCCGAGATGGGTACCAGGTGTGTCCTCAGCCGTGGGGGAGGATGGGCCGGGGGATGCGGAAGGACGTCCGATGCCGAGTGGGGTCAGGCGCAGGCAGGCAGCGCGGGGGCAGCGAGGATTTGGGCAGGGCCATGCAGAGAGTGCGTGGGATGCAGGGACAGGCGATGCCGAGTTTGGCAGCAGCCCGACAAGGCACAGCGGTGTACAAGTAAACCCTAGTGAAGACATCAGCGCACCTCATAGGCTTAAAGACATTAAGCATTTTGCTCTATAAGACCTTTTTTCTAAAAAATTAGCTAGGGGAAAGGCTGGAAGAGCAGGATCTGATGGAGAAGGTCCACTAGGGAGAAAGCACCCCATGCTCAAAGCTGCTGCAAAGGCCCTGATGGGGACGGAGCCACGCTCAGGGCTCCTGCCCATCGTGACACCCACCCACGACACCTAGCCATTGGTGAGCCACCCTCACCAGCCACCGGGATCAGGGTTTGCGGCGTGAGAGACACCAAAGGAACAATTAACACCCAGTCTAAGCCTTTTGCAACTCCACTTAGCCTCTCCCCAAGGTCACTGCAGCCCATGCTGGCAGCCAAAAAATGTTTAAGCAGGCTGCCTGCCAGCTCTGCCTCCAAACCAGCCCCAGCCAGCCGGCACCAACAGAGCAGGGATTGCCACCACCCACGATGCCCAGGACATATCCCTCAGCACCTGCAGTGCTGGGACATGGTGGCCAGAGCCTGAACGGGTCCATTTGGTGTGCCCAGTGCAACCCCTCCCCTGCTCCCACATTTCCCATCAGCCAGAGCTGCTGCTAAAGCACCTTCAAGTTTGCTTTTGCGGGTGTCACCCAGAAAGAGGGTGTAATTTGGGAATTGCCGGTGCCGCTGAAAAACGCGCCCTCACCTTGTGAATTGTACATCAGTTTAGGAAACGGCGTTGGGAGTGGGCGAGATCCTGGCGCTGTGCCGGGAAAAAGTTAACCACCGCTTCGCTCGAGGGCTCGAGGCCGGTGAATCAGGCTCTGCTAATTAGCTGCATCCAGCAGCTTCACACCGGTACGAGGACCTTGAGTTGGAGTCAGGGTGTTTGCAACCAGACGTGCCCAGACTTGAGCGCCTGTAGGCCCTACTCAGCTCAGACTGAGGAATATTTTTCTTTTTTTCCTTTAGCAACGAGCTGCAAAATCCCAAACACTTTTTTCTGGATTTGAAGACGACGTTCATCCTCTAAAAATCCCACCCGCAGCTTTGCATTTAACACCTCTTGGCCAAAAAGTAATCCGTGTTTCTGAACTGAAGCTTTCCTTGCCCCTTAGGTCATTGCAATTCAGGGCACTGTCTACCGCTGCAATAAATGAATTTATAAAAAAAAAAAAAACATCAAGGAAAGGGCGAAGGCAAATGCATGGCCAGCCCTAAGGAGAAAGAGGCCACCATAGCATCCCTGCCAGAGAAACTAAGGAACATCAGGTCCCTGGCCATGTGGCAAAGGGCACATGGGACAGCCCAGTGTCACCCACAGAGGGGACCCCAGTCTCCCAGGGCTGGGGCTGGTGCACCTCCTCATAGGAGCCGCTGGGGCTGAGTCATTCAACCTGCCCTTGGGAATCCTCTCAGGCAGGGATTGAGGTTGCGAAAGCGTGTCCCGCTCCCAGGGGTGCGTCACCCCACACCCACAGCCGTGGGTGCCAGGCACAGCACTCCGGCTCACCCCCAGAGCCGGAGGGATGCTGGAGGCTGCGGAGACAGGCCAGCAAGGAAAGGGCTTCATCCACCATGCCGAAAATAGGAGCAAGAAGGGGCAGGTCCCTTGGCCATCTCTCGCACATCTCCGCCAGCTCTGAACACCTTGGCCACAGCACTCCAGGTCTTGCTCAAAGAACAGGGAAAAATGGCTAAAAACCCTCATGCCCAGGCTCATGCCGGCCTAATCTTTTGAAGATAACACCACACAACTTTCATGGTCCCAGCCTATAAATACCCAGACATGTTTCCAGCTCCTGGTGAAACATCCCTGCTGCACCTCTCAAGGCTTTGACATCAGGGCAAACATCCCACAGAGGTGCTGAGGGAGCCCAAATGAGGAAATCCAGACTCCTTGCCAGGGCCACTGGTTCCCAGCACGCAGGCGCAGTGGTGGCAGCTCCAAAACCACCAGTGCCAAGGGCTGGAGACAAATTAAACACTCTGGGGATAACCGCCCCCTGCCCCAGCCCCTTCCCATTCAGGAGAGGATCATCATTGTAATGTCCCCCAATATGGCCCTGTCCTCCCTTTTTCCCAAAAAGCCACTGGGAAGTGTCTGGGCTCACCAGTGGGATGGACACCTAAGTTGCTTAGAGAAGCACGTCTAAAAGCAGTGACCCTCTCGTGTTGGTAAGAGAGCAGCTCCGGATGCAGACACAAGCCCTGCTACCACCAAGCCCGAGCAAAGGCCCACTCGTAACAGCTTTCCTAACAGTGAAGCTTACCCTTAATCCCTTGGGAATTAAAAAAACAGACACAGGCTGGGTCTAGACTGTTTGACCCTGCTGAAAGACTTTGCTCTGCAGCGTGTGATGATACGGGGCTAGCATGGCGTGCTGTCCTCACCAGCCCATCCCTGCACGCCGGAGCCTGCTCCGGAGCCACGGGATGCTGGGAGAGACTAGTCAGACTGGAAACGCTCGTGGAGGAGCTGCTGTAGGTGCTCCAGCCTGGGGGGCAGAGGCGCGTCACCGGGACGGCCATGGTTTCCCCACCACTTCAAAGAGGAAGGAGGAGGGCTGGTACCTCTCCGGCTCCACTGCCAGCTCTGGGACAGCCGGGAAGAGTGTAGGGAAGCCCCGGGCCTGGCGTCAGGACTACCCCTGTTGTCTGCAAAGCACAGCTGCAGAGGGGTTTAGAGCCCTTGGTGAGGGTGGGTTTGCTTGGCGGGGGGGGACAGCAGTTGGGCCAGGTTATGCCTGACCCACAGGAGCTCGGTGCTGGGGCTGCCGTACCTGGGGAGGGCGTCAAGAGGAGGATACCCCCGAGACAGAGCCCAGGGCAACAGAGATGCCTCCAGAATCGGGCTACAGATGCCGGGGACCAGCCACGCCTTGGCTGAAAGGAGCTGCGTGGGGTTTTGCTGAGTCACACGGTGCCATGGGGCCGGGATGTGCTGAGTCAGGGTCAGCGGTGCTGGCCCTGACCAGGCGCCCACGGGGCAGGAGGGAAGCGGGGGCTGGCCGGCCTCCAGGGAGGCACCGCTGAGCCTGGCCGAACTAACGGGACCCAACAGGCCCAGACAATGCCTCCGGCCATCGCTCCGGAAAACCTCGTCCTGGCGGGTGCCGTGTCCCATGGGGAGGCGGCGGGTTTCCCCATACCCCCGGCTCAACCAAGGGATGGAGATTTGGACAGCCGGTGGAACGAGACACAGCCCAGCGCGGACGTACCCCCTAAAAACACTCGTCACAGAGTGCAGTTGGGGGGCAGCGGGCACAGAGCCGGGGCAGCTGGAGGATGGAAGAGGCTCAGGGAGGGAGGGTGGGGAGGAAATGGCGTGAGCGAGGTGCCAGCAACATGACCCAGCAATTTTCCAGAAGTTGCATGAACATGAAGGAGGCGGGACAGGGACAGGGACCCCGCCACGAAGCCAGGGGTCCCCCACCCCAGCAGAGCCCAGCTTGTCCCATGGCTGCTGCTCTCCCATCGTGAAGGCTGGGCACAAGCAGGAGGAGAAAACAAACACCCTGAGCCCACAGGACTTGGACAGGAAAGTATCTGTAAATCCGATTTTTTAATTTTTTTTTTTCCCCACTGGTCTCGTGGCTCTGTAAGAGCTCGGTCAGGGCAAACTGGGCAGAGATTAGCTCTGCCTGCCATCTCCCAAGCCGGCACGGTGGCACCTCTGAGCCCTGCCGTGACACCCTGGGGTGGCAAAGAGCCCGTCCTGGTGCTCCCCGATGCTCAGCCCTGCGGGGGGACCTCAGGGTCTGTCCGGTGGCCAGTGCCCCCCTGGGCTCTGCCCAGCACCAGCATCAGCCTCGATGGCTGTAGGTGGCCTGGTACCACCATGGTGGCATTTCAAGGGGGGGAACATATGCCTTGGCACTCCCGCTCCCCCCCCAAACAAGCTACAGTTCAGGATGTGCCTGTCTCCCCCCAAAACCCTCAGCCCGCAGGGACAAGTCGCCCCAAACTGGGGTTGTCCTGGGGCCAGGGAGAAGCTGGGGGACTGCTATGGCCCCCCCCGCGGCCGGGGGGTGCAGACATCCCTGTGGGCCCAGCTGCACAATTAGCCCCCACCGGTGACAGGGGGTGGGCAGCGGAGGTCCGCGGGCTTCTAGCAGCCTGGGCCCTCGCCATGCCGGGCTCGGGAGACTGGCTAAGGGGCGGGGGGTGTCCCCCTACCTCCGCAGGGCAGGGAGAAAATCCAGAAAACCTGGAAAGAACAAAAAAAAAAAAAAAAAAACCAACAGAGAGGAAGTTCAAGACACAACAAAAAGCAAGCACGCGCGGCCGGCCGGGCGCCTCGTGATCGATTTAATGGTGTTTATTCCCCTTTTCCCGGAGGCTGAGTCACGGGCCCCGGCGCCGGGGGTCAGGCCCGGGGGTGGGGGGGGGGCGTGGGGCGGCACCCCCGGGCCGGCCCGGCCCCGCACCCCACGCCGGAGCCCCCGCCCCGGCCCGGCCCGGCCCGCCCTCACGTGACGCCGCCGGTTGCAATTTTAGCCCGTCAGCTGACACGAAAAATCCCTGGAGAGGGGCCGCCGCCGCCTACAAAAACAGGGAAGGCGGCCGGGCGCGGCGTCGCGGCCTCCCAGTGGCGGGACCCTCCGGCCTGTGTCGTTCCTTTCCCCCCCTGCCACACACACACAACACACACCGCCATCGCCGCCATGGGGCCCCGCGGCCGCCGCCGCCTCCTCCTCCTCCTGCTGCTGCTCGCCCTGGCGGGGCCCTGCGCAGCCCTCATCAGGTGAGCCGGTGGAGGGGGGGGTCCCTCAGGGTCTGGCTGAGCCCCTCGGTTGCCGGGGGGTTGGGGGGGGGGGGGGGGGCATGGGTCATGCACCCCGGGTGGTGGTGCAGTGGTGGCCTCCGGGCTCTTCTTGCAGTCACCCTCCCTCCGGTGCCGCTCCCCGACCATTGAAGCTGAGGGGAGAAGTGCTGAGACATTCCTCCCCTAGATGGGGGGGTTGGGGCTGATCTGCTGCCCATGGTGGGGGTCTCACCTCGGCTGCTTCTATTCCTGGTGACCTTTGGCAGCTACCAGCCGTGTCCCCCCCCCCCGTTCTGACTTTGGAAAAAGCAATGAGCATGGTGGCACGGCAAGGGGGACCCGGCATGGGGTGCTGGTGGGAGCCCAAATCTCATCTACCCCGTGCTGGTGGGTCCCCTGGTTTTGGTGGAGCTGTGCCGTTCCCCCCTCCTCCCCCACCACCATTTGCAACCCTCCGTTAACAGGTGGGTGTTTGCCCTCCCGTTGCAGGATCCCCCTGACCAAGTTCCCCTCCATGCGGCGGGTCCTGAACGAGGCGGGCAGCGAGATCCCGGACATGAACGCCATCACCCAGCTCCTCAAGTTCAAGCTGGGCTTTGCCGACCTGGCTGAGCCCACTCCAGAGATCCTGAAGAACTACATGGATGTGAGTAGCCCCTCCCTGCCGAACACTCCTCCTTTGCGGCAGACCCCGGTGTCATGCCGGCTGGGTAGCTGTCGCTTCTGGGGGTACCCATCCCGGGTGGTGGCGGGGTGGGGGGGGCATGCGTGTGGAACAGGACACGCCAACCTCCCTCTCTTGGGAGCCACAGCTGGGAAGGTGAAGGAGGGAGAGATGTTGATCCTGTAGGAGAGATTCATGCAGCCTCATGGCTTGGTGGGTGGCTGCTGAAAGTTGCTTCCCATCGTTGCTAAACTAAAAATACTAATACAATAATTATAATATTAAACAATCCACTGCCACCCAAGCAGGAGAGCTTTGCAGCTTCTGTGACCTATTTCCTTTCCCCTTTGTCACTAATTAACAATTGTAAATAGGGGTCTGTTGGCTTGCAGTCCTTCCTAGCATCTTCTGGCCTGTTTGGGCTCTGCTTTCTGCAAGACAGGCTCATAAAAATTACAGTGCACTTGTTGGGGCTTTGGAGCATAAAAGAGCAGGAGGAGAGGGCTTAGGCTGGGCACCGGCTTGCCGTGGGACTGAGGATGCAGGGCCTTTCCTCTTGCTTGCCTTTATCTTCTGCGTGGCCTTGGGAAAAGCCACCCTGCACCTGCACCTTCTTCTCAGCAGCTTAGGGAGCAAAGGGACCTTCATGGTGGAAGCGGTGATAAAAGGAGAAGCCAGATAAAGGACGTGAAGTTTGCCCTTGCCCAGCTACCGGACACTTGTGGGGTTTCCTATTTCTGAGTTCCCCACTGGGTACCCTGACAGCTCTTGACGGGGGAAGGGGGGATATACAAGTGCTGGCTTGCAGAATAAAGCTGGTGCTGGATATTTGGGCATTTATTCAGGATATTCCCTCCCTGCTCCCCTTCCCCAGGGACTCTTGTCACCCAGCCAGCACCTGCCAGGGCTATGCTATGAAGTGCTACCAGTGTTCTAATTGGTGGTGTCGAAAGCCAGGGCGCTGGCGGTTGCTCCACAGCATTGCCTCTTGTGCTTATGGCTCGGGCTGCTGCTCAGGGTAGGACTCTGCACCCTTGTCGCAAAGGGACCAGGCCAACCTGTGATGGGAGATAAGGGAACAATGGTCCCTCCTGGCCTGGCCAAAAACGCTCTTGCTGCTGGAGGAGCTGTTAGGAAGAAAGGCACAGCTTACCCTAGAGTGCCCCGTATGGTCCCCTCAAGCCCCTGGCACCCCTCACGGGAATATGTATGTAATTTATGGGGCCCCTATTCTGTGGATTAGTTTTCAAGCCCCAGCAATAATTACAGAATCACTGGAAGCAAGTGCTGCCTTCCTATTATAGCTAATTGCAATGGTTTATTAATTACTTGGCGAGCAACCCCTGCAAACTAAACGCACAGGAGGTGAGCAGCTTTGATAATCCTGTTTGGGTTTTTTTTATCCCCCCCTCTTAATGAAGTACATGGCGGGGTTTGGAAAGGCCACAGGCTGACTTCCCTTGCTAGGAGCCTTGTCTCTGGGGCTCTGATCTGGCTGTTTGCCAAGCATGACGTGGCTGTGTGCCCCTTTGGGAGGGCTGGGGAAAAATGGGTCTGTCTGGGACTTGCCGAGCATTTCCCATTCATCCTCTCCCACTCTGGATAGAGGGATGCCCTGCGAACATCTCAGCTGCCCATCTCGGGTTTCTTTCAGTCTCAGCAGAGATGCATTCACAGGGCAGAGGAGTATCCATTGGATACCTGCACTACAGGGACTTCTCCCAAATTCTCACCCCACAGCCCTTAAAAACGTCTCTGTCCATGCTGCTGAAGCCCTTTCCTCCCTCCAGCTCCTCCAAAATCTTATAGCACCCGTGACTGAGCATTAGTTTATTCCTCTCCATCCCAGGGGCTCGCCAGCCCGCACCAAAACCCCCAGTGGCTGTACCCGCACCTGCAGTGGGCAGAGCTGCTGCTCAATGCAACTCACAGTTCCTCTGCAAACCTGCCAGCAAAGCAGCTTCCCAGCCAGTTTCAGCTTTTCAATAATGCAGGTGTTTTGCCTGGCTTCCTCCCATCTTCTTGGTCTTCCCTATAGTGAACCACATGCTGGCCTGTAGACCTTCCCCCCTCTGTCTTGTCTCCCTGCCCCGAAAGTCCTCCCCCGCAAACGCCCGTCCTGCTTCTCCCTGACTTATCCTTTTCCCACCCTCTGTAAGGTGTGAACATCAAAGGGGAGCCTCCCTTTCAGAGGAAGAAGGCTGGGAGCCTGTCACTGCCAAAAATGAAAGGAGAGTAGTATCTAAATAAGAATCCGGTCCCTTTTTTTTATTCTAAGATATTTTTTTTCGTGTTTAATCACTTCTTTTAGCCAGCCCCTCTGCTCACAGCTCCTTTCTCCTTTGCAGGCCCAGTATTACGGCGAGATTGGCATCGGGACCCCCCCACAGAAGTTCACCGTTGTCTTTGACACTGGCTCCTCCAATCTCTGGGTGCCATCCGTGCACTGTCACCTTCTGGACATTGCCTGCCGTAAGTGTCACCAGTGACGGCTATAGCTCAGCAGCTTTTCCATCCCTGCCAAATGCAGATCCTGGCATTGCAAGAGGAGAAATTGAGTGAGCAGTGCGAAAGGGCTCGCTAGAGGCTGATGGGCTCTTTAGGGTCAGAGCTGGAAATAGGATTCCAACTTCTTGCATCCAGCCTTTATTAACTCCCTTCCTGTTTTTCCCCCTCCATGTCACCCACACATAGCTTCCCCAACAGCCTCGGCCCTGCAGCTGGGGAGCAGCATCACAGGTTGTGATGTTTCTCCCCAGATTATAGAGTGACGCTGCCGTTGCCCTGTTGCGCAAGGCTGATAAAAAAAAAAAAAAAAATCAGCCTCTTGCCAGATCTGATACAAACTGTCCTAGTTTCTGCTTTATTGCTGCACGGAGCATGTGAGTGCATGTTTATGGATTTATAATTAACAAGAGCCAGGTAGGCACAATGACATGAGAATGTCTTAGGGACTGTAAGGTTTTTTGCTCTGTGGGGTTCCTACACAATAAACCTCCACAGTTGAAGGTGTCAAACCTGGCCATGGCTAAGTGCCGTTTAAAAGCCACCAGCTTTTAAATGCTGCTGCTTAAGCAGAGCAGAGAAACGTGTGGACCCAACAAATACAACCATGGAAGGCAGCCCACAGTGCTCTCCGGGGGTAGGGAGGAAATTCGGACTTCTTGTACAGCCCTGTAGTGCCAAGAGAGGGGCTAGACCTTCTTCTTGCATATGTGAAATGAGATTTAGGAGACTGGTAGGGTGATGAGGTCCAGACTTGGTCTGTCCCAGGATTCCTGATCTCTAGCAGGGAGCTGGTTTCTCAAGGCAGCAGTACAGGAGTTGCTGGGACCAAAGGGCTCATTTTATGAGAATGCAATGAGCCTAACCTGCCAGACTGGGATCCAGACAGCCCAGTATATACGGGAAATCCCTGTATAGCATGTTGGTTTCTGTAGGGCTTGGCTGGTTTGTCCTCAGCTTCTGTCTGCTGGGCTCAATGAGCAGCCGGGGAGCCGGGCTGGCTGAGCTTACCATGCGCCACTGCCCAACTCGTGACTTGGGAGGAATCTGCAGAAGAGGAATCTGCCCAGCCATAAAACCAGGGATATCTTATAGTTCTCAACCCTTCCAAGGGGAAAAGCAGCTTGGACTAGTGAAAAGCCCTTCTCTGCAAATAACTGAATATTTTGAGCCTTTTCTGTGCAAAAAAAAAAAAAACAATGACTGTATAAAAAAAAATTCCATCTAGTCTTCGTAAAAGAAACAGATAAACCCATAAAGTGAAAATGTTCATGCCCAGAGCAGGCTATATTTAAAGGCACCCTGGTTCTGCATGGCACAGGGGGGATGTTTCACTCTGCTGTCTAACACACCCTGACTCACCAGCCACGTAGCCTCTAGGCTTTTAATACCCAGTAGCCAAATCCGATTTAACAGCCAAATTGGATCTGCCCACCTAATTCCCCAGATGATGGAAATGCTTTGTTAAGCAGTCCAGGCCTGGAAAATGCTGGGTTCAGGCCCACCTCTGCATTGTTGAGTGTCTGTCTGGATGAGATGAGTGTCATCGGGTTAGGTATTGGGGAGCCATAGGTATCAAGGAGCACTAATGTCCCTCTGTGTACCTCTTCCTGCCTGCAGTGCTGCACCACAAGTACGATGCCTCTAAATCTAGCACCTATGTGGAGAACGGCACCGAGTTTGCTATCCACTATGGGACAGGGAGCCTCTCTGGGTTCCTCAGCCAGGACACTGTCACGGTGAGTAACAACTGCCCTCGCCCCGAGCTGCCCCAGCCTACTTTCAGTGGAGTGCTTGAAGCTGATTGATTTCAACAGGTCTCCCTTCATGTCCTACTCATGTTGAACATGCTTCACCACCATGTCTCCAAGTGCTTTGAAATGAGGTCGTGGTGATGATGGTGACTGAGGAGGTGATGATGACTGAGGCAGGCAGAGAAGGGGGAAAGTATTAATCAGTAGGCTAGAAGTGTGGACTGCATGTGTGGTGCCCTGCAGACATGGTCTCCAGCCATCCCTCCAACCCTCATCTTCCTGACCCTAGAAATTTCCCAGCTCAAGCGCACACCAGCACCACTGTGCAGGCTGCTGGTGGTGCCCGGTTTGTTCTTGGCTAATATCCACGTGGTAGTGGACGTCCACACAAGCAGCTGCCCAAACAGTGGTCTGAAATGGGCTCTTTGCAGCCCCATGCTAGTCTGGTGTTGAGGGTGGTGCTTATGTTTGCAAAAGCTGTGTAATACCTGGCGGCGTTCCCCAGCAGCATTTGGGGTCCAGTTTGAGGTAGCTGGGTTGCTGGTGGTCGCTTACCATGATTTCCTTTTCGGTGAGCGAAGGGTCAGCTTTCTGCCCTGCAAAGGGCGGGCACCTTTCATGACTACCTCCCAGGTACAGATGCTCATGAGAGTTTGCCAGCTGCTGAAAGTCAGCAGTGCACATGCTCCCAGATTGGTCTCCTGGCAGGGATAAGAGCATGTGTTTGCTTTGGAGGGGGCATGGGGAAACAAAGCAAAAGTTTTGAATAAGCACATAAATCTGGGGATTTGAGGTTTTCCGCGTTGGGTTCGGCTGAAAAGTATTGGCTTACCAATTTCATTGGGATCAAAAGGAAAATATCCAAAAGGAGTCCAAAGTGGATAGCTCATGTGAGGAGCAGTCTTTAGCCTGTCCTTATAGCAGGAAAATTTCAGGCTAGCCTGGAAGCACCAGCCATTGCCTCTGCGCTGCATCCAAAGATGGCAGCAGCTCAGGCTGGGTGCAGGATCCTCTTTGGGGGCGAGGGCTTTTGATGAGCTCGGTGAACCCTGAAAATCAGTGTAGACAAGGTCGTGGGGGAGAGCCGTGGGGGATGCCACAGCTTTGCACCTATGGTTTTGTTCTCCGCTTCCTGCAGCCCACTGAGCTTCGGGACTGTTTCTGTTTTGTTTCATGCCATTTATTTCCTGCATCCCTTGGTTCACTTAGAAACACCCCACCACAAAAAAAAATGCTGCCCATCTGAGCCTTCCTGCAGCTCTTGCCAAATGAAGGCACCCTGCATGTAGCATTAATGGATTGTCTTATGTTAGGTTTACAGAATACAGACAGAGCAGGCAGAGGCATCTGTGTTCGTCCCAGTAATGGAGCGGGGTAGTGAGGCAAACAGCAGACTTTATTGTCCTGTGACAGTGTGGGCTGGTATTAGGCACTTTCTGGCTTAATGCAGGGGGTGAAGTGAGTCAGAAGGAAAATTGCAGCTTTTTCTTTTTTTTGTTTTGTTTGTAATTATCACCCTAATGCCTGCTTGCTAATTAGCTCTCCACTTCCCAGCAGCTCAGAGCAAGGATTTTGTGCCTGAGCCTGTTTGGGAAGTGGGGATGGCTCTTGGCAGGCAGCACTCCTTATAGCATTTCGTTTCTGTCTGGGCAGAAGCAAGAGAAACTTCTTGCATGGAGCCTGAGTAGTGTCACGCTTGCAGTGTGCAGGAGCAGGGGTGACTCAGAGGGTCAGGGACGTTCAGCTTAGACACCAAGATGCTTCTTCTGATGCATAACACCCCCTAGGCAAGCTCCCAGTCGAGTGTAGTCTGGAAATGCAGAAATTGCAATGGCCTTCAGGGTGACCCTCTCTGCCTCGGCCATCCTGATGGGTGGAAGCAGCCACAGCAGCCTGTGGTAGCACTGACATCTGACTGAAAGGCACTGGTTGGCAGGTGGCCCAGAGTCCCTCAGCCCTGAATTTTTTTTGGAGAGGGTAATGAGCTCATGTTGAGCATCCTCTGTCTTTCTGTGGAGGAACGATGCCCTGTAGCACCACACTCCCCAGTGGTGTTTGCTCTCCAAAGAGCAGTGAATTCAGCCAGCCCTCTGCTGCTTGAGCATCTCATCCCTTTATCACAGCCCAACCTTGGGATGTCCTTCAAGGACAGCAGAGGGAACATCGCTGGCTGTGGGGCACAGTGTCTCTCCTGGGGCTGCAGTGCAGATATGCTGTGCAGGAGATGCCCCTCCTCACCTCTCCCCTGTGCCTCTGCAGAGGGGAGCCCTGGTGACAAGCGGTGCCATGGAGGCTCTTGTCTCCAGTCTGCCTTAACCGTTGGTCACTTGCCCCCTTCGCTGAGGCTGCTAACAAGGAGGCCAGGTGAGCTCCAGGGTGCTGACAGCACTCTGCAAAGCACTGGAGGGTGGCTACTATGCAGCCATCCACTACTAATGATTTTCAGTCACTCCATGTCTGGGCGAGGGCCAGCTGAGGGACAGCTACAAAGGATGTGTCTGTCACCTGGCGCCAGCGCTCTGCTAAAGATGCTTTTTGGTTCCAGTCCTACTGAGGACCAAGCCCAGGCAGGGTCTGCTGAGACCCCCACCACTGGGCAGCTGTTTGCCTCCCTCTTGGGATGTGCAAGCTTGGCAATATTCAAGGAAACCTGGCAGCCACTTTTTCAGTCCATTGCATTTTACTTTTTTTTCCTAAGTGGAAGCTTTTATTGAACTTTCTGAGCTTCTGCAGGACCAGCTGTGCTGAGTGGTGGAGCGGTGGCTTTTGTAAACCTGCAGCATACAACTGGAGCACTCGCCATGTGCTGGTGAGCGGATGCATTGCTGCGAGCTCTTTGCCCCACATCCTGCCCTGTGGCTTTTAGCTTTTGCAAGGCTCGATTGCCCTTTCCTAGTGCAAGCCTCTGATACCATTAAAGGCAGCACCTCCCATGCCAGCCTTGCACTAACCCTGGGGGGATATTAGTAATTTAAAGGGATCGTTATCTGCCATCAGGTAGGAGAGGCCAGCTTTTCAGTCCAGCCTGGTTCACTACAGGGCTGCTAGCTGGAGGCTGAGAGGTTGAAATCGTCCTAGCACAGATACTAAAATTGCCTGTGGTCAGCCAGAAGCTCAGAAACCTCCTGAACTGCTAGAGCCAGGAGCCAGCAGAGCGATCCTGTGTTCTGCAATCTCCTTTTCAGGGATCTGCCTTTGTGGGGCGTTTCAGCTTTCCAGCGGGGAATGCCAGTCCTTCTTATGGCTGGCAAGAGGTGACCTTTGAATTCACAGTATTCTGCTTGCTATTTTCATGCTTCGAGCTCAACCTCGCTTTCCTGGCTGGGTCTTCTCCCCTCCCATGGGAGATCTTGGTGGGCTGGTAGCTCTTCTGGGAATGCACCAATATCCTGGGGGTGTTCCTTATATAGGGGAAATCAGAGGGGTCGCTGGCAGAAGTGAGAGGGATTTGTGCTCCCAACTGGGGATGAGTGCAGCAGCCGGGAAGGTAGGACGCAGAGGTGACTTAGAAGATGTGCAGAGTGGGGAAGAGAATTAAAGGCACAGCAGAAGAGCTGCTTGGACTGGGAGGAAAGGATGAAGTAGGCAATAGGGGAAGGGATATAGCGGGGACAAAGTGATATAGGAGCTGCAAAGTGGTGTGGCGAGTGCCGAGACCCAGCAAAAACCTGGAGGTGCTGTGTGGGGTGGGCAAAGAGCAAAAGGGGGCTTCTGTCCGCAGGGGGTGCACTGTGCTTTGCAGGGACTCAGGAGGTGCCACTGTGCAGCTAGTGTGGCCTGTCACCCCTCCCCCCCGAGGAGAGTGGCACATGGGTATCTGGTTTCTGCAGCTGCTTACGTATTCAAGAGTGAAAGCAGGCAGGAGTGTGGCAGCACGTTGAGGGACGTGCTACAGCCTATGTTCAGCGAGATCCTGTTTCTACCTTGGTCCCCTGAGTCAGTTTTCTTTACAATGCTTTTCCCTTCCCATTTCCTGTCAGCTTGGTAACTTAAAAATCAAGAACCAGATCTTTGGGGAGGCCGTGAAGCAGCCAGGCATCACCTTCATCGCTGCCAAGTTCGATGGCATCCTGGGCATGGCGTTCCCGAGGATCTCTGTGGATAAGGTCACCCCTTTCTTTGATAACATCATGCAACAGAAGCTGATTGAGAAAAACATCTTCTCCTTCTACTTGAACAGGTAGTGTTGGGTTTGGTGGTGCACCTCTCGTTGCAAGGACAAGCCCAGCTAGGCATTTCTCTGTCTTCCCATAACACCTCTTGCCATGTGTCAGTTTACACCCTGGCCAGCACCACTGGGGAGGTCTCAGCAGGGTCTCCCTGGTGGAGCAGTCAGGCCAAAATCTCTCCTGTTTGCTGCTTTGAAGTAAGAAGTAGAAATGCAGCCATTTTACTGATAAAAGCTGGGTAGATCTGCTACTGGGTTTCTTAACTGATGAAGAGACAGAGGACGTTTCCAGAGGAAAGAGAAGCAAAAATAAACAGGGCTGTGATCATGAGATTGCACGCTACTAGTGCAGTCCGTGTTAGGGGGTTAAACACAGCCCCAGTCTGTTGCCAAAATCTACGAGCAACATGGTCACCACCATGTGACCTCCCAGGCAAGCATACCCCAAACCTATGACGGGGCTAACATTCCCTCAGCCCCAGGGAAATCCTCTTGCGTGGCTCCCAGCACCTTCCTACCCATTGCTGCTCCCCCGAGGACAGCCCATCGTCCTCCTGGCACCCCAAGGGGGGCTCTGAACTACTTCAGCCCAAAAAAGTAGCATGCCGGGTGTGTGGAGGGCAGAGAAGGCTGCTGCTAGCCGCTCAAGCACCCGCCCTCCCCCATCACCATATTTCTTCCCATCTGCTCAACAGTGAGCTTTTATCTGTAACCTTGAGGATTCGGCTCTCAGGCTGCTGGCTGGCATGGAGTTCGGTATAGATAACCTAATATGGCATCAGCCATGTTCAGCCTTGCACGGATGCTTGTTAGAAGGCGATTATTCAGGGGGTGCCTCCACTAGTGTTCAGTTCCCCTTCTCTGCAGCAAGCTTCTCCAGGTGTCTATGTGAAAGCACAAGGCAAAAAGCTGCAGGATGCTTCAGCTGGGACAAAATATTCCCATTTCCCCACCCCAGCTTATCTCACGGTATCTGTCCTTACACTGACATATTATATCATGATGTTAGTTGTCTGTCTCCAACGCTGTTAATGGCATGCTTCACCCCCAAGTACCCTGGTGTGTGTTTTGGGGGCATGCAGGGCAGGTATGTTCTCGCTCTGCACCTGATATTCATGGGTTTGGGTTATTTTTCAGAGACCCCACTGCTCAGCCTGGCGGCGAGCTGCTCCTGGGGGGGACTGACCCCAAGTATTACAGCGGCGACTTCAGCTGGGTCAACGTCACACGCAAGGCCTACTGGCAGGTCCACATGGATGCGTAAGTGCTCCTTCCACCCAACTACCTGCATGGGGATATGTGCACAGACAGCTCACACCTGGGGCTGGGCTGAGACCCTCCCCAAAAAGAAATCATCCTCTTTCTCTGCAACACATCCACGCTAAAAGAAAGCAGATGAAAATCTCACCCTAAGGTTGGGTCATTTGTTGCTGGAAGGGGAGCAGAGGCAGAAAACAGCAGGAGATGTTCTGCAAAATCCTTTCCTCTTGTTTACAGTTTGGCCCCTGAAAACACCTGCTGCGCCCTTGCCAAGCGGGGAAAAAAGCTAGTGTGTCCTCCTTGCAGGCAGGGCGAGCGCTATGGATTAAACCCTGGCTTTGCTCAGCTCTCAGCAGTGCAAGAGTGGCTCACTTGCACACAGCTCCAGAGGAGCAGGATGAGGCCCCAGGAAGCCAGCCCTTGACTGAAGGGCACGGTGCAGCAATCAGTGTGCATTGTTGGAGGCGGAGGGGAGGAGAGCAGGCTGAGCTGCCGGTCCGCCAGCCCTGTAGTCTATTCTGAGCTCTCCCACGTGATGGGAACTTAAAAGCGGCCTGTGATCAGAGTGTGTGTCCTTTTCCTGGGGATTGTATCGCTCCCCAGCGCAGAGTTTAGTTCTCATCTTCCCCCAGCCCTGCCACGTTGGCAAAGTGTGGCAAACCCTTGTCTGGAAGGCTTTATCTGTCTGCACCGCTGTGAAATGTGATGCGGGTGAGGAAGCCAAGCAGCTCCTCTCGTCTTTTCAACCCTTTCCTTGCTCATGACCCCCTCAGCCATCACACCACCCCTTTAAGCCTTTGGTTTTTGCAGTAGCATGGGTCATACAAGTCCCTAATGCATCGCCTTTAGCTTGCTCATGTGCCTGTTAGTCACAGTGTTTAGAAGGTAGGGTATGCCGGCAGCAGTCAGCTCTTTGCCTTCTGCTCCCTGCAGCCTTTGCTGGGAGGCCCCTAATAGTTGTCTTCTGCCTGGGCATCTCTCCTCAGGGTGGACGTTGCCAATGGGCTGACTCTGTGCAAAGGGGGCTGCGAGGCCATCGTAGACACGGGAACCTCACTCATTACTGGCCCCACCAAGGAAGTGAAGGAGCTGCAGACAGCCATCGGTGCAAAACCACTCATCAAAGGCCAGGTGAGGCCAGACTGGGAAAGCAGGAGTCCATGGCCATTGTGGCATCCACACTGATGCCCTGCTTTGCACCCAGATATTTCTAGAGACCCTCGTCTTCTGCTCCCTTTGCTCTCCATTCTCAGGCTGTGCTGCCAGAAAAGCCTGCAGCATAGCAGGGACCCCTCTGTCTTTTGACCCTGGGTAGCATTCAATGCCCTGCTTGTGCTCTTGGTAGAGGGCTCAGTCCCATGAACTTTTGGAGGCTTTGGGTCATCTGTGCCACCTGCCTCTGGGAGGCAGAGGGGAAGAGGTGCAAGTTGCATCTGAGGACAAGGATTCACGTTAATGTGAATTAATACATTTAATGCAAATTACAGTCCTTCCCTGCCAAGCTTTAAACCATCTTAGCTAATCTCGCAAGGTCATCTCTCCTTCCTGAAATCGCAGAGGAACAGGGATTGTAAGGACCCTCTAAGAAGGATGCTGTGCTCTGAAACCCCTCCCAAATCACAGAGCCCTGAGCACTTGCAGGGCTTTTCTGCAGTGCGGGGAGACCCCGTGCTGCAGCAACAGCTGTCTTAGACTTGCCACCCTCCCTAAGACTCACCAGTGTTCATTAAACCAGCTTTGTCTGTTCATCACACGGCGAGTTCCTGTGTGTGTCTCCAGGCTGTATCAAACCAAGTCTTCCCTTCCTGTGGCAGAGGAAAGACCCCAGCCCTGCTGCTTCGGGTGCTGTACCCTGGGGCTCAGCAGAGCTGAAAGCTGAAACCATCCTTTGGCTCCAAAATCCTACAACCCTCTGGCCCCTCAGCCCGCTAACCTCAGCTCAAGCCTCTTCTGCACCCTGAGATAAGCAGTTCTTGGTGAAGACCACAGCAAAGATGTGGTTGAGCCCGGGGGGAGACCATGTCCTTTCGTGAGGGCATGGGAGCTGCCATCTAAAGCCTTCACTGTTTCTCTTCCAGTATGTGATCCCCTGTGATAAGGTGTCATCTCTGCCTGTCGTCACGCTAACGCTAGGAGGGAAGCCCTACCAGCTTACTGGAGAACAGTATGTCTTCAAGGTGCGTCCAGGCAGGTTTTGACAGCCCTAGGCTTCTCCCCCAAGGCCTAACTCTTGCCTTTGCCACACAAACCTCAACCCTGAAGTCCAAAATGCAAAAGTAAGGCTGGAGCTAGCACCTGGGGGGGAAGAGTCTGAAGGATTGGGGTGACGGGGTGGTGGTGCTGGCTGATGCACCCAGGCAACCTCACCAAAGTCCTGCAGGAACAAACCCCCCCGGCATGATGCTCATGAGGGATAGCAGGATGGGAGAGAAAGGGCAGGCAGGATGTTGCATTGCTTTCTACAAACATCTTGCCCTTTTCTGCTGGATTCTGGTGCCATGATGCCAGTCTTGCCATAGCGGTGGCCACCAGCCTGGCATTTAAGCTATCAGAGTGAATTTGCAGGGACCATCTTGTACAGAATTACAGAATTTCAAAGACAGCTCTAATTCCCCTCGCGGGCTGGGAGGTTTATGGGCATGTGCAGCTTTACTTGATGTTTTGCTGCGTAAGGGCTCTGGGAGGGGGGAGCTGGGTTTAGAGCCATGGGAGCAGTGGGTTGGGAGCTACTTTTGCAAGCTATGGATTGCAGGCTGGGAGAGGCTGAAGCGCAGCCAGCATCGGCAGATGTTATTGCCAGGCCTGCGAGGTTGAGGGAAGGGCAGGACCTCCTCAAACTGAAGCTCTTGCTCTTCCCTTTAGGTTTCTGTACAAGGAGAGACCATCTGCCTGAGTGGCTTTTCAGGCCTGGACGTCCCACCCCCTGGGGGCCCACTCTGGATCCTGGGAGATGTCTTCATTGGTCCCTACTACACCGTCTTTGACCGTGATAATGACTCTGTTGGCTTTGCCAAATGTGTCTAAGCGCCTGATCCCTGCTGCCTCTGCCACACACACACACTTACACACATGCACAGGAGCCATACAGAAGGATTAGAAATCCAGTGAGTGGAAAGGAAAAAAAAAATGAAAAAGAAAGAAATGGAACTAGATTTAAAATTATATGGAAAATAGTCATTAGTTCCCTGCTAGCTACTTTTTCCCCTCTGTTGAATAAGTGGTGCTGGGACGTCTCTAGTTGACAACTCCAGCTGGAGTAGCCCCTTGCTTTACTGCTAGGTCTTCCAGTATTTGTTTTTTAAGAATGATTCTCAGAGCTGAAAAAGGCTCTCTCACGTCTCCCAGCCCTGCTTTCCTTCTTGGGGGGAGCAGTTGGCTGGAGCCAGCGCCCGGCTCCTCTGTTCCTGCAGAGAAGCTCTGCGGCTGCTGTTGGGTTTGGGCTTCTGCACTGGGGCAGAGGGACAGGGAAGGCTGTCCAGCATGTTATTTGCTACTTCTTGCTTTTTCACTGATAAAGTGGGTGAGTAGGAGGTGGGGGAGAGTCCATCTTCATCACCCCTTCACGATGGGTTGAGGCAGTGACCAGTAGGTCATTTCTCAATGGGTTTGTGCTGGCTTGGTCCTAAGAGAGCACATCCTGGGCTGGAGTGATGGGGGGGTTGCGGTAGCGTGCCCAAGGGTAGAGTTGCAGAGCCTGAGGGCTCTGGTGGTGTATTTTTGTGTAGTGATGGCACTAGTGAGAGAGCTGGAGGCATGATGCCCATGTGCCTGACCTAACAGGGCAGTGATTTGTAGGGGAGCTCCAGCCAGTGGGACTCTTCAGGGAGTATGAATGTAAAGGGGGTCAAGATAGGATGTAATAGAGGTCACTTGAATTCATGGCCATGAAGGCCCAGCTTTTTGCTGGGCAAAGTCATTTGACACAGGTTCTTGAGTTTGGTGAACTTCTCCCAGCTTCGCCAAACCACAAATCTTCCCAGCTTCTTCCGCGCTTAGCGAGTTGAGAATGTTTCCTAAAGCAACTAAGTGATCTAGAAGCTGAAATCACACTGGTAAAATCTGTAGATGTTTGTCAGCCACTTAAGACCATTTGGAAACATTCACAGCATTTTGAACTGCCCAAAACTCAAGAAGTTGGCAGAGCCAGCAAGCCTCCCAGGCAGGAGGGTGCCATGGCAGCTTCTGGACTTGCATTCGCTTTCCCTGATGCCCCATTGTGAAACCCAACTGTCTCTAACACCCTCCTTACCTTCTTTCCACCTTACTAATGCTGGTGAGAGCTCTGTTCGTGTCCACCCTGTGTTGCAGATGGAGTGAAGCACAATCCTGCTTTGGAGAGGTTGTAGCTGTTCTAGCTGTGTTTGCAGATCCTCCTGGAGAGCCAAGATCTGTGCACGTGAAGCTGCTTACTTCACTAGGCTGGCGTCAGTAGGCAAACGCTGGTGGAGCTAGGAGGACCATAAAGTGAGTTTTAAGCAGTACTGGAAAGCAGAGGAGAGTTTGCGAAGAATCCCAGCCTGTGCTGGGAGTAAAAGTCTCTCTGCTTTCCTGGTGTGCTGGATCAGGTCCTGAAGTTAGGGAGCAGTAGCGGGTGAGGGGCAAAGCTAAGGGGGGGAAGAGGACCAGATCAGCACTGACTGTGACCCCAGATCAGGCGAAATGGGTAGTAAAATCCTAGTTCCCCAAAATTCACTGATAATCCTGTCAGCAGTACTGGTGGGGCCAAGGAAGTTCCTGAGAAAGGTCCTTGGGCAGTAGGTGAATAGGTGGTTATGCCCAGTGAAATGCATATACATCATCCCCAATATTGAATTCGCCAGTAACGTGAGAGGCAAGGGTGGGGAAGAGGTCCCCACGTGAGCTGTGGGAGGACAGTGAGTGTGTAGCCTGCAGATGTCCCCTGTCCCCACGTGCTGCAGCTGATCAGTTGGGCTTTATGACCATGCCTCGGAGGAGTCCGGCATGGGCAGTGGGGACAGGCCTGGGCACACTTCTGATGCGTGTATTGTCCCCTGCAACCCTGGATGCAACAAATGCTGCTCCCAAAGCTTGCTTCTGCCTGCTCATAGTCTTCACCTGCAACGCTGCATCTGGACACCTAAGGACATCTGTTGCAGACTGGCTAGAGAACAGTGTTAACAAAAGAAAAAAAAAATCATCAATAGGTACTCCAAAATCAGCAGATATTCAGCACCTCTCCGGAGAGCCCTGGTTTCACACCAATTAAGTGCTCAGAGCTCCTCCCAGTCCTGCTACGTTGTTTCCCAGATGCAGGGACAGCACCCCGGGTACCCACTAATCAGACCTGATGCAGGGGCGGAAGCCTGATGTGGAGCTGGTGGTGGGTTTTGAATGTCTTTGGCATCAGATTTAAGCAGGACGTGCAGCACAGCCCCAGAAGAACGCGTCGGGCTGCAGTTCTGCTGGGTGTTGCAATGCCTTATGCTGTCTGTGTCATAGCCTAAGGCTGGGCTCATGTCTGTCCTCAGGCAGGCAGGAGGCTGCTGCCTCGGGAAAGAGCACAGCCCGGAATGATGCCCTGGGTGACATACCTTAGGACAGGCTGGAGGAGCGGTTCATCGTAGTCTTCCCTGAATGGGTCTCCTCCCCTTGTTCTTTTAGTTGCATTTTTAAACCAAACTCTAACTGTGTGACTGTTGGGTTTTTTTTAATCTAATTTGCTGTCAGAATTACTGTCTCATCATAGAAAATTGAAAACAAAATACAGTATTTCCCCCCTTAATTCTGAGAGTAGTCGTTCCTTTGAGATGCCAAACTCTCTGAGTGTCTAGAGCCTGTGTCTCCCTGACTTGCTGGCCCAGTATGTCTCGGCACCTGCTTGACTGGACTCACATGTATTTCAGAAGGGCTCCTTCCCTTCTTTCTGATTAGGAAACGTGCTGGGACCCTATAGGGTTTGTCTTTTTCAGTGTATTAAAACATAACCCAGCCTCTGCAGGATGACATGACAGTGTCACCTGCCTGACCCAGCACCAACAGGGTGGCAGGCACTCCCAGCATCTCTTCTAGCCTACAGCCTTCTCCTAGGGCCACGTCTTCCTGGCTGAGTATTGCCAAGGGTAGTCCTCCAGCAGGGTACTTGGGCTGTCTCCTGGACTTCTGGGCCAGCTGGGACAAGTTCCTGCTGGACTTCAGATATAGACTGGTCCTGTAGCAGCTAAAGTGGGACTCCAGTTTCTAAGTCTAAAACTCACTAGAATGTGCAGTTTAAGTGTCCAGGGTGTCATGATGAAGAAAGTGTGGGGTTTTTTTTCAAAATGTAGGAAAAATCCATCCCTCTTGCTTGGCTGTGTGATTTTTAGTCCTAGTGCTGCTGTACGGGAGCTGGAGACTCCAATGCAGAATGAAGGCCCTGTGTGCCAGGTGGAAGATAAGAGCTAATCCCTACTTTGAAAAAAGCATCATCTACATAAGCAAGACTGATGCAGCCAAGTCCCATCCCATTTTCTGAGCGCAGATCTAAGCACACAGCTTAACTGATTTCCCTGCTGGCACGTCCCAAGCTTCTGTTCCCCCAGGATGCCATAATACCCCAATCAGCTGTTCTCCTACGTTAAAGAGATGGATTTAACCCAAAAGGGTTGGCTGGATCCTGAAAACCAATCATGCAGCCCACCGTTCCTCAGTAGCCCAAGGGGAGAACAAGTCGTCCGCTGCCAAATATTTATTGATGGGAATACAAGGGCATTGTTTCTGCTGGGGGGGGATTGTGCCTAAGCCTTTAATCGTGCCGTGAGTATGGAATGTTACATCTCAGCGGAAAAAAATCACAGGCTTGATCTTGGCCAAGAGCTGGAGAAGCCAAGAGCCAGGATTGTCCACCTATGTTTTTCTAGCAGGGAGCAGAGAACACCCCACCCTGGGAGCAGCCTGCACCCGACCCCACGTTTTCTTGCCCAGCAAATCCTCAGGTTTACACCAGCCCCCTCATTTACTGCACCATCTCTGCAGAACGCCGTGCACATGACAATTTGATAACTCACTCTATTAAATGTCTCCACTGCTGCAAAGAAGGTACAATCTTTCATTACACGTCCCCTTGAGTAGTAGGGTGCTTGGCCCTGACCCTCAGGGCTGACTTCATGGCCTTGATCCTTCTCCAAACCAGCTCTGCTCCAGGCTTTGTCAAAAGCCCACTCAGAGAAGGACCTGCCCAACGAGAGGGAGGATGGGACCCCTTGTTTATGGAGATGCTCATCTGGTTGGCTCAGCAGTTTCTTGATTGGGGAAACTATTTTTACTCATCATGAATGACTAAGCATGTTGTTTTGGGGGCTGGTGGCTTTTTCTTTTTCCGGTCTTTCTGGGATTTATTTATTTTTAGGTTCCTTTGGGAGGGAAAAGAAGCGGAGTGCAGACTGAAAGCTTGAGAGGACAGGAAACAGAGATCAAGGGAGCATGGGGAGATGGGATTTACCCCCCCAAGCCTCAGGCCACCTTACTGCTGGTGCTTATGGGGCTTAGCAACCCATTGAGGAATTTTACAGAGGGAATAGGAAAGAGCATTGAGGAGGCTGTAGGCTTTCTCCTTCGTAAAAAAAGCAGGGGTAGGTCCTGCTAATGGTTTTCCAGAGAGCTCGAGTAGGATTTGAGACAGAAGATTTTCTCACGGGTCTTACAGCGCTTGATTATGCTACAGCCCAGATGTCTCTAACACGATTATAAGAGAATTGCTTTGGGGCAGGAAGTATCTTTCTGTTCTGTTTGTCCCATGCTTAGCACAAGGGGATGTGGGCCTTGATGCCACAGTAATACTGGCAAGTATTCATACTCACCCCAGCTTTTATTTGAAAGGAAAGTGGTCCTAGACCTTATGGTTGAGGGGTTGCACACATGACCTTTGAAGACTCCCAGAAAATAGGAGTGTTAAAATAATGCAGAATATTGAGGGGGTTTATTCCTTGTGTCATTATTTTTTTAAACCAGTTCCCTAATTTTGAAGGGTCGCAGGAATAGTTTTTGAACCAGTGATGCTGCATATATGCTGTTGTGGTCCATGGTAATCAACCTCTCAGCGCTCACACTTAGCATCGAGAAAGACAATGAATTAGCAACCCAGTCCCAAAGGTGCTCTGGAAACTGTGGGGTTGACCTGATATCTGGAGAAGAGAAAAAGCAGACATCCAACCTCCCTGGCCTTTCAGCCCTATTCACACCAGGGAACGTGCCCGCCTCAGTTGATCCCATGTACCCCTAGACCACCCTGCTGCCTCCTCTTGCCCACTCCAGACCCCCTCTTTGGTGTTTTCCTCTGCTCACTCTCCATCCCTGCCTGATGTTAAGGAGCACCCCTACATACACATCTTTCCCCAGACAAATGTGGAGCAGGCTCCTCAGTAGCTCCTATGGCAGGCAGCAATCTGCATCCAAGAGGTTTCATTCCTCCTCCTGAGCCTGCAGGAAGGATGCTCTACAGAGCTGTGGGTTGCCCGGGTTTGTCCAAGCCCTCCAGAAAAGTTGACAACAGCTGGCCACAGCTCTGCTTCTCTTGCAAACTTCTTAATCCCATGGGAACATCTCTCCTCCTTCTGCTTCTTAGCGGCTTCTTGGAGAGAGACCTGGGTCTTGTCACAAGCAGCCGTAGCACTAATAAAAACCTCTTTACTTTGGCAGGACCCAACACACTCCAGCAGCGATAAATCGCAAACCAGAGGGCAATTTGTCCTGTTTTAACCTGTGCAGGTGCCTTGAGAGGGATTAAACCAGCCTCATGGAAACTGGCCCCCCCTCCAGCCTGGGAGCACTGTGGGCGCACAAGAAGTCCCCTCGCATCACATCAACCCACGGAGATGAACACGGGGTGGGTGCTCCTACACAGGAGCCAAACCTGCCTGTGAGCAGCCGAGTGAATTACCATCCTGATTTCTTAGCTCAGCGCTTTGTGGGTATGCTTATGGCATTTCCAGAGGATTTCCCTTCCCTTGCAGGTACTGCTCGCATGAGCTGTCGTTTTACCCAGCCTGTTCCAGTACTTTGGGATTTCTCTGCTCCCCTTCCCCAGCACCCCAGCTGAACTGGCTGCTGTCTCAAGGCTACCTGTGCCAGGCCAGGCTCTGCTGCCTGCGAGGTGACACGACATATCCTTAGGTCTTTACCCTCCCGGTGCCATGGTGTGTCCTCCCAAATGACCTGCACGCTGTCCCTGCACAGCACCAGGTGCTCTCCGGCATTGCATCCCCGGGGGAACGCTACTGCAGCACTCCGGAATCAGGTTTCCACACAGCATGCAGGGCAGTTGGCAAGGGCAGGCAGCAAGTGTTTTCCCGATCCTGTGCCAAGCCTGGGCACAGCCAGGTCCTCCCTGGCTTGTCCATCCTTCATGACATCCCCCACTCCCTCCCCTGAAGCAGCCACATGCCCTGCGTCCTGCTGCTGGGGTGCTTCCGCCCCTGCCCACACTGGGATTTGCTCAGTGCCGGCAGGATTTATCTCTCTGCACACAGGATTTATCCCCTTTCCATCCATCCTCCATGACTGGAGCACTTTTTTCCCCATGGCTCTGCATTGCCACCACCTCCCCTCACCATGCTGTCCCCATTGTCCCCACATGCCCCTGCCACGCTTGCTTTAGGTTTTCACCAAGGCCCATGGGAGCAAACCGGGCTGCAGCAACTCCCCACTGCAAAGGTCTCTGTGGGTGATGCTGGGAACAGTTGAGCCGAGCATCCCCTCCGAATGGCTGAGGAAGCCGCTCGGCCAGGGCCCAGGAGATGCCCTTCTCCAGCGGGGCGCTACCAGGATGCTCCAAGCAGGAGGTGACGTCCCCGTGGGGAGGACACGAGGAGAAGCGCTGAGACACGGAGGAGCTCTCTTGCGTGGAGCACGTTCGTGGGGGAGCGAGGGGGCTGCAGATTGACCTTCCCAGCCCCTAACTTCCCCCCTGCCCAGCCCTAGCCCATGGGTGCCCCCCCTCCTCTCCTCCCCTCCTCCCGCAACTCCAGCACCGAGGAAGCCGAGCCGGAGGCAGTGCTGAGCCGGATATGCAGCGACTCCCCGCATCCCTCCTTGTGAGTATCCCTCGCTCCTCCTGATGCCTTCGGAGGAGACAGATGGACGGACGGACGGGCAGCCAGAGGTGGACTAGTCTCTCCTATTTGCAAAGCTGGGGTGGGGGGGAACCTCTTCCCACATTCCCTTCCCCATCCTCTGTCTTCATCCCCTCTTCCCCCTCCTCCTCCTCCTCTCCATCCACGATATTCTCCCCCCCAAAAAACAGGAGGTGGGGGGGAACCTGCTGGTAGGTGGAAGAAATCGGGAAATGCAATCCCATCTGGAATCCCGCAGAGATGAGGGTTTAGCCAAAAAAAAAAAAAAAAAAAAAAAAAAAGCCCCCAAAAATGCCCCCCCCACCCCCCGCCTCAGAAGGGAGGGAGGGCGAGGCGCCGGGCTGCTCTGCCGCACCGGGAGACCCGCTTCGTCCGCAGCCGAGCGACCCGCACCCCTCCCGGCGTGGGAGGGAAAGCACAAGGCCCCGACAGACAGACAGACAGACAGACAGACCGACCCATAGGCCGGCGGGGAGGGCTCCGGGAGCAGAGCGGGGGCGGGAGGGGGGGACAGCGCGGCTAGCTGGCAACTCCCCGGGAGCTTCCCCCCCCCCCCCCCCGCCTCCTCCCAAGTGTTTCTTTCTGCTTTTATTTGTTTCCTTCTTGTTTTTCTTTTTTTTCTTTTTTTTAATTTATTTCCCCACTCGTGACTCGAGCGAGGGTCACGCAGGACAGCGGGTACCGGTGGGGGGGGGGGGGGGACGGGAGGGAGGACGAGGCCGGGGAGCGGGGGGGCGATGCTGCCCGCTGCTGCCCGCCGCTCTGTCCCCCGCCGGGGCCGGGGCCGGCGGCAGCTCCGCGCCGAAGCGGCGGCTCCGTGGTCCCCGGGTGTAGCGGTGTTCCCTCCTCCCCCTCCCGCCTGCCCTCCTCTCCTCTCCTCCCCTCTCCTCTGCTCACTCCCTCGCTCCTCTCCCCGCTCGCCCCTCTGTCTCCCGGTCCCTCTCTCTCTCTCCTGCCTTCCCCCCACGTCTCCCCTTTTCCACTCCTTCCCCTCCTTTTTCTTCTCCCCCCTTCTGCCCCCCCCCCCCCCGCCTCTCCATCCCCTCACCCCCATTTTTCACGGGGGTGGCTTTCGCTTTGCCAGGGCAGAGCGCGGTGACGCCGCGGCAGCCACCACGGAGAGGACACAGGACCCCCCCCTGGGCCCACCGTGCCCCTTCGAGGGGGTGGCCTGGACCCCGAGACCCCCGCAGGGCCCCCCGCAGGGCTGCTTCGCCTGCATCGCCAAGCCCCCGGCTCTCCGGCAAGCTTCGCCCGTCCTGTCTCCTTCTTCCGCTGTTTATCTCATGGAGAGCAAGAGCTGCAAAGGGGACAGCCTGCGGCCGGCGGTCCCATGCAAGCACTCGGTGGAGAAGAAGACAATGACCAACCCCACCACTGTCATTGAAATCTACCCCGACACCACAGAGGTGAATGACTACTATCTCTGGTCCATCTTCAACTTCGTATACCTCAACTTCTGCTGCCTCGGCTTCATCGCCTTGGCCTATTCATTGAAAGTGAGTACTGAGCGCGAGGCGTGGGGTAAGGGTTGGCCGGAGGGAGGGGGAGAGTTTGGGGGTTGCGCCTGATGTAAATCACGTCTTTGCCACCCAAATGAAAAGTTGTACCCGCTGAGGGATGTGGATGGGGAGAGCCGAGGTATGTTTTGGAGCTGGGGATGTTGCCTCGGGTGGGGAAGAGGTGCTTTGACTTGCTCCGGTACCCTCAGAGGCTGTACCATGGTGGCAGGCCAAAGGGCAGGCAAGGCAGGGCTGGCTCGGCTCATGCTGCACCCACAGGCACCCCAGCACTCGATCACTTCTTCAGGATTTTGTTGGTTAGAGATCTTCTCAGGACAGGATCCGGCAGCATCGGGTGGTTGGGCAGAAGCAATAAGAAGCAGCTGGCTAGGATCAGCCGTCGCCTGGCGAGTTGCGGAGGGGAGAGGAGGCTGCCAAGGTGCAGGGCAATCCTGCCTGTTTCTTTCTGTCCCTTTCCCTAATTAAAACACCAGAGCTGGTTCTCATATTCCCCCCCTTCTCCTCCCTGAGCCCTGTAAGTCCCAAGGCAAGCCCTGGAACCTGCCAGCATTGTGGGAATGAGCCCCAGGTAGATGAAGAGGGGGAAGAGGGTGCAGGGGGGCTTTGCACAGCGTTGGGAGAGGAAATAGAGCCATGTTGATGGAGAGGGAGATGGCATAGAGCACAGCCAGCAAATGGGACAGGATTCCCAGTAGCTGTAGGGGAGAACAGCCCAGGAGGGATGGTGCCCAGCAAAAGGGCAGCCCCTCAGCAGCTGCCGGGAGAGAGGAGCCCGGGCTGCCCTCCCTGTCCCTGCCTGCCAGCCTCAAAACTAACGGAATGGATGTGCAGAGAGCCCGGGGCGGCTGGGTGGCCCCGGAGAGGAGCTGGCTGATTTGCTTTGGCAGGCAGCGTTTAGAGGAAGGCCAGGGCGCAGATGGGCTTCGTCACAGAAGCAGATCAATTAACCCCATCCAGCTCCCACGAGCTGGACTGCGAGTGCCCAGCACTGCAAGGGGGCTGCTCCTGAGCCCGTCAGGGTCTCCGACAGAAAAGCTCAGGGTCAAGCCCACAGACCCGTGCCCTGGGCTTGCCCAGCACTGGCACCGTGGTGCCTGCCTCCGTTTCCCCTTCCCTGAGATGGGTGATGAGCACCCTTCTGCCACCCATGCAGCAGGCTTTGCTGCTGCCTGGGCAAGGCATTTAATAGCTTAAATCATGCCGGGGCTGAGCATGACCACAAGCAGGACTGACCCAAGGGCAAATCCAGGCAGTGGCAGCCTAGGACGAGCTGGGGGAAGGGAGTCCCTTAACACCCCCACTCATTCAGCCAGTGCGGGAAGAAACCGGCCGCCTCATTTTTTTTTTGTGTCTTTGCTCATCTGAATTTGCCTTTAATGATCAGCGTCTTTCCCCATGCAAGAGGCATCGTCACAGCGGGCTAAGAAAGGGTTTCACATCACGGGGACATGGCAGCAGCTAGAGCAGGGACCTGGGTAGATGCGGTCCCTGGGCTGCAGCCAGCAGTGGGGACAGGACAGCCTGAGGACCGGGCTGACCCATCCCCAAGGGACAGGATGGAGTAGGGTCTGCCACCTACAAGGTTTTTAAAGGCTGGACCCTTCTCTATCCTTGACACGAGGTGGAAGGAAGAGCAAAGCCCAGAAATAACCCGGGGCCAGAGCCTCATGCCAGGGCAGAGGTGCGGGCTCAGCATCCAGCTGCAAAGGTCTAGAGGATGTAAACTCCGGTGTAAAAAAAAAAGAAGCGGTGGCGAGGGAAGGCAAATGGACAAATATGCTCAAAATCAGGGAGAGGGTGTCAAAAACCAGCTGTGGATTTTGGACTGCGGAGGCGATAGCTGATCGGATGTAACAGTCGTACCCAAACAGATGCGGAGCTGGGCGGGTAGGAATAACCCTGCTCCAGTCTTGGAGCTCCCCAGCGGCCGTGACTCTGTGGCAGGGGGGAAACAGAAACAAAATGTCCCTCAGAGGCACAGGACAGAGCTGGCAAGTGGCTGAAGGGATGGCAGATGCCCTCGCGGGCTGCTGTTGGGATGGGTGGTGGGAGGCAACAGGGATGCTGGGGTAGTAGCAGAAGATCTGTCCTGGGGAAGACCACTGGGATGCTAAGAAAGAAGGGATCCTTCCTCACTCACAGCTACTGCAGAGACCTTCACGACATGCTGGCCAGGCTGGATGTTAGGGTCATTTCTCCAGAAGCTTGTTGTTTTCGTCTCTTTTACAGTTAATATGTTTTTTCTCAGAAGTTCAGAGAAAGCAGAAGCAAGAAATGCCCTGGGGACAGATGACCCTTTAAACAGACTTCTCTTGTTCCTCTGCAATTAAATGTAAGGACAATTTAGCAGTCGATAACTGAAGTCCCAACCTTTCTAGGATGTCTGTGCTGTGCAGAGACCGAGTAAGGTGCTGTGGAAAGGAGAGGAGGGGAGCAGCACTTTCCCCTCCCTGAGCCCATTCTGGGACCTCTGATGGCAGAGCCCTTGGTCAGTGGAGCACAGGTTTCCTGGCTGAAGGGCCATCAGGGCGCTGATGGCATTAAACGGTTCCCAGGTTATGTTTTTTCCCTTTCCTTTAAATAACTGAAATATTTAGCAACTCAGGAATCATCGTTTTCATTATCAGAAATAGCATTTTCAATACCCTGCCACAAACATCACCTGCTTTTGCCAGGTTCATGCCGTTAATAAAGCAGTAGTTCCTTTTGTGCCCCAAGTCCATGAGATGTTTCATTATGGGCCTTAGCACAGCCCAGTATTTCCATCAGTTTCAGCAGCACAATGCCCACACTGGAAGTTTGGGTACACTTGAATATTACCATAAAGCTGTCTCCTTCCCCATGCCCACTTTTACTGGTTTCAGCCGCAGCTGGGAAAACGGTACCTCCATGTCTGCCTGGCCTTTTGCACACAAACTGCAGCCTTCTAGACGTCTTTCTGCAGGGAAACGCTATTTCACAGTGACCACCGTTTACTTAAAAAGGCCAAAACCACACCCCAGCACCAAAGAATTTATGCTCTTACTCAAACAAACACATGAAGTCGGGTGAGGGCAAAGACTGTGACATCCAAGCCAAGTACTCTGTGTGACAGACACCCCGGCCAAGCACTCTGAATAACAGTGTCACGGCTCGCCTCGTCTTTATTTACACCCGTAGCAGGCCAGATCCTCAGTAGATACAGCTTGCTGGGCTGCAAGAGAGTCACACCAACTCATGTGTCCCTCCGGGGGGCTGTTTCTAACATCTCAGGCTTCTCAAGGTCAGCCTTCTGGAGCACAAGCGAGTCACTCGCATATAAGCATGGGTTGGTGCTGGGGAAGAAGAGATAAAGAGCAGGACCAAGGAAGTTAGAAGCCCTAAAGTAACCTTAACCCCAGCCCAGCACCGATGTGAGGATCGCTCCAACGGCAACACTTTCGATTCCGTTGGTTTTCATCAGGAGCAAATGCCCAGTATTTGGCAGCTCCCTCCCCTCCTCTTTCTCAGCTCCAAGTGGTAACAAATGATGCATCAGCACCTGGTGGCAGGAGATCTCACTTCAGTCACTAGGAGGTCCTTCTCCGGAGACTGCAGGGGCGAGCCAAGTCCTTCTGAGTACCCATCATGCCATGAGGCGGTAGGTCAGAGGAGCTGGGATCTGAGAGGAGCCACGCTACAGATGCCATGTTGTGGTTATATAAAGACAAAGACGGCAAGAAGACCTGCTGGCTTTTTAAGCCCCACCAGCAGCCCACGGGCTTGCTCGCAGAGTTTTCCTACCCCTTGAGGCCACCGAAATTTGCAGCGTGATAGCACCCCAGGAGAGCTGAGCTCTCCTGCCCTCTCTCTGCCCGGCCCTTAGCACACAGCTCCGGGCACAGCTGTTTACCTTCCCCTCTCACCATGTGTTGACCTTCCCCATTTCAAGTAGAAGCTGATGGTCCCACGAGCTGTTTATTAACCCCAAGAAGCAGAGAGGCTGCGGCACCCGACCTCTCAGGCAGGCTCTCAGCCTGCTTTTTGAGACAAGCAATGGTTTGTGGAGGTGGGTGAAAGGCAGAGGCGACAGCCATGTGACGCCGGTGCCAGCGTGGTGGAGTTACGTAGGCTCGAGAGCTCTTGACCAATTCACAGAGCAAATAAATCCAAGGATCCCCTCCAGAGCTCCTTATGTGTAGGGACACAGAGCTCTGCACGGAAATGGGTTTACTGACAACCAGCTGTGGGCTGCATGCTAAAGGCTGGGCTGCCTTAAATACAGCCTCATTAGGCTCATTATCAACAAACCATTCGTCTCCTCCTGCAAGCTGAGGCAGCACTTTGTACCCGCACGGCAAGTTCCTTGCTCCCAAAAATGAGAGGGGCTGAGCTCCAGAGCAAAGGGAGTGGAGGCGGCTGCTGGGGAAGGGACTAGGAAGGAGTGGGAATGGGGAGTCAAGGGGAGCGCTCAGAGAGGAAGCTGAAGGCAAAGCCCCAAGGGGAGGAAGGGCAGGAGACGATGGTCAGAGGAAGGAGAGAAAGAGCCCTCGGGCACTGTCACACTGGAGGTGTTGGAGAACAAGGTGAGCTGGAGATGTTGGAGGAGAAAGTGAGCTGGAGATGGCGGAGGACAAGGTGAGGTGGAGATGGTGGAGGACAAGGTGAGCAGCAGGGAGGTGACAGACAAGCAGGAACAGAGGGAGAGGACACCACTGCCTTTTGGTAGTGGTAGAAGGGAGAAGGAACGCTTGCATATTAAACCACAAAAGCAGGCTGTGTTTTGTGGAAGGCCGGGCGTGGAAGAGGAAAGGAAATGTATAAGCTGCTAAGCCGGACCAGAGATGAGCTTTGCCTTGTCCAGGGTGGAATCTCCAAAAGAGCCACCACACAGCACCTTGGGGAGCCTGGGGAAACCCTGCAGCCAGCAGATGCAGGATAATTGATCTTACACACCAGTCATCTCAGTGCAAAGTGGGGCCAAAAATCCCCAAATAATTTTAGGCAAGGTGAGAAGGGTCAAAGTGATGATGAGAAAAGAGTCGGTGACTAAGGAAACACCACACTTTTGTTTGAGCGGTTCAGCCTTCTGACCTTGGGGACATGTCTACATGTCTTCCCCATGCCTCACCTCCTCGGCTGTGGAAAGAAACAGCTTCCAGAGCTCCCAGATGCTCATGCACCAGCTGCCAGCATATTACGTTGATGGTGGCCACAGGAGCATGAAAATATGAAAAGCTGAGGCTAGTTTATGAGAAAGACACTGTCATCGCCTTAAGGACAGAGCAGGGAAGGAGCCGAAATGCATATCTGCTCTCCAGGAGAGCTCCTCCTCCAGAGCCCAGCTCTGATGCCGCAGCAGGACATTGAAGGGAGACTTCTGCAAGCATCTGGAGGTGCAAGGTCAGGCCGGATGAGGTGAGGCCACCCTGAAGAGATGTGGGAGGCTGGGGCTGCAAGTTGTTTGGAAGGAGAAACACCTTTTCATTGTGCTTGTGTGCCTCAGGGGCCCTGGCACTTGTCTGGTGCTTAGAGGCTCCATTGCAATATAAATTATAATGGACAACAAGGGATGATTTGCATGAGGGTGACCGCTGAAGCCATAGGGTATATGGGGAAATAATAAGGGAGGAGAGGCAGGGCATCAAGGACTCTACAGGGACGTTGGATCCAGGCAATCAAGGACAAAACAGCCAGAGGAGAGGTAGGGAAGGGAAAGGGAAGGGAAAGGGCAGGGGGCTGCTGGAGACGGGATATGCAGCAGAGCACCATGTGCTGTAGGGATTGGCAGGAGCGGGCAGGTGGGACCAGCCAGAGCGACAGAGAAAGGAAGCAGCTGTGTGCCCTTTGGCAGGAGTGGAAGGTGACTGTCCGTACCTTCATTTGGGCCCAAACAGCAGGATAGACAAGAGTTGGGAAGGACAAAAAAGGAACTTGGAGGAAATGGTGGCACTGGGGAGAGGGCAGCCCTGGGCGCCCCTTGCTAGAGATGCTGAGGAGCAGCTGGCCGGAGCAGGGTCAGCGGGAGCACCACGGGAAAGTCAAGGGCAGGGGCTCCTGAAGCACACCACGGGAAAGAGCTAAAGCATCGGTCATAAGTGCGAGCTGGTGTTGGGTGGGAGAGGCTGCTGGGAGCACTGGGAGAGGGCAGAAATTATGGTGGCAGGGTGCCCCAGGGACAGGAGGAGCAGGACCCGGGGAGCGGAGGAGAGCTCCTGGGGCCAAGGTACACTGGCCCTACAAAGGCAAAGCGAGCAGCTCAGCAGTGAGAGGGTTGCGGAGCTCGGTGTGCCGGCCATGCTGGTCTGCTGGAGAAACTTCTGTCCGCCTGGCAAACGCTGACGGCAAACACCAGTTTGCCTGCAGCAGAGAGTGACCCCTCCCAGTCACGGCCAGGTTACGGAGGAGGAGTGGGCAAAAAGGCATTTGCTCTGCGCAGGGTTTGCCTCCGGCAGCCCCAGCGCTGAAAAGAAGAAGGCGCGTGAGAGCTTCAAAGAGCCTGCCGGGAGCAGCGGGCGGGATTTCTGGCCCAAATCCAGCGTCCCTGGGGCTCTGGCTGCAGGGACCTCCGCATTTCTCACCGGTGGGTGAGGAGGTGCCAGCTGCTGCGCCCAGGGGTTTTTTGGGGGGAGGATGCTAAACCTACCAAATAATTTCAAAGGTGAGTCATCCCAGACACGCAGCTGACACCAAAAGGCGTGCAGGCTCCCAGGCTGCTGGCTTGCTGCCTTCCCAGAGGTCATCTCCGCTGCTGGGAGGATCAGCCAAGCATGCCACAGAGCCATGCGCGCTTTGTGACTGTCCCCGCTTATGCCCTGAAGCTGCCAAGCACTCAGCAGCAGGACGATGGGTGGGTGGCCCCGGCACCAGCTGCAGGCTCCTGGGAGCAGGGCACAACAGAGGCTGAGGACATGGCGCCACAGGATTTAGCATGGGGAGGAAAACAGAGCTCTCATTCTTGCCTATGTGCCTGCCGGCACCGGCTCCTGTGGGCCTCATGCCAGCAGCAGCCTCTCTCCCTGCAGTCCAGGATTAATGAAGAGCAAGGGGTGCTTGTGCAGAGAGGTCCTCCCTGGTGTGACGGAGGAGGGGACATTGCTTGAGGGTCTGAGTCGTGGTTTTGGAGGCCCCATGAACCACCATGGCTCAGTGAGAACAAGGGGTTCAGCAGCCCTTCCCCATATCCAGCAAGTCACATAAGGCTTTCAGGACAGCCCCGTGGTTAAGCACTGCAGGAGGGAGAGAGCAAAAGTCACCAAGATGTGGTCTGAATCCATCGCAGAGTCTTTTCAGAGAGCTCCTGGTCGATAAAAGCCTTTTAATATTTCTAGCTAGGACTCTGGGGCTGGTTTTCGCAGCCTGACACCGACATCTAGCGTTCAGCCAGCAGCACCTTGATGGCGCTCAATGCTGCGGGCGGCGAAGGCAGGCTGCGAAGGACACGCAGAATCACGGTCTGCAATCCTCGGACACAAAGCGGACAGTGGAGCGGGCGCTGCCATGCCAGCCCCTGGATACGCCACTTGGATACAGTAAAAGGGAAGAGGGGTAAAGTCTCCTCGTCACAGAATCATAGAATAGAATCACAGAATGGTTTGGGTTGGAAGGGACCTTAAAGATCATCTAGTTCCAACCCCCTGCCGTGGCCAGGGACACCTCCCACTAGACCAGGCTGCTCAAAGCCTCATCCAGCCTGGTCTTGAACACCTCCACGGATGGGGCATCCACAACTTCCCTGGGCAACCTGTTCCAGTGCCTCACCACCCTCACAGTAAAGAATTTCTTCCTTGTATCTAATCTAAATCTCCCCCTTTTCAGTTTGAAACCGTTACCTCTCATCCTCTTGCTACACTCCCTGATAAAGAATCCCTCCCCAGCTTTCCTGTAGGCCCCCTTTAGGTACTGGAAGGCTGCTAGAAGGCCTCCCCGGAGCCTTCTCTTCTCCAGGCTGAACAGCCCCAGCTCTCTCAGCCTGTCCTCATAGCATAGGCATTCCAGCCCTCTGATCATCTTCGTGGCCCTCCGCTGGACCCATTCCCGGGGGTCCTTTCATCCCACATCTTAGTGGCTCCAGCTGCCTGGGTCTGCTGAGTGCTGGCTGATGGGGCTGTTTGGGGACGGGGACACATCCCTGCTAGGGAGGAATGGAACCTGACTGCTCATCTGCTGGGCTCAAACTGCAGAGCTACTCCTGGCAGGCAGTGCCATCAGCTGCCTGGCTGTGCCATCTGCTGCCTGACCATGCTATTGCTGCCTGGCAGTGCCATCACTGCCTGCTAGTGCTATTCACTGCCTGGCAATGCCATCCGCTGCCTGGTAGTGCCACGCACTGCCTGGCTGTGTCATCCACTGCCTCGTAGTGCCATCCTTGCCTGCTAGTGGCATCGCTGCCTGGCTGTGCCATCTGCTTCCTTGCAATGCCATCACTGCCTTGCAGTGCCATGCGCTGCCTGCTAATGCCATTGCTGCCTGCTAATGGCATTGCTGCCTTGCAGTGCCATCTGCTGCCTGCTAGTGCCATCGATGCCTGGTAATGCCATTGCTGCCTGCTAGTGCCATCGATGCCTGGTAATGCCATTGCTGCCTGCTAGTGCCATTGCTGCCTGGTAATGCCATCGCTGCCTGCTAGTGGTATCGCTGCCTTGCAGTGCCATCCACTGCCTGACGGTGCCATCCACTGCCTAGGTGTGCCATCCACTGCCTGCTGGTGCCATGCACTGCCTGGCAGCCTGGAGGAGGTGGAGGCAAGCCAGTGACACGGACGTGCACAGTCCTTATCCACTGCAGAGCTCTCCCAAGGCAAGCCCATGAAAGTCCCAGCCTGCAGGATAATGAAGAGAGCAGACCGCGCTGTCAGGATTGAAAACTGCCAGTGGCCGAGACGCTGCACAAGACCTGCAAAAGGAACTCATTAACCCCGGACTGCTTAATATGCTGGAGGCTCCTGCGCAGCCCTGGAGCTGCAGTAGGATGCCGTGCCAGGTTTCGCCCTCAGCGCAGATGAAGGCAAGGGGATGCACACCGAGACCACAGCCAGCCTCCTTGCTCGCGAGCTGGGCAAGTTGAAGCCTGGCACTGCAGGGCCAGGGGGCTGCAACGCGGTGGGAAGGATGCTTTAGTGCCCACGTGCATGGGTTGCACGATGGCATCTTGGTTGTCTTGTGCACCCTTGGGCTGAAAATGGCACTGCCCCACTCCAGGAGCCACGGGGACCGGGCCGGTAACAGCAACAGGTCACTCTTCCAGGTCATCTCCACTCCCAGGGGTTTTAGCCCAAAGGCATTACAGTGCTTGGCTTCACAAATTCAATCCATAGCCAAGCCAGGGGTGCAAACCTCACCTCAGGGCGTTTTACAGTACCCCAGGCATTCAAATGCAAAGAGGCACAGCCCAGCCCTTATCTGCTGCACAGGTACCCTACAGCATGGGTATTGCCTGAAAGAACAATTTTTTTATACATCTCCCAATTTATTTTTATTTTTTTTTGTCTCAGGTCCGGGATAAGAAACTCCTCAATGACTTAAATGGAGCAGTCGAAGATGCCAAGACAGCCCGGCTTTTTAACATCACCAGCTCAGCCCTTGCCACCTTCTGTATCATCCTTATCTTCATCTTCCTGCGATACCCCCTCACTGACTACTAGAGTGAGGCCAACAGCAGCGGCTGCCGCCAAAATGCCTCTATGCCAGAAGTGTCTGCAGTTGTTTCTTGTAGCAAGGACGCAAAAAAAAACAACAAACAACACTCCACCTTGATTGCAAAAAAAAAAAAAAGCCAATTAAACACATAAATAAAAATTAAATGAGTTGATCAGCCCAGCTGAGCATACCCTTCCTGCCCCCAAAACAGTTTGTGAACTGCTGTGGGAAAGGGTCTTACTCTTACATGTGTACAGGGAGGAAAATAGACCAAAAAATATTTATTTTATGGCCAACAAGCTGTGTGGCAAGAGCATGCAAAGTCGGGAGCGACACATGCCTGGTGGCAGAAAGCTGAGCTCTGGGGAGCAGCGGGGTCCTGCTGAGCAGGAGGTGCGTGCGGTGATGGATGGTGTCCGTGGCAGGGCTGGCTCACAACATATCAGATGTGTCCAGACCGCCCCATCACCCCCGATGTACCGGGCGTTCTTTTCCTTTTCCTCTCTTGAGTTTCATCCAGTGGTTCAAACAACTCCCAACCCCGGGAGAGCTGAGGGTGTTAGGAAGTTCGTGCTAGGGAGCCCCAAAGCTCCAGAGAAACCCCCAAGGGTTAAAGGGCAGGTTTCTCCTCCGGATCTCCGGGCAATGCTGAGAAGGAAGGCACCTTCTGAAGAACTCACTTAAGCCCCCTAAACCGAGTGCTACTGTACTTCTGTAAACAGTCAATAAAGATACCTCTGATATCTGATGCTGCTGGGTTAATTCCTTCCTTAGGAGGGCCGGGCTCCTGATCCCTACAGGCTGGCAAGAGAAAATGCTAATGTCACCAGTGGCTGCTTGTGAGAGATTGAAAGTAGGTGTGAGGGATGCTGCTGCAGGTCAGGGACGCACACAGCCATAAAAGAGGGCGCAGATCCGGATTTAAGATCAGAGACCTCAGCGACTCCCGCGATGGTCGATCAATCGCAAGCAAGCAAACGCAGCCAAGCGGGCAGGTCCCCCCTCCCCTGCTAGGACCAACGTCGAAGACAGAAATAAATCACTGCGGTATGAACCTGCAGCACTCCCCAGGGTTGTTACTGAGCGCCAGATTTCGGAGACACCACACGTTTGCCGCTGAATGAGGCAGGAGCTCGGAGCTCTTCCCGCGAGCTGCCTGCGGCTGCCTGCAGTGCTGCAAATCAACATGCCCTGCCTTGAAAATACCACAAATAAATGGCAAGACCAGGACTAAAATACAGCTTTTCAGCCCCTCTGATGCTTCGTCTTATCTCATATGCTGCAGATGCCTCATCTTTTTCCAGTTGTAAGACGGCTTCGCATCAAGGGAGACGGGTCGCTGCAGACCAGCCATGGAGCCAGGAGGAGGCGACAGCGTCCACCTCTGTCCACACCACAACAGCGATGGTGCAGGAAGAGATGGGGAATGCAGACAGGTTGTCATGGGACACTTCATCCTCTGCTGACTGTGTCGTTAAACCAACATGCTGTCTCTGGGCTCTGCTCAGTGAGGGCTGTGCCATAGTGGACCATGGGGACACACCACGAGGATGCTTCCCTGAAAGTCTTGTGAGATGTCACCTCCTTCCTACCGAGGTCTCCACACCTTAACCCCAGCCTAGGCTTCATTTATGGAGGAAGCTACAGGCAGAAGGACCTGCAGTCCTACCTGCTCCCCACTCACTGAAGGGCATTTCCATACCAGACCAGATCAGGGGTCTGTTTTGCACTGAAGTTTCCTCCAGCACTGCAGTACGTGGTGCTCTGGGAAATATCTCGGACATGAACTGTTCTGTGATCACTCATCCAGAGGTTAAGACTCTTCCCAACCTCTTGTGGTTAATTCTTGCTCCCTTCCCCGAAGCAAGATCTGAGGGGTCATAGCCATCGACATTTCCATCCTAACATATCTAGGGGCTGTATCCAGTCCTTGTCCCTGGCAGAGGAAGGAGGTGGCCTGTCACGATGGAAATGCCTCCAAGGAGGGTGCAGCCAAAATGACTTGCAGCCACCCTGAACTGGCACCTGATAATTGGAGCAAATTAAAGCCTGCTGGGATGATGCTAGTTTAGGCAAGACCTGGACTAGTCACCCCAAAATGCTCCGAGGGTTAGGAGGAGCACAGAGGTGAGGTTGCACCACCTTTTGCCTCCCCCTGTACCTACGATGAGCTCACGTTGGCCCTTCCCAAGGTCTTGGCTCAATATCCTTCACCATTCGGGTGTCCATTTTAACTCTCTAACTTTGCAACCTAAACACAAGCCTGGCAAGATGGGCTTAGGGGATAATTCACACAGTGCTGGGGGCTCAAAGACGCAGATTTAGGTCACTGCAGGACCAACATGCCTGGCACCTCTTTCAATAACAAGCGCATTCCTCTCTATGAGCTGGGACTCATTGGAGCCATGTTGCAAGTGCTTTTGCACTTGAAGACACCAACACACACACACACCCCCCCAGCTCTGCGAAATCTTGCGAGGACGATGCTGCCATCCCCATCTCCCATGCCACGCAGGAGAGAGCCTCCCTATTTGGCGTGCAGGCGTGGGGCTGCTCAGATAAAGGCAGAGCTGACACAAAATTGGAAGTGACCCAAAGCCAGCCTTTCCTACATTTAACAAGTGTGACAAATGAGTTACCATCATCCCTTCCCCTGACGGACCGTCTTATCTGCAGGAAAATGGATGCTGGTTTAATGAACCGGGGGGAATATTGAACTGACTCTGCAGCATTTTTGCATGCATAAACCATCAGGGACGGAGAGGGTGGGCTATTATTAGTAACCATCATATTTATTATTTGTTGCCCACGTTGTAGGAGGTGTGAACGCCGAAATTGCTGTGCTGCAGCAGGTCGGAGGTCCACCCAGACCTGCCTTGGACAAGAACAGAGTAGCAGAGGAAGATGCGGTCACCCCATGGCTGGAGGACGGGATGACTGACCCCAGGCAGATGCTCAGCTCCACCACAGGCATCGCCTCGGCTCCACCGGCGGCTCTGGGCTGGGAGCAGCAAAGCCCCTGCACTCTCCCCTCCTCTCTCTTAGTGCCCCTACGTCCATTTTAATGGAGCCCCTCCAAACTCACGGCAGTAGGAAAACACCCCCCAAATGGGGAAAATGATTGGTGGGGGACACATAGATTTCCAAGCTTGATTAGGAAAAAAAATAGCCATTTATTCATGCAGAGGTCTTCCAAGTGTGTCAGCATTCATTTCATCTTGCCAGTGTCAGGGAACTCCAAACTGCGTTGGTAAAACTGCGTCCCCACATACCGGCAGGCAGGTACATCCCAGATTGCTCTGATTCTGCTCTTAAGTGAACGAAAGAAGTTCTTTTCATTTTGAGGGAACAAGGGAAAGAAAAGCAGCAGCCAAATCTGACAGGTCCTCTAATTGCGTTTTTGTTTTTTTTTTTTTTAATTTTGCAAGAAAATTCTGGAAGCTCAGGTTTTGCCAAGGCTGACACCCGATGCAGCAGAAGGCAGGCTTTCGAGGGTTGCTTCTCTGCCTTTTCACTTCTGCCATTCGCAACGTTGCACCGCGCTCTCCAAATCGCACCTTTTTTTGGCTGCGAAGCCACAGCCTCTGTTGCACTCGGCGGCGGATAAGGAAAACCGAGAGGAGGGGGTGGAAGGGAGGAACAGCCGAACGCTGCTTGAGAGGCAGCTTTTGAGATGGGGAAGAACTGACGGTCATGTTGCCATGTAGAGTTTTAATTGTATTCCTTCAGGAAACTGAGCTTGACAGCTTGATGAGGATTTCTTTTTGCTTTTTCTTTAGCTCGAGGGGAGAAATGGGGAAGGACGGGGAAGGACGGGGAAGGACGGGGGGGGGGGGCGGGGGGGCGGTAGTGATTGTTCACTTTTAGTCGGCATTGTGAGATTGCGCCTAAAATACTGCTGCTGGGTTTATGCCCCTGGGACACGAAAGGCGTTTGGGGCGACCATGGGGACAGGCCACCGAGACTGGGGAGGGGTGTGCTTTCCCGGGGAGGAGATGCTGCGGGGAGGGGGGGTCGCTAACCCAGGGATGAAATGGCTCCAGGGGGGGAACCCTCACGGCAGCCCCAGCACCCAGGAGGAGGTCCCGGCGGGAGGGAACCGGCTGCCCGAACCGAGCCGGGGCTGCCCTGCCGGGAGCCGTGCTGCGGGAGGCAGGCAGAGGGCCCCCTTACACCGCGCCGCCGCTCCGCCGCCGCCGTGCCGCCCATCCCCGCGGCCTCTGGGCAGGCCAGGAGGCTTCGGGACCCTTGCTCTTTGCAGGGAGCAGGGTTCCATCCCCGCTCATCCCGAGCAGCCGGGACGCATCCCTCCCCCCGCTCTCAAACCCCACGGCCGGGGAGATACAAGCCCCCATGCAGGGCAAGTGCTGGTTTATGCAAGAAGCAGAAGTGGGGTGAGGGGTGGCACCAGCACCCTAAAACCAGCCAGGAGCAGGTGGGGGTGAAGCGACAGCCCCACGCAGGGATGTGGCCCTTCGCCAGCCAGGACGCATGCGTCACGCTGGGGCCCGGGCGCCGTTACACATTTACGCTCCATGCTGGCAGGGAGGGGTGGCCGGGGGCCAAGCAGTGCCAGGGGCGGGAGTGGGGCCCGGCTGTGAGCAAACCCCGCTGCGCTTACGCAAGCCTCGGCACTCGCCCATGGCGCTGCCCCGGCTGCCACGCAGGGCTTGGCGATGCCACCACCCCTGTGCAAATGCCGCCGAGCCAGTTTGCAGGCAGCGGCGCATCGAATCCCAGCTGGGGTGAACTGGTTTGGGTTTGGTTGGTAAATGCGACCCCACCAGCTGTCCTACATCCAGGGGCTGGTGGTAATAAACATGGCGAGCTGGAGCTAATTCAGGTAACGACCTTCCGGCCCAGCGCCGGCATCCGCCGGTTCCCACGCCAGGGGTGAGCTGCCAGGTGTGCAGGCAAGACGTGGTGAGTCAGGGCTGGAGCAGCCCTCAGCCTGGCTACCCAAATTAACAGCCAGAGAGAGATGCAAATGGCAACCTCTCTTCTTCTGCAGGGTGTGTAAGCCACCAGCAAAACCCAACATCGATCTGTAGCATCATAACCCTGTTTTGCAGGTGCTCCGTTGGCCAGGAGGCAGAGTCACAGTGCCAGCGTGTAGCAGCTCTGGCCTCTCTTCCCAGCCATGTGCTGATGTCCTGGGTGACTTTACCAAAGTCCCTTCACCTCTATGTTTTCCCCTCCAACACTGTTTCATCGGTTGCTGGCTTCTCAGAGGAGGAACTGCAACCTTGCTTAATGCCACCAGGTCCTGGGCTTGCTTGGGACCTTGGCACGGTGGGCGTCCTGTGACCAGTGCAATTGCAGGCGTGCCCGGATACGGTCAGCGGATACAGGGGAAGAGCAGGGTGCTGGTGGAGCTGCCTCTTCCCTCCTGTCCATCCCCGGATGCTGGCAGGCCTGTGCAGGGTACATGTGGCAGGTTGGACAGTGCAGGAGCGCCCGGCTCTGCAGGCAGACCATGGCGGTGCGCAGGCCTGCCGGGGGGAGGAGGGGGAGGCACAGATGGCAGCAGATGCTCTCATCAGTGAAAATGATTGAAGCAAAACACAAAACAAAACAAAAAAAATCTAGCAACTGGTGAGCAGCCTAAGAAAAACCAGCACAGGAGTAGAGAAAAAGGGTCTAGACCTGATGGACCCTTGCACAGAGCCTAGCTCCATGCTGCCTTCTGGCCAGTGGTAATGCTTTTCCCATCCCAAGTTCACATATGGAGAAGAAAGGCCATATCTTCTCCTGGAACACTGAGCAGTGATTATTTTTTAAGACTTGGCTATACTGAAATGAAAGGGTTATCAAACATTGGAACAGACTGCCCAGGGAATTGGTGGAATCACCATCCCCGGAGGTATTTAAAGGGTAGATGTGGTGCTTAGGGACGTTGTTTAGCGGTGGTTTTGGCAGTGTCAGGCTGATGGTTGGACTCGATGATCTTAAAAGTCCCTTCCAACCTAGGCGATTCTACAATTCTATGAAACTGCGCCGTGTCTCTCCCATTCCCCTGTCCCTGTCCTCTCTCTCATCCCCCTCACATTGCCTTCAGAGAAGTGAATGTGACCCCGGACGGCTTCTAGGCACACCAAAGCCACTCGCCTACCCTCGCTGCCCAGGGCAAACCCGGGTGCGTGCCAACACAGCACACTCTTTCAGCACTGGGGGCAGGGGCTCAGGCAGATGTCCTGCACCCGAGGGGTGTTACCGCAGAGCTTCTGTGCGGCTTTGCTGCTGCCACCAGTCTCGGCTCCTCCAGCGTAATTGCTTCGTACCGGTGCAAAGGTCCTGCTCCTCCACCCCTCCCATCCCCTGACTTTGACCCATCACACTGGTACTCGGCAACTGTGTCCTGTGTTTGGCACATCTCTACGCTCCTGCCCAGCTTTTCTCAGACACGTTCGGGGTGGAGGGAATCAGAGGGAATTTATTCAATGTATGATGGTGGGGTTTTTTTTCCCTTTTTCCCTTTGGCAGCAGCGCCTCGCGGCACAGTCAGAGCCGCAGAATGAATGCTTCTGCAGCATGCGCTGAGCTGAATGGCACAGCACGCAGCCCTCCAGCCTGCTACTTCTGCAATTAATTGCGCGGTAGCTGCTTTTGCGACATGCACGCGCGGCTCCGCACCCTGCAAGTGTTGAGCCACACTGTGCACGGGCAGATCTTTCTACCAGGGAGAACGGAGACAGATCCGGGGCAGCCCCCTGTGTGAGAAACACGGCTGCCTGGGGATGCTGCAAGTGCCTTTTGCCTGCTCAAGCACATCATCTCTCTTCGCTAAAAGAGTGGCACCATTTTGGGCTTTGCAGGAGGACGGCAGCGTGCTGGGATTCACCGGGAATCTGCTGGGCTCCATCCCAACCATGGGATGGGAGAGATGGAGACCTGGCTCCCGGGGATCACATGGGAAGGAGCCAAAGAGGGGATCAATGCCCTTCCCATGGTGGGGTGCACAGTTCACTGCAGTCAATATGTTTCTTTACAAAATGGGGCCATTCAGAGCCTGGCAAACCCCCTCCTCCAGCACCTTGCCGAGCCCCTCTCTGGGATGCCATGGCGAGGGTGACAGGCACACACGTGTCAGAAACAACCACACTTGGCAGAAGTGGGGCCACTTCAGCCCAAAGGTTGACTCTGGCTCCAGCCATCAGCACCGTTTCAAGGTGCCAGTACCCCCTGTGGTGGGAATCCAGCACCCTGCGCTGCAGCCGGCGCTGCCGGGCTCAAGGGCGACGGAAGGCTGGCTCGGCCAGTGGTGCAAGGAACAGCACTTGAACGCCAGGCAGGCAAGGTTAAAAAGAAAAAAAATTATTCGACCATTTAATGTAATTGCAGATTGGCAAAAAGTCTCTCCTTTTTGATGGATAAGAAAGTTGGTTTGGCAGCAATTCCTTTTTCCTAGTTTTAGTTTCCTTCATGATCAGGTTCTGATTTTAATCCCTGTAGGATGCAGGAGGCTTCACCGTGCTTTCCTGCACTTGGCCTGCCATGGCAATTAAGGGGCCTGGAAAATGTTTTCGCAAGAACTATTACGTGTACAAGCGTAACTCGGATTCGAACCATGTAGCTGGGATGCAATCCATCTTCGGATGCACCTGAAACCTGGGAAAGAGGAAAAAACAGAGTGGGCAAATTATTTTCTAAGTGCTTTACCTGAAATAAAGCACTTCCCTTTAGCAATAAGCAACTTGCTGCATAATTTTTGCTCGACTTGTGATGGTTGTGATGGGGAGAAGAGGGGGGATGCTGGCCCCGGGGCTGAGACAATAGATTCACATCTGGTAGATGGGAGCTCAGAGCGTGAGGCTGCTTTGTTCTGCCTGCCTGACCATAACAGCATTGCCCTGGCTCTCCCTGCTTAATTTCCCCAGGGGAAAATAGGGATGCTGCTCGCCGGTCAGCCCACACGAGTCACTCAGAGCCGACCGGGTGCGCTCGCAGTGCTGCCGTCGCTTGGGCTGGTTGCCCTCTTCCATGTAGCCACGGGTCCGCACCCCAATGGCAGAATTTCAGGTTGAACGGGACTGGGATCTAAATGGGCTTAGCTCCCGGCTTCAGGAAGCAGGTGAGGTTTTGCAAGCCTCCGTCGTCGCCTGCTACCCAGCCCCTGCGATCCCAGGAGCAGTTTAAGAGCAGTGAATCATTTGTTTTGGTTTCTCCCCACCAGGCGCTTGGCTGCAGCGCGTCGCACAGAAGCAGTGGGCGTGGGAGAGACGCACGGCTCATGGGCTGGAGCCTCTCCTGATGGCTGTGAGAACTGGCGTTCCACTGGTCCCTGGCCCCCATGGAGCATCTCCTCCCATTTGCAGCCATTAGGGATTTTGTATGGGTCAAATCTCCCATGTCCCTATCACCAAGGGATGCACCGGTGGTCCATGGGGTGGCTGGGGAAAGGTTGCCAGAGATGAAGGCTCAAGAGGGAGCTCAGCTCAGCCTCTCGCTGGAATGGACAATCCAAGGCAGGTGTCTGGCAGTCCCTCAGGACACCCCATCCTCTGCCTCTTCCTCACCACCTTGCTTACCGCCAGCCCAGCATCCTTCTCCCATCTCCTTCCTCACACCGTGCCACTGGCCAGTTGGGGAGCGATCTTCCCAACAGCCAATCCGGGATGCTCATCTGGCAGCAGCATGCCAGGCCCAGGGTTGGAAACATCAGTTTTAACTGGGGTTTGGAAAGAAGCTGCTGAAATCCTCTTCCTTCAGCAGGCTTTGCGAGCTCGTGGCTCTCTGCCGAGATAATAGCTTTTATGAGGAAGCTTTGGGATTTTCAAAGTCATTCCTTTCCCCTTCTTTTTACTGTTTCACTCCTGAAAAGGGGTGTTGGGCAAGGGAGGAAACAGCCCTAAGCTGAAGCAAGAGAATATTTTCTTGATTTTTCCCTGGTCAGGGTGCTCCACACAGCTGTGAAGAGGGAGCTGGGCAGGAAACCCAGTGGGAAAGGCAGAATGGAATAAAGACCGCAGCTTCATTCCAGCCATGCTGGGCACGCTCCTGCTCCCACTCCCACCAAGACCAAGTGCTCCAGAGATGCTAGAGGAGCAAGCGCCCATGCTGCCCAAGCATCTTGCCACTGATTACGGTAACTGGGCCGAAATCCATGCCTTTTAGGTGGAGTAGCCCTGGTTTTGCAAAAGTTTCCTTGCTGACAGCTTTGGGTGAGCTGATTTTCTGTGGTGGAAGAAGGGTATGAACTCAGCACTGCTTATGGAATGGGGGGAGTGAGATTTTCAGTATCCCAGCATTTTACATCTCCGGTGGTCTACAAGAAATGACCTTTCTGGGAAAATTTTGCCATCAATAACTGCAATAGCTCGACACCCTTCTTGAGCTGCATGTCCGGAGAGATGAGAGTTAATTTTAAAACATCCGGCATCCATATTGGCAGCAGGGAGGAAGGTTCCCTTGATTTCCTAAGCGCCAGCAAAACCTAAGCTTCTAAACCCTAATCCCTTTCTAAGCTGGAGCTGCCAGGCCAGGGCCAAGGACAGAGAAAAACCCCTGCTGTGTTAGCCAAACCGGCTGCACGGCTCCTCCGTGCCACTGCAGCAGGATGGAGGTGAGCCCACCCCACCCAGTCAGCAACTGACCCACGGGCTGGATTCCCCCTGAACTGCCCAACCGTTGGGCCACTCTTTGCCGTGCCATCATCAGAGACCACGTAGCATTTTTGTCTGTCCTTCCCCGGCTTGGAAGCTTCGCAGGGAAAAAGTGCTGCGGGGCCACCCCAGCAGCCACCCCACTGCTCCACGACCAGCAACGGGGTGTTCGAGGTGTGCGGAGCCGGCATGTGAAGCGCAGGCAGGGTGCAGTGACAGGCAGGAGGGGTGGCCCTGCCTGCGGGGACAGCTCCAGGCTCAGCGTCACCCAGGGGGGCAGCCCGGGAACCATCTACGAACCAAAAATACGTGAAAGCGCATTTTTTGCCGGGAGCAGTGCAGCACTGGAGGTGTCCCCTGGGAACCTCAGCGCCCAGGAGGGTGCCCCCCCAAAAAAGCCCTTCGCTGCTCAGGCCACTCTCTCCACGGGGTAACCCATCACCCTGCGAGCGGGCATCACCCAAAGCCACCAGGCGTGGGAGCCGCCCCCGCAGCCCAGCGCCCGGGCAGGGATGCGCGGGATGCGCGCAGGCAGCGCGGTCGCCGGGGGTGGGGGGAGGGGGGGGCAGGCAGAGGCGCTGCGCCGGGGCCGCGCAATTCCCGCGCAGCTCCGCACGGCCGGGCCGTGCCGGGAGGGGGGAGCAGCACCCGCTCCCTCCGCGCCGCTCCGCGCCCGCGGGGCTGACGTCACCCTGCCCCTGCGCCGCCCGCGCTGATTGGCTGCGGGTGACGTCAACGCTGTCTTTTTTTTTCTTTTTTTTTTTTTTTCCTTCCCCCCCCCACCCCCCCCCCTCCCGTTCCCGAGGCATGACCTCATCGCCGGCGCATTCCCGGCGGCGCGCGGAGCGGCGCGGAGCAGCGCGGAGGAGCGCGGAGCGGGCACTCCCCCCCCAACCCCCACCCCGTTCCCGCCCCCCCCGCGGCATGCGGGCCCTGCGGCGCCGGCAGCGGCCGCGCCAGCGGACAGCCCGCGGAGCGGCGCGGCCGTCCGCGCCCGCCGCGCCGGGTCAGTGCATCCCCCTATAGATGGCTATAGGCGCCGGGTCTGTGCGCAACGCGGGGGGGAGACGGGCGGGCGGGGGGGGCATGGTGGGGGGGGGGCGGCGCGGTGCAGCGCGTCCGCACGTGCGGAGCGGAGCCGGCATCGCGCCCAGCCCCGGTGGACAGCTCGAAAACATATATGTACGTGTATATATGTATATGTAGATATAGGGCTTTGGTTTTTTAAGGGGGTGTTGGAATTATTCTGGTGGTAGGAAAAAATGGGGGGGGGGAGGGAGCTGCCCTGCAGCGGGCTGCGCCGCGGGGATGGGAATGGGGGGGGGGGGGGGGGGGGCGGGCTGGCGCTCCGCGGCCGCGCATGTCGGGGGCGCCGCGCGCTGGTTTTCGCGGGGGGGAGGTTGAAAATCCCACCCTCGCCTCCGCGGTGCGCGTTTGCCGGGCGGCGGTGGTGCAGGTGAGGAGGGGGTTTGGGAAGCTCCGGGGAATACCCGGTGTCCTGCCGGGCCGGGGGTCGCTCGTGGAGGGGTTGTCTCTTGGGGGCTTTGAGGGCTGGTGTTTGAGGAACCGGCGTTAACAGCGCTGTGGTTTTTCTGATGATGAAAGAGGTTGGAGTGTCGCCCTGTGTCCTTGGCGTTTAAACGAAGCCGGCATGTGTTCAGCAGCGGGGGTTTTCATGCAACACTTCACTGCTGCGGCTCCAAAGGCGCTGCTAGCAATTAATGAGTTAAGCTGCCCGTTTAAAATAATCCCCTCCACCTCCCCTAATGTGCACGGACCGATTGATCACCTACACCCCCCCCGCCTTAATTATTATTTAGTGATAAATGTTGCTTTCTGTTGCTGAGCGTTGGTTGTTTTTTAAAGATTGCTGGTTATTTCCCTTATTGATAAATAAGTTCCTTCTCCTTCCTGCTCCCCCCTCCCTTTTCTCCTCCCCCAGAATTAAATTCCTGAGCAACAGCAAAAGCTGATGTCAGTGCTTCAGCTTGCATTGGGGGAGCTCTGTGCACAGGTCAGTAATTTGCGGTTTCGTTAGAAGGCAGGACGCGGTGCAGTGCTGTTCTGTTGAGGATATTTGGATTTTGCTGGGCACGGATGCGTTTATCCTTCGTATTGCGGTAGTTATCAACAGCTCCCTGGCGGGCGCTGCATAAGCATGTGTAGAAGAGACTGTCCCCATCCCAAGCAGCTAGCGATGACAAATGCGCTGGGAACAGTTGGCAGAGGTTTCAGTCTCCCTCTAATTTGGGGTATAAAGGCAGATCCCCCCCAGAAGATGGTCGGGATGCCCAAGACGCCTTGAAAAGGTAGCGCTGAGGATTGCGCCTGGCAGTCCAGGGGCCATATTAACCTTGAAAGCAGTTTGCCCGTGGAGTGGTGTTTAACGTTTGTGTGCATTGTCTCATCCTCCTGCGCTAAGGCGAAAGGCTGGGGGCACAGCTGCCTACGCGCCCGAACGCGGCTGCGGAGAGCTTTGTTTTCAGAAGGGCTGGATGCATGGGAATTGGTGCTTACGGGTTTGGCCTCACCTCTGTCGGACGGGGTTTGCTCGCGCTGTTGGAGGGTGTCTTGTGCCAGGAGGACTCTCTCTGCGGAAGAGGTTTGTTGGGGTTTTGGGTCTGGCTGGGGGTTCCTGCGCTTGCTTTGGTTTTGCTTGTAATGGTTCCCAAAATGAAATATGCTGCAGCACTGGGAAAACCCTCCTGGCCATAGCTGGAGGTGTTTGGGATTTTGAAATGCCTGCAAGGGCTTTGCAGGTACCTTGTCCTCTATTTTGCCTGGCAAAGCCTGGATGTATAGGACTGTCTGAATGGCTGGGACCAGAGAGGACAGTTGGGTGCATGAACAGCAGAAGGATGCCCAAACGCCTCTTTGTGATGGCAGTAGGCAGTAATTCCTGCCCTCAGCCCATCGGCAACACACTCGAGCAGCACAGACCTGGGACTGGAGGGTCTCTGAGCCGAGATGGCAGCATCTCACACCAACCCAAAAGATTTGCCCCCCATGGCTTTCAGTTGTCCCTGCCTTGATGCAAGATAAGGAGTAGGAAAGGAAAACCTGGATATGGCATTGCTGTTTAAAATCTAGCCTCAGCTAGGCTTGGGAGAGCTAAGCAAAGTGGCCAGAGTCCTTAGGAGTGTTCACTGGGGGCTCTGCATGGAGATCATTCTTGCAAATACTGCACCGTGTTTGTCTGCAGAGCGTGTTTTTGCTGGGTGCCAGGCACCTTGCTGAGAAAGCCACTGAGGTGCCTGTCTTTGGAGAGCTTAAATTCACCTAAAATTAAACACAATGCCACTATTACTACCAAAACACCCCCAAGGGCTGGGTACGACTTCGCAGTACTATCTGTCCCATACTCTCAAATTGGATCTTGGGAGGTGGGAGAAAACTGGCTTCTCCCCCTGCAGCCACATCCCCCCCCAAAAGACCTCCCCAAAGGCTGGAAACCCATTGTGGTTCTGGATTTCAGAAGTTACTTCTCTGGGCATGAATATGAGTGAGTTCCCACGCCATCCCTACCCCAGCTGCTTTAATCCATGAAAGAGATAGGGAGTGTGGTATAGGTGTTTTTCCTCTTTGGATTTGCTTCGTTGCCTTTAAGTGAGGCTGTTCTTAGGGATCAGAGGTTAGTTTCTCCAGTGCGCAGCTCGGCTCCCAAAGCCCTGGGCGCAGGCAGGTGCAGAGCATGTTAACACTATCAGGGAGGGAAGGAGGAAAAGGAGGTGCTCCAGCGCTTGGCAGCCTTGATTTATGGTGCAGGCTGCCATCATACTGAACCAGCGAACGGAATCTTGTAGGGCAGGAGGTGATAAAGAGAAAGAGCTTGCAGATGCTGAGTCCCCTCTGCCTGGTGGGACAGCTGGGAGGTTGCCCTAGGAGAGTTTGTAGACCTTTTTGCCCTCCGCTGTGGGTTTAATGGCAGTGATAAGGCAGAGATGGCTGCAGAAATACCCGGGAGCTCCTGGTCCTCCAAGCGCAGCCGCTGGGTCTCACCCCGCTCTCTTTCTCGCTGCTATGCAGAGAAACTCCCGCAGCCAGCGCGACAGTGCCGTCATCCTGTGGGGAAAGCTTCAACGTGCATCCCCATGCCCTCTGGGTTTTAAAACCTGTTTTTCAAGCTTTACATTTCTTCTCTGAAGATACACCTGTCCCACCTGATGCAGAGTGGGAAGGAGGCACCTGACGTAATTATGGGCAGGCTTGGGGAGGGTAGGTGAGTGGCCTGGGAGCATTCATCAGATAAGAAGCTAAATGAGCTCTCTGCTCAAGATTTTCTCAAGCTTGCTCAGGAGACCTGGGCGTACTTTGTGTTCAGGATAATAACATAGCCAGGGGAATGTGGGGGGGGGTAAAAACTGACTGTGCCGAGATGCTCTGCACTAATGGTATTGGGGGCTGCCCTCAAAGCCAGGCAGAGCTTAACGCTGTGATTAGTGGCAGTGCAGGTTCCCGTGGGGACAGCGGGTGGTGTATTGCACCCTGGTGATGGCCTGATGGCTTTGCCTGCTCCTCTGTTGATGGGGAGACCCCCGTGGCCTGTGAATATGTCACATCCCCATGGGAGAGATGCTCGGTCAGAAGTGGACCAGCAGCTGAGACCATGGTGGGACATACTGAGCTCTGGCCATGGCAGGTGCCTTGGTCACCCCTTCTCCTCTTTAGCATGACTTCGTGGAAAGGAAAACAAACTCTTACCTCTTGATCTTCCAAGAGATGTTTGTAGACTTTCTACCACAAGCCTTTGCTTCAATGCTGTCCAAGAGGCTCGTTTGGCTCTCAACCATCTCTGCTCAATCAAGGAGCGTAAGATTAAGGGAGAGCCCTGCCCAGCATGTGCTGCAGACAGCCATGGCTCCTGTAGGATGGCTTGCTCCATCTCTGCTATTTGTCTCTTCCTCTGAGGTTTTCTAGACCCAGCTGGACAAGGTAATCTCAGCTGGTGTGCAGGGAGCTTCTTCCTATGCTTTACCCAGGGCTTCTGTGGGGTTTTTGCTGCTCTGGACGTCCAGTTTCCTAAAGTGACAGGTAGTGCTTGTTTGCATGATGCCTTAAAAGATTGATATTTCAGAAGGTAGGTGAAGTGGTAGCACAGGCTGGGATCAGAGGAGAACCTGGAGATGCTCACTGGAAACTGGAGACTCTCCTAGTGCAAACAGGGAGCAATAACAGCACAGAACTACAGGGACTGTGTTGCATGAAGGTGAAGTGATGCATTTTGCACTGACTTAAATTAAGAGCATCCCAGCAACTTGTCTGGGGCTGAAAATCCTTCCTTGATTCCCTGTTTTCTTCCCACTCCTCTTACGCCTTTTTCCATGTTGTTTGCTGTGCTTGGAAAGCCCTCCTGTTTGCCCACCCTGATGTGTGCGTGCATGACTTGTCTGGCTTCATTGTCCCTTTTTTAAACCAAGCCTTCAGGTCTCCTGGGGCAGAGACCTCGTGTTCTTCAGGAATTTCTCCAGAGCCCTTCAGGGTGCTCTCGCAGTTTGCAAAAGAGGCTCTCTGTGTAGCATTTCTGCATGCTGAGTTATGGGGAGCATAATTTCTGAGCTTGCTGATGACTGGGAACAATTTGGTGACCAGAAGGACAAGACAACCTGTTCTGATGTTGATGGTAGCTCTCCTTTAAGGGAGAGAGGGGTTGGATGAGATGAGCTCCTGAGGTTCCTTCTAACCTAAATTATTCCATGACTATTCCATAAATATCCACCATTCTGCTTCTCCCAGGCTTTTGTAAAATACCTGTTATTAGGCAGTGATGGTGAGGGGACGTGAAAGAAGGTGGCCCACTGCTTTGATCCCGTATGGAGATTCCAATGACAGCATGACCCTGGCATCCTCCCCTCCACAGCACGCCTCCCCCAGCCCTGTAATGATGCAGTGCGTCTTTCCGGATCATCTCTGCCTACCCACGTTACTCATCCAGCACGTAGGTGCGCAGCGTGCCCGCATCCACAGCTTTTCATCTCGCCTTTTTTGATTCTTTTCAATAAGGGATTTAGTTCTTTGAGGAGTGCTGCTGTCTAAAGCTAGCACATGGTAATTCAGCTGATGCAGCAGAAGCTCTGGTAGAAATTTCAGTCCGTTTATTAGGTGATTGCAGGTTTTTTTTTGTCAAGCGAGTCAAGCCCTTCCCGCACATTAAACCTGCATCTGCTTAAATCGCACGTCTCCCATTGAAATCCAGCCCCTCCTGGGTAACACCAGGCAATCTTTTCTCCAAACAAAGAGGATCCATCAGTCTCTGGGGCTGTTGAAAAGAAGCAACGAAGAAGCATCTACAGCATCGGATTGTTTTTGCGTTGCCTCTAACGACCCTCATTTCCAAGCTTGCGAAGGCAGCCTGGTCCTCCTTGAGCCATAGCCTGAGTGGAGTTATTCATGCCATCTTCATCTGCCTTGGCCGGCAGCCCTGCGTGGGGAGCGGATGGGCACAGCCTGAGCCTCGCTTGGCACTTGAGGCTGTTGAGTAGAGGGCTGGTGCGGAGAGGGTGCCAGCACTGCCGACTTGGGAGCTAGCCTGTGAAAAACTGCGTTAACCGCTTTGCTGCTGTCGGTGGACCTCGCGGAGATGTCTCCGGCAGCTTTGCTAGCTCAGCGGGGCTGAGACCCAGAAGCCAAGCAAACCTGGAGCTCTCCTTTACACCTTATTGCTTACCGCAGGTTCAGTGCTTCTCGTGGAAAGTCAGAAGGACATGGCAGGGCAGGAAGGTGACACGGAGGGACAAGCCTCCAGCTGAAACTGAGCCCGGGCTGTCTGAATTATTCTATGGGGTGGTGAAGGGACCAAACGCTTCCCGCGGACCGAGCGAAGTTGACTGCTGCAAAAAACCCGAATGCAAATCTCTGACTGGGCAGAATCTCCCCAGACACATCCTTTTGTAAAGCACTTGCATTGTACCATTAAAAATAGATCGGCGTGTTCTCCGCTTGCTTGCTGAATGCTGATGCCTGTAATTCTGTGTCATCCTCGCAATCCCTTCTGCTTTGAGCTTGGCTGCCTCTTTGTCTGGCACCTGAGCAAGGTTCATTCAGCAGTAGGTCATATAAAGATAAGCGTGAGCTCTGTTGGAGTCCAGCAGGACAGGCAGGAAGGTGAGGAGGACTGAACTGATCTTACTTAGCTTGAGGGGTCAACCAGGGGCTGAAGGGGCAAAGCTTGGAGCGATCAACCATGCTTTCTGTTGTGTGATGCAGAAACAGGGATAAGTGAGACCTGCTGGCGTGGAAACGAGTTGGAGGATGTTGAAGTTCTGGGTGGATGTCATGATGTATTTTTAAACTGGGGTTAAAAAAATACATATATCGTGCTTTAGTGTCTGCCTGGAGCTGGGGAGGGGAATATTGCTGCTTGTTTCCCCCAGTGAATGAGTTCATCTAGTTTGCCACCCACAAGAGCAATGATGATACAGGTTAAGAGAGAAAGCCCATGTTACAAAATGATGCAATACCCAGTCTCAGTGGAGAGGCTAGGCTGGAGGATTTCGTACAAAAAGAGCTATGGCATTTGACCAGCAAGCTGTGGCTCGGCGTAGTCAATGGGCATGTGCTTGTCCAGCTGGTGGGGATGGAGGAAGACCTGCAAAACACTTTGTTTGACCCCCGTGTCACCTAAGATTAACTGAACAAAACCACCTGGTAATGAATTACAGCCCCCAATGGAAAAGGAGAGAGTGGGGCAGGAACATCACCTTGAGCTTTGCCTGTCTTGTGTGTTTTTTCTAGATAAAGGTAACCCCTCGAAACCTGGAGTTGGTGCCGCCTCGTCGCTGTCATCAGAGGTAGAAACTGAGCTGACAAGTGCTAATTCATCCCAAGCCTGTGAGCAATTTAGCTATTGTGTGCATATAGGAAATTTAGCAAGCCTCGAACCAGGTCAGAAAAGCCTTGCAAAGCCTATGTTACTGCCCTGGTGGATGTCTCATCCCATGGAAAAGCAGCATAGCCCCTTGCATTTGATTTAAATTCTGGGTCTCCTAAGGAGGGACAGAGTTTCAGCAGGCATAGGGTGGCGTAACTGTGGACATTGGCCTCTGTTGGCTGGGAGACCTGTGTTGGGATCTGCACCTGCACCTCAGTTTGCTCTGATTATCGTCAGAAACTGTGTAAAACCTGCCAGGAGGCAGCGATATCGTTGTTCTTCGGTGAGGCCAGGGGTCCTATTTGTCATTTAAATATGGAGGACTAATGACACTGATCTGGGAAGGTGCCAGCGGACTGCCCCTGTGTTTGCTAGGTGCTTGCTTCACCAGCCTTGGCCTCACCCGTGACTGTCCCTGGTGCTCTGCTGAGATGGACAAACTCATGTCACTTGGGTTTGTCCTTAAGAAGTGAAATGGTGGTGTATTTATCTGCAGCCTTGAAAAACCATAGCTTAATCCTGTGCTTTCTTTCACTTAGCATGTAGGTGTTGTGGGAAAATAGTACGCAGGTCCTGGAGACCCTTTCTCCAGGAGTCTGCAGATGCACCCAGCAGGTATTTATGGTGTTTGGTGTCCTAGGAGGAGAGAGCTGGACCAGCCCTGCAGAAATATCTAACTGCATACCTTTCTGGGCTGCCTCTGTCTGCCCTTGTTGCAAAAAGACAAACAAGCTACTGAAGATCCCCAAGATAAGCCTGTTGGCCCCATGGGGTTGTGCAGCAACTGATGGGGATATCAGGCAGTGGGCAGCAAGGGCCCTTGAAGGATCAGTAGGACTAGATTTCCCTTCCAGAGTGACATGTCCTCTGTGATGTATGCCAAGCTGCTCAAAGCAGGAGGTGCTTTCAGCTCTGAGATGAGAGCCTGGCCAGCTCTCGGCTTGGCAGGGTGAGGATGGCAATGGGATAGCTTTGGTATTAGAAAGCAGGGTGCTTGGGAGCTCCATCCTTAGCGTGGGCAAAGGCAGCAATTAAATGGCTGGCTGGTCATGGATAACCTTTCGTCTTGGCTTTTCTAGGCTTTAAAACAAAAGCTTTTGTTTATACTAAAGGGGAAAACCATATAAATCATGTTAAAAGCACAAGTCTAAGAGGAGGAGATACTGGCCTTGTCATCTAGACTCCAGCTAAATTCCCTTCCCTGCTGTCCCCGTTGGCTTTTCCTGACCGATCTCCAGACTGACCACCTCGGCTTCAGTCAGAAATTTTTCTGGGAATGACCACTTTGCAAATCCTTTAAATGCACCTGGGTGGCTTTGGTGGAAGCAGGCTAGGAGGCGATTGCATTTGCAGTCATAGCCCATCCAAAGCTGCTGGCACAACATCAGGTGGTGGGAGGGGATGAGGGACCCCTTCGCTTGGCTCAACCGTATCCGCAAGAGCCGGTCTGTCTTGCGGGGTGAGGGGTGCATGGGGAAGACTCCCTTGCAGCTGGGTACCACTTGTCTCCTTTCCTTTCACCCCTCTGTTCCTGTCTGCGGCTCGAGCGTGAGCAGCCCCTGAGCTGCCCCATGACACCAGCCACGTACCCAAGGCTGACCACCCCCATGCCAGGGCTGCTGCGTGCCTCCACGCCATGTCCCTCATCTGGTGTGAATGCACCATCTGGCACTTTGCTGAAGGACACCCTGGTCCTTCAGCCACGTCCTCCAGTGGAAAACACCTTCTGGAGGGAGGGCTGCAGGTGCAGAGGGGAAATGGGAGGCGTGGGGAGGCGAGTGGGTGCTGCTCAGGCATGTGCAGCTCCCTGCAGGGCTCCCCACCAGGCTCCTGCGAGCCTACAGGAACTGAAAGGAGACTGCGGCATAGAAAGGAGGAGGGGAAAAAAAAAAAAAAAAATCACGAGATCAGCAAGCAGCTGGGCCTGAAACCCTGGCAAAGGTGCAGTGGCTGACTCCGGGTGATGTGATGGGGAAGAAGGGGAGGCTGCCCCTTTGCAAAGCCCTCACTGCATGGAGGGGGTGTGCAGGGGCTCTCATCCCAGGGAAAGGACACCTGCGGTGTGTAGGGAGCAGAGATGGGGATGTGAGATCAGCGTGGATAAGGCTGGAGAGGGTGGGAAGGAGTCCTCTGTCTGCCTTGGGAAAATCCCCTGTGGGTCTCGTGGGGCTAGAGCAGGGCAGCAGATGACACTGCCGTCTCCCCTGCATCTTCATACTGGGGCTCGGGACATGTTCCTCCCTTGAGATCCACCATAGAAAGGTGGACAAACAGACTTCACATCTGGGTTAGTGGATGTGGTTAGTGGTGTTTCCCAGCCTCATTTTAAGGAGCAAAAGAGAACAAAAAAAAAAACCAAAACCAAACAAAAAAAGAAAACCCAAAAAACCTCAATTTTTCCATCATCAAGCAGAGAAATCTTTTGTGCTGCCTTTTAAAGGGACCTTGAGTAGCTGCTAAGAAATCATCAGCAGTTACATCACCTCCAAAGTGGCTACTGCAGGCACCTGACAGCTTTGTCCCACTGCCACCCTGGGGGATCATTAGTGCTCCAAATTCCTCGCCCTTGGAGAAAGCCTGCATCTCTCACTGGGAGGGAGAAGCCGCTACACATTTTATGATGCTGTGAGTGGCAGAAGGGGCTCACTAGATAGGCTGTGGTTCGCAGCAGATGGGAGAGAGCAGGGAGACACATCCTGGAGTTTCCTAACCCCATCCCATTTGTTAAGCTGGGTTCATCAGCCTGTGCAGGACCCAGGCATCTTTCCGGGAGTGAGCCCAAGGCGCTGCAGCAGCATTGCCTCGGGCCGGAGACACAGCCGTTGCCTGGCAGCTGCAGGTTTCCAGGGAAACCAGAGGTGCTAACTTGTTAATGAGCCCCATGTCCCTGATTGCTGCTGCAAAATAATAATAATTAGTAATAGGCCCGTGATTTAGGAATCCCTCAAACAGCATGAGCCTGCCGAGGGGAGTTTGCTAAGTGCCGAAGCACTTGAAAGAAATGAGGGGATGGGGAGGAAAAAAAAGGATGGGAGGCTTGGCAAAAGTGCTGCGTTTTACATCTTAATAAGTGTCTGGAGAGCTGGGGGACGGTGGGGTCTTGCCAGCGTCCCAGCGGGAAGCCTGGGGCTGGTGGCGAGGCTGACCTGGAGGGATGGAGAAGCCTGGCCAGGCATCATCCTGCTGCAGGGCTCAGAGGACACGGATATTTCCCCAGATGGGCTGCAGGGGGAAAAGCCAGATCACTTAGCTCAGTGCTGCTGGGTCCCTGGTGGAGATGGCACTTCTGCAACAGCTGCTTTCATGGATTACTGGGGATAAACAAGCAGGCGTTTCTCTGTGGTGCTCTTATCCCTTGGTAAACTCAAGGTGGAGATGCCACCAGCAGAGAGTGCTCCTGGGATGAGCATTACAGGGAGTGTGCTGTAGATCCAGTGTCACTTATGTGATGGAAATGTCTTCATGGGATCAGAGCTGCTTCCCACAGCAAAGCTGGCCTGCCCAAGGCAGCGAGGGGAGCATCTCCTCAACTGGACCGTGTGTGGAGGGTAGAGCTCTCCAGGACACAACTACTAGCTTGGTGCAGAGTGTGGACATACCGGTTAGTGAAGTTTATGGTTGCTACAGAGACATGCTGGCCTTCCAGTTGATGTCTCCAGTACAAGGGAAACCAGATCTGTGACCTTCCCATAGCACATCTCTCAGCTGGGGGCCTTATGCAAGACAAGTTGAGGGAAGTGGCCTCCACCTTGGTGACCTGCGTTGGGCCAGCACGGGGATGAGTTCCTGTGGTCTGTCATGCCACGCAGATAGACTCAGGCTGGGGTGTATTTTGGCTTTTCTTGTTGTCTTGCCTGGCCTGACCGGAAGGGGGTCACTGCCAGGTTGAACACTTGCCCTTAGCCCAGCTTGCCGCACACATCTGTCACACTTGTGACTCGTGTGGCCAGCACCCCTCACCTGACACTCACATCTGTGGAGGTGACGCCGGGGACAGAGATCCAATGAGGGGGCAGTTGGCCCTGCCTGTGTGCTAAGCTCTGCCAGTCTTGGCTGTAGTGTGGCCTCTCCTGCTTGGCTGTCCCCATTCAGCTAAGCCATGTGCCCATCTCCTCATTACAGGCACTCCAGGGAGAGGTGGGATTAAAGGATTATGGTAATGTTCTTCAGGAACACTCAAGAAGATTAAGATGGCTTTAATAAACTGATAAGAGAGGGACACAGCTATGTTTCTGAAACCCTAATTTAGGTGCCAGGTTAACCTTTTCCCCTGGTCTCCTGTCACCGTGGTGAAAAGATCTTTTACTTCAGCAGTGCTCCATGGCTATGCCTGTTCCTTCTATTTTCCTTTTGACCAATTTGAGCAGAAGCAGAAAAACAACTTCCTTCCTTCTCCGGTAGCCTTCCCAGGCATTAGAGCTTGTTCTTCTCAGACGCCATTTCACACACAGCCTGCAAGGTACTGTGAAGGTCTCATAGTTTCTGCTGGTGCCTGGGGTACCTGTTTTCTGGGGATGGACCCACCACCCCTCAGTCTGGCTTCAAAATGTCCTGTGGTTGATGGCAGAGGAGTGGCTTGTCTGCCTTTGACTTGGCTGGACATATTCTTAGAGAAGTGTCTTGGGTCTAATGCCAAGGTTTACAGCTCCCTACAACCACAGTCAGTAGACCATCTCCATCCCCCACAAAGGCTCCCAGAAAGAGCAGCAGAATGGACCAACCATGCCCTGCCTTCCCCCATGGCTTTCGGGTGGAGCTGGGAGTGGGACCAGGCTGATGTGTCACACGTGTATGCCACCAGGTCTATCTGGGTGTGCTGGAGTGGATGTTCATCCAGTTCTGCAGGAGGGTGGCTATTAACTGAGGTGGGAAGCCTCCTCGTCTGTCCTCTCCAGTCTCTTCCACCCAAGCTTCCGTTCCTCTGCCAGAAGTTCGTGCATGGGAGGCCTCTTCTGAACAGGTTTCTCTCAGAGTACTTAGGCGATCAAGGATCTGTTGTCTTTCCCAGACCTCTCTATTTGTGTCCGAGACCCCCAAAGTTTACCCCTTGATCATTATCTGGAGAGCAGATGCTGTGTTACCTCCGGAGGTACTGTGCAATGTGTCCCCCCATATTGGATCACTCCTTCCTCCCACTTCAGTCTTTCACTCTCATCCCTCTGCCATGGTATTGTCCCCATCTTTTTTGTCTGTCGACTCTCTCCATTCCCTTTTTATTTCTTGAATGTAATTGGAAGAGCTGAGAATTTGCAGCCTGGTGTCCTGATGGGGAAGGGAGGCAGAAAGTGATTTGGGGAGTGGGGTGTGAAAGGAAGACGAAGGGGGAAAGCTGGCTAATTTGCATCCTTTCTGAGTGCCCTGGCTCTATAGCCAACGTACAGCAGGGGGTCTTCTGGCAAGGCGGTAGCGACGTAATGAGGTGTGTCATATCCCAGCAGGAGCCAGCCTCGCTCCCCCTCAGACCCCCTAATTAGAACTGTTTCAATTTTTAAGCCCCCCTGGAGGAGTGGTAGGGGGAGGCAGGGGGAGCGGGGTTCCTGCAGGGGGGGGACCGCCAGCCGCCTGCCAAGGGGGCAGCTCTAATTGGAGTTGCTGCGAGTAGCCGCAGAGCGAAACAAGCTCGCCGTGGGGCCAGGGACAGCGATGCCATAGTGCCACAGGGCTGCCAAAATGCTTTGTGATGGGGGGGGGGGCGGCATCACTATTGCAGCTTTTAAGGGATTCCCCCCCCCCAGTTTAAATGAACACATTGGCAGTGGCAGCAGGGGTGTGATACAGGGGCGGGGGAGTATTGCACATCCTATTGTGGCCTCATATTGGGAGCTTGGACCCTGAGGCTGAAGCCTGGGACATCTACCCCCTGCTTTGGGAGGCAGGTCTGGCAGCCCGGGGAAGTTGGGGCTGTTAATATTGGAGTCATGAGCTAGAGCAAATGCTGGAACCCCCGTCCTCATATTCTGTGCTTTTCCTGCAAGCTGGCTGTGTTTGGTGACTGGTAACTGAAGTCCCTGTCATTTCACCCGGCAGCATGTCCTACCCAAGCATTTCTTTTGTGTCTTGAGCTACCATTGCAGTAGGTGCCTGCACTGCAGGCTCCTACCTTCAGGTGTAGGAGCTTCCAAGAAGCTTACTCGGATCAGGGTGACTCGTAAGCCTCCTCTAGTCCATGGACCAAATCCTGGCCCTGCAGAAGTCAATGAAAATCTTTACGCTGCCTTTTCAGGCGTGGTATTCATAGTCTTCCTAATTTAGATGCATTAAAGCTTCCATGGAACAGCTTGTGGGTTCTCTCTAAAACACCGTCTGGCAGGAACAAGAGGAGCCTGGTAATAGCCCAGGCTTATTTTCTGAATGACTGCAGCGGCATTAAAACCTAATGCCATTAAAGCATGCCTGCAATGACGTGTGCCATTAAAACCTAAGAAGACACCCTGAGGTGAATGTCCCCCAGCCTGCCTATTTCTCTTGCAGACACCATGGGCTGGGCATGGAGGAAGCTTATTCTTCTGGTTGCGCTTCAGAGAGCACCAGGCTCGACCCTCCTCAGCTTCTAGGATGGAGCCCAGATATGTGCCCCTGTATACGAACCTCCTTTCAAAGTCTGTGCAAGTTAGATGCTGAAAAGTGGTAGCCACTTCACGGCCATCTTGGTCCAAGTACAGCTTCCCCAGGGACTCTGCCCTAATGCCTGACCTGTTTCTTGAAAGCAGGCGTGAAGGTCACCTTGGCTTCTTGGCTTTCAAGAGAGGTCATCTTCTCTTGACTTGCCATGAGGCAAGCTGGCAAGATACCCATGAGCAAGCTGATAAAAAGACAGGTGAAATCCAGTATGGAGTGGTGGACATGGGTGAGCAAACCTGATTTGGTGGTGTCTGATGGGCCATGAACTAGCTATTACCATGCAGCAGCAAAACTTCAGAGCTGAGCTAAGCTGCTTCTGTGAAACCATTACCTCTGTGCTCAGCAGAGGTCAGGAAAAGCAAATTGATTGTTAGGAGCTGTTGGGCTGGGAACAGGGAAAGGAGGAGACATCTTGCCCCGTGCAGATCCCTGGTGTGCCTGCCTCTCAAACGCAGCGCGTCAGGGCTGGCTGGGGGGGCAAAAGGTGTCTGTGCAACAGGCAGCTCTATAGATGCTCTGACCTGAAAGGCTCTTAAACGAGGTTTAAACGCAGTGAGAACTGTGGGGAAGGCGATTAGAGAATGGACATGCGTGGCCTCTTCCAGTGCAAGTAGTAAGAATCACCTGGAGGAGCCATTGGTTAGTAGACTGGGAGCAAACCAGGGGAAGGACTTCTTCAGCATAGCTGGCAAACCATTCCGCTCCGTGCCACTGGCCACTGTGCCTGTTAAAAGCTGACATGGCTTCCAAAAAGCAATTAGACAAATTTGTGGAAGAAAGCTCCACTGAGGGCTATTAAATACAAAGAGAAATCGGGAGCCACAGATGCCCACGGGCTGGGAGAACATACCTAGAAAGCGTGGCTTGTTGCACTCTTACACTCTTCTGAAGGCATCCTCTGAAGGCCAAGCCCTTGGGGACTTGGCCCAAGATGAGTGTCGTGTCCTGCCCAGCTGACAGGTCATCTTTTCCTTTCCTCTCTTTCCAGGTTCAGCACAATGAGTTGGCACCCTGGGTGTTAGCAGCGTGAGGAGACCAGGACGGCTGCTGCCCTGCTTACCCCTTATCCCCTCGCTCGTTCCCCTCGGGGAGACGGGTCCTGGTGTCCCTGCCCTGCCCTTCCGCCCCTTGCCCCCCACTCGCCATAGAGGGGACGGGCCCGTTATGGCTGGAGACAGGCTCCCACGCAAGGTGATGGATCCGAAGAAGCTGGCCAGCCTCCTGAGGAACGGAGCGGAGGGCACCCTGGTCATTGACAGCCGCTCCTTCGTGGAGTACAACTCCTGGCACGTCCTCAGCTCTGTCAACATCTGCTGCTCCAAGCTCGTCAAGAGGAGGCTCCAGCAGGACAAGGTCTCCATCACCGAGCTCATCCAGCCCGCCTCCAAGATGAAGGTAGGGGATCTGGCCCTCATCTTTCCTGGGGGATGCTCACACCCTTTTCACCAGTAGAAAGGAGCAGGGTGAGGGTGGGATGCAGACTGGCATCTACGGACTGGTCTATGCCTGGTATGTGCACCCTCCTCTTCCATCCCTTGACCCCAGTATCTGCTCGCATCTCTCTGGTACCCTTTGGAGAGCTGGAGCGTGAGCTCATGCGGCCACAGGGCTGTCCTTGGGGACTTGTTCATTGCTCCCACCCCAGTGATGTGGCTCCCTGCTCCAGGAGCCCTTCCCAGGCAAGTCTAACAGGTATATCAGCCTTCGGACTTGTCCTACGTCAGCAAACAACTCCCCCAAAGCCTTCTTGGAGCTGTAAGCTTAATCCCCTGCTAAAAACTCTTCCCCTCCCCTCTGTCATCTCTAACTCCATTCAGGGACATGTAATCCTCCTCCCCTGTGACGCCAGAAGCTCTTATCCGGTGTCATGGCATATTATCTCTCCCAGGCTCCTCTCTCTATCGCTCCCGGTTAAATAATAGAGGTGGCTCCAAGCCACGGAGCTGGGCTGGAGCCCCGGCCAGCAGAGCTCCGGGTGCCCCCGCGGTGCCATCGGCCGGGTCCTGCCCTCTGCCGAGATGCTGCCGGGTGGGGGGTGGTGCTCCGGGGGGTGCCGGGCGGGGGGACGGAGCCGGAGGGTGTTTTGCCGTCGCATCCCGCCCTCCCGCCGGTTCGCTTTTACCGCTTCCCCCCCTCCCGCCTTGTAATTTTATGGCAAAGCGAGGGTAATTCAGGCGATTAATCAAATGCTGGGCCCAGCTGGAGCCATCTGCAGGGTGTGTGTGTCCCCCCCTCGCCGCCCCGCGAAGCCACCGCCGTCCGCATTGGCTGCCGGTGACATCACCCCGCCGGGATCAAGGGGGCTGGCAGCGCGGGGGGGTGAGGGGGGGGGGGGCGGCCTCCCGCCAATCTGCGGCGGGGATGCTGCGGGCTGGGCGATTTGGAGGGGATTGCAGGAACTGATTCCTGAAGGGCTTTAGCTGCTCTTAAATCCCCGGGAGAATAAAGCAGAATAATCAGTTTTTCGCCAGCCAGGGAGGGAGAGCGGCGCGGCCGCCCTCCTGCCGGCGAGGGTCACCTCTGCAGTGGCCGCCGTCACGTGGAGCGGTGGCAGCAGCACAAGCGATGCGCAAGGCGGGGGGGGGGGGGGGAGGAAGAAGAGGAGGATGACGGGGGAAAGGGGGGGAAGCATGGAAGACTTAACGTCAGCTGATGCCGTCCGCCTGCAAACCTGCAGCTCGGCAGCCGCAGAGGAGCAGCGGCTCCCAAAGGGGTCCCTGCTCTGTCCCCATGGAAGGGGCACTCGCCTCCTCCCGGCTCCTGGATCATTGCGTAATGGTCCAGGTACCGGCCGGGGACGTGATAATAACCAGGGACGCTGAGGTGGGTGGGTAGGGGAGAGGCGTTGCCTCTTTAATTCACGGATTTTTCCCTTTTTTCGGTATGGCTGAGATCTCTCCCGGCGCATCGGCGGGCAGGCGGCAGCGTGCCCCCGCTCCCCGCAGCCCCTGCCGCGCTCGCCGCTTGCGCGCTGGCTCTCCCAGCGCACGCAGCCTGGGAATTAATTAAGCTTCAGGGCACCCTTATGAGGTTAAGCCACTTGCCCTGGGAAGCTGGAAGGGGGAGCCGGAGCGGGGGAGTCACAGCCGTATCCTCATCTGGCATAAAGCAGGGCTGGCAGCTGTGGCTCAGGGTGTCCAAGCCTTTTCGTGCACGCACCTGCGAGTTTGCATTTTGGGGTGATGAACTCTCCTCTCCCCCTTCGTCCTTCCCCCCACACCTCTGATTTCAGCCACGTGGATTATGGACATATTTTGGGATCCCCAGAAATCAATATGGTCTGCTGCCTCCAGGTGCACAGACCCTTGGAGGGGGATGCTGAAAGCTGGTTTAGACCTCCGTTACCCCCGTATCGTTTCCGTGCCTCCACCTGCCATCGCTGGCCAATTCCCCCCCTCCCCCAGCCCTGCTCTGCCCCTGGCTCCCCACACCGGGGCTGTGGGAGGCGGTGGGGCGAAACGGGGGGGGGACGGGGGGCATGGCTGGCGTTGGGAGCAGATGGCAGGAAGGGTGACATCAGTGGCGCGATTGTCCAGCCCCATTATTCCTCTTGACGGGCCTCCCGCCCTCCTCCCGTTTCCTGCTCCCGGCCGGCCGGGGCCGCCGAGACAAAGGCAGCCGGCAGCGACATGGGGCTGCCCAGGCAGGGAAGGGGCAGCCCTGAGCCCCCACCTCATCCCGCTCCTCCTTGCCTGCCCAGTTCAAAGAGAGTTCGAACTGCGTATCCCAGCTTGGTGATGCCCGGAGTGGCAATTGCCTTTTGAGGAAGGATGCAGGGGCTGATATAGAGCAAAGCTTTTGGGCAACCCCACTTGGCTCTCCCCTCTGCTCCATGTACGCAGGCAGGGGGGATGAGAGCATTTGTCTAACTTGCTTTTCCCAGTGTTCGCACCCCTCTTTTCCATAGCACTGTTAAGAAAGGGTACCATTAACGGTGCTTCTGGATGCTGCTGTTTGGAGCAATGTTGTGGGATAACAGCAGCTCCCGGCTTTTTTGGTGCAAGGAAAGGAAAGGGCCATTTGGTGGAAAAAAAAAAAAGAAATGGGAAAAATAAAAATCCCTTTGTTTTTTCAATGAAATATGTCTATGGTTGTGGGCATAGCTAAGCCACTGCTCCCTGAGCCCCGTTGTGCACTGCATCCCACTGGGCGTGTGCATCTTCCCATGGTGCCCGGCTGGGAAACTGCAGCAGCAATTCATTTCCCAATTAGCAATAGTAGCCCTCTGCACAAAAATGGTACCAGTGTAGCGCCCTGGTTTTGTTTTTGAACCCTTCTCCCAGTATCAACAATAATAAATTATCCCCATAATAAATTCCAATAACAACTGGAATAATTCAGCTCCCTGGTGCAGCTTCGGGGGCAGAGGTTATGGGAAATTCTTGCTTGGGGTTTTTAGTAGAATTTCTTGAGGGGAAATGCTGAAAATTTCACTTCTTCAAGATCCCCCTGGAAAGTCTTTCCACCTCTCGACCTCTTCTCACTTCCTGAAATGTAGTTATCTCCAGGGCGGCTATAGCCACAGTTTGAGGCATGACAAGGGTCTCTTTGGGCGATGGGAATATTTATTTATTTGCGTTAGGAGCATGGCTCTGCAAGCAGCTGTTTTGCTTGAGGGAAAGCCTGGGCTTAGTTTTGAGCCATGTGCCTGGCTGCTCTTTATGTTGATGGAAGCCCTGTTATTTCAGTGGGGTGATTCACTGTGTTTTGAAACAATATGTGACTGAGATGTCGGTAGTAATTGGGATGATAAGAATAGCTCACTCTTATCTTAGCCTGGATCACCTGTAGAGCATCATTATCCCTGCTTGGCAGCTGCGGAGAGGCAGAGCAGGGACCCGGACTGCCTTGAACCACCCAGTGCCCAAGACCAAATGTCCGTAAGGGAGTTACCTCCATCCAGAGCTGGAGATGGTGATGGGTAGCACTGGGCTTGCAAAGGCAATGGATGGTCTCAGCTGGGGTTTGGTTGGAGCTGTCGGCTGGGTGGTCCCTGCTCCAAGCTGGCCATCACCCCCAGCTGAGATGCTGGCAGGGGAGGGGTTGGCCCTGGGGAGGTGCCCAGGGGTACCTCCGGCGCTGTGGTGGGCCAGCAGCTTTTCAAAGACAGGCACAGATTTGCAAGCCCCCCTCAACATCTACTTGGAGCCAAAAGCCTTGCTGTGCCTTGGCCCCACTGTCCCTTGCTGGCTGGATTTGGGGACCCTTTCTGGAGGGTGATGCCTGGGGGTTTGGTTACTTCAGCAGTCTTGGGGTGATGGGCAACCCCCATGGGAAAGCCCTCACCATGGAGGTGCTGCTCCTCAGAGGGACTCTTCCGTTGTCAGCCGTGCCCCTGGTAGAGGCAGGAATCTGGCCCAGTTAGCTTTTAACCTCCATATGTTTTAGGACAGAGACAGTGCAGTGCCTTCCCCTACGTATCAGGAATGCATGAGGTTAATGGGACCTGATTAAACATCTCCCTCTCATTTCCCTTTGTGGCGAGGAGCTGGGATGACGGTGCAGGCTCCTTGTGTGCTCCACGAGGGCTCCTCGGGACCATCCTGCAGGCGTCCTCACCCCAGCAAGCATGGTATTTATTTTCTGCAGCCGGGCCATGCGAGGCCGGCACTTGTTTGGCATTTACATTGAGTGAAACATTATAACTTTAATAAGATGTAAACCGTGTCGCACATCTCTGCCGTCGCTCAGCAACCCTGCAGTAATGGCCCAAACAAAGCCTCCCCGTGCGAAGGGAACACTAAATCCTATTGTGGGATAATTCTGCTCAACCAGAGCTGGTATCTCCCCTGCAGCCACCATGGCCGGGACCGCACAGCCGGGACAAGCCCCTGCCCTGCTGCAGCTTGGTCCCTGCCTCACCATGCTTTTAGGGGAGATGCTTTTGCTGGCGTGGGGCTTCAGGCTGGGGACTGGATTTTCAGGATGTGCTAGGGGTGTGCTAGGGGGGCTTGAAGGGATAGTGGCCCTGCTAAGGACTGGTGGGCTTCAGGCTCTGAGCTGGCTCGGCAGCCACTGTGTTTCCCTCCAGCTGTGCTTGGGATGGCCTCCTGCAAAAGTCCTGCTTCGGGGATGGCCGAGGAAGAGATGCTGGGGTAGATCCTCAGCTGTCTTACCCCCAGGTGGCCTTGGTCATTTTTCAGTGTCTTGTTTTAAAATTCCTGCATCCTTTTCTCTTCCCTCTCATCCCGCTGCTGCCTTTTCATCCCTCCGGTCATCTCACTGACCTGCGGGGCCAGTTTTGCTCTCCAATGTCCGGGTGCAGGCTCCTTTGAGCTCCCCCCTTCCTATTGCAGAGCCGCACGCGGTGGCCCGGCAGGGATTTCTGTTGGTGCGGGGCCGTCCTTCCACTGCGGCGAGGAGATGTGATGAGCTCAGCTAAATTGGTGCACCCTGCAGTTTTATTTGGATGGCACTCACGTTGCTGAGCAGGGAAGTACCTGCAGCAGGGTGTGGAAGCAGCATTAATATCGACAGCAACCCCGAGTGAATCTGCTGTGGTGATAAGATAGCGCATGGCAATGAGACAGCAAAAGGAGGCAGATGTCCATGAGTGGTTCCTAGTTCAAGTGGTCTCCTAAAGGGATTTCGGAGAGGGATGGGCAGGGGATGGGAAATGGGCAACTCCAATGTAAGCCAGAGGAGAGAGCGGCTCAGGGACACAGACCCTCCCTCCCTGCCCGCTGCTGCCTCCTCCTCCTCCCACAGAGTGATGGATGTGCCTTACCCCGCCGGCTGGGAGGGCAGGCGCTCACAAGGCAAGCGTATGCCATCCATCAGGCTATTCAGTGAATGCGCTGAGCCATGCCTCTGCAAGGATTTTTATCTTCTTTTCATGCACAGACCTTCAGGTAGACGTAGGAACGGCCGGCTGCGCCTTGAATGCTCTCGCTGCAATCCAGGCATGGGGGGGACTCCTGCCTGCAGACAGCTGCCTGACTGCAGGGTACCCCACCATCCCACCTGCCCTGGGGACCTGCAGTGGCAGCAGGGCTGTATGGCATGTAAAGTCACATGAGAGCAACCCGGGAGCTGCTTTCCCTCTACCCCAGCGCATCTCTCCCATGTGCAAGCCCCACCATGCATTACAAACAGAAGGAAGAGCATTCCCTTGAACATCCACAGAGCTAAAGAAGAGATTATCCTTCTTCAGCCCTCAGGGGTGATCTGCAGCTTTGGGTTGAGCTTCCAGAGGGGTAGTCCCTACAGAGGTGTTACTGTGCTGGGCACAGTGTCTCCAGGCTGAGCCCTGAAGAGCTGTCGCTCCAGCCCCACTCACTCCAGCTGCAGCACAAGGGCTGTGCTGGGAGCACCCCTGCCTGCAGAACCACCCCCAAATCCCCGTGACACCAGCCAGGCTGAAGGCAAAGGTTGGGTGGGGAGGAAGTGGTGGAAGAAGTCACAGCGACTTCTGGAATGCGGTTAAGTAATGGCAAGCTGAGGGTGGGCAATGGGCAGGAGTGACCCTGGTTTGGGTAGGATGCTCAAAAGTGCTCACAGTTGGGGCTGCTCCAGCAGGCATCTATATTGACACACTTGCTTGTAGCTGTGGAGCAGAGTCCCAGTCTGGCTGGACCCTTCATTTGGTGAGCAAAGCCAGCTTGTGGGGACAGCATGGAGCTGGTGTTTTCCAATGGTGTGACCTCTAACTTCAGCTTTGCTTCCCATGGTGGTGTGGGCAGCAGCATCCTCAGTGCTCAGCCTATTTCTCTGACACCCAGTTTTGACCGTTCCCCTGCAGGTGGAGGCGGAGGAGCACCAGGACGTGGTGGTCTACGACCAGAGCACGCGGGATGTGACCGGCTTGGCTGCCGACAGCTTCCTCTCCATCCTCCTGGGCAAGCTGGACAGCTGTTTCCACAGTGTCTCCATCCTCACAGGTAGGAACCCTGGGTTGGCACTTCATCTGGCACTCATGCCCTTAGTCTGGAGTTACGGAGCTGTGGCCACGTGTGTCCATCTGCACCCACTTTCCCAGCTACCGGTGGCTGTGGTGGCAGAGGGCAGCCCTGCATGTGGACTGAGGAGGCTTGACCCACGCTGGCATCGCTGGGTCCTGCCCATGCATTCATTCCTTGCACCGTCCAGTTCCCCACCACTGCGCCCGCCAGCCAGGGGAAACGAGAGAGGAAGGTACGGAGGGGTCGCAATGGCATGGATCCAGCCACCCAAAAGCTGCCCTTCGTTCTCCCATCCCTGCGCTGCTTCATCCCTGGTGAACGTGCCAAGAGCTGGACCCGGTTCAGGCACTCTGCTCCCTCTTGCTGCTGTTAAAGGGAGGGCAGGAGAAGAAATCCATGGATGTGCTGGGAAGGGGAAGGAGGGCGGGGGCAGAGGGTCACCAGTGGGTGAGTCAGGGTCTGCTGGAGATGATGTTCTCTGGGCGTAAGTGTGCAGGCAGGAGGAGGCACGCGCTGCCCTAATTACAGCCCTTCTGCAGAGCAAAATGGGAGACCGATGAATGAAATGCTCCAACCCAGCAGAGAGGAGGAGAAAGAGGCAGTGAGCTGCTGAAGGGAGAGTTAAAGCTGCCTTTAATTCCCCACGGCTGGGATGGCCGGGCGTCTGCCTGGCTGGCCGCCCACCCCCGAGCTCTCTGCCAATGGAGGGGTGGGCATCACTGCCCCACACAGCCCCTCGGTCCCGCTGAGCTCAGCCAGGCTCCTAGATAGCGCCGAAAGCACAGGGATGGGGATCATCTCTGTTCCCCAAGCCTGTCCTCATCCTGCGGTGATTGTGTACTGCTTTGGGGCTGAGGCGCAGGGTACCGACCTCTGTGTCGCTGGGGCATTGCAGGAATGGAGGGAGCAGCCATGCCCACAAACCCAGCAGTGTGACAGCCTGGAAGGGGTAGTTGTGAAGGGGGAGGTGGCATAAGCAAGTGGCATTCAGGGAGCCTGGCGCACGCAAGGCATGGGTAAGTGCTGTTGAATTAGAGCAACTGCGTTGTGATGGGGAGAGCAGAACAGAGAAACAGCGGGAATAAACTCCCCAGTTCGAGGGTTTCAAAAGCAAGCAGTGACTACACAAAATCATGTCAAAGCTAATTAACACGGCCCGCGTTGCAGGAGCTCTGCTGAGGCCAGTGCTGGAGGATGCAGCCATGAGCTTGCTACGGCCGCCTCTGGCCTGCCACAGCAGCCAAGCCTGCGGCTCCAAGGTCATCGTGGCATAAGCAAGGGCACGGCTTGATGCATGGTGCAGGAGAAGGAGAAGGCGGATTCGGTCACATCTGGGAAGGAACCTGCTTAGTCACCGGGACGGGTCAGGAAACAGCCTTTGCAGCGTGACCTTGGCACCCCCTAACCCGCCGCCACTTTCCCAGGGCTGTGCGCTGGCTGCAAACCCCTACCCCTGAGTCCTCCTGGAGGAAGGACGGGGCTGGCTGAGGTGGCCCTTAAAGCCCCAGAGCCTTCTCCTCCCTGGGAAAGCGAGGGGAGGCTTGGGGGACCCCCGTAGTAGTGGTGCACCCCAGCTGCATGCACAGCATGCCCCATGCTGGGTGAGTGCCATCTATGTGCCACCCCCACGGCCATCAGCATCGCCACTGCTGAGCCCCCCATGAGCAAACCTGCACCCCACTTGCGTGCATGCATCTTCCATCTTCAGAGTGGCCATTTACATCTCCCAGGGCTGCAAGAGCCCAGACCCCCAAGCAGGGCTGTGGCTGTGCTTAGGCACCAATCAAACCTTAAACCCCCCCAATTAAACGCGCTGCAGGGCCGCAGCCTGATGGGGAATGTGGGCATGGAAAAAACGGGAACCGAAATGTAGAACACTGGGTCATGGCGGTGGCGTTTTACATGGAAATCGTGACTGGAAGCGGCTGCGGAGAGCGTCTGGGGGAGGCTGGGCACGCTTGCCGACACGCGCAGCTTCCTCCTGCCTGTGGTGTCGGCAGCAGCCGGGTTGTTTTAAAGGCAGCTCTTGGGAGGTCTGAGGGGGAATGTGTGGGATGGGCCTGATTCTGACCCCTCGCCCTGGTGGAGTTTAACCCCTTGGTCTGTCCGCCGCAGGCTCAGGCACCTTGTCCTGCCCCAGCCCATGCTCTGTCCCAGAAGAGGTGCCTGGGTCCTCCCTGGAGGTGGCTTGTGACCCCAGTGGGGAGTTGGGCTGACAAGGGCTGCCAAAATCTCAGGGTCCTGCCCTGAAATCTCAGTCTGTCCCTAAGAGGATGCCAGCACGGCAGGGAACCCCATCCTGAGGGTCCCCAAACCCATGTGCCGGCCCTACGCAGCCCCAAAACCTTCTGAGCCCCTCCATGCTCCCCAGCTCTCCTCAGCCCCAGCAGATGTTTCTCCAGGGTTGACGCATGTCCATATGCCTCAGCGTCCCCATCTTGTCCAAATGCCATGCTTGGCCATTCTTGCTCACCTCCACCCCATCGTCCTTCAGACCCTTGAAGCAGCTGGTGGAGGCTGATGGGCGAGGACAGGGAGGCTGGGGGTGGCAGGAGCAGCAGTGGGGACCCCTCAAGGGTTAACAGCCCAGAAGCAGCGATTCCAGTGGGGCTGGGAAGGAGGAATCTGAGTCAATTATTCCCAGTCTTGGAAATCATCGGCTTGTCTTCTTTTTTCCCTTTTTTTTTTTTTTTTTAATTGTGTAAGTATAAATAGTGCTGCTTGCTGCCCTCCATCCGTGGGAGCAGAAAGCCTGTTGATTTATATGGTTTTCCTGACATCACATGAAGTGGTGGAAAACTGAATGGAGCCAACATTTTTCCTGCATTACGTAATGCCCCCTCCCTCCCTCCCGGCCCAGCTCTGCTATTCCTGCAGGAGCCTGACTGTTCTTTAACCTTTGTTTACTTCAGCACAAACCCTCGCGCTTTTTTTGCCTTTCCCCCCACACACACTTTTTTTCCCCCCTTTATTTTTTCCTTTTGGTTTGTTTTTTTTTTTCTGTTCCCCCCCCCCCTCCTTCTTCCCCTCTGCAAACTCCCACTTGGTTTTTATTAACAGCCATTATCTGTTTATGAAGCAGCAGCGGCGGTCTGGCTCCATCGCTCCCTGATGGCTCCTGCGTGCCAGCTCTTGTATTGGAGCCTGGCCAGAGCCGTAGGATGGTGCTGAGCTGCTGGGTGCTGAGCTTCACCAGCTCCTCTCCATTTGTCCAGCTGCAGCGGAGGGTGGGGAGATCTTCCTTTGCTCGTGTTCAGCCAAAGGCTTGGGATGCTCGTCCAGATGATGCTCAGGCACCCATCTCGTCCCTACCCCTGGTCCTTGAGCCGAGCACTGGGCTCCTTTCTCCTGTGCCCAAAGCCAAAGATGAAACCAGGGTGAAAGTGTGGCCAGCAGCAGTGGTCCCAGCAGCCCTGACCGCTGGGGTTGGGATCCCCCCTTGCATGGCAGAGGCTCTTTTCATGGTGGTTTCATGCGCTGGGGGAGCTTTATTGTTGCGATATCACGCTCCGACCTGAAACAGGCCCCTCGCTTGCTTTCTGAACTCAAGTCATGAGCTTTTCATCTGGCTCGGGAGTGCGTGTGAGATCATCTTCAGCTCCCCCCCCCTCCTTTTGTACCAATTCTTCAAGGAATGTTTAAATTTTCCAGTCCTGTTCTTTCTAAATTTGGAGCGTCTGTTTACTCCCAGGATTCGGAAAGAATGTAACAATATCATCAGTGAGAAATCCCTCCCAGCCTTCCCCTCGCCATCCTCCTCCTCGGCGAGCGGGCTGGCCTCCGCAGCCTCGGACCGTGACCCAGGTCCTCTCCAGCCTGGTGGTGCCGCAACCAGCCAGTGCAGCCGGGGAGAGCTGTAATTGCCTCTCAGCAGTGATCCAGAGAGGGCTTAGATTTGGGGGATTTTGGAGGAATCTACCAAAGGCAAGTGACTTCAGAGCAGACAAAATGAAGTACTGAAAAGCAGGGAGGGGATTTCCGTTGCAGGAGCTGACTTGAGCTGCCCAGGTGGGAGTGGGTTCAGCACTGGCTGGAATTATTTTAGAAAGAAGCACTCAGGGACAGATTATTTTAATTAAAAAAAAAGAAAAAGCACTTTTTTTTTTTAGGCATAGGGACAGTCTTAAAAGGAGGTTAAACACCAGGGCAGCTGAATGACTTTGCGCATCCTTGGCTGAAAATACTGTGATGCTTTTGCATGTCCTGTCAGTCTGAAGCCATGTTCCAGCATCACATCTCTCTTGCTGCCTGCTCCTCTTGAAACATGTCAGGCTGGGTCTGTTTCAGAGGAAAAAAGAAAATAAATGAAAAAAGCTGACCTAGGCAGGTGCAAAAGCAGTGCATAGGCAGGGCAGAGCAGAGGGGGCTTGCTTTTAGGAGCTGGAGCTTGCTCCAGGAGCTGGAGCCGGTGTGTGCATCCAAAAGGCAGCAAAAATACAAATGAATCTGCAAAACTTGTCATGGCTGACGCTGAAGCTAAAAGCTTAGCAGGATCCAGAACAAGATTGAGGAGTCTTTACAAAGCCAATGTAAGAAAAAAATAGTCTAAAACTGAAGAAAATACCCTGAACACCCACACTTTGGTCATCAGTCAGAAGCTGTCTGATGGGAGTGGGGAAGCAGGACCCCACTGCAGCTGGTTATTTGATGATCGCCTTCCTCGTTGGCCACTCTGGATGGGATTATGATTTCATCTGACGACTTTGGTATGTGAGAGTGTCTCCTGGGGATGCAGCACATGCAGGATGCACTAGCTGGTGGACTTTGTCCCTGACTCCAGCAGAGCCTCTGCTCGATACAGGGGCCTGAAGATGCATGTGTAGGTCAAGCATTAGGGCCATTTCAGGTACCCTCAGACTGCAAGGTCTAAGAGCACTTGTGGACTTACTGGCGTGAATCCATCAGAGGTACCCACAAGTTTTTCTTCTAAAGTCTAATTATTGCCTCTGAACCTCCCACAAGCACCTCTACCCACCCATGCATGTCTCCATCCCACAGCGTACTGTGATGAACCGAAAGAAGCAAATCCTCTGCTGGCAGGAGTATGGGTGCATAAGGAATATAAGGAGCATGCAGGGATGGGATGAGACAGGGAAGCGCGCTCACATGGGACTCTCAATCTCTTGCTTCTCCCAGATTTGGGAGCTTTGAAGAATCAGCTTTGCAAATAATGTGAATGGGGATCCTGGTTGTTCCTCATCTACAAACTGCCTGTGTGTTGCTCGGGAATGGAAGAAGGGTAAGAAGTGCCATGGCGGGGGTTACACACAGCCTTTCTCAGGCCGTTGGTGGTGGGCCGCAGGGGGATTATCTGCAGTGCTTTCCTTTTGACTGTCCAGAGGGATGGAGGTAGGGCACTCTTGCCAGCCTAGTGGGAAAGGCTTTTTTTAAAAAATCATAGCATTGGCTTTAGCCACTTGAAGTTGGGCTTCAAATGGTAACACAAAGGTTTGAGTTTTTTACAGTCCTGGAGATTTAGGTAACTCTCCAAACCTCCCTCCTCCTTGCCCACTTCCCCCGCTGGGTACGTGGCACCAAAGAAGTTGCTTTCTTTCCTGCATCAAAACCATCTGGGATCACTTTGGCCAGGGCAGGACCGTGGTTTTTTGCCCCATCCAGTGCCATCCAGTGGGCGCTGGCATCCAATCCTGGCCATCCAGCCCAGCTTTGGCCCTAGGGACTGCTCCCAGTATCCGCAGCGAAGGCACAGCAGTGGGGTAAGGTACCCTCTTCCCATCCTCTGCCACGACCAGGAGACGCCTGGGAGAGTTTCGGCCCCAGAGGGACCAGCGGCTGCATCCCTGGGAGGGGTTAAGCTAGGTCACGTATGTGCGAGCTGATTGTATTCCAGACCTATGCTCTAAACCTCCCTGTTTAGCAACGCTGTCGTCAGACAACTTGTTTTCCCGATTCTATAATTACCCCGAGGAGTTTCCCCTCCCCCTCCGGCCGCATTTTTAACCATCGAACCCAGAAAAGGCGAGCGAAAAGGCCAAAGACAGAGAGGGACGGAGGAGAAGGGCCTTACAGAAGAGCAGCCCTCAGGTTGCCAAGACTTACAAAACTGCCATGTAACTTCATTTCTCATTTCTGGAAAGCTGACAGGAGGAAGGCAGCTTCCCCAGTAAGAGATTCCGATGGGTAGAAGCCATTGCCCAGTTATGGTTTCCTTCCTTTTGAGAAACCTGCATCCCCTTGTCTGCCTCCCCCTTTCCCCGGGCCCGTGCCGCACGCTTGCGGAAGGTCAGCGCTGGCAATTATTATAAGGTCCCAACGCTGGGCGGAGAGAGGAACCGCTGGGCACTGCCCAGCTGGGCTTGTGCCAGGCTATAGGTACCTTTGTGATGTATATTCTGAATGGGGGCTTTCTGCTCCCTGCTCTTGCAGGTGCGTTGCATGAGTCTCTCCAACCCGTTGCAGCAGGTTTTTTGATGGTGAGCACTGTGGCAATGAGAGTGAAGCAGGGCCAGCGAGGTTGGGCATCGCTCCCCAGGAGATGCACCTCTGTCTCCTGAATAGGGGCTGGAGGCAGGATGGGTGACAGCCTGGCCAAGAGGAGCACCTGGGGAAAGAGGCCGAGGGACGGTGGGCAATACACGGGATGTGTCTCTGTGCTATGGATGTTGCCTTTTCATTTCTCTACTTGCTAGTGCTCACCTGCTCCAGCGCCAGCTCCCAACACTTATCCTGGTCCTGGCAAAGGGGTGAAGAAGATGGGGAGGATGCTGCCTGGCGGATGGTGGCTGCTGGTAGCATCTCCATGTGGCTGGACCTCACACCGATGGAGGAAGGGGGGTTGCTCACTTGTCTTTTGCTGAGGGTCAGAGGGACACAGGACACCAGTGAGTCTCCTGCATCAGGGGCTGCTTGGTGGTGTCATGCCCAGCTCTGTAGCTGCAGCCCTGAGCCGAAAACTAGGTCCAAATGCATCCTGAACAGCAACAGAGGGAGATGGAGGCATCTCCCTTGCTGGGAGGCATTGGAACTGGCCACCAGCATCATGCACCCTCCCTCGTAAGGACAGAGGTGGCAAATGTGGGGGACCATGGACCCCCCTGGGGAGCTGCTGTGGGAGTCACTTCCCAAGCGCAGCTCTTGGAGGAAGGCTGCTCCTCTCTCTTCCAGCCTAGTTGGAGCACGCTTTGAATTTTATCCAACCTCTGACCCACATCTGATAATAATCAAACCATATTTGTTACAACAACAAGGCTCGTTAGGAGGCTGGCTCCGCTCAGGGAGGGGGGGAGGGGAGAGCACTTAGTTAATGCCAGTGACCTCATCTCATGTGATGTCATTCAAAGGAAAAACACTGAAGTCACTCACATATGGCTCAGCCTGGGGTTTTTCAGCCTGTAAAGCTTCAGATTTTCAAAGGCACAATGCAGGCCCCCCCCGCCTGGCTCCTCCGCTTGCTATAATCCTGAATGATTTTCTGGAGGCCTGGGCTCAGACCAATAAACTCGTAAGGAGCTGTGTGGAGATGTATTAAGGAGTCCCGCGGGTGGGAAGGGGGGTGGGGGGGAGAAGTAATTCTCTCCCCCAGAACAAATACAAGGAATAAAATGCATCATCCCCCAACCTGCTTCAGAAGCCACTACTGATGGATAGACCCCAGCAGGACTGGGAAAGCCCATTCCTATATATCCCCTCTTGCTGGACTTTTGCACATGAGAGGGCTTTGGCAGAGGATGCATCTCCTTCAGACCACTGTCCTTCTCCACTGGGACTGGGCAGATAACTCCATCGATGTGGCCATGCACAGGTGTGAGCAGCCCAGCACCAGCCCCTTTCCCCGCCAGCTGTTGGGGCCCGTTTGCCTCCAGCTGTTTGAAACCGCTCCAGGCTGAGCATCCCTCCTGGGCGATGCTCTCAGTGGAGACATCAAGAGGAAAGATGAGCTGGTGGTTAGGGACCTGTTGTCTGGTCCCCAGCTCTGCCTGCAGCAGAGAACCCTGGAGAAGTTATTTAATCTTTTGTGCCTCAGTTTCCCCCTTGGGAAATGGAGATCATGGCATTGCCCTTCCTGGCACTGGGATTCAGAGTTGGTCCTGCCAGGAGCGGCTGTGGGAAGGGGGCAGGATGGGGCGCAGCCGTGGGGTGCAGAGCGCAGGGATGGAGAGCGGTGCTGCGTCCCCCCTTCTGTGCTTTGATCACACACTGTCCCGTCTGGTGCCAAAATGAGGCGTGGGCAATTAGCTTCCTCCCTCCAGGGCCCTGTCCCCAAATTAACTCCGCAGGGCCAAATCCGGCGTGGCGCAGCCATCCATCTCCCGCTGCTCGCTGCGAGGGGCTTTCGGGCGGGCGAGAAAATTGCGGTTGCGCCTTTAAGCAGGGAGCGAAGCATATGTCAGGCCCGGCGTTTTCCTGCGTGTCTGTGTGCTGAGTAAGGAATGCGGTCGCATGCCTGACCCGTTAGCTATGAGCGCGCTATGAGCGCGCTATGAGCGCAGCGGTGGATGGATCAGCAGGGCTGTTGCTCATGGGCTGAGCTCATTCAGGCTGGAGCAGGAGCCGCGCACGCAGGGAGCGAGAGGCGAGGAGGAGAAGGGTGGCCAGGAAAAGGGGGCTACGCCGGGCCCCCGTACCCTGCTCGATTTTTTTAATGCTTTTTATTTTTTCAGCCTGAAGGCTGGAGTCGGGGGAGGCTGGCGGTGCCCTGCCGCGGGGGGAGCTTTTTTGGGTTTTTTAGTGTTTTGTTTGCCCGCCAGCTGTTGTTTTGCTAAGGCAAGAGGTGCCCCCACGAGCCACAGCCCAGCTGCCTGGATGCCCGTGGATGTAATGATTGCTCCCTCCGAGGACCAGTTCTGGACAGACATGCGCGAGGGGCAGATGAAGCTGAAAATAAGGGTGCGGAGGATGAAGGAGAGCAGGGACATGAGAGGTTTGTCAGCCGGCCGGCTCCTTTCCTTCCGATGGGGACGGAGGGGGAAGAGGGGGCTGCTCAGACCCCTGCTTTGCCCAGGGGACGGAGATCGCGTTTGCCGAGCGGCCGACGGGGAGCGGAGCGCGATGGCCGGCGATACAAAGAGCGCAGGCAGCTGGCGAGCGGGGAGATGGAGGCGAGCGGAGAGCGTGCGGAGGGGGAGCGATCACCGGTTCCCGGCCACGGGCAATGTGCGGAAGCGCTTGCGGAGGCAGCTAGCCTGGTCCTGCAGGCAGCAGCAGGAAAGGAGCTGCACGGAGGGGGCAGCTCCTTCAGGCAGGTGAGAGGCTGCCTGCAGTGGGCAGGGGCATCGGTAGAGGTCCCGGCGTTGGGCAGCTTTCCCACCTGCTGTGGGGTCTGGCGAGGCTGCCTGGCCGCGGGGGTCCGCTCCAGGGTACCCTGAACCCTTCTGCATCCAGGCAAGCTTGGTGAGCGTGCGGACGGAGCAGAGGAGAAGGAGGGATGGAGGAAGGCTGCGGGAGCCAGGGCAGGCGCTGACGCTGGCATCACTGGTCCCTCAGGTGCCGGTTTGGAGGGGTCACCAAGGCTGCGGGCATCTGTGCCTTGGGCAAAGGGCAGTGTGAGGCGGGGAGGTGTGCAAGGAGCAATGAGCTAAAAGAATGCTGCGGTGCTGCCTGCACCCGGGCAGCTGCCCGATGGAGCCATTTCGCTTCACTAGCATGGTTGCTGCCTGCCCATCTTCAGGGGTATTTCTTTCAGAAAGGGGGTTTGCAGTGTTGCCACCCGCCAGGCTAGGGTGAAGGGCAAGCAGAGGAAGGGGATATTAACTGGAGCAGCTTAAAAATATGCCGAGCCTGGAATGACCTAGATTACTGAAGGGTTGAATCAAGAAACTTCCCCTCCATCACCACTTAAAATGGGAGCCTGCTAAAAGTGCTTGACAGGTTTTTGTGGCATGAAGTACATAACCCAGTGGTGGTGTCATTAGTAATAAGTCACTCCTGGAAATGACACATTTTGCTTTACTTAGAACGAGTAAGGCTGGTCCAAAGCAGGCACAGTCACCGGAGGAAAATCAAACCCAGCAGCTCGGGGAGCGTGTCTGTGGTTGTGTGGGTGGAGGGCTTCCTTTCTGACGCTTTTCCATTTTTTAAGGATGTTTTCCGCCTGTTTGGGAGAATGGGAGGGGGGGTCTGGGACCAGCCTGCGAGGCCGGGGGGCTGGCGGGGGTTGGGAGGCAGCAGGGCGATGTAGCAGCAGATGGGCAGAGGCTGTTTTGGGTGACCATTGGGGAAAAGGGGAATTCTCATGAATCCATAATAGGGCTGATTCATCAGCTTTCTCATCCTCGCTGCTTGGGAAAAAAAAAAAAAGAGGAGCCAGCAGTGGGGTGATGAAATTTGGTGCCAAGTGAAGGTAGGGTGAAACCCGGGCTGGGGGAGAGTGTAGGTGCTGGGCAGGGGGATGCAGGATGGGGACAGGGGACTAGGCGAGCACTGGACATCTCTCTCTGATGCAGTGAGATGAGTGGAAGTAAAAGAGCATCAACCAGGAGAGGGCGAGTTGGCCAGGCTGCGGAGCACCAGGATTTCACCCAGGAGGGTGGGAAGGGCGTGCAAGCAAGCAGGCTGCCCGCATTGGGCATCGCTGGCAGAGCTGGGGAAAAGCAAAGGGGGCTGCAGCGCCGAGAGGGGAACAGTGAGGGTGGAGGCAGGGGGAAAACTCAGAAATGTCCCAGGCAGCAGGAAGTGCTAACAAAGCCCTGGAGCTTCCCAGAGCGCAGTGAGTAAGGGTGGCAGTAAGCAGTGTTTCATCACGCTGCCCGGCTTAGCTGCCGGCACCAACAGGCTCCCACCCAGCACGAGAGCCAGGGAGACGGTGTTTTGCAAAGAGGGATTTTCCCAGCGGCTTTGGGGGTTGACGTGCGGCGTGCCTGGCCCCTCCACTTTCCTTCCATGAATTCAGCCTGCCATGGAGATGCTCGGCCAAATGCTCAGGCTCACTACCCTGCCAATGCTGGGCATGATGCAGGCAAGGGCTGGGGTTTTGCAGGTCCCCCCCAGCCATCATCATCTCCTGCCATGCCTCAATTCAGCAAAGTGGTTTAACACCTGGGGACAGATATGTGAGGACACTGGGAGCAGCATGTCCCCAGGGGACTGGGGTGATGGGGAGGGGGCATCCAGGCATCATCCTGGCCACTGAGCCAGCACAGCAGTGGGGGAACCATGCCGGCGTGGCGGCGGCTCCAGCAGCAGCCGAGGCGCGTGCTCGCTTGCATGCCCCGCTGCCCCTCGCCACGTGCCGCCCTGGCAGCGGCTCTCAGCCAGCGCAGGCATTTTAATGAGAGTTGAGCAGAGCCAGGGAGCTCTGCCGCCGGGAGCTTTAGAGGGGCAAAGGGTCTCCAGCACGAGCACAGGTGCAAAACCCACCAGTGGGGCCACAGGCTGCCGCAAAAGCCCCAGCACCTGCACGGGAAACTGGTCTCTGAGCAGCTCCAGCTGCTGCTCTTTAACATTCATTATAGGAGCAATGAGGGTGGGCTATAAACCACCTCTTTAATACCCCCATAGGTCTCCTGCCAGCTCCTGGTGTGAGAGCTGGGGGTGAGGAGGTGGGGTGTGGTGGCTGCTGGCCCAGGGAGGGTTTGCAGCTCTGGCTGTGCCTGTTCCCCTCCTCCTTGCTACCACAGACTGATGGCACAGTGGGGTGACATGTCACCTCTTGTTTCCTGCTGGGGACCTTTGGGTTGGATGTGCTCCACCATGCATATGGGACACTAGCGAACAGGACATGTCCCTGCTGCTCAGTGTGTCTCTGGGGGAGCGTTTAGGAGACTCATGGGGCCGGGGATGTTCAAGAGGCATGTGGCTCTCCTTAAGAGTGGTTTTTGGGGTGAGGCAGGTGCCCTGGGCAGCCCTTTTGCAGTCATCAGGGTGCAGCATCGAGGCCAGAGCTGTTGGGTTGTTTCAAGGGACTCTGAAGGAGATGAGTCTGTGGGGCCAGAGATGAATGGGCAGTCTGCAGCCATCAGAGCAAGACGTCAGAGTGTTTTCAAGCCCCATTGTTTCCCTGTCTCTACTTTACGCCTCCAGCCTAGAAGGACAGCCTTGGTGCAGAGAGGGACGTGGGGAGCAGCCGGGACCTGGAACAGCCCTGCTTAATGTGCCCCACACCTCCCTTTTACCCCCAGCAGCATTTCCCCTAAAGTCCCAGGCAGCTAAATGGATTGTAAATCCCCGAAGCTGGGGATTACCACCATGAGGAAAATGATGCCACACCACATCCCAGTCCCTAGCCTGGACTTTGTCACCTTCTGTGTCACCCTCCCTATACCACCACTGCTGCCCTACCTTGGCAGAAAGGGGAGCAGAGCAACTTGCAGGTGATGGGTGATGCCTGAGATGTTGTCAGCATCCCAACCACAAGCTAGATGTCCCCAGAGATCACCTGAAGGTGACAGCCAAGGCAGTGGAGGGATCCCCAGATGTGGCAGGGTCCCAGCTCGGCAGTCCAACACCTCTCTTCTTCCACCTCCTGATCTCCTTTCATGCCCATAGGCCCCACAACAGCATTGGGACTTTTTTGTTCATTTTGGTTATAGCCATCTCATGATCTTATGTAGCCACTGGTGCAAAGAGAGACTGACAAAGGGGCTCCTCACTGTGCAGTTTGCTGCTCAAGGGGAAAAGTCACAGGGCTCCCCAACAGTTGCAGCATACTGGTACCACAGGGGTTTATTCAAAGATGCTACTGGCATCTTCCCCTGGGGCTGATGGATAGGCTTGGGAAGGATTCCCGGGCTGGCTGCCTTCCCTCTGCAGCATCTGTTCTCCTGACAAATCCAGTTTCACTAGGAGGTTGTCATAGATGTTCAGCTGGAAAATGTGCAGAGGGGAGGGCCTGGCAAAGATGGGGGTGGGAGAGAAGTTGTGGGGTTTTTCCCCCTCCTCTGTTTGCTGCCAGAGCCATGCAGAGCAGGGCTGGGGGCTGGCCAGCAGGGTCTCTGCACAGCAGAGCTGGAGGTGGAAGGGAGATTCAACATTCTGTGAGTGAAGCCCAGCATTGGGGAAGAAATAAGGTTTCAGTTGTTGCGCTCTTCTGGTACTAGGTTGCTACAACACCCCATGTCTCCATTTCCCTGTTTCCTCTGGAGGGGTTGACAGCATTCCCCTCCCTCCCAAAAGCTGCATTTCTCTTAAGGCCCACTTTGAGCAGGACATCCCAAAGGGTTTTTGTGTCTCTGGAGACATTGCTGAATGAACCCCCCCAAAGCCCTCCCGGAGACCTGCCTGGTGCTTGTTCTTGCCTCCTTCTTCCTCTGTTTTCAGCAGGAGCAGTGAAGGCACCCCCATTTCTGGCCTGGTTACCTGTGCCCAAACATCCCCCCCTCTCCTCCTGGGCCCCACCTCTGCCTCACGTAATTGCAGGAGGCAGGAAGACACTGGGTTTTCCAGGGAATGGTTTTGAGAGCCCTCAGTAGTGCCGGAACCACGAGCAGTGCACAGAGCTGTGCCACACGGGGACCAGCTCCTCCCCAGCAAGCCCTCGCCAGGCTCGAGGGGAGCATCAAGAAGAAACCAGTGATCCCCAAGCACCTGCTCCACGTCATATACAAATCCTTCCTGAGCTTAATTCCCTACATGCCAAGGGAAATGGTGCTCCCGGCACCAGCACTGTGAATAAAAGAGGAAAGACTATAAAAGACCCAGTGCTGCCCTGGCTCCTCACCCCCATGGGGCTCTGCTGCTCTCTCCTAGCAAAAGCTGGGATCCATGGCCTGGGGTATACAGGGGGGAAAGCCCAAGTATCAGTTGGAGCCCAGCCAGGGACATTCACTGCCTTTGGGATTGTTTTGAAGAGCTGCTTTGCTTTCTAAAAATGAAAGGCATGCTAGAGCAGCCGGCATGGGGTGGGGTGGGGTGAGCGTCACTTCAAGGTTGGGATGGTGTCAGGTACCCGGCACCATCTCTAGGGTTTCCCCCAAGCCTGGGCTGCCCTCAGCAGCTGCAAGCATGGGGGAAATGAGGACAGGCAGGATGGGAGCGTGTCCAGGCTCCCAGACACAGGGTTGAGGCTTTGCTTGGGACAAGCAGGGAGTGCTATGGGCATCATTTTGGGTGCCGGCATCCTGCAGTTGCTGTCAGAGTGCTGGGGTAGGCACCACAGCCAATGGTGCTGCTGCCGCTCTGCAAACATGCCCACCTGCTTCGCAGCCCCCTCTGCCCCTGCCTGGACTTCCCCGGGTAGGGCTGGCAGAGGATCTGCTGCTGTGCAAGTGTCGGTGGAGGCGGGCAAGGGAGAGAGAGTGGCATGCCCTGACCTGCTTTAGCTATGAGATCACCCCACGCTCCTGGCTTTTGAAGAGCGATATTGAACCGTACATGGCCCCGGGTGGCTCTTGACGGGTACAAGTGAGCGTGAGAGGCTGGGGACCTGGGACAAGGGCAGGCGCCGATCCCTGGGGCTGCACTTGCATGCACCCTCCTCCCCAAAAATGTGCTGGGTTCCTTCGGAAAAATTCCCATGTTGTTTTGCATGAGTCCAGGGGTCAAATCTGTGCCCCACTGGACCCCGTGTGCTGCAGGCTTCCCTGGGGGTGGCTGAAGGAAACCCTTCCCGCAGGGTTTCTGCTTGAGCATCCTCCAGGCATCAGCAGCGTGTGCTCAAGTGCGGGGTGAAGCAGGGAGGTCGCACGTGTCCGCACAGGGCTCTGGACAGTGATTTACACTCCTTGGCAATGGGGACTCAGCGCAGGGATGAGCAGTAACCAGAGCCGTGCTGCACCTGCACTGGGCCTCCTGCTTTTGCTCTGATTTAATGTCCCAGTTGAGAGGTGATGTCATTTCAGAGGGAGCCAGAGAAAAGGAAGTGCTAGAGAAGATAAGGTGTTTTAACTCTACCCCTCCCGGCTTGGCTGGGTTTGGAAGCTGGGAGCTCTGTTAACTGCCATCCAGGAAAACATAAGAGAGGGGAGGAAAATGGTTTGTTGGAGAACACCTTCCTCTTGGGGCAGTGGGAGCTAATACCAGGAGCTGCTGAGATGGAGGGTGATGGAGGACCTTGGATGTTCCCAGGTGGTGTGAGCACGATTTTGTGTGCTGCTCTAGCTTCTCTGTCACCTTCACCTCCCAAACACATGGGGTAGGTTGTCTGCAGTACCAGTCATACCCCTCCAGAGCCTGGGTGCCACACCACCAGCCAGGGAGGTGCTCCAGCAGGATCAGCAGAAATGCTGGAAAGGTGCTGGAGAAGGTAAATTGATAATGTGCCAAGGCTACACTGCTTTCAAAGGGGAGAGAGACTGAATGGAAAGGTCATTACCAAAGGCTCATTAAAAGGTCTTGTTTAGCTGTGGAGATGGGCCAGGGGTTCCCATGGTGCTGAGTCCAGAGACTTAGACTTTCAGAAGGATCTCGTGGGGGCATCCTGGTCCTTCTGACAGTCAAAGGCAGTCAAGCCCCAAAGTCATCTGTGCCCTTTGGGTGATGTCAAGCTGCATCTACTCATTTGCGTGATGGGGAAAACCTCAAGGGAGACTGGTTGGGCTGATACAATCCAAGGTCCTCTCCATTGTACCAAGCTGTCACCCAGATGTCCTTAGCTGGAGGGGAGTGAGGTTAGGCCACCACTAGCCAGACCTAGCTCTACCTCAGAGAACGGGATTGGTGAGCAAGAGCAAATCAGAATCACCAGGGGCCTTACACAACTATGCAGGACGTGCGACAGCCCTGGGGGTTTTCCAGCTCTCCGAGCTGCCCACTGTGCAGGCAGGGCAATGCTTGCTGCCCTGCTCAAGTCACTGCTCTTCCTACTTGAGCAGGGGACTGGTGTTCAGGAAGGCTCAATCACATTTAGACTGTGCTTTTGACCATGCCAGACAGCGTGGCAATACCTCTGGCTGTCAGATGCCACCTACTGCGGCCCCAGCTGGGGGTTTTCTTTCAATATGGGGCTTCAAGATGCTCAAGTTGGGTATGACTGCCCCAGAAGCTTGGTGCAGAAAATTGAGTACTGTGTGCTGTCACATTCAGTAAGGTCAGAGCATGAAAAATGGCAATGGCCTGCAACCTACCGATGTGCTGGTCCGGTCTGATGTGGCCGAAATCATGGGCTCAGTCGGGCTGGGCATGAGGGGGCAACTCTCAGAAACTGCAATGTGTAAGTGTAGCTGTTGCAGCAAGGTTTGCACTGACCTCCCCAACCCAAGGGAGCTTTACACCTTGGTGGCCTTGGTTGTCCTCACCCTGTGCTGGCAGGTTTTGCTATCAAGAACTCACCCTGGTTGTCCTCAGAGTAGTAGGCAGCCAAGAAAAGGACTTTTTCTTCCTGTCGTTTGTCTGAATGAAGTTGCGAAGAGCAGGAGTGTGGGGTGCCTCACACGTGTTAATATCCAGCTGTGTCAGGAAAAATCAGAGCTGGGTCTCTATTGCTTTCTCCACATGTGTGGCACAGTCACCACAATGTGTCTGCACTGGTTAGCAATGGCTAGTGGCTTTTTGCTCTTCAAGGCTCTGTTCTCAGTGTTGCAGGGTTATCACCGCTTTGTCCCCAGCCTGGGCCTCAGGGTGCCAGGTACTGATGGTCTCAGCCTCGCTGCTACAAGCTCAATGTCCCCATTTTCTCTGCAGGAGGCTTTGCCACCTTCTCGTCCTGCTTCCCAGGGCTCTGCGAGGGGAAGCCAGCTGCCATCCTGCCGATGAGCATCTCCCAGCCATGCTTGCCTGTGGCCAACGTTGGCCCCACACGCATCCTGCCGCATCTCTACCTGGGCTCCCAGAAAGACGTCCTAAACAAGGTATGACCCTGTTGAGGGGACATGTCCGCCCTGTCCCATCTGGGACCCCAGCCATGCAGAGGAGGGAGGGCATTAAGGACTCTTCTCCTGTTCCAGTGGAAGGACCATGCGTGGTCAGTCTGACCCTACCAGGAGGCTGAAGGCAGGCAGTGCATAGGCAGAGCCCAGCAGAACTGGGGAGGGTGGTTGCAGGATGAGTCGTCTTATACTGATGAGCTTTGGGGTGGTCAAACTCTTCCCAAGAGCCCGTAGAAAACTCAGGGGCAGGAGGAGCATGGCCGGGAAAACACCTGGGCTTGGAGGGGGAGTTATCATAGCTGGAGGGAGATGTGGAAGAGGAGCCGGCTTTGCACCCACCCAGCTAGCCAGCCAGGCAGCCAGATAACACCAGTTTTAGCAACCCTGTGATCCCCTTGGGAGTCAGAGAGAGTGGGAGCTAGATGGGTTATTCAGCCGCAGCAGCACGGGAACAGGCAGCTCTGGACAGGGGCAGGGGCTTGTTCAGGAGGCCCAAAAATGAGCAAAGTTTTGCTGTGGGGAGAGAGGAGAAAAGAGGGACAGTGCCCTTTTAAAGGTGCTGGAAGGGCTGTGCTGTGATGTCACGCCAGGGAAGGAATTTTGTTTAAAGGAAAAATAACTGTAAGAAGAAAGAAAAAGGAATTGCAGTTAAAATGCCGCCGGGCGCCTGCCTACCACAGGCAGGAGGGAGCCAGCCAGGCGTCCTCACCCGGGGCAGGCGAGGGGGGAGAGGGACCATGACGCTGGAGGGGAGTTGGAGACAGAAAGGAGGGAGAGAGAAATTATATACAGGGAGTAGAAGGAAATGAAAGAGAAAAATGCCAAGAATGTGAGCCCGGGAGCTGGGCTGGCTCCGCCGAGCCGAGGCTGGGCTCTGCAGAGCCTGCTGGGGTGGGCAGGAACCGACCGCTGGAGAGCCAGGGCCAAAATCCCGGTGCGGTCTCTTGAGGAGCCAATGTCAGGCAGGGAAATTGATGGTTTCCTTCCCTCCTCGCCTCCTCAGAGGGCTTTGTTTGTCTTTCGGAGCTGTGTTTTCTGCCATCCCCACGATGTGGCCAGAAGATGCTCTATTCATAGGCAGCACTGGGTCAAGTGCAGAGGCCGTGTATGGATGATGCTTCTCTTCTCCAGCACATTGCAAAGGAGAGATCCCCCATGGCAGCTCCACGCACTCTGATGTGGGGAAGGACTCTTTTATCTCCATGTTTTCTCCTTCCATTTCATTCTGGGTCTTCCCTGGAATAGTGCAGACCAGGCACTGAGACCCAGCAGCTGGCACAGATGTTTCCCCATTTTTGATAAGCAACCTGCCCCCAGTTGTGCAGGTGATACCTAATCTGATGGGATGGGAAAAGAGACAGGGGTCAGACGAGTGATAAATTTGGTGTCAGCGCTGCATATAGGGGAAGCTGGCCATAGCCCTGAGAGGGAAGGAATGGAAGTTGGTGTGGATGCAGCAGTACACACCCCGCAAGCCAGTTCCCTGATGGATGGCCTGTGGGTCAAACCTCACCCCCTCATTGCAGTTTTTCATCTGACCCTATTTACCTAAGGTCTCCCTTGTGCCATTGCATTTTATTGAGTCAGAAATATGGGCAGTGATGGTGGCCATTGAGTGCCCAAAGCAGAAAAGTCACACACAACAAGTCCAGGTTCACTCCAGTGTCAGAAAGAGGGAAGAGATGGTTCCACTCGCCACCCGCCTATGCCCCAACACAAGAGCATGTGTTCACAACGTAGACCTGTGAACAACTAGCAAATCTGTGAAAACTCCCAATGCATTTCTGAGGAGTGTGGGAGCAAAGATGTGGGTTAACATAGGGTGCTACCAATGACTCGCCTCACTCTGTTGGTGAGGTGCCTCATCTCTCCCTCAGCTGATACATTCAAAGCTTTAGCCAGAGTTTTTGCTGATTTTCTTTCTTGTATTTTCCTATTCCTCTCTTGCTGAGGTTCTTGGGTTTTCCCCTCTGGGACCCCCTTCCAGGTATCTTTGGTCTTGCTTACTTTTACTTGGACCAAAGTAAAAATCTGCTGAGTTTCAAACCTGTGTCATCTAAATTGACACAACCTTCTCAGCTGTGCTAACATCAACTAGGCCAAGGCAGCGGTGGGAGACCTACAGGAGAAAATATTGGGATGGGAAAAGGCAAGTAGTGCATGGCAAGGCAGATTTTCAGCACTTGGTGCTGGCTGAACTCAGCTGATCGTTCAATCACTTCCTTCCACCAGGACTTGATGACACAGAACGGGATAAGCTATGTCCTCAATGCCAGCAACTCCTGTCCCAAGCCAGACTTCATCTGTGATAGTCACTTCATGCGCATTCCTGTCAATGACAACTACTGTGAGAAGCTGCTTCCCTGGCTGGACAAGTCCATTGAATTCATCGGTGAGCTTTCATTACAACGGTTGCAGACCCTCCGGTTCTCAGCCTTCAAAACCTGTCCTCCATGGTCTTACTCCCAGCAACCCTTGTTCTTTCACACAGAGGTTGCGGGTTGGGGAGGGAAGCTGGAGTCATTTTGCACACCATCTCTGACCACAATGATGCTTTTCTCTGTTTCCTCTACCATGCTCCAGACAAGGCCAAGGTGTCCAGCTGCCAGGTGATTGTGCACTGCTTGGCTGGGATCTCCCGGTCAGCCACCATCGCCATTGCCTACATCATGAAGACCATGGGTATGTCATCAGATGATGCTTACAGGTGAGTTTTCCCCAGAGGGCGTGAAGGGATTATGCTGTTATGGCTCACTCCAGGGAAGGAAAGCCCCAGAAGGAGAGGGTGGGAACTCCTTGGAGCTCTCTTTTGCATTGGCTGAGTCCCTATGAAACCAAACCAAAGCTCCATTCATAAAGTGCATGCAACAAAGAAGGGTTGGGAGCGGTAAAATAGTGGCGGGGGGAGGCAGTCCCTGCTCTACCCCTGGGGCATCCTGAGGCCCCATGGTTCCCCAAGACCCCTTTCTTCAGAGGGTCTGGTCAGAAGGTCCTGGACAATGCCTCTTCTCAAAGAGGCTGAGAGAGTAGGGGTGAGCCACTGAAGGACCAAGCACCAATTGGGGCTTTCTGTGCCTCTCGGCAGGTTCGTTAAGGACCGTCGCCCGTCCATCTCGCCCAACTTCAACTTCCTGGGCCAGCTCCTGGAGTACGAGAGGAGCCTGAAGCTTCTCAAGGCCCTGAAGTCAAAAGGTGACCGGGGCGAGGGGGATGCCCAGCAGGACCCGGCAGAGGCAGCCGAGGGCAGCCGGCAGCCCCCACCACCTACCTCAGAGAAGGCCGAGGAGGTGCCAAGAGGCACCAGCTCGGCGTCCCCCCACAGCGAACCCGAGCGGCAAGGCGGGACCCCAAAGGTCCTGTCTCCCACCACCCTGCAGCAGGGGCTCAACGGCTTGCACCTCTCCTCCGAACGCATCCAGGACACCAACCGCCTGAAACGCTCCTTCTCCCTGGACATCAAGTCTGCCTATTCCCCCGGCCTGCGTCAGGACCCCCCCGGACCTCCCGGCCCCGGGGATGCCCCCAAACTCTGCAAGCTAGACAGCCCCTCGGGCCCTGGTGGCCTCAGCCCCTTCTCCCCGGGGGCAGACAGCCCCGACCGGCCGAGCGGGCCCGACCTCCTGCTGGAGGCCAAGGTGAGGCAGCGGCGGAAGCACCGGCACCCGGCGGGCTCGCCGGCCCACGGGCTCAGCCTCAACGTTGGTGGGGCCTGCACCACACGCAAGAGCCCCAGCGCCGAGGATGGGCTGCCGCCGCGGCTCGGCCAGCCGGCCACCGCTCCCGGTGCTGCCACCACCACCACCACCGCCGCCGCCACCTGGAGCGGGGTGCACCTGGAGTCCCCCAGCACCCCCTCCGGCGAGGCTGGCTGGTACTTCGGCACGGACTCCGGCGGCGCTGGCGGTAGCGGCGGGAGCCTGTTTGCCGGCACCGGCCCGTATCCACCGCCCTTTGGCTGCGGTGGGGTGGCGGGAGGCTGCGAGATCAGACTGAGGGACAAGGCGCGGGCCGAGCCGCGGGATGGGCGGCACAGCTGGCACGAGGAGGCCGGCGCCGAGAAGCAGTTCAAGAGGAGGAGCTGCCAGATGGAGTTCGAGGAGACCATGTCCGAGGGCAGGGCCCGGGAAGAGCTGGGCAAAATCGGCAAACAGTCCAGCTTTTCGGGCAGCATGGAGATCATCGAGGTGTCCTGACACCCACCCGGGGTGCCTGGAGAGCGGGGACGGGGACGGGGATGGGGCAGGGGGATATTTAAGCTGGGGGAAGAGGGGAGGGGAGGGGGGCGGTGGGCTTGAGCGGGGGGAGTATTTATACCCGCGCGTGCATTTTCGGGAGCACATGTGCTGAAACCGAAACGAAGGCCGATGAGTCTTTCCAGAGTCGGGAAACATAACGGCGGATGCTTAGTGTCCCTCCTGCACCCGCCCCGGTCCTTCCCCCCCAACCCCACGGGTCCCAGCCCTTGGAGACCCGCGCTCGAAATTTGGGCGTAAAAATGGAGCAGGAAGGGGCAGGGGTCGCAATTTGGGCTGCAGGAACGGGGCACAGCGCCTGTGGGGGGGACCACAGCCACCCCTCCCCTGCAACCTGGTGCACTAAGCATTCTCCCCCATGTTTCTCTGGCTAAGTATCCTAAAAATGCTGCACTGGAGCAGCCCTATACATATATAAATATATATTATATATAATATAAAGAAAAAAAAAACCGAAAACACACACACAAAGGAAAAGGTAAATGGTTTTACTGCGATTTTTATTGAGACGTAAATAATATTTCAATTTTTTTGTTTTGTTTTTAATTTATTGAAGCTGTTCATTCTGGCAATGATTTGCAGACAATGTGGGGCGGTACTTTCAGCTCTATTTTTACTGTGTATGGTATTTAAATCTGAAATACGAGTTTCTAAGCAATATCTGAAGCCTGTGGCTCCTTCTATAGCTCATGTCGACGACAAAGATTTTCCCCCCCTTCCTCCTGGGCACAGCGACAGGGGGACAGGAGACTCTTCTGGGCACTTTTTCTAGAAACAAACAAGTGAATGAGCAAACCATAAAACCTTCTTACAACACAAACTGAGCCAGAAAACTCTCTTCTGGAAGCTGCTGCCGCTTCTTCACCCCCTGATCTCTGTTTGCTTCTCCTCATCCTCATTCCACCCATCAGTCCCATCCCAGCCATCATCTCATCCCAGCCGTTGTCCCCATCCCAGCATCCTGGCCATCACCCCATCCCTTGGGCTGGCCATCCTCGCTGGCAAGGAGGGAGTCACACAAAATGGAGGGAAGGGTGCCAGGTGTCACCTCCAGCTATGCGGAGAAAGGGGAAGGCACTGCAGGCTGCCGCAGCGGAGGCAGGGAGCAGAGGCTGGTGGTAGTTGGTATTTCCTATCGGGGGGTGTCTTGCCCACCCACCCCAGCCCCTCGGCTCCCCTTCACCTCAGCCACCTTGCTTGGGAGGTGCGGGCACTGTTTTCCCTTTGGGGTTGGTGGTTTTTCAGGCTTCCCCCATCCTTCACTTCACATCCGAGAAACTCGTGCAGTGTTTGCAGCTGCTGGGACTCCCCTGGCCCTGTTTCCCTCTGGGCCAGCTCCCCTCCTTCCAGCAGGTGATAAGCCGGCTGGAAATGAAGCTCTGCAAGCACACAGGGGGCACAATCAACTTTTTTTCAGAGGCGTTCGGCTGTTTCTCCCTGTCCCGGTGGGGAGCCAAGCTCTTGCCCTCAAACCCCAATGTCGGACTTGCTGAGAAGCTGCTTTCTGGAGCTGTAGGCACTAAACTGCCTCTGCTGCACAGCACATCTCTCCCTGCGGCTGTCTTTGCTTTCTCCCTTTTCTTGCGCTAGTTTGCAAAGCTAATACCTCAGGGGTCTCTGTTCGTGCGTGTCTGTGTCCTGTGTCATCCTTGGAGTGATGTTTTTTTCTCTTTTCTGGGTCCACACAGTTTCTCTCCCTTTCCCTTCTTCCTCCTTTCGTTGTTCGTTTCTATCTTTAAATCAAAACACACGTGACAAAACCAAATGATCTCAGGTTTAAAACTGAACACAAAGCAGAGGCGTGAGGAGCTGCAAATGTGCGAAGAGGGGCTGCTCGCTTCAGCTGGTTGCTTCCCCAACCACCTCTGTGTCCGCAGTTGAGGCGAGTCTCCCCGGAGGCTCCTCACTCTTCAAGCCAGCTTTAGTTTTCTGGTTTTCCACAGGGCCATTTGGTGAGATGCTGAGGACCTCCACGTGCTCCTCCCTGGTTTCCCGAGGTGTGGTGGGGAGGGATGGGGGTGGCTGGAGAGCCAGGGACCACCTGCCTCTCTCCCCACATCGCTTTTGATGAGGGCAAGAGATGTCATACTCATCCCTCAAAAACCCACTGCCACCCATCATTGCCTCCAGCAACCACCTCAAACCAGCTCAGTGTTGCCAACCTGAACATTTCTCCCTTCTGTCCACGAAAGGACAATGACGCTATATTCTAAGCTCCCTTTTCAGATTCCAATAAGCATTTGGGTCCATCCTGTGAGCTGGGCAGCTATTCAGGAGCTGCACTTGCAGCAGGGTCTCCTATGTGGGCATCGATGTCAAATCCAAGGAGGGAGGGAAAAAGGCTTCGTTCTCCCTCCGGTAAGCCCCCTGAGCCCAGGGTTAGTGTCACCTGCCTCCTGCCCAAGCAGCACTGCTGGTCCCCCTTCCCCTCCTGCTGCTCTCAGTGGTGGCATCTCTTCCCAAGCATGATAGGGGTCATCGCCCACTGATCTCTACTCGGTTTTGCTTAGTTCCTGCCCACAGTCCTCCAGGGTTGGTGCCAGCACAAATCAACTGAGCTCACATCAGGCAAGTTGCTGGCGGAAGCTGGTTAGGTGTAGCTTTGGGCAATGGAGAGCGGGCTAGATGACTTCCAAAGGAATTTAATAAAAAGGACAACAAATCAGCACAACCACTTGGGGAGATGAGACGAGGTGCTAGTGAGCTCTCATGTAACCCATCCCGTTAGCCGACATGGTGTATTATGAGCACAAAAAAAGCAGCTGGAGTAAGGAAGGAGAGAGCGCGTGTTGTAAATGAGATTCTGAATGTCTGCAAAGAGGCAGATATGTGGTTTGCTTTTTGTGACCTCCAGTCTGCCATCCCCGGATGCTCCTCAGCCATGTTTGAGGCTCTAGGCACTATGGACTCCTCTCTCCTCTGAAACCAGAGCAAAAATAAGTAGATTTTAAGATTAGTAGATCGTATCGGCCAAGAGACATTCATGACCCACCTCTGCAGCCTTATTTTGATGTGCTCTGTGTTCATCCTTCCCCTTTACGTTGGGCAAGTGCACTAGAAGGCCTCTCGTGCAATATTTTAAGGCTACATCCAGAAAATATGCCTTGATGGAGCAGCCCTGCCTGAGTGTCTCCTGCCAGTGCTGACTCAAAGCCACCAGGGTCACTGAGTGGCTTGCAATTAACTTAAATGCTTTTTTTTTAAGTCAGATTGTGTCTAATAGGCCGTTTTGTCCATGAATCAGAGAGCTGTGAGTTTTCACAAGGATGGATGTGCCAGCTGGTAGCCCTCCCCATCATCTGTCAGTCAAGTCTTTTTATGGGCTCTCGCAGACAGGCAACCCAACCCAAAGCCTCACTGGAACCAAAAATCATCTTTCCATGCCAGTCTTTATTAGTAGGGACCCACAGTGGCAGAAGTGTGAGCAGAGAAGAGGAAAGGTCTCTCCTTTCAAGGGAGGAATCAACAAAGCTGTTGAGTGCCTGATGGTCATGACACCAGCAATGGCTGAGCTTTCCACCACACAAAGGACAGAGCAAACCCCAGCTTTCCTTCAAGCTAGAAGGGACATTGCTCCCTTCCCTCCAGCTCCCCCAGGGAGCCTCCCGCTGAGCCCCCCAGCCACCTCCTTCCCAGCTGCCTTTTATGGGGCTGAGCGAAGCTGGCAGGAGGGCAGCCATCAGGTTGGCAACACTGAGCCAGAGGCTTGGGTCGGAGCAGGCTCATCCGCAGCCTTGGCAGCAGCATCCCCAGCCCCTGCTGCCTTCCCAGCCCTTCTCTTTGTCTGCTTGTTTCTTTGGACATCCATCCCCATTACATTTGCCCCTTAGGAGACGATGCCCCCCAGAACCCCCTCGTGCTGTCCTCTTCCCCCTCCCATCCTTAATACTAATGATAATAAGCTATCAGTGTTGTCATTGCAATCTATGAATAATAGATTTGAGTATTTATGATTATTATTATTATTATTATGGTTATGATTCTGTACTTTTTTGCTTCTTACTCTTTGTATGTTGCTCTTTGTTTCTCTGTTGTGAATAAACGCAAGGCCCCAACATACCTTCTCTCTGCTCCCCGCAGCCCAGCTGGGGCTGCACTAGCCACAGCTCCCAGCTGTCCTGAGCCCCAGGAGGCAAACCCTTGTCAGAGGAGCTGGAGGGTGGTGCTTCCAAAGGGTGTAAACACACCCAAACCCGGGGCGGATCCATTCTCTTAACTCTTCCCCTCCCTTTCTGTGGCTCCTCTCCCCCGAACAGGTACCTGCTCATGTTTGCAAGAGGCAGGATTAAATTCCAAAAAAGATTAAAACTTTTGTAACAGCTTTAAGGAGTGCTGGCCAGGCATCTTCACCAACAGGGGGTTCTTGGTCTGCCATCACAGAGCTGGTTTGCAAAGCTCCCCCTGGCTCAGCTGAGCCTGTGCCCTGGCACCCCATTTTAGCCAGGTGCCCTGGGCTTTCTTGGCTTGAGTGTCCTCCTCCTGCCGGTGAGCTCCCCCTGCCCAGGGACAGCACAGCCTGGGGAGGACACACAGATGGTGTTAGAGTGAGCTCAGTGGCAGGACAGCAAGGAGAGATGTGAGCAGCCCCCAGTACCTCGAGGAATTCAGAAAGGGGCTGGGAATGGCTCCCAACATGGGATTGGATACAGCTTTCATCCAACACTGATAAACTGGGGTTTCGTAAGTGGATAGAATCCAGGGATGCTTTTTTGCAACCGTTGCCTGGGCTTCTTGTACAACCTGGAGGTTTCCAGATGACTGTAAGGTAAAGGAGGAGAATTTAGGGGAAGGCAATAGGAACCACGTCTGCACTGTGGTACAAAACACTCTCCGTACTGCGCCAGCCCTGTGAAGAGTCATTTTAATTTGCAGGGTTTAATACTGTCCTTCTCCAAGCAGCCTGGGCACGGTCTCTTGTCTCTGTCGTGACTTTGCTTTGCCATGGCTTGGGGTCCTTCTCATCATGCTGTGCTGAACTCATTTCCGAGGTTGCTCTGAGATCGCATCGGAAAGCAGAGAGCTCAGGTCTCGTCCCTCTCTCAGGGGACCCTGGCAGACCCCTGTTGGCGTCCCGGTCCGGCGTCACCCTTCCTACCTCACCTGCCTTTGGGGCAGCCGTGGACAGGGAGGGAGCAAGCAGGTCCCAACAGCACTGGGGCTGAGCCTCCTCAGCTGCTGCCCCTATCCCTGCAGGATCAGGCCCTTCCTCAGCAAGCACAACATGGGGAGGGGGTCTGTGCCCACCCTGGCATACCTGGGGACTACCAAGCAGGCAAGAGAGGCTCTGGCCACGAGCTCCACCACGCTCCCTTCCTCGCTGCCAATTCGGCCAGCGCCGGCATCGGACCCGGGGAGACACCCTGCCCCTGCCTCGTCTTTATTTATTTATTACCAGAGGCTGTAAACAGCAGTGCTTTTCTACCCTCTACTTTCTTTTCCTTTCTTTTGTATTTTGGAACAACGTGTTGTAATAAATACCCAAGTAGGTGTTTTAAAAGCTGGTGTCAGCCTTGGTTTTTGAGGGTCAGAGCTTCTCAGGGTGGGGCTGGAGGGTCCTCTTTGGGGGTTTGGGGAGGGCGATGGATCTTTTCCTGCATTGATGGGGAGCAGAGATGGTGGAGAGCTGGGGACGCAGCCAGACCCATGTCTATCTATAGGGCCCAGTGGCTGGAAGCTGCAGCTGGACTAAATCGAAGGCTGAGGGATTAAGGGGCTAAAAATTAATTAGGGCATTCATGGGCCCATGGACTGCAAACAGCCACTCTAGGGGTTTCTGATGGCCCGGTATGTGATTCATGGCTCTGAAGCTATAGGCAGGCACCTGAGCAACCCCTTTCTAGTGGAAAAGACTGGCCAGGTCCTGCTCCAAATGGATATATACAAGTGCAGGGGATGGTAAAGATTGCCGAGCAAAAGAGCACAAAGGCATGGAGTGTTTGTACTGAAATACATTCTGTTATTAATAATTATTATTATTAAATTTTTGTTGCCTCCCAGCTATGCTCTGCTCCCACCTTCCTCTTGGCATGGTGGCAGCGTGTAGCCGCACACATGCTGTGCACTACGGCTAAACTGTATAAACATTCCCCTGGTCCCCCATGGTCAACTGAGCCATGGCAGCAGCAGTGATGTGCTGGGGGGGCAGCCGGCAGGCACCAGCCATCAGCCCTGTTTCGGCTGGGCTGTGTTCAAGCAGAGGCTGGTGGAAGCATTTCCCCGCTCCCCCCTGCAGCAGGTTTGCTTTGGAGGCAGTAGAAGGCGTGAGCAAGCCCCCTGCAGCTCTGGCTCCAGAAAGCCGCAGCACTTATTGACTTAAACACAGAAGGGACATCCCTCCCCACGGCTGTTTTCACAGGCTGGGCTAAATCCCCTGGTCTTTTATAAATCCACTCCCCTCATCCAGCTGCAATCGCTGGGTCTTTTGTAAAGCCTCTTGAAACTACTGCCATCATCTGCTGCTGGGGTAGAAATTACACTGCCCAGCATGAAGCTTCGGCCTCGGGGTCTGTTGACCCCACTAGTGGCTTCATTGCATGCCCTCCTCTCTCAACCACTCATTGCCATGTATGACATGGAGAGAGAAAATTATTTAATACAGAAACGTGAGTGTTGCTCCCACCTCCCTCCCCATTTACCGGCTCCTGGCTTCATCTTTCCAAACACACTGCCCTCAGGAAGAAGCTGCAGTGGAGCCCCCAGGGCTGACATCTTGTGTCACTGCTTCTGTGGGCACAGCTAAAACCCCTTGTGTTTTAGAGAGAAATTCCCTCTGGGCTAGGGTACCACTGGGCCATGGGGTCACCAGCCGTAGTGTCCCTGTGAGATGGGACCCAGGTGATGCTGCGGAGTACATGCTCTTAGCTGGGGCTACAAGTATGCAGAGGCTCTGTCCCCTGGCAGAGGCACCCATGGGTGCACACCCGGCACAGCTTCCTCCCCCTGCCCCGGGGCCGAGGCTGCCTCTCCTCCCGCTCCTCATGGTTTGCAGGGCAGAAACCATTATTGCAACGAGAAACCCAGGAACGTCCTTTTTCCAGCTCTCGGGCTTTTATTGACTCAGAATGGCTGCCAAGCCTATAAATAAATGTTCCTTGAGCTAAATATAGCAGCCACTGAAATAGGCTGCTGGCTATTTATTTAGCTTGTGGCCTCTTTGAAAGCTTGCCAGTCCGTACTGCCTCTACCTTCGCGCCGTCCCACCCCAGGCTGCGGCCACCCACTGCGGGGGCATGGCTGAGTCAGCGTGGGGAGAAGGGGTCACAAAAAGTCAGCCCTCTCTCTGCAGGGCTTGGAGAGCCAGGGCAGCAGGGTCCGGCTGCTGAAAGAGCTTTGGCCCGCTGTACCATGTACTCCTGCCCAGAGAGTTGGGGGGTCCCCAGGAGGGACATTTGCTGGAGCAGTTGGGCAGGGGCTGAGACAGCCACAAGCTGGTTTCCTCTCCTGGGAGGACTTGGGACCTTTTTCCAGTATTGGAGCCTGGAAAAGAGAATTTATCATCTCCCGCAGGCTTTCCACCATTGCTTTTCCACACTTTGCAGGAGTGTAAATACTCCTGGTGCACAGAGATGCTGTGTGTCAGGACCCTAAGGGCACCTAGGGACATGAATTGACCCCCACCTATGCACCCGTGCTCGAGAGAGGACACTCAAACCTATACCCCAAGCCGTGCCATGGCTGTGACCTGGTCTTGGGCCCCAGCTGCTGGGTGGACCTCAGGCAATGCCACAGCCATGTTCCTTACTGCTCCTGGTGGTACCCCCTGGCTCAACTCTGCCTCATTATGTGTCTGGGAGATGCCATTTGCCACATCAGTGAGATGAGCCCTCATTAGGGCACTGCTCTCTGAGACCCTGCGTGGGATGCCTGTTCCTCCAGAGCCCTGTTGGTTGTGTATCAACGCAAGGGATGGGCTTCACCCCACCAGCACTGATGGAAAGCGAGGTGAGGACTGCTCTTGTGCTGCAGACACTGCCCTACACCCTGAGCCTAAGAGATAGAGGATGCTGCTTACCTTAGGCTGTGATGACTTTGTTGCAGCTCCATGCCAGCAAAGGGAAAAACCCTGTCACTCCCTGGAAAGCCACATTCACTCCTGGAGCAATCCAAGACATTAATAATGCGTAGCACTTACAGGGAGTTTTGCTAAACATGAGCTAATTCTTACAACACCCATGGGAAGGAGAAAAGTAATTATTGTTATTGGGCTTGATTTTTCCTTTCCCATGTACCCCTGCAAATGGGGATCAGCTCTACCAAATCCAGAGAGCTCTGTAAATCAGAGGAGAATCCCACTCACCCCAGCTTGTACAAATAGGAAACCTGGAGCAAAGACAACAGGTTATTTGCCAAAGGCCACCAAGAAGGCAGAGTTGGAGCCGAACGAGCAGGGAAATCCTGCCTCCAATCCTGCTCCTGTGCCACTAGGCTATTATTCCCCAATTGATAGGGTAATTCTGGTTCCCTTGCAGACCACCTGTGGGATGCCTAATCCCAGAGGGATATGGATGCCTTGTATCACTGCTTTCCTTCTTCTCCACAATGTCACTCCACAAGGCAATGAGATACCCTGCTCTCAGTGGCAGTACCCCGGTCTCAGATGCAAACAAAGCTCATGAGTATATTGGTTTGGAGCACTGCTGCGGTGAGTCCTACAATTCCCACCTGTGAGCCCGGCTCCTCGAATCACAGCTCCAGACCTACTGCTATGTGTGGTTGACCCCACCAGCCCTCAGCCACTGGGAAAGCAGCCCCCATCGCTGTGGCCCTTGCGACAATGTCAGCACAGGGGAAAGGAGCCGATGGGCTGGTACTTGGGCTTGTCCCAGCCAGACAGTGTTGGAGCAAGACTGGCTTAGAGAGCTGAGGTGATGCTGGGTTCCCTCCTGTGGCATGGGGTCCCACCTGGGGCACTGAGGGGCTGTTTTGGGAAGCCCTTGGTGAAAGCAGAGACCAAAATGAGGGTAAACTGCCTGCCCGGGTCCTTAGCAGGGAGAAAGGTCAGTTTTAGGGGGTTCACTAAAAATAGCAATGCTCCCCGTCCACACTCTTCTCTTCAGCTGAAACCTGTGCACTTCATGTCTGAGTGGAAATACTGTCTGTCGGCAGTACCCAGATGATGTCATTTAGTTTTCCAGGCTTCTGGGCTGAGCCAGCAGCTCGAGCCAGTATGACCGGAGAAGCTTTATTTAGAAAGAGCCCAAGTGCAACCGAGCCCAGGCCTTCGCGGTACCTCTCTGCCACCTCCCTTCCCTGCTGATGCAACCCTGGCCACAGCAGGGACGTCAGGCTGCCTCAGGGGAGGTTGCTCTTGGGAAGCTCAAAATGGGACCCTGTGGGGTGTGTGGGAAGGGATGCTTCAGGGGGCAGGTGAGGGTGATGCTCGGTCTGTGTCGTCTGCTGTCCCTGGGACTGGGGAACCTCCATGTCCCTCCATCCAATGTGCATGGCCAAGGAGCGCCCATCGCCCCAGATGCCTTTCCCCTCCCTCCATCTCCCTGAGTAACTCAACCTGAGCCTTCCAGCACAGTAGCAGCCACCCTCCTCATCCTCACGCTTGCCATCTCCAGGCTGGGTTACTGCAACTGAGCCTCAGGTTGGCTCTTGGGGCTTTTTAGTTGGAAAGCAAATGTTTTTCCCTGCTGACACTCTTTAACCTGCCTCCTCTCCCTCAGCAGCATCTCCTGATGGCTGAGTGGCTAAGAATAGCCCTGCCGCCGGCTCCAGGCTGGTGCTGTTTGCTCAGTGACTCAGAGCTGGCCGGACAGGCACTTACTCAAAGGGCCCCATTACTCATCCGTCTGCATTGCCCCAAGGATGGGGTTTGTGTCTCTCTCTTGCCTCTCCTTTAAAGATGTTTTATTTATTTCTTTTTAATAAAGCTTGCATCCACAAAGAGAGGTAATTATCCTGCTGTGGATTTACCACTAAATATGTGTGCCCCGACCCAAAATGCTGCAACCCTCATCAATCATGCTGGCAGCCCCTCGGTATTGCTCCTGCTCACTGCCCTGCCAGGAGGGAGCTGTGTGGGCAGGAGCAGGGCAAAAGAAAATGTTTCCCAAAATCGCATTTCATGGCACCAGAGTAAGCATGCAAACAAAAATTCTCTCCTCCAGAAACCATCCATGTTGGATGCCAGCGTGGATCTGGCTGTGCCCAAATCCAGCTGGCCCCTCAGATGCCTACATCATGACCCAGCTGCTCCCGTCTCGCTCACAGCCCACATTAATTGCAACCCTCCTTCCTCTTCACAGAGTGTCTCATTGCCCAGTGGGTGCTGCGGTGTCTGCAAAACACCTTGGCGAATTAAAGCAGGCCTCCATGTTAAAAAGTGGCTCCATTTCCAAACAACAAAAAGGCACCATCTTCCCCATCTGGTTTGCTCCCCTGGGGCACCCTCTGAGTCACAGACAGTCATGCTGGGAACAGAACTGCATCCTGACGGGTGAACATCTGTGTCTGTAAGGCGCTGCCGTGCCAGCACTGCCACTGCTGGGGGAGGACGTGGCTCCTGTGCCTGCCCCACTGCCATGGGGACAGTCGTTCAGGATGCAGCAAGCACGGCGCTGGCAGCACATCTGCAGGAGGTGTATTGGGATGGCGTTTCCTTCTTCAGCTGCTGCTTCATCCCTGTAGTCCCCCTCTTTTGCTGTTCTTCAGGCTCTTCTTCCAGCACTTCCAACCCTGCCACTTCATGGCATTACTCTTCAACCCTCCCGTCATCAGGAGGCCTGTTACTCCAGCCCAAGATGCTTCAGCCTTGGCAGCACCAGGAGGGCTACCTGAGAGCAGACACAGCCCCTGTGCTGGGGCATGTCTGGGGTACCCCAAGCCAGGTCTGGTTTGTGTCCTGCAGAGACGTATGTTGGGTGCAAATAGATCCACCCCACATGGAAGCAGGCAGCTAGTTTGGATTTGGGCTGTGGCTGGTGTGCTTCTCCTGACCACCCTGCCCTGGGTCTCTACATAACATATGCCGATGGCCTGATCCTGCACCGCTAACGCAGGGGGAACCTCTCCATCCATCTGGGATGAGCAGGCCCCCAGTGTCTCTCTGCAAAGCCCTGCACAGGAGAGCCAGGGGCTCACACCTCAGAGGAGATGGTGTCTCCAGCTCTGCAACTCAGCCAAGGCTGATAGCAGCCAGGCATGCAGGACAGGGGGAAGTGGGAGCCTGGACATTCACCTGCAGGCTGGAAATGAAGACCCTGCATGCCCTGGTAAACACATATTTTTGTGCTCCCTCCATCCCAGTGACCTCCCCTCAATGTCGACCTGTGGAGCCATCTGGCTGGGAATGATGGCCAATGGAGAGCAGGACCCATCTTCAAGGCTTGCTCTTGCCTCGCAGACCCTACTGCTGCCCCATGGCATCCATCACACTGCCAACAGCTGCCAAGCGTCTGGTGGCAAGTCCGGGAATTGAGGGCACAGCAAAGCCAAGCTGTGCCAGAGGAGGCAACGGGCCATCAGTGGCCCAAACCAGAGGTTTGTAGGACACCTTTCCCTGGCACCTGCCTCAAAGCCGGGCTCTGAGCAGGGCTGGAAGGAAATCCTCGACCTGTACCTCGAGCAAAAGCCGTGCCCTGGCCCTGCAGCACCCCACAGCCCTGGCAGGACCCGGCCTGCAGCAAGGCATACGAGCAACCTCTAGTGGCAGCTCCAGGCAGCTCGAGAGTTCTGTAAACCACCGAAATTTGTCTGTGCAACACCAGGCGATGGGAAAGGAACTTTACCCTCATTCATTTCCTTCAGGAGCGCTCGGGGCGATGCTCGGTGCTCGACAAACCCCGTTTTGCAAGCATGCTGAAGCACCACTGCAGGCATTTGGTACGAGGAGGAGGAGAAGGAGACAGAGGAGAAGGAGGGAGAGATGAAGGCCAGCAGCTGTTCACACACTATGATGGACAGATGCAGGATAAAAGTCTGGAGGGCAAAGCTGTCTGCAAGGCAATAGCCCACGGTGCAACAAAAGCCCTCAGCCTGGCTCTGGCTGCACCATGCTGTGTGACATGAGGAAGGGCAGGTGCCCACCTCTATGCTTCAGCTTTGAAATCTTTTGCACTCTACAGGTGCCAATTACTGCATAACAGCAAGGCCATGCTGGCTCAATGTCTCTGCAAGCAACCTGCCCTCCTGCAGCCTGGCTGGGAGGGACACATTGGCTCTGGTGTCCACAGTGTCCAGCTCCCATCTTATCTCCAGCACACTGGCCACACATGGTACCGGGGAAAGGAAGGGCTCCATGTGCTCCGAAGAGCCACATCTGTCCTGCTTCATTCACCTGAACCCTGTGGTTCAAGTCTTTCACATCTCTAAAGCCACTGGAGACTGTGTTTGGGTTGGGGCATTGGCAAACTCAAGGCACCAAGTGTTGGGCTGCTGACAGATGGCTGTACAAGATGCTATAGTCCTCTACACTTTTAGGAGACCCTGCTCTGCACCCCAAAAATCCCTTACTGACATCCCAGCCTGTCCTCTTCATCAGGAAGAGAGGTCAGTGACAGGACCCCACTGCCTTCCAGACTGTGTGTCCCATTTGTGACCCACATGCACAGTCCCCAACACCAGGAGCTAAGAGAAACTCTGCAGCAATACTCTGGCTCAGACCATCACTTCAGGATGTGCAGGGATGCTGCTTCCTTCAGCCTGGCTTCAAGGCTTGGCTTCGTCTTTGCCCCGGCATCCCCCAGGCACAGCAGAGTGATGAAGCGCCTGCATTCAGGCCAAGGGAGCCTCCACACAGTCGCTGCTCAGCAGACTTGGTGGTGCCCCGAGCAAGGACCAGACGGCCTCGTCTCCAGCCAGGGAGCATTAGCCTTCCCCCATCAGAGACACTCCTCAGACCTTGCTGATGCCAAGCAAAAGTACATCATAAAGTCGACGTGCTGCCAGGGCTGCCTCTCCCTTGCCCTGCTTTCCCCGTTAATTGCTGCACAGGCCATCCATTAGGGACAAGGGCCAGGACGTGCAGGAGATGCTCCCCGCAAGCACCTGGCATGCCTGCCTCTCACTGGCTACAAACTTCTGGGGCAGACTGTCACAGATGACCAGGATATTTTGGTCATGCAGCCCCTGAGAAAATGCCCAGGTACCCAGGGCTTTGTGCCGCTTTATCCCTGCTGTGGGGTGAGCCAAGAGAGCCATGGATTCAGCCCTGAGTGCTGTGCTGAGAAGGGGGCACAGTGGGTACGGACAAGTCAGAGACAGGAGAAGAGCAATTTCCTTCAGGTTGAAGGCACTGGTTGATTAAGCGTGCCTGTGGGGGCCGTAGCTGAGGCCCTAATGTCACTGGAACAGCACAGTGGGATGCATTCAGAGGACTGCAAACTTTCTACCCTTCCCTCTCCCCCCTTAGGCCTCAGTCCCCTGGGTCATGCAGGGTTCCTGAAGTGCTTTCGGCTCTGAAGAGTTTTCTTAGTTGCTATTTTTTCCTGAGGGGAAAAAAAAAAAAAAAGGAAAATTCAGTATTCCTCTGCAAATCCTGTACGCCATGCTCCCCTGGCTCCCCATGCTGCAGCACTGGGCACAAGGCTGGCACAGGGGAGGCAAACCCCGCCAGGCAAAGCAGGAGCAGGCAGCCAACAGGAATATCTGAAGCTCAGGTGCCTGATGGACTCCTGATGGTGGAGTACAGAGATCTCTTAGGAAGCAGAATAACCTCCTCAGGTAGGGGAAGCCCCCTTCTTTGGGGTATTTTTATATCAGAGTGGATTAAAGGGGACACAGCCAGCAAGATAACCTGGATTACTGCAAGGAGTCATCTAGCTCAGATAACCTCTGTGGTTTCGCCAGCTCCACTGCATATTCGATAGTACCCAGCCAAAGACAAGCCTTGATCCCCCTCCTCACCAAAAAAAGAGTCCATGCACAGAGAATTAATGAAAAAGGATCCTCCTGCTGCCACCTGCACCAGGCAGCACTGCTGCCAGAGCCAAAGAGATGATATCAAGCCTTTCTCCGATACAGACTGGCTGCCCTTGGCTCTTGCACCCACCAGAGCTATTAGCAATGAGCTCACCCCTGTATTATAGCTGATCCAGGGAGTCTGGAGGCTCTCGGAAGCACAGATATTGATCCATGCCTCTTATGCATCCCTCTTGGGGCTTTGGTTTCAGGAAACCTTTTTGTCTCTCCTCTCCTTGTCTCTCCTCCACAGCCTCCAGGAATGTTTGTCTGAGGGACCTTGGAGCTGGGAGTTAAGGGAAAAGCAAGTGGGACCGCGGTGAGAAGGATGGGGGGGTTAGCCTGGCCAGCACCACCTGTTTGCTGTGGCTGACTGCACTTTATTCATTCTCTCCATCTTCCTCAGTGGAGGAAGGGAGGACTTTTCCTCCAGGTTAGGGGTGCAGGTTAAGGGAGGGAAAGCCTGGTGCTTTGCATGGGAACCAGGCCTACCTGGTCTCTGCTCATCCATGGCATGGACTGTTTGAAGGGCCTTGTGCCCACAACAGTGTCTTCTCTCTCTCCCACACTTGCAGAGCTGTCAGCATGACTTGTACCAACCTGTAAACAGGTAACTGCATCTCTGTGTGAACTTACCCTGGTGGCACAAGCAGATAAGCTTGTTAGTCTGCTGGGGAGCACTCAGTTATGGTAATGATCAACTCAGCAGCATCCTGCTATCCGCGAAGGACAATCCTGCACCCCTTGGGCTGCTTCTCCCATCTATTCAGGTCCACCTTGCCCGAGCAAACAGGTGGCAGGGTGAGGAACCACGCTGGGCAGCTGGGGAGTCAAAAGACTGGTGGAGCTACAGGCAGAAACCACGTCATCTGCTCTGGGCTCCTTTCCTAGGTATGAAGCAAACAACTTGCTGCCTGGCTCCTTATAAAACGGGCTCCCTCGCTCCCCCCGTATTTGCAGGAAGACTTTCAGGTGCCTGGGTACACTTCATAAATGACTAATGAGCCATCGCAAACATTAGTGCTAGTGCTGTCTGCCAGAAGCAGACCGGGATCAAGCCCTCCCTTGCATCTATCAGCTTCACCCAGGAGGCAGACTTGCCTTTGACAACAGCCAGATGAAGAGACAGGCAGACAAACAACCGCCTGGTGCTCTGACCAGGCAAACTCTGAGTCTGGCAGCCCATGGGAAGAAGCGGCCATCAGAACAGAGAGGAAAACACATGTCTTGCTACAGCAGCCTTCACAGAGCTCCTCCAAAGAGGGGTTTTGGTGGTGGCTGTGTATTTCCCTGGAGGCGGGTTAGGGTTAGCAGGCAGAAGTCTCTCATTTTTGAGTGGGTTTGTGGACAACAGAGCCTTGGAGCCTGTGGATACCCTGAGGAGACCTCCACACTCATCCAGAGTCCTGGTGTGTCCAGCACAGGGGGTTTTGTCTCTTCCTTTAAAAACTGTTCATGCAGCCCCGGTTTGTAGGTGGGACACACACCTTGTAGCAGAGGCCTGATCTCATGAAAGGACCAATGGGTGCCCTTCCATACCACCATGTCTTCATGACACCATGTCTTCAAACTCCAAGGAGTTGTTTCAGCTGGTTTCATGTACATGAATAATGGATCTATGGTAACAACCACTGGCATTTTTTTAGGTGATGATCCAGTCATGGCACCATTTGATCCCCACGCATCTGAGGAAATTGCCCTGTGCAAAGCTTTCTGACCCTCACCCTACCCTCCTGGATTTCATGTAGCAGCACGTTACCATAAGCAGGGGCCAGAATTTAGCTGACTCTGTGCACTTACTGCCCTTGCAGTCGTCAGAGTCAGAGAAGAAAGAGGACAGGTCACCTCCCATTGCTAATGCTGCAAAGTAGATAAGGAATAGACCTGACCTTCGTTTACAGTGTTTGCTAGAGAAATCAACACTACCTATACACAGAAAAAAAATCAATGAAATGCCACTTACCAAAAGAATCCTCATTGGTCTACATCAACAGAGCCTCATGTGGCCACTCATGGATTCTTCAGCAGCCCCAGCAGAAGCTCAGCGTGCCCGTCTCCAGGCTGTGTTGGCAGGGGTTCTTTGTTTCTACCAGCACATCAGTTCTGGCACTGTGCACTCTGCCCTGAGCTGGTTTAGGGGAGCCTCATCAGCACACTACATTTTTTCCCAGTTGCACCCTGCAAGTTGTCTGTTGCTCACCTGTCTTTCCCATGTACCTGCTCCAGAGGTGCTCCAGGAGCCAAGTAAGGAAGGGGAGAGGGTTCCCACCACACAGAGCAAACAAGTCCACCTCTCAACACTCCCGACCCCCTCCCAAAGCCTCCTTTTCTCTCCAGCAAGACCACTACCCCATCTGTGCCTAGCTCAAAACCGTGTTACTGGTTGGGAATAGTTTTCACATGAATCTTCCCCTGCAACTCCACCTCCATGAGCAAACAGCTTTTACTGCTTGCTTTTCTTATGGCCATCAGATGGTGCCATTGAGTCTTCTTGGGATGTGAAGCCCGCAGGACAGAAGCTGGCACCAGGGATCACAGTGGCGTCTTGCTCCACCTCGCTGGCAAGGAATAGAGCTTTATTGCCCAGTTCCAAATATGGCAAAATAAAAGAGATTTTTCTAGCATAGGTGTTAGCAGTGTAAAGCAAATTCGGGGTTTCTGCTATTCCAAAATACATTAACAAGCACCTGTGTCACCATTTTTTCTTTTTCGCACAAGACTTTCAAGACTGGTGATCTTCTTGCAGCTGCCTCCAGTGATACCAGCATAGGAGCAAGTGAGAGCAGCACAGGAGCACTTCAGCCTCAATTCTTATCCCCTATTAAAAAAAAAAGAAAAGAAAAAAAAAAGAAAGAAAGAGAGAAAGAGGTGTGTTCACTGCTGGAAAGATTTAGAGAACATGAACTGAGTTCATGCGGCAGGGCCAGAAATAAAAGAAAGCAGCAGCGTTACTGAAAGCTCCCTTTCCCTCCACGACAACAATGTGGGACACAGGATTTGCCCTCCTTGGGCAGTCCAGAAAGCAGGCAGCAGGCTGCCTGACACTCAGGGGTGATTGTGTCCCCTCCACATTGCCCTGCCTCTTCCCCATTTTTTTTAGCACAGAGTACACTGTACGGAGAAGAGGCTTGTGCACTGAGGCACGCTGCTTGTGATGTGCTCATCACATTTGACTTCTCCCCTCCAGATGTGGGGCCAGGACTTCCAGGGCTTTGGTATTAATAATTCTCTTTGTGGTTTTTTTGCAATGACCAGAGCCTGGCACAGGCAGCCCTGCTGTCCAGCTGAGGCCTCTACCTGACATTGCAAGTATGCATGAATAATAATTGATTAGTGCTTTTCCTGGGTTGGTTTGAGGTTTTAATTGTGCAAGATGAAAGAGGAGAAAAATGCTAGTGAGGTGAGGAAGGAGGGACAGGGGAAATAATTACAATTGCATTTAGTCAGTGGTAAGAATGGCCGCTGAGCTAGGCTGGGTAGTTTCCAAGCACAGTGGAAGCCAGCTTCAATTTCATAGCATAATCTTTCCTGCGCCCTTAAAATAACTTCTCCCTGCCCCCAGGGTGTCACAGGAGCTGAAGAGCAATGTGTGCCCCTTCTGTGCACAGCCCCACGCTGCTCAGCGCTCAGTTATCATCCGGAGGCTGGTTTGAGAACAGTGGCGTCACCCGTGTCGCACCAAGGCACTGAGTCCAAGCCGACACGGCTTGAGGAGAAAGGAAGGGATGCTTTGAAGACCCAGACCTGTGGTCTTCCTGGGAAGGCAGGTGCATGGGGAGAGCTAGCTGTTTGAGCTTGTCCTTGGTGCCTGGTGAAAGAGCAGCTTCCCCGAATGCTCGGCAGAGATGGGACCTCTTTATTGTCAGGGCTAATTGCTCATGTGAGATGTATTTACAGAAGCAACTGTTTGTGCAGAGTGGGGCAGACAAACAGACTCCTGTTCTGTTAGGCACCCTTTGTAATCGGTGGGGGCTGGGAACACTTTAATGCAGCCATTGGAGACCGCATTTGTACCGCAGGCACCAACCCTGAGCCGGGCTGGACGGTGCCAGTGGGATGCTGAGCCCCTGTCCCACTCCATGACCTCAGCAGCAGCGGAGGCACAGATCGACTGGCTGGATCCAGCCCACTGCTTGCTCTCCCCCACGTTATGTGAGCAGGCTGAGGGCTCACAGCTTGCTCCGCACAGGAGCTGCAAAGCAAACCCATGGGTATGATCCTGGTACATGAGTCTCACCGTCACCCCATGGCTTGCAAATCCAGGGCTCCTTCCATTTGGACATACGGCTGTGGGGGGCAAACTCTGGCCTACATGAGAAGCACCTCGTGCTTGTGCAGATGGGCTGCCCGTCTCCTGGTGGCAGACGTGGCACAGGCTCTGAGGTCACTTCAGAGGCTACATGGTGAACTGCTTTATGTGTAGTTGTACCAGAGGGAAAGACATGCCAGAAAGTTGTTCTTTGCCTTTACAAATAACATCAAGGACTGGTTAAAAGCATCCAGGACTGAAAAACAGACTTACAGGCTCTTTGCTGCCTGCTGTTTTTTTCCGAGGTGGAGGCCTAGGGGGAGTTTTGCCATCTGGGAGAGAGATACAGCATTAGGAAAATAATGCAAACAATTTCCGGCACTGTCTCCGTCTTCCTGCAAAACCAGTGGGGATGGGCAAGTCCTGGCTTACTTGCAACACCTTTTGTTTGCAGTTAGCCTGTAAGCCAACCACATTGAGAAGATATCCCTCTCTAGACTTAAAAGTATATCTCCTTTTTCTCACCCTGTACCCTTTTCTCTGCCCTGACACAGGCAGTAGGATAAGATACGCTTGGTGAAGAGTTTATCGGTAAGGAAACACAGCACCAACTACAGCAAGCTACGAGGGAGGTGGTGTGTGGCTCCTGCTTCCCCTTTCTGAGGGGCCATTCAAATTGGCCAGTGCTGGTCAGGCAAATAAGAGCATGGGTTTGGTTACAGCCTGTCCACAACAATGTGGTATCACCAGCACTGGGACAGAAGAAAACCCACACTCATCCGGCTTAGAGAGGTCTCTGACACATGCAGGTCAGCCTAGGCATATTGACCCCATGGGTGGCCACCAGCATTTCCTAAGCTTCCCAGCTGAAACTAAAACTCTCTTGGCTATTATTCAATTCACCGTAGCATAATTTTTGTATTCCCTCCTTGGGAGAACAGAGAAATCCACCTGATTTAGACCACTCCTAAGCAATGAAGGCTTCCGAACATTTACACATCGGCTCTCACAAGACTTTTGATGCAGAAGGAAGTGTTTCTTTCATTTTCCAGATGTGGAAGCTGAGGCGTGAGGGAGGCATTGCTCAGTAATACCTAATTAGCGAGGGGAAAAACAAAACCCAGTCACCACCAGTCTCGTGCTTCAACATCCACTCATAAGTTGTTGTCTGAAAGAGGAAATGCCTAATACTTCTTATTCTTCTGTGACTAGGAGAGAGAGACTGAATTTTGTTCAGCATCCCTGGAAATGCAGACTCCCCCCAAGGACAGATTTTTTCAGCCCTCCTCCCTGAAGCTTCAGCCCTCTCAGACATCTGAGTAAAAGCCATATTTCCCAGTTAGTTCAGGACCCAAAATGCCCTTTTTTTTTCCAATCTGGTCCTCGGCAGCATTGGTTGTCTTGTTGCAAGACTATATCTAAAATTTCTTACTATTACTGGCAGCAATCAATATTTATAACCACTCACAGTGTTTATTTATAAAAAAATCAAATGTTCCAACCAAGAAGAGATGCTGTTATTAATATCCAGCATGATTAATAATCACATTCAGAATTGCAGGCAGGCCCACGCTGTCAGACTCATGCACTTTGCTTTTTCTAATGGCTCTGCAGGAATTCAAACCGTAATATGTTTCATGCACAGGGACAAAGACGTTTTGTCTCAGGGAAGGAGTATGTGGATGTTTTAGACTTAAAGAGCCAGTGTCGCATTCAGAGCTTCAGAAACACACCATTTTGATCCCAAGCCCACCAATCTGCCACGTCTTCCCAGTGAGGGTGTATCTCCTGATGTTGCTGAAGACCCAGATCTGAGCAGCAGATTTGCAGCTTGCTGAAAAATGTTACACCCCCTGTACATCAGGGCAGCCATCACCTGCTCTGCTTCTCTGCCACCCACTGGAAGTATCTCAGCCAGGCAAACGGGTTCACCTCTCTCTGCCTGCTGAGGCTTCTCAGCTGCCCAGGGTAAGATAAGCTCCATGGGAATGATGTTGCCCCAAATCAAGAGAAGGAAAACTCATACAGCCCTGAGCAATGCTTTCTTTCCTCCTTTGCCTGTTCCTTCAGCACTACCACAGCCACTTAAGGAGAGAAGAGGGAACATGCAAAGATGTTTTCAAGGTATCAGACATGAGGCTACTTGGCCCCACACCAAATATTAGGTGGTGAAGAAGGGCCAGGTGTTTCTGATGCAATAAGCCAGTAAGGGAGCAAAGTTCACTCCCACTCCTTAGTGCTCGGCTGTGAGAGACGATATTTGCCCACCTGTGGGTTGCACTTTTCCTGCTGCAGGAGGTAATGACAATAAAAAGAGAGGCAGTAAAGGGACAGAGTTGCAGAGAGACCAGTGCCTTGATTACTTCCTCATAGCCACTTGCCCTCTGTGTCACTACTTTATTACCAGACTGGCAAAGCAAGCCAACTGAAAAGCCAATGTGAAAATCAGCTATATATGACAGACGTTGTCTGCGCTGCTATCAAACATCCTGTTTTGCACAAATCTAGTCATGAGAACCGCAGGAGGGAAAAATAAGGAAGGAAACCTTCAGGCTTGCTATTCCAAGGCAGCTCTCAGCCAGTGCTGAGGCAGTCTCGGTACTGCAGTGTCTCTCTTCAGGGGTTATGGGACCTAGCTGAGCCCTCTGATAGACTGGGACAGCCCTCAGGTCCGTGCTGCCTTGTATCTTGGCTTTTATATTGAGCTCTGCAGAGCTTTACACGACTGCCAAATGCTCATGTGAGAGGATTGTCTGCCCCAACTCCTGTGGCCTGGTCTGTATGGGATCACCCTCAGCTTCCCATCAGTTCCCAAAAAGATCTGGTGCTGCTGAGGAACACCTGGGAACAAAGCCACCCTATGCCTGGAGGCCAGGAGGAGCAGGGCATGCACTTTTTTGGGGTCCTCTTGTGCCAGCCAGGCATGGACGGACATGGGTGGCAGAACAAGGAGGACAGGAGTGAGTGAACGCAGTTATCCTTGCAGTGCGTCCCAGGCCAAAAGCCTTACAGTTCAGATCCCACAAGCCCACAGAGTGGACTGGCCCTTCTGTCCAGACTGTCTGGCAATAATCTTGTGATTTAAATCCTGTTAGACACAAGTAAGCTGCGGGACAGTAATCCAGGGAAGAGTCGATGCAAAACCCTCCAACGTCAAGCATTGTAAACGTCCCCGATCCTCTGCTCTTCCTAGCACATCTGTATGCCAAGAACCCTCTTGTTAAGCACCTTATATTCATGTCCTACAGGGTCTAGCAAGCCTGTTGCGCTGAACAAGGAGCACCCTTTCTTTATGCATGTGCATAGGGCTTAGCACAAAAGAGCCCCACGGCCTGCCAGGCTTGCTATTGTCAAACAAATAATGGCTGCAATGAATTTTTTAGAGGGTTTAGAAACAGAAGCGGAGTAGCAGGACAACCACTGGAGACTGCTCTTGGGTTGGCACATCTTTTGCTCTTCAGAATTGCTCACACAGGGACCTGACTGAATGGGGATGAATGTGAAATGCTCCGTCTGCCAGAGGGACTTCTGGGGTTTCCAGGGGCTGAGGGGAGAAGGAAAAAAGCAGTAGGTGTAATGTCAATTTGTCAATGGAAAAAAATGATAAAATAAGCACCTTAGGTGAGGTATAGATAAATGCCTTGTGCCATTGGAAGGTACAATACAAAAGATTAATGAAATAGATGTTTGTTGTCTGAGTTTCTTTTGCACCAATAATTCTCCTAGTGCCAGTTGCCATATATTTTCCTTGATACAATCAGGAGGAAAACAGCTAATCTGACATGACAAACTCATTCTATCAGAAGTCATCACTGCTTTAAAATGTGTGTCATATGACCAAACGCCCTACTCCTCGTACAATGCACCCCACAGTAAAATTGGATGGAGCTCATCCTCAAATGCCCTGCCAAAAATACTCATAACAAAGGGCAACAAGAAAACATAATTCAAATGAGGGACATCTGTTCTCAAATGTTTGCAGATAATGACTAGATCAAGTGTCTGCATAAAGGATAATTATTTTCTGCAGATGGTTTGATACGGTATTTTAAACGTTGTAAAAAATCCTCGTCCCAGTTGCTCAGTAAAGTATGCGCGGTTTTGCTGCAAGACACCTCTTTCCTATCCTCTGCTACATTTTCTAAATGCAAAGATAACTAAAACTATAAACAATTAAGAGATAAAATGTAGGTGTTAAAGGAAAATACTCAGTTTGAACACAGACAACACACATTTTCAAGGTCTGGTCTTCCATTTCTTACATTAAACTGCTGGATACCCAAATAATTCTTGGGGTGAAGTTTTGTTAGAGCAAAATGGCAAAATAAAGCAGTTATGTGTCGTGCAAAGGGATCCCCGGCAGATTTCAGAGGGAAGGTCAGTTCCAAAAATGACGGTTATATGCTTTTTAATAGAAAATAGTTCTACCGCCTTTCTTCAAGACAGAGGGATACAAAACAACCACAACCAAGACTCGTTCTTAATAAATCACCCCTGTGACATCCCCTGGCAATACGTTACTAGCCCCAGGATAACACTACTCCATTGAAACTGTCGTTGGAGTCAGTGTGATGGCTGGAGACCAATTCATCCTCCCTGAACGAGCGGGGCCACATCCCTCTGGGATGAGAGGCCCTGGGGACCCCCAGACCCACAGCACCACAGGGCTGGGAGGGCCCTGCATGCCCCCGGCACAGTGGGGTGGAGGAAGCAGGGCAGGGGAGGAGGATGATGGCTCAAACAGCCTCTGAAAGACAGTCCTTCCTCAGAAAGATGGTGACTGCAGGGAGTCCAATGAAGTAGCCATCACTCTCCTATAACACAAATAGTTTTTAATTAATATACATGCCCAAAGCATGCGATCACCCCTAGCAGATCTGTCTCTGTGATCATCTTCACCTAAGCAGGTGCTGCTGATGGGGGGAAATCGGTGAAGAGGACATCTGCTGGACTGGAACAGCCTTTGGAAATGCTGCTCCTCAATGATTTGCACAGAAAGGACTTCTCTTTAAAACAGTTAGGATCGTTTCCATCTCAAAGAGGTGTGGTGCTGGGCTGCGGGGGTGGGCAGGTATTGTCCTGTCTGGTTTTGTGGAGCTAACAGTTGGTTGGTTATTTTTGCAATTAGAGGAACTGAGAAATGAAAAATTTTGAGTCAAAGAGGAGATTCCAGAGCACAAGGCGCAACCAGCAGTGGAAAGAATGTGGCAGGCGAAGGAGGCAGCCAGCCCATGTCCTACCTTGGGGGCCCTGACACGGAGCTCCCCTCAGGGAGCCTGTGGCATAGAATTATAGAATGGTTTGGGTTGGAAAGGACCTTAAAGATCATCTAGTTCCAAGCCCCCTGCCATGGGCAGGGACACCTTCCAGTCAACCAGGTGGCTCCAAGCCCCATCCAACCAGGCCTTGAACACCTCCAGGGACGGGGCAGCCACAACCTCTCTGGGCAACCTGTTCCAGTGTCTCACCACCCTCACGGTGAAAAATTTCTTCCTAATATCTAATCTAAATTTCCAGTCTTTCAGTTTAAAACCATTACCTCCTGTCCTACTGTTACACTCCCTGATGAAGAGTCCCTCCCCACCTTTCCTGTAGGTCCCCTTTAGGTACTGGAACACTGGCATAGCAAGAACTGAAGCGCTGAGGCCCAGTCCTGGTCACTGAAATCCCCCCAGAGGGGGAGCTGCGTAACGCTGGAGGGACCAACAGCCCCCAGCCAGGAGGAAGCCCCTCGATGGGCTCCGCTGCCCTCAGCCCCTGGGGGACGGAGGCATGCCAGGCCCCCCAAGGCCTCGAGAGCGTTAAGGGCGGCGCCCGGACTACATTTCCCAGCATGCCCCGTGGGGCAGTCGGGCGGGGCGGAGAAGGCGGGGGGCCGCTTCCGGGTTGGCGGCTGGCGGCCGCCAGCGCCGTGTGTTTACTTCCGGCCGCCCCAGTGCGCGAGTGTCAGGCTGAGGAGGGGACCCAGCGGCCGCCCCGCCCGCGTCGCCCAGCCGGAGCCGGGCAGCGGCGGAGGGAGGGAGGGAGGGAGCGAGCGACCGGCCGACCGGCCAGGGGAGGAGCAGCCCGCGCCCGCAGCGGCGGCCCCCATGAGCGGGCGGTGAGCGGCGAGGCGGCGGCGGGAGCTTCCCGGCGCGGCGGGGACCCAGCCATGGACTGGCTCATGGGGTGAGTGGGGGGCCGGCGCCCGCCGGAGCGGCTACCGCCTGGGCGGGTTTCCCCGCTCCTGGGCAGCCGTTGGGGCAGCCGTTGGGCGCGCGAGGGGCGCCCCGCGGGCGGCGCAAATGACTAATCAGTTATCCGCCGTGGAGGTGACAAGCGGTGTCCTGCGGTGACAGCGAGAGGAAGCCTTAGAGAAGGCGACAGGACCGCGCAGAGGCTGCCCTCGAGGGGAGGAAGAGGTGCAGGGGAGCCCTTGCCTTGTCCCGAGCGGTCGCTCTCTGAGAAAAGTAACTCTTCCTTCCTTTTTTGGTTTTTTTTTTTTTTTTTTTTTTTAGGGAGGTCAGGCGTTGCGGGTCTCCGTGCTTCTTATCGGTACGGTTTGGGGCTAATACCTCTGCGACAGAACGTCGCTTTAACCCGAAAGGCTTGCCAAGGTTTAAATGGCTTTCTGTGGAGAGGAAGAAGAGACCTCGGCAGAGATTAAAGCCAAATCAGAGCCACGCCAGGGGGCTTGGATAGTCTGGTATTAATAGTGCTAATTACATAGGGACAGAAGGTAGAATGCGCTTTGCTGTTGGTTTTACGTCCGAAAACCTCAGTGTGGGAGTGGGAGATGCAGTTGATGGGAGTGACCTGATATGCTACCAGTATCCCAAGCAAGATAAACTTGGTTACTTCTTGCATGGATTGTGCTGGCGACCTACACTCAGGTGAACTGTGAATAATTATGCTTCAAAATCACATGAGCAGTAGGTCTATGCTTCAGCAAAATCAGTACTGCAGTGATAACTTGCTGCCCTTAGTTTCTCCTTTATAGGAGTTTCATCCGGTTCCTGAATGTGATCTTTACCGTTTAAGTTTCCTCCTTTTCTAATGTGATGCGCCTAGAATGCAAAATAAACTATTTTGTTGCAGTTGCTAGATGTGGTGTATTAGAAGGATCACTTGTGTGTGCGATGCTTTTAGTCTGCAGCTGAACTGTTTGATGGTGAAAGCATGGCACTTGTTACTTACCTTCAAACTAGATATGGCCGACTCTTGAGCCAGTTGTCAATACTTATGCTTTGCTATAAGTTTGACCCCTCAGTCTGATGGAGTGAATGCTGAATATCTGTGGGGTAGATATTGATGGGTGGCTTTTCCCTCCAGCAGGCTGAGTGGTGGAAATGCAGTATTTGTGGCACGTGAAGGGCATGTGGCATATGCCACAAACTGCAACGCTTGCGTCTTTTAAGTCAGAGGGATGCACTCTATTATTACATGGTCTTAATGAAAATATACAAAATGAGCTTGTTTTGATTTGTTTCGTAACAACCACAAAGCAGAGGTGGTCTGTTATATTTACTTTGTAAAAAGTAAAAGCTGAAGTGTCAAAGTGACACTGTAATTACAAGAAAAGTCAAACCCAGGACTCATGCAAGACATTTGGATGACTCAAAATGCCTCATTTGTGCAGTTGTGCTTATTTTGTGTGAATTTTTTTGTAAAGCAGAAAAGAATCAAAGTTTAGTTTAGCCAAACTTTTGATATGTTAAAATGCCCCTTTTCTTGTGAAAAATATTTTGGGCTTTTTGAAGTTGCTATGAAAAAATTGGCATTTGTTCTGTATTTTTTTTTTTTTTTTACCCGAAGTGGGTGGATCTGTCCATGTGTGGAAAAAGACTTGCCTGTTTTCCCCATTGTAATGGGACTGGATCCTGAGTCATTTGTGTGTTACTTGCTTGTTCTCAGCTATTTCCTGATACGTTTCTCGCCTGACCAAACCCATTATTGTCCCACTGATGCTCTTAATGTTTTCTCCTTTAAAACTTTGCAAGTTCTATTTGTGAATATTGGAGAGGGTTATGGCAGGAAGGGTGAGCATTGATATTTTGAAGGGGGAACGGGTAGAAGGCCTGAGGGACCTTTTCTTATTCTGTCCAAGTTATGGCTGCTGTTAGCAACTACGTGTATAAATGAAAACATCCTTCTTGCTTGTTTGTTGAAAAGAAACTGAGGACGTTCATCTGCCAGGGCAAAAGTTTGGGTAATGTCACTCAGCCTTTCTTTCAGTGAAAACTTCAGCTGTTTGCATCTCTTGTGTGAGAAGGGAAGGGCTGCAGAAAAAACCTGCAGAAATAGTAGGAAAACAAGTCACTCTCATTAACCAAACCGTCAGTTTCTGTCTGTGTCTTGGGCCTCTGGAGAGCAAATTGTATTGGTCTGCTTCTTGGTGCTGTCACTCTTTCCCAAATGAGCGTCACCACTAAGAAAAGTACCGTGATCTTTCTTATTCCTAACTGCTTTGGTAACATGTTGATTTGCAGTTACTGTTTTCTATATACTTGCTCACAAGAACCTTTCTTGTATGTCTCGCGTTAGTGGTTGTGTGTTCTTAACATTTGGTATGAGAAACAACTTCTGTCTTTTAACTTTGTATGCCTGAGAAATTAACCTCAAGTGCAAGTGTGTTAAATTAGGCAGCAGTAACAGTTGCTTCTGTTCTAGATCTCTACCCTTCAAGCTCGTGTTGCATTTGTCTGTAGACAATTTAGACTTAGATCTGCTTTATTCCTTGCTGGTCCTCCCCTTCACTTGTGGATTCTTGGAAAGCGGGGGGTGGATAAGTTCTAATCATACCAAAAAGGGCAGCAGCCCAAGTGTCTCCGATCGCCTCAGAGTGCTTAATATACAAAAAATGGAAGCTGAAGCTTATAAACAATAGTGAATTTATTACGGATTAACAAACAGCTATAGGCTTATGTGGTCACACAGCAAAACTTCTCTGGATGCTGCCTTCTGTTCAGTCAAGTGTTTCAAAATCCATCCAAGTCCTAGGGAAGAAAGCTGAAAAAAAAATGGGCTGCTGGCATGTTACAGTGCGCAGCCCAAAGGCTCTTCTGTGGTTGGTTGGTATCTTTTACCCTTCGACTGAACATAAGCCTTAATACTGATATTGGTGGAAGACTGTGGTTTCTTCAGTGCATTCTCTCTATTTTTAAAAAAAAAAAGGCCATTTTAAGCTTTTTTTGTTGTACATAGGATATATTTTCAGTGCAATTTTGACTAGAGATCAGTGGAGCTTAGTTGCTTTGGTCACCAACACATGACAGAGATCTACATTACCCTCTTTGGAAGAGATTACAAACTTTTGTGTTTGAAATAGCATTGATCTGCTCTTGAAGTTCAAAGGCAGGCATTGTTCCTTCAGTTATGAAACTTGCTTTTTCATTTGCTTTAAAATTTGTAATTGAAAAGGAGTAAAACATATTAATGGTACTGGTAAACCTTACACAGTGTCAGTTATTTTTAATCTCAGCTGCAATGCCTGATGCTGTAACACATTTTTGCCTAATAGAGGAGGATTGTGAACTATTATGTAAAAAGGGGAGAGAGAAACAAATCATTTCACCAACAATTACCTGTTAAACACAAAACATAATTTGGGGCTACATCTGTACTATATACTTTGTAGCTTAGCAGGCTAATAGGCATTTATAATCGAAACTAAGAAAACTGAAACAGTTTAACACAGTTGTGATGGCAAAACACCTCTGTAGATGCATCTTAAACTGGGAAAAAAACCTACTTCTCCAGAAATATGCTGGAGAGCCTTGTACAGGCTACTTGAAAAGCCTTCAGCATGTAGACCAGCCCCTATAAAAAAGGACCTTGGTGGGGGGAGATCATTCATTTTTTTTTTTTTTTTTTTTTGGAAGAAAGCTTCTCTTTCCATAAACTGGTGGCATTCCCTCTTTACTCTTACCTCAACACCTCTGGGCACAAGAAAAACTCTACATCCTTCAGAAGTGAAATGCTACTTCTAAATTCTTCAATTAAGATTATTTTCTGTTGAATGTGTAGCGATATTTTTCCCTGTAGCAGGAGACTATGTTATTCCAGGATCAGTGTAAGCTTCTCTTGTACTTGTGAGCTGCGGTGTCCAGTCCTTTCACTTCTGGTACCAGTGCCCTTATCCATATGGCTTGATTTCAGTGTGGTACTAAGGACTCTCTTTCTGAAGGAAGACCGCAGCATGTAGCGGCTTGTTAAAAATAAAATTTTAGATGCAAAACTTCTGTTGTGTAATAAAGCTTCTTTCTTCTGGACAACAGGGTGTCTAGCTCTTGGAGGGGGTGATTTATGTCAGTAAGAAATAAGTTATGGGAGCATGTTAACTTCACACAAGTGTATTATCTCTCTGCCTTTCTGTGCCTTATAGTGACTTGACAATGATTCACAGCTCCTTCTCCCAGACTTAATTAGAGTGTAAGTGAAGTAAAAGAGAAGGGGCTGTGTGCACTAGGGATTCCTCCTGTCTTTAGATTTTAAGTTGTAGACCTTGCACCATCCAATGCTTGATTACCTCTTCTTTCATGTGTTGCCCTGATGACTTAGAAAAGAGGGCCTAAAAATGATTGAAGGCTATCTTCTTCTCATATCCCACATCTTCAGCTTTGAGGACAGTTAGAAAAGCAACTGGCGTAGAAAGATGAGGAAAATACAGATGGCAGAAGAAAGAAGCAAACTCCTGATCAGAATATCTGTGCCTGAAGATAGCACAGATGAGTTTGGTTCTACTCAGGTGCTCTGTGATCTGCAAGATAGAGCAAACAGCTACAGCTGTAAACTGAAGAAGGTCTAATTTGATGAAATAGCCTTCACACAAGTTTTATTTTGTAATGTCAATTAATTCATTATAAATACCACATATATACACTGCCTTGCACAGCCTTCGTCTGACCAGGACAGGTAGTTGGAAAGTATGTTGTATTGAAACAGCACAGTAACTATGCAAATCCAGTCTTTTCAAGTATATGCTATACTGATGATTTTTAACAAACAGAAGGCCTGTCTGTCATGCATTTATTTTATTTAGCTATAACTGTCAGAGACTTAAAATATAGCTAGCAGGTTTTCCACCTGTTTTGGATACAGAATTTTGCCACATAATCCCAGCAGTGATTTTGAAGGCTAGAAGAAAAGTCACACATACAGCTATTTTGCTGTCTTCCATTCTGCATTTATGGAAGTGTCTTTAAGAAATTTCCTCATAAGGCCTTAAGACGCTGTCCAGTTCAAGATATGCTGTGGTGAAATATGAGTAATATTGTTATGCAGAGAAATCCTAGCCTTGAGCTAGAACAACTAAGGACTAGATGTTAAAAAAGCACACGTGTTCTAGTTCTGAGTCAGTAAAAATCCAATATGCTAATTTTTCAGCTGTTAGACTAAATCTTTGTTGCTTTTGAACAGGATGCACTGTCATAGAATCTTAGAATATCTCAAGTTGGAAGGGACCCATAAGGATCATCATGTCCATTAATTGTAAGGAATGCATCTTGTAGTGGGAACAGTGAGAAATTACGCAGCATACTTATCTGTCAGCTTGGCTGGTGCATAATACAGTTGAACCAAGAAGAGTACTGCTGTCTTTGCCTATCAGACCTTTATAGAAAAAGGTAGCTAATGATTTTTATTCTAGGTACTGTGCGAAGCTTCCTAATTATAGCAAATATTTCTATAAAAAGGAAGGACACTGGAAGTTCTTCAGCTGCTGTAGCCATAAGGAATGCTTTCCCCTTTCTTCCTTCAGTCATCTTCACTGAAGAAAGTCTCCTGCCTTTATAAGGGAGTTTTCCCCCTAGAAACTCTGCTGCAATGTCTCACAGCTTGCACAGTGTGTGTATTTGTTCTGTTTTTTAACTGACCTCACAACAGGTGTTTCCCTTGCGTTACATTCCCTGCAAATTCTTGGCTTCACAGGCCATTTTCCCTACTTTGAGGGAGCTGAAAATAACTCAGAACCTGTAAGCCAGACATGTCCAGTCCCGTTGGGCAGGGAAATATTCACATTTTCCTTATTTACTTCTGTTTATAGGTGTAACATCACCTGTGGGGTCCCAGGTTGTTCTCCCCAGATAAATCTAGGTCTGTCAGTTCACTGGTTACTTATGAAAATTCAATATTGCTTCATATATATGAGCAGTACCTCTGCTAAGCCAGAAGTTAGCTGTGAAAACAACTAGTACAACATAGTCCACAGGTAAAAGAATACCTCCATTAAATATTAACTTGTAATATTCATTAGTATAGTAGTGGAAGGGTGCTATTAGTTTGAAACGTGAGTTTCCAGGGCTATCGTAGTCGTAGAAAAGGAGTCAGGACTGGATGAGAGCAATTTAAACTTCTCAGGCATCTTTTTCCCTTATCTGTCTCTGGTTCTGACAGTGCTTGGTTATATTAGTGAGATTGTCACTGTTACAGCTTTTTTGCTGTAATGCAAAACAAAAAATAACTGCAGAGCCTTGCTCCCTGTAGTGTCCTGGTATAGTTAATTATTGATTTCTTGGAGAAAATGCTGAATAAATCTTGTGTTTTGAAACCTGTGTTATTTAGCAAACCACAGAATTTGTTACCAGTTAAGCAGTTACTTTCCTTTGGTCAGTACAATGCACGTGAATGCTGGTTTGTTCTTATGCGAGCATTCTTCATCCAACAAGGATTTTATTGAGGGGCAAGAAGGAGTAGATCGATCTCAAGGTTCCTAAAGTAAAATGAACAATTACTTTCCTTAAAAAAAAAAAAAAAGAGTTGAGCATTCTAAAAGTATATCAATATTCCTTCCTTGTGTCTCTGCATGTTCCTCTCTTCTCCTTTGTGCTAGCGTCAGTATTGTGGAAGGCTGATAGGTTTAAATGCTCATCTGACTGAAAACTAATGTCTTTTTTTCTTCCTTTTTTCTTTTTCTTTTTTCCTCTCCTAAGGTTAGTTTTCAGCTAAATGAGCTCCTATAGCCTATTTGTGTAGCTACATGAATAACGGTAATAGCATTATTGAGCTGGTGAGAATGTAAAGTTTAGGGACCACTCTTTTTGTTGGTAGCAAGGACTTAAATCAATTGAATGTAATCATGTAGTAATGTGATTATTAGTGCTAATTACTCTGCAAAGAATTAGTGATTTTCTGATGATGTATCCTGTGTCTTGAACTGTTTGGAAGAGCTGCAGAATATCTGAAAATAGGAGATGCTATGACTAGGCTGGTATCTTGGAGCAGGTAATGGCCTGAGAGCACTGTCGGAGTTGCTGTCCTACTGCATTACATTCAGTTTATGGCTAAACTATAAATATACTCTCAGTGAACTGGATATTTATTAATAAGTCAGAATTTGTAATTTGCTCTAAATCAGGTGTCATCTACCTGAGAAAAGTGCTAGCTCTGTCCTGGTGTGAATGTGAAGGTATTTTGGATGCCTGGCTGAATCCAGCAGTCTGATTCAAGAGAGTTTTCAGGAAGCTTGGTTCACGCATGATGGCCTACATAGCTTTGCCATATTTCACTGGCAGTTTCCATCTGTTACATCTACTGGATGTGGGCCCAGAGCAAGCATACTTGAAAGAGTAAAATTAATAAGAGACTGCAATTTTTAGATAGCTGTGTATACAAGTTTGAACTTGGTGTTGTCAGATCTGCATATTCTGCAATCATTGCTGACCTATTAAACAACTTTAATGTTTGTCTCTGCTAGTGGAATGCTATTGAAGTAATCTTGTGCATCATTTTTAACCCATGTTTAGCCTTCTACAATCAGTGATAAGGTTGTGAAACTTACTTGCTCCGTTCAGTTTCTAAATGCCCTCCTTAGCAATCTTTTCACCCATCTTATTATGCAGTAAAAAAATTCAATTAGGCTGTGTCCTTTACTGTACTAAGCTTTACAGTGAATTAATGTGGGTTTTTTAAAATTTATTTTTGCAATCATGTTGTTTATAACATTACTGGAAACTGTTATATCAGTGAGACTACTTAAGGAAGAGCTGTTGCTTCATGACTTTGTTCCAGCGCTTCAAACAGTGCCACTCTAGGACCTTCCCTGCTCCTGAGGCAGTGTGCAATAATTCTGAAGAATTTAATTTTGGAGTTAGGATGATGAGAGTAACTGTAAATCGGTGAACAGCAGTACTATAATTTTAGCATTTGGAGGGTAAAAATTGTCAGTTCTGTCTGTAGTCGGTTTCTCTTTATTCTGCCAGCCAAGAGAAACTGGTCAGGGTGCAAGTTCTTCGCGTAATCCACAAGGCTCTGTTTCTGACTGTGGAAAAAGAGCATTGAACACACATTAGAATTTAGATACAATTTTCAAGGTCCTGAAGAATGTCAGAAATTAAACTGGAATAAAAACAGGAATGACTGTCATAGATCAAATTCCTTCTTACTCTGAAAATTCAAAGAGTAAATCCATTAAGCTAGAATGTAAGCAAGCAGAAAACTGTATTTTTAACAAGCATCTTATGGGGTTTGGTGGTTAGGGCAAACTCAAAATGATCCAGGTCTGTTAACTTGAGCCCTTCAGGATATACCTGAATACCTTTTTTTTTTTTGTCTTTTTTCTTTCTTCACTGCTCAGGGTGTTAACTGAATTTTTTTTATCATCAGTGTTCAGTGACTGGATCACTGCTGTCCCTTCTCTACAATGAAATGTGTAAATAGTTGGGACTTTTACCTGAGAAGTTTCCTAGTATTTATACATAAAGCACAGAATTTGTGTGAAACAGGTTGCATAGAGGAGACCTCAAGACTGTTTTGGGTTTTTTTTAACGGCTTTATTTTACAGCCTTAATATTTCTTCAGTCTAGAATTTCCTAATTTAGAGAACTTATTTCTTTTGTATGGTTCTTCATAGAACAGCAGGGAGTTGTTCAGGAAAGGCTTTGTTCCATATACTGTATCTTAACAGGTTATGCAAAACTGGATAGAGACGTTTTTTTACAAGGAGGTGTTTTGTGTCTACTTTGCAGATGGTCTCGGGTTACAGAATTAACTCTGTGGTTTCAAGTTTGTGTCAGGTGTGATAAATGATAAATAGCTTGCTTTTCAGTCAGTCTTCTCTCTGATGATATGGGGGTGTTGCTGGAATTCCAGTCTGTAACTTTCATGATTGTCATGTCTAATGAAGTGTTAGCGTGTGACTGCTTTCCATCAGATATAGAAAGGGACAGAGTTTGTAGTGAGGGCTAATAACTTTTATTAGACCAACAAATGTACTTGAGGAAGAAAGAAAAACTTCTGGGCCTACTCGTATCTCTCGCTTATGTTAATAGACTGTCTTGAACAAAACCACGTTAGTACTACAGCTTCGTGTCAGTCGGATAAATCTCACTGGCTGATTTAGCAGGGGGCAGTAGCTTTTTAAGGAGATGACCAGCATACATTCAAAAAGCCACTGGTGGGAACTGGTCTTGCTATTTAGGGTATTCTGAATCCCTTCTAGGAAAGGAAAGAGATTAGAAAGGGGAGTATTTGCTGGTTCTGGTCTAGGGTATCCAGATCCTCAGATATACCTAATCCCTTCCAATGTTGTCTTGTCTTTTGTTCTGTGAGCCAGCCTTTCTTGGTTCATTTGTAGTTTCTGGTTGGGGTGCATGTGCTCACCTGCAGTTCTGACGTATTGATGGTTCTCGTCTGTGTCTCCCATTTGTTGTGGCCAGATAGTGCCATTTTTTGAATTAGCTGATTTTTGAGGTTTGGAAGAAATCTGATTGGCAAGAGATGGACAGAAGAAATAGCGAAGGGGATACTTCAGCCTAATGACTATCAATGGTGGTTTTTTTGTTCAGTTCTTGTTTTAATCTTGTAAAGTAGAGGGTCTGTTGGATGCCCCTCTACTGCTTGATTTTTCAGGCATTAAGGAGTATTGTTTCTTCTGAACAGTATTCCTGGATGGCCATCTAACAGTAGTTGTTCTTTTTGTGTCCCTTCCTCACTTGATTATTGTGGTGCTGTTGGTTATAAACAATTCTTGAAGACTAACCTGAAATTTCAGTTTTTTTCAGATGTATTTATGAATATTTCTTATTAGGCATATAATAGGCTTTTACCATGGTTTATGGCATAGCACAGGTTTTAGCTTTGAGTTGTGGGTGCTATTCAAAATGCTGAATTTGGTGATTTGCATTCTTATAACCCTAGAGTGTTCGTAATGAGGTTGTCTCTTTTGCCCCACCCTGCTGAATATGAAGGTACTGGCCCGAGTCACTTGAGCTTGTTGAGGCTTGAGCTGGTGAAGCAAAGTGCTATGAAAACTCATCTATGAAAGGGGAGATTCTTGTCATGTACAGCTAGGTATTTAACTGCAAGTTTATAGGCAAAGTGGTTGGTTTACTTTTGAAAGGGTGGCCTTCCTGTTTTTACACAGTACTATAAGGTGGTGGGTTTTGTTTTGTTGGATTCTTTTTTAGTGTTTATAAATGTTTTCCATGCTAGTTTCAGGCAGGATGTGCCCAGTTATCCACTAAAATGTAGGCAGATGTTGCTCTATGTGGTATAACTTTCCAGGTGGGCAAAATATGATTTACATGTTCACAGACTTGCATTTTCTCATTGCTGTTAATAGAATCAATGCCTCTATTTAAATCAAGTTCGTCTTGGTTTTAGCTAGAGTGACAATTTACTAGGTTGACTGGTTGGGAGTGCTTGAAATTCGTAATCTTCTTAATGGAGAAATATTTTCTGCAGTTCATGAAGGACATGCAATATAATTATACACCACCTTGCAGGACAGAATCACTTACTGGTTTGTTTTTTCAGTGGAAATGTATGTAGTCTTTTTCCTAAGTAAATAAAATAATTTAGTGGATCATTAAATTCCCATGTTTAAACATTTTATTCTGAAAAATGGGCTCTTCTTTTTCTAATTGTCAAAAATTTCTTGAGAAGGAAGGAACTTTATTATAAGGATCGTGTCATTTCAACACATAGGTTCTACTTGTTTAGGGTGTGTCAGCTCTCCGCAGTGTTTCTGAGACAAGTCAAAAAAGTAAAATAAATGGGTGTTAAATATTTCTGTGGGCATCATGAATTAAGCTAACGTGAGGGCTGCTTAACTTCTGAATGACAAGTTCCATGAAGTTTTTAGTGTGTCTTAACAGATACAATTCAGATTCATGCTTTTAACTTGATGTGACAGTCTGTGTGGAAAAGCACTCTCACAATGACAAGTGGTTAAAAAAAAATTAAAAAATATAAAAAAAATATCTTTTGGAAACAAACCTGAGAGTGTGTGTGAGAGATCACCAGGCTGATGGTCCCCAGCGTTAAGAACAGCCATTGCTGTGAGATTGAGCAGGTCGAATTTGAGCAAAGAGGAAGCAAATATAGGAAGAAGGAATGTGCTTATAAATGTAATAAAACTTTGCTAGCACATTCATTGTCACTTCCCATCTGGCTATAATAAAGGAATAATAATTATTTTCCATTATTACTAAGACCTTTATAGTTTTATAAAATACTGCACACAATAGTATCTTATGTAGGATCACTGTTTGTAATTGAACTGGAGCTGTCAAAACAAATGCACAAAACTTCAATCTGGGGAATTCCAGTGCATGCCTGACCTAAAGGAGTAATTTATCGTTCATCTAGATAAATGTCTGTGGCCTGATTCGTCACATTTTGCAAATAGATGCCTGCAACATGCTACCCAGGTATCACAGTATGCTGGTTTTGTGTCTGGCTGTTGTGACTTTTCAGTTGCCTGTAGCTGCAAATGTTATAGCCTGCCCTTTAATCCCTAGGCTAATAGTTCTTGTCCCATGGTTTGTATGTAATATTTTCTTCTACTTGTGGACTTAGCACACTTTTATTATAAGGTGTGGATGTGGCTTGTTTGGGTCTGTGACTTTATGAAGGTTCTAGCCCTAGTTATGCCAAAAGTCAGCGTATGCAATTTGATGGTATCACAAGTCAGGCAAAAGATACTTTTGCTCAGTCTCAAGGGCTAAGACGGAGAAACACTAATGTCTTCTGAATGATGTGAGATTTGAACTTGAGGGTACCTAATTACCATATCAGTGCACCCTTTGTGGATTGCACAGTACCCAAGTGGGAGAGAACATTTGCTTTCTGCAGGGCTTGATTTGATAGTGCCATGGGAAAGGAAATACGATTAGGCTGAAATGTGTAACTTTGTGCAAAGTTGTGTCTTGTGCCGTTTCCTTTGAAACTAGAGTTTAGTAACTGCTCCATGTTTGCTGCTCTTATTATATCAGTCAAATACTCTAGAAGTCAAACTAGACATCTGTTAAATGAGCTACGAAAAAGTACACAAGGCTTGGAGGAGGTCAAAGGCTGTTGTAATGGGGGAGCCAGACTGCATGTGCAAACCAAATCCACCCAGGGCTTTTCGTTCCTAGCAAAGTGAAATCTGAAGATAGTACTTCTTTTCCCCCATTCTTCTTAATTCTGCAGTCCACTGTCCTAAATCTTATGCTTTTTAAAAAAGGCACAGAAAGCTTTACTGGCGACATGGAGGGACAGTTAATTTCACCTGTTTAGTATTGCTGACCAAACAGTGAAGTAGATCTGGTTTGTATTAGCTAAAATAAGAGGGATAACGCATCCTAGCTTTGGTATTTTTTGGATGAAAAATATCGCATCATTATGAAAGGATATTGCCAAGATGAAGTTTCTCCAAGAGTCTAGCTGAAGTTGACTGCCCTCTTATCATTTTGCTAGTGTATGCCCAAGTATATGGACCTTTTATGTGCAAAAAAATCCTGAGGCAGGACCAAACAGCTGTGGGAACAACTAATCTAAATTGGATCCATGTTCCCACTGAAAGTAATAATGTGGCTGCTTACAGGAACTATCCCCATGGCTTGTTTCCGTAAGATCCCTGGAGACTAGCAATGTGGGTGGAGTGCACAGGACATGAAGTAAAAATATTGAGAGATAAACCTGTCCAAAAAGGAGTCTAATCTTCAAGGAAGACAATGGTTATCATATAGCCATGGGCTACTCATTAACTTGGGGTTGCTAAAGCAAATATTATTCTAGAGTGACAGCCAGCTACTGTTACTTACTTTTTAATCTCATTTTGTATTTGCTTCTTTGCGCCGATTTTTTTTTTTTTTATAGACTTTAGTAGTAAAATGACAATGTGAGTATCACAGCAGGCCCTGTCTCAGACCTCCAAAGAATGGATGAATTCTCCAATATGTTCTTGTTACAAAATCAAATCCAGAACTAGACTTCAATAACTACTTGTTCTGCTTCATCATGTGGAAAAGCAACAGCAAGTTCAAAAATGGAGGGAGAATAAGGTAAAAGTGGGTTTAAGGACTATTGACTCGCCAGTGTCCTTCTACAATAAAGAACAATTTTGGCATCTTGCATAACAATAGAAGGTTGGAATACTAATAAATAGGAAGAATTTTTGTATACAGCCCATAGTCGAGCGGTGAGGTTTAAATTGTATGATTCACTAAGTTAAATAATACAGTCTGTAAAGATTAACCACATTAGCAAGAGTACTAGCTAGGATAATACTGGTTTTCAGTCCATGCATCAAAGCTGAGTGGTCAGAGCCAGGAAGAAATTTCTCTTGGCATATGGCATTGGGCAATTACCTGCATTTCCAGAGATTTATGGGGTCTTCTGAAACACTTCAGTGTTGACCACTGTTAAAAATGGAATATTGGGTTTAGTAGGGTGTTGTTTTGCATTACACATGGCCCTATGATGCAGAGGTAGATATCCAGAACATATTTACATAACAGCACGGTGAGTCTTAATCTTTTCTTCTGTTTGCAACTACCTCCCCTTTCAACGTACAGGAAGTTGAACTACTTCATAAAAATCTGATTGTTATAGAAGGAAAAAAATATAACTCCCTTTTAAAATAACTTTTGTAACACTCATTTACAATATCTATTTCTTCTTACAAAAGTACTAAATGTATTAGTTGGTGATTCAATTTTAAGTTTGGAAAACTTTAAGTACTACAAATAGAATGCTTTTTCTCCAGATTTTTAAGTGAGGGCTATTTGTGCATTTGTACCCCTGTGATGTGTCTTACACAAAGATTAAAAAATTGGTATCTCTTCTTCCTTGTTTTAAATTAATATTTTGTGGATTAATGTCAACTTTTTTCAATTTATTATTCATGAAGTCAGCTGTCTTGTTGGTATATTTCACTCTTACATTTGTTTAGAGGCCTTAAATTACAACATCTGGTTCCTAAGGATGATGACATCACTCTTTTTTTCTGGTATTTGCTGTTCCCTATTGTTGAAATGTCACCTTTGGGACTGTGACTGTCATTAGACATATGTTAATCCTTGTAGTAACTTTTAATGATATTGATAATGCAATGATAATGAGGGAAAAATACGAAATTGATTCTTGGGGGAGATATTGAAATTCCATGGAATTAAAAGTATCCCAGGATGTTAATATTGAATCACGGTCGTGCTCTTCCTTTGTTACTATTTTTCAAGAGGTGAAGATACACCAGCTTTTTTTCTCCTTCCCCAGAAAGAAGTAAGAATTAAGATGGAGTCTGTTTTGACATCGGCAAGAATAGAATGTACATTTGGAAACGAGACCATTTGATTATATATATGAGTTGTATTATTGATCTGCTGTTGGTTTTCTAATCTGTACTTGCTTATTTTATTATAGCTCTTTTTCAAAAACAAGTATCTACTTGGATCGGGGATGTGTTTTCAGAGATGCCAGATGGTACATTGGCCTTGGTCGTCTTGAATCTGCAGTGCTTCCTGAACAATTTAAATACTTAGAACTTGCATACTCTTGGTTATTCTGAGCTGAAGCTTCTGAAGTTTTAACAAACTTTTGTCACAATCCGAAGGGTTGGTTTCAGTCTATGGTAATTTTTTGTGATTTTTTAATTAAAAATATTCCAATATAATGTTAATGTTTAAGCACAATTTGCTAATTATAATCCTTTAGTAGGAATTACTTTAACATCTGGAAATATGAAACGAAAAGATCATCGATCGAATGTTCTTTCCCTAAATGTAATTGCCACTAAAGATTATGTAAATGCTAAAGTGAATTTTCTCTCCCCTAAAATGCTAATGGTGAGGATCCTTGATAGAAAAGAATGATTACTTTTTTTTTTTTTGTCTCATTATGTGAGTGCTTTACTTGTTGGTGTTTTTGGTTTTGGGGCTGTTCTTTTTGCGTATGCACAAGAGAGATCTCAGCATGCGATCTAAATACACTTTGTGTTTTTAAAGTTTTACAGTTAGCAAGGTGCTAGCCTAATAATCCTAGCTTTATTTATCTAGTATAAATACAGGGGGAAAGTCTTGATCAGGGGACATATAAATAGAATCTAAGTATGTAGATGAAGAAAATACGATTCTGTTGGGTACTGCAAGGAGTAATATATAACCAAGCCAGTTCAAACAGCTGATCGGTTGAATGCTGCCTCTCGTTTGTTGAGAGATTTGTTGCTGAGAATAAATCAGGTTTGTGTAGTGACTGGAAATGATCTTTTTATATTCCTTGGAACTGTTTTCTCTTCAGGCTTTTGAAAACTCCCTGCTTTTCCCTGGCTTCGTTCTTTAGTAGGTGTTAAATCAAATTGGTGCAAAACCATTGCATACACATTGTTGTCCATGTAGATTTTCTGAGAATTCGCATTGGTTTAGCTAACTCAGTTTAAAAGATAACTAAAGTATGACAGCATCCAACATTTGAGTCTTGTACCTCAGCTCTTCCCGGTGAGATGCTGTTTCCTTAAAAATACAGTAGAACTTGATTAGTTCAGATATTACGTTCTCCAAAATCTCTTGTGGAAGATGAAGTGTGTTCACATCTAAAGGGTGACCTCATCATGTGCCAAGGGAGCAAATGAGGCTGTAGCAGCTCTTATGAGCCTTTATTATGAAAAGTCATCCAGATTTTTATAGATGCTGCATCTCCTTCATCCTTTTTTTCCTCTAGAAGGTATACCTTTTAGCAAAACAAGTCAATGAAGAAGTTGCTGATAAATTTTTTGGATAATATTGAAAATAGTTCACATAGGGAAGTGGAAGGGAAACAAAGAAAAGTTAAAAATGCAGTGCCTGCTTCCTCAGGTGCACTGTGGCAGCAGCATGTTTATAACCTCCATGGTAGACTTCAGTATGACGCATCTTGTTGAAAGAAAAGCTATATCTGGATTTTTATCATGACTGTGTCGAAGCAGGAGATACCTTTTTTATAGGGGAGAACTATTGCTTTCTGTTGCTCCAATTTCTCCCTCCTCAGTTTACTGAGGACAGCATTTTTCTTGCTACACCTTGCAACGTTAAAAAACGGAGCTGATGTATGCATGAACTAGGAATGTTTCTGAAGACTGATTATCTTAAAAAAACAAGTAATGATGTTGGTATTTTACGTTGATCTGTGTTAGGCAACGGCTGCAAGTGTTCTTAGTGGTTGGTTTAGGTGCCACAGTAAATAAATTTGTGTTCAAAAAAGGGAATGATTGTCTGTATGCCACAGTAGCCTCTGCTTGCTTTATTTCTCATTACTGTACCTATGAGGGAGATATTTTTACCCAGTATCTGACAAGTGAATACAAATTTGCTTCGTGTGTGTCATTGTCATAGCTTCTTTGTCATAGCTTTGTATTATGAGAACAAAAGAAAGCTAGGGACCCTAGTGAGAATGTTAGAGAGGGATTAACAGAGCCTTGTAGCTATGGAGTTAAGCTGGGCTTCTGTTTTCACTGCCAATGACATCTTGATTTATGCATACTGGGGATGTTTTTAAACACAGAAGCAATAGGAAGTAAGACAGTTTGCTTCTGGCCTGTGCTTCCTGCAGGGCTTCTTGGCTTTGCCTTCTGGTTAGACAACAGCATTCGGAGCATAATCTTGTTGTTCTGTCCTCTTATTGCTGTTTATTTGTTTTGCTGGTTATGTAAAGCTCTGGGCTTCAATCCGTTCTCCCTTTGCCCAAGTCTTCCTTGAAGATGTAAGTTGGGAATGTGCATGCAAAAAATCCCTTGTGCACATCCTGTTTTCAAATTGTGTTATTTCCTTCAGTCTTGTGCTCCTGCTGAGAATGTGGCTTGAAGGATGTCTTGTGCTTGCATCTGACAAAGTTGGTGAATGCTAAGGATAAAAGTGCGTATGTTCATAAATGGTGTAAGAGTTGAACAACTAGCAGGTTTTTTTTTAACTAATGGATGGATTTGTAGCTTTTTTAGAAGTATTTTGTGATGATACAGATATCTAAGTAGTCTAAATTGTGGTTCAGGGTATGTTTTTTTTTTCTCAGGGTGTGTTTCCACAAAAAAAGTTGTCTGGTAGCAGTTTGAATATTCACACTGTTTTTATGGAACAGTGTAACCACAGATAAACTTGCACAAATCCTGAAAGCAGCAGCCTGGAACAGAAATATAAACTTCTCCCTTCCTACTGCTTTATTTATTTCAAATGTGCGAATTGCTGAGGTAAGCAGGCCTGCAAAGATGAGATGAGTTATCTGTAATGTAAGCATTAACTACTGTGAAAACAAGCCTTCTTCCATTACCAAGCACTTCTGAGTGGCCTGTTGCTGGTCACTTGCTAAAAGGTGACATAATTTGCAATTCTAGTAGTGTAACAGTCTATTCCTGCCATGCTGAAATACTTTTGAAGATTTCAACATATGCTCACTGGAAATATATTCATATGATTTTGCTTATCGGTTTATTACAAAAGCAGAATGATTGATGGAAATTAAGTATTACAAAAGAAGGAGCTTTTAGAATGCATCAAAGGAGTTTTACTAGGAAGATGAGTGGTACTAACCTCTAGCCCTCTCTCATTGGTCTTTGGTATTAAATTGCTCATACAAGGTACTGATTAGGATTTTCTAGTTCAGTGAAATCATATTGTTTCATCTTCTTTTGTATGCTACTGTAAAACAACCTCTTAACCTAGTGTAGTTACAATGTTGATAAAAAGTAAAATACACCTTCATCTATGTAAAAAAACCCATATGAGTGTAGAAGCTTTCCTGGTCCTTTAAGTGCTCTAAAACAATAAGACTATTTTTTGCTACAGATACAGAGAATTTAACCATAATACTGCAGTACGGATTTCATCTTTCAGCCCTTCCATGATGTTTATATCACTCATTTCTAGAACTGTACCTAGATTGTGTACTGTACCGCCTAGAAACCGTGGTATCTCTTGGTTTTGAGCTATGCTAAAATTAGATAATTTTTTATTTCAACAGTGTTTGAGGCTGGACATACTGAATGAAATGGCAAATTTATAATGTGTAGTTTTTTATTTCATTTCTTATTTTTTTTCCTATTGGAATTTCCCCCCCTGTTTCTCCTATTGAGAATATTTTACATCATTGTACAGGAGAAATGGTGCTAATGTTTGTTTTGTCATATAATGAATAAATTTGGTTTGGAAAATTTCTCTCCCTAATTCCTATCTTTAAAGTCTTTGTTATGGTTCTAATTAGTAGGTATTAGCATATGTATCAAAATGCAGAATGTGCAAGTACTATTTGGAAAATTAAATGCTAGGTTTAGCTCATCATTTTGTATCATTTGGATTTATTTTGAACAAAACATTAGCACACTGAAGTATGAAAACTATAAAATTATGGCATAAAATCAGCATCAATAAAAATCTGTCTTGTCCATGGTTTTTCCTCTCTTAGTATCCATCAAACTGGGCAAAAAAAGGGCAATATAACAAATGTGTTGCTAGTCTTCATGACTGAGACTGGAGAAGGTATATGTGGAATTATCAATGTGGCATTGAAAATGTAAATGTTAAAGTGCATTTATAGTATATGTTGGTACCGCTACATCTGTAATAACCACAACCATAGGGCTAGAAGAGCAGGCATCAACCCCAGCAAGCTCTGGCTACATTCAATTGTGCCAAATCACTTCTACTGTGATCTTTCTTCTGTTTTTATAAAACTCTTCTGGAGGAGACAAGAAGAGAGGTATTGACTGCTTTGGAACTTCTTAATTTTGTTAGACTTGGCATAAATATCTCATGTCTGGTACCTTGTTCTGTTCACTACATGCTACTTTTCTTGATATCCTCCCCCCCCAATACGTATACTTTAAATACACATACTTTACTTTCTAGCAACAACTGAGGGATATGTAAAGGCAAGCTTGAAGACTTACCTGTGGAACCGGCCTTTAAATATATAGATGTACAAGGAGTAACAAGTCTTTATAAAAAGCACCACAGTATCCTATAACAAAAATCTTGATAACACACAAAGACAATGTATTTCATGCCATAGTTTCCTGAGCAATTTGGGCTAACTGGACTGCTGTGAGACGTGCTGTCTTCTCACTGCTCTAGCTGTTTATTGCCCTCTCTTTGCCAGCTCAAGTACTTGAGGGGTCTCATTAGGAATTGGATCCTCCTAGTGATGCAGGTCAAAATTAATGGAAAGAAAACAGCATTTCAGTTTAACTGGGATCAGTTCCTGGTCCAGTTCACTACTGCTGCACTCCCTCTGCATGGGAGAGGTGCAGAGGGACCAGAAATGATGGGGAGGGGGAATGGGATCAACTCTAATCATGGTAGTGACAGTTTGCTGGCTTAATGCATTTGTGGAACTGTGACATTAGGTGCTATGGTCTCTCTCAGAAACTCGTTATGTGCTAGACAAGGTTAAACTCTCTTTTTCCTACAAAACAGGCTAAAATAACCCGTTTTCAGTTAAGTGATATGTCCTCTGAGAAATAAGTAATTGTTCAAATGTCTGTGAAGTTGTTCCTCTCCTTTGCTACAACTGCGGATCCAATAATGTCACTGGGACAGAATATGCTTCTGTTTGGAGGAAGAAAAGTAAATTCAAATCTGATGACCATGTGTAATCAGTCAGAACGGCAAATTCAGGCTGCCCTGGTAAACAGAAGAGTAGAGAGGACAGGGCAATTGCAGAAACAAGCTGCACGTCAGCTCGCCAGGTATCCTGTTTAATTGCTGCAGATCATGCGGGGGTTTTTGGTAATGGTTTGTGCATACATGTGTGATTTTTTTTTTTATGGGGTGATGGTGGGGGAATGCTAATTATGTTGATATGTTTTAACACTTTACATAAATGTAGTTTATATAAAGCACACTTTACATAACTGTAGTTTTTAGCTGCGCCTTTCTAACTTGATTATCATTGTTGGAAGAATAGTTTGTACATCAGCTTATTTTCTGCTAAAATTAGACTAGCTCTCTTTTGTATTCAAGTTGCTTTGCTACAGCAAAGTGAATGCAAATCAGACTACTCCTGTATCGTTTCTTTTGTGTTCTGTCACCCTCTATGGTAATAGCCAGCAAAAATCTCAACTCCAAGTTTTGTGTCTCTTTTGCTGTTTTTTTTCTGCTGATATAACACTTCCTAACTGGGATGCAGTGTATCCTGGGGACACGAATGGATTCCCTTTGTTGGTAGTCAGGTGTAACCTTTTGATAAAGGATGGACTTTGATAAAACACATTGCCCATTGTTGGATGCAGCTGTGTTGCTTGAAATCCTGTTTATTGAATATGTGATTATAGAAGAATAACAGTAAATGTCCTCCCTCTTTTTTAGTGCCACAGATGGCAAACTTGTGCTGGTCAGGGGACCAAAGAGAAGTTAGGAAGTAGGATGTGCATCCTATGCCTATTGCCATGTGCTCCCAGCCAGGTATTTTGTGATGTGAAAATCCAGCATGTAACTTGAAAATACACTTTAATATGAAATGACATGAAGTTCTTGACTAAAATAAATTACAACAGAAAGTTCTTAATTCACTTTCTGTGCAAGTTGTTCTTTGTTTTGTGTGACTCACTGAAGATGACTGTAATTTTGTTTAACCTGGAGTTACCTAGCTGCTGTTCAGAGTACATTCATTCTTGTGACTCAGTGACTCAGTTAACTTTTAAAATTCCTGATTTTATGGACTTTTTTCCAGTAATATTTTTGCTTTCAGGATGCAAGGGGCAGTGTCAATACACTTGTTACAGGACCAAGCGTGCTGTGCTCAGACGCCGTGCTTTAGAGAGGTCTCCAACATATTGTGAAATGCAGCCATGTAGGTTTATCAGGAGCAGCTGTTTTTGTTCTGTGGACGGATCCATCTGGGGCAGAGGGGGGAGAGAGGGACCGCTGGTGGCTTTTAGAGATTAGCTGGTGACAGTTTTGCTTGGGACGTGTACCAAGTTTTAGCAGAGCTACTGTAACAGAGATAGGAGGTGAAAAGGGATGGTGAAAAAACCACAAGCTCTACTAATCTTTTTGTGTCAGAAGAAGCCTTCAGGATTTGGTTATCTGCATGTGGGTCTAATTGCAGCCTTGATTAGAGGAGTGCCTAACACTTCCTACTTCAGTAAAGATCTGGCTGAGCTGTTGCAGACAGCATTTGGACATAGAAGGCCTAGATGAGGAGTCAGAGCAGCTGTGTCCTTGGGCAGGCGAGAGGGAGGCTGTCCGGTTTATTGGATTACCTCTTGTCAGATCATGGCAATGCATGCTTAAATCCCTCGGGGTAGGGAGGGAGTGTTGAAGAAGGGATGGCTTATTTTAGGTAAACTGATTTAGACAGCAGTCCATTTTCTTGTTCCCTTTCTGCTGAGAAATGTGGGAGCATTTCATGAAAGGGTAACATTCAGTCTTCAAAATGTTCGCATCTGGTGTTGTGGTATTTTGCGGGCAGAAGCTGTGTAGCAGGTATGAGCTGGGCAGAGGGCCTGCAGCAGCTTGATTAGTTTCTGCACCTTTTGTTTAACTTCAGGAAGTGGTGGGTGAGTGCTTGATTTTAATGCTATTCCTACTTTCTTCCTTCTCCTCTCATCCCATTCCCTAAGCTTATGCCCGTTAAGGGTTAACAGTAAGCATTCGTTCAGCTTACTGTTGCCTTTTGTATTAAAGGGTAACTGTGAAATCTTTCCAAACTGAAAGAGCAATGAAATATTTCTGGGTTTAATTCTTGGCTGTTGGAACCTCATGTATTTGGAGAAAGTGATACGGGGTTTGTGGGATCTTTACCACTCTTATAGTGTATTATATACTTACTACTATGCTCAGGTCTCCTGTCAGTTTCTTAATATATGAAGCAAATGCTTTGCTCTCCAACTGAGCAAAAGGGACTCGAGAATAATGCTTTTCAAACAAGTACCGTATTTTGTTTGATTATCTTTGTTGGAAGGGACCACTTTCATGTCAGAGTGTGGTTCTGTACTGTCTCTTGCCATGCTTGGATAACTTCCAGTTGCTACACAGGAATGGATTCCCCTTTCTTGGAGAGGAAGGTCTCCTGTCTTTTGCAGCTTAGATCCTGCTGATTTTGGTCTGATTGATCTGAGTTTGGGACCATTAGTTAGACAGAAGAGGCAAATCAGCAAATACAATCTCTTCAGAGGAAAGCATGCAATGTTTGAATTGCACAGGAGACATAGAACAACTGTGTTATAAATGAGTAAGAACTTGTCCTGTGCATATCCTCTATATGGCTGTGACAGTCAACTTGGAGTCCAGAGTTTTGCAAGTGATACAGCTGGAGTTCTTAATCTCGTCCTTTAAGCATAATGGGTACTTGCTTGAAAATGCTTTTAAGTAGCATTTTTCACTCCCTCAGAGCACAGTCATACAAAAAGGCTGATTTAGGCTGTGGTGCCACTGAGGAAAAGGAGGATGGGATTTTCCTGAATCAGTTCTGCCACTAGCGGAATATTGCTGCTTGGTTAGTTTGTCATCTTGAGGACACTGCAAGATGCTGCACCAACAATTTGTGTCTGCACTTAGTGGGGGGCAAGAAATTTGTGGAATGAGGGAGAGAATTAATGGGGGGTAAAGAGACACAGGCAGCTTTTTAATGTTGATAATAACAAACTGATTGTCATTTGTAGAGAATGGTAATTAGTAAATCAGCTATGACTGAACAGTCCCTGATATAAACATAAACCTATAAAGTTTTGGAAGCTGTTTGGAAGGGCTTTGTACAACATCACTAAATGAAGAGGCTGATAGCACTTGGGCGATTCTTTAATGAAAACTTCATTGAAAAATTTGGAAGTACTTTGAACAAGTGATCTGCGTGGGTTTGAGTACTTAGGGGTGAGATGTGCTATATCCAGCTCTCACCTGTTTCTTAAAATCAAGGCTTATAAAGTCCTGTAGTTGAATTGTAAACTTTACAGGTTTTTTCCCTCCTCGCTGTAGTGTGCTCTACTCAGTGTAATTGGGAACATTTTACAATGGTAATGAACTTGGCAAGAGGAGAGCGCTTTGCCTACTGCCAGAGTAAAGCAAATAAACAAATAAGGAAAACAAAAGAAGATCCTTCCCTGTCCCCTCGGCGGGTTGCAGGAGCGGCTGGCACCGCTGGCCATGCTGGCGGAAGGGTGGAATGTCCTGCCGTGCATTCCAGGCAGATGGCCTGGACCCCAGCCACCCCAGCAGAGCAGAAAATACCACACTCTAAGCCATGCCACTTGTGATTTAGTTGGAACCGAAGCTAACTTTAAAAAATAGTGCATCATCAATTAAAACTGTTTTTCTGTGTTTCCAAAAATTACACAACGGTTTTGGTCTCCTCTTGTTTGCTAAGGAGAAGCTGAATTCTTCCATCAGACAAACAAATGTTAGTGGGATCGTCATCTTAAGGATAACATCTTTCCATTTTGGGGCACCTTGCTGCTAAGAAAGTCACAGAATCCCCATCTGAAGAGAGCACGGACATCACCTGAAGAGAGTAATCTTTCTGTAGTCACCTCTTCTGGTTCTCAGCAAAGTGTTTGCCTTCTGCTTTCAAGAATGATGAAATAATGCTTCCCAAGTAGCAAATACCTGTTTCTCAGGAGCATTTGGGACAGGTGGTTGTATATATATAGTTGTGATGATCCGTACTAACTCCTGATAAAAAGTAAATACACCTTGTAGTACTTTTACAGAAACTTGCGCTCCAAACTCTGAACTGGGATCTGAGTATTTTAAGTATTAAGATTGACTGCAGAAGAAATGTGCAGGTTCTTGCAAGACTAGGTACTCATCTGAGCTAATCTTGCACTTTGCTGTCTGTATAGCACTGACTACAATAACAGCTTCTTCGATAACAGCGGGTAGCATGAGAGTTTCCTGTGGCTTACTTATTGTTTTATCAGTCACCATTAAGGAAGCAAAACACCGTAACCTTAATTGAAGGATACAATAATGATGCTTTGTAGTTATTTAGCAGGCAAAATCTGACACCATTAAGGAAGTAGAACACCCTGTCCTTAATTGAAGGATATGATAATGATGCTTTGTAGCCGTTTAGTAGGCAAAATCTGTGATTAGCGTCACGTATTGTTTTAGAATCTGGATAAGGAGTAGCTAATGTTTGTAGGATGAAATAATTTTAGGAAGAACATGGAAAATTACTTCACCTAATTCTACAGTGCAGTCTTTACAATGTGAAACGCAGGCTGGTAGTGATGTTTGGTAAGAAATCATTCCTCATAACTGATGGAAGTATAAAAGCTGGGGTATGGGTTCCACTAAGCGTTTAATTACTGTGATGATAGTGCTGTTCAGAAAACTAAGTTCAAGTGGTCTGTTTCCAGCAAAATATTTCAAGAATGCTATGCAAATCCATGTATTAGAATAACAAAGCGTAAATCAGATTGTCTTGCTAGAGGCTGATGAAAGCCAGTGCTACCTAGACAGTCATTGAAAGCCTTGTGAAACACAGAGCACCAGTGTGCCGGTACCTACCATCTGCATGTCCCAGGTGCAAGAATGCAGAGGGAAAGGGGAAACTTCAATATTATTTGGCTTGCAAGATTGCACTGTGGCCTGATGCATTGGTTCATGGGGACTGTGCCGCTATGAAAGAACATAACTGTCAGCTGGAGGTATTTCCTTGTGATGAAAACAGCCAGGATGAGTGTCTTTTGTTGCCCTACCACAGTGCAGGTGAGTGCATGGTAGTTACTGCTGCATTAATTTCACACTAAAAATGAAAATGCAAAAAACCCATCTCCAAAAACAGCAGTACATTATAAGATTTGGTGTGTTGCTTCTCCAATATTTGTACTTCAACCTGCATCTCTCAAATTCTTACTGATAACACTTTACAAACCTTCACAAGACTAATTTGTACAGATCAGTACAAGTACTGATCAGTTTGCTTTGCTTTTACATAAACATGGTTCAGTTGTACAAGTTTCATGCTAATGTTGGCTACGACTCTGCTAGGCCTCTAATTTACTATGAAATGTTTTTTCCTCAGTTTAACATTGCTTTCAGATACAAACAAGAGGACAAATTACTTGCAGTGCCAGATAAATGTGTGCTTGGCTGTCTGATGAAAAACTATCTCTTTCATTTTTTTTCTTCTGCATATATTTCATAATGTCTGTTCTAAAATGTCCAAAGGCAATTACCAAAACCAAATCAATGCTGGATAATTATAAGAGAAATGTACTGCCTGGAGCCGCTTATTCTAATATCACCTTCCTACTAACTACAATTAGAGGAAAAAAAATTACATTAGTCACTTGAAAAGGGCAGCAATCCCTGTTTTAACAAGCTGTGTAGCTTTTTTTTCACTGTTCTCAGCATCCCTTTGCCTGCTTGGTCAGGCTCAAGGGAGAAACCTGGAAGTAAACTGTGCATTGTGTTATGAATTATTGTTTCTTCATTAGCCAGCATTCTTCACCAGGATTTATAATTATGGTGTGGTGAATTCTGTTAACTAATGAATTTTAGAGTCTGTTGACTTTAGCTGTCCATCTTGATGATGAATCAGTTTATTTCTTGTCCGAGTTGCTTGGGGGAACTTCTGTGCCACCAAGACCCTCCAGGAGAAACTATTCTCTGAGCTCTTTTCTTTGGGCAGAACCTGATGGCTGTGGCCATGGTGGCTGACAGCTTCAAATCGGGGTGACACCCAGTAAGCAGATGAAGCTGCCACCACCAGTACAAGCTTCATCCAGTAGCCCACGGAAGACCAGTGGTAGTGTGGCTGTCTGATTACTTCAATGATATCCTCAAGGAGTAGAGATTTTTCAGCTTTGTAGAGAAACAAACTATCCGTAAACACAAATGTAACAACATGCAATGCAGCAGTCACTAGAAAAGAGCATCTGTACGAGGATGTATGATATTCCATTCGGTTAAGGGCTGGGAGGTGTTTGTCCTCAAGCGTGCACATGTATTTGAGAGAACATAGGATGCTCCAAAATATGCTGGGGTTTTCAATGTCTTGCATAGTAAAATTTACCAGTTCATTTTCTTGAAAAACTAATGATCGAAGTTCTTGAAATAACTTGTCCATGTGAATAAGTGAAAGAGGAAGTATTTCACAACAGTATTTTCATCAGGGTTTTTTTTATAAAAATGTGTAAAATAAGTAACAAAGGAACCTCAAATATGAAAGGCTTGGGTTTGACTTTTTTTAGTTAAATGCGGGTTCCCTCTTTCAATCCTGTTCTCAAATAACTGAAAACCGAAAAAAAAAAAAATCCACACAGAAACCAAAAACCAGAGAAATAGTTCATATTCAAAATACAGAGTCTCCAAAGACCCTTCCAAAGCTGTTAGATTCTCAGATAAAGAAATGAGAAGGTGAGACACGGAGTAATATTGCTAAAAGAGAAGGACGGCTTTTTTTTTTTTTCCCCACAGCCTCATAGTCCAGTAGCTACTCAGTTGCCTTTTAGGTATTGCAACGCACCAGGGCCAGAGGGCACTGTGAAAGAGAAATAGGGAGCGCTGTTGGTGCCAGAGTGCTCTCTGACTGCAGGTAACTGCTGATTTGCAGAGTAGAAAACATAGGCAGACACGATTCCAGAAACCCATGGCATGTCTGTTGTTGGGGAAATACTGAATGTGAAAAAGCAATGAAGTGTTTTGTAGAATATTGGATAGTATTTAACTGTTTTGTTCTAACTAAACTAACCGAAAAAAACCCAACAAACATTGATGTTCCTGGAAGTCTTTGAATTCTTGGTCGTAGAACCTGAATCAGGGACAAAGCAGATATCGCATAGGTGGTAGAAAATGCAATCTGCATTTGGTTATGCTGAACATGTACCGTATACCTTTCTCAGAGAAATGAAGGCGAAAAGTTATCTAGATCTACACCCTCGCTGAATCCTTGAAGAACTATTTCTTATAAGGATGATAAAATACTTCTAAACTTGCTCCTTGCAAGTAAATTTCCTTACATTTCCAGAGGGAGGGAGGAAGAGAATTCTGCTGTGTTTGTGTTATAAATATTTGCTAGAAGCATTTATTATGAAAGGATGGTGAACAAGGTATAAAATAGTCTTTTTTTTTTTTTTTTTAGAAGCAGAGCTGCTCTTGTTTTGACTGACTGGATTTCAGATGCTCTTGCTGTGGCCACAGAGTGCTACTTTAAGACTCTGAGATCTGGATTTTTATTTTGAATTTGGCCATTAGTATGTTAGGTGACTTCAGATGCATCTCTCCAGTTCCTTTTTGGCTTTCGTTTCCCATCTCTAAAATGGTTGACTCCCAGGTGAGTCATTGAGATCTGCTGATAAAATTAATTTTAAAGGACTTAGATATGGTTATATCCTTGAGATATTTAGTCTGCATCTTATTAAGCTGGTAAGAGGGCTGGAACATTGGTAGGTATGATAAATATCTAGGTAGGCAGAGAGACAAATGAGCTTTTTCCTTTTTTTTCCCCCTACAATGACTTTTGTATTAGCACAGACTGTGGTACCAGAAAATGCAGCACGCTTTTAATGTTAAGAAAGTGATGCCACCAGTAACTCCTGGCTATGTTTGAATTTCATACTGTGTCTCTTCCCTCCTCAGTGTAATGCTGGGCTACATAGGTTGCCGTTTATTTTCAATGGGTCAGTATGCATATAGTTATCTATATGAGCTTTGCTCTCAACCTGTTGATTTTGGAGAAACTTGGTGGTTGTTGGTTCTACAGTGATTGCTAGAACACCACCTAAGTGATGGTCAATAACCTACATCTGCTCTTGTAGCAGCACTGTTGTAGGCCCGATGAAGGAGCAATAGTCAGAATAACTTAGTTTGCTAGAAAGATAACATCAATAAAATAACATCAAAAGTATGTTTTAAAAGTGGCTATTCTGTGTACACTTTGTACTCTTCAGTCTAACAGGGAATTTTTTGCTCAGGTAATAGCCTAATTTGTAGAAACGATATTGTACACAGTAGTGAAGAATCCAAGCACTCTTGGACTCCAGCTAAATGGAAAAATTAACAGCAAACCATTTGAAGAAACTAGCTGAAATTTATATACTGTACAGATGTATTTGTGTGGGTTCCTGGAAAATCATACTTTATAAATGTAATCTTTTCCCTGAAATAGCAAAAATCTAACTCTCTTTCCTAGGACATGCTGTGAAAAATGCTTATATTTTGATTAACTGGATAATAAGAAATAACTACTATTGTAGCCTGTGAAATAAGTGATAGTGGGGATGATTTTTTGAAACATAATGATTTCAGTTCAGCTTGGCTTGTTTATATATTTAAAAAAGTAAGCAAGAGTTGGCCATAGAAGTACCATTGTATTCTGTTTCTAAGTTATCTGTGAAACACTACTAAGAATTTAATATATGTCTGGCAGTACAACAAGCTGAATGAGTTCTGGCAGCACTTACAGTTGGAAGCTCTAAACAGTGTTTTGAGTACTTCGCTTTTCAGGGTAGATAAATCTCCTCCTTGCATCACATTTTCAAGGGAGCCTCTGAAAAAGGCAGTGATGCAGCAGGTTTGTCAGAGGCATAGTTTACCATTCTGTATGGCTGGGGTTTTTTTTTGCTTAGAATATCTCCAGGTCTGAGTCAGAGGGAAGGAAATGTGACACACTCAGGTCCTGTGGCTTCAGTTTAGATTTCCATCTACTTTGTTGCTCAGGATTTGAGTTTCTTATTGTTGCTTTATTGGCAATAACTATGAACCCATTTTTCACTAACAACTTTTCCACAGTAGTCTTGGGATATGCTTGTCTGACGAGAGGAGTATAGCGGCAAACACTACATTTAAAATTAGTTTAAGTCACTCGTGTTTAGTTATCTTCAGAAAATGTAGTGCTCTGATTTTCTTTAAAAACAAGTGTCTCCATCTTCACTATCAACTTTAAATCTGTAATGCATTTGCCTGCTAGATAATACATGATTTAAATGTATGTGACAGAGGGTTTTCAAGGGCGATCTCCCTCTGCTGTGGAATTCTGCATCTTCACAAGTATTTTCTGCAGTCCCTGAGAAGGTAATTCTTTGAAAGATTCCAGTATCTAAAGAAGTGCTTTCCTTCAGAAAGGACAGTGATTTCAGGCTGGGAGCTTTCTTTAAGAGGAAGGCCACCACTAATATGAAGGATCTGAAATATTCATTCATCTCTTACTGACCTATAGATGGATTATGATTCAGCTTTTTAATTTAAAGCCATCTTTCTGCTTGTCAAGTAAGAATACCACCTGATGTATGAGGTGCATCTCACTAGACCGTGAGATTTCTGCGAGAGAGAACGGAGACCTTTCTGAAGGGGAAACTCTTCTCTTGCCTCTTGCTTTGCTGCTGCCCTGTCTTTAAGCTGCTGCCCTAAATTGACAGCTGTGCAGAGCTGTATAGCTGCTTAAGATTAGCAAGTTATAAATGGTATTCTTCATAACGACCTTGGGAGGTGAATATTGTGTTTCCCAGGCATACACAGAGAAGATAGAGAGTGTTTGGCTTTGGGTCTCTTAGTGACATATTTCCAAAGGAACATTGTGCAGCCTCAAGCAAATCAAGAAGATATTCATGATGTTTACATGAAGGATGCTGCTGCTTCTGTTGCAAGTATAATTCTGGAAGTGTAATGAGAATGAGAGGAAGTGGAGGACTTCCTGCATTAGTTTTTGTGGCTGTGTGAAGGGGCTCTCTAAATTGCAGCTGGGTTGCACAACTGATAAAAGTTATGTTAGGCTCGGATAAGCCTCTTGAGATGTGAACTAATATGCCTCTCTGTGCTGCATGCATCATGGTTAAATTTTTATTAACCTGGAAGCCAGAACAACAATAATAATGGCTGAGCATGCCATTTGTCTCTGTATTTTACCTTAGGTCTGTTACTTTGCCATGAAATGTATTAGTGCCAGACTATGTCCTTAAAAATACAGTTCACTCCTTTGGGAAAAGCTTCCACAGTAAACTAAATACTTAACATGTGAGTAAAGGGTCTTCATAAGGTGGGAGGGGAAAAAAAAAAAGGGTAATGGGGGGGCCTTTAACATGATGATATATTCCCCCTTACAGGTCTGTAGGCAAGAAAGGGAGAAACACTAAATAGGAAAGGATTCATTGTATTTGGGAACAGCTTAGAATGTGTCTGGTGTGTTTAAAGGGGAGACAGATACTTACATTCCTTTCTGAAACATCCAAAATACTTTTATCTGATTTCTAGATTTTTGGGTTGCACTTAATGCTGTGCTGGATGTAACTGCCTGGTTAATGATCGTATTCAACTCTTGCACTATGGGTTTATAAACTGAATCGATACAATGTTACTAAACATATTTTATTGTCTTTTTGGCGATGACTATTGAAGTGTTAATCATGTTTATCTGGTCAATATTTTGTTTTACAATATCTTTACAGTGGCTTTAGTGAGTGTTTCTCTATTTACTCAACTTACAATGTTAGTTTTTTTTCAGCTTGTGAGTTTGCCTGTATGACTTTTTTTTTATTAAGGTCTGGGACCTTGATGAACTTTACTATAGAGCTGAAGGGTGGTGGTTTTGAGGCAAGTAAGAAAGACATTTATTAAGGTGTAATGAGAAATTAAGACTAGTTCTCTTCTGCCTTTGACTTCTGTGCTTTTGTGGGGGTGTGCTTTTGTACCCTGTACATAGCAGGGGAAGTGCTTTGGAAAGTGCAGGTTTTGGAAAGTGCTTTTTATATATCTGTGAAAGAGAAGTATTACTGTGCTGGTCAGCTGGTCAGTGAGAGAGCTTTTCAGAAATGGTAAAGCATGCCGGGTTTAATTAGCTCAGCCTTGCTGTCTGACATTGATATTTTTTTTAGGGTTTTTTTTTTTTTGCATGGTCATAATGGTCAATCAAATAATTTACAGAATCAAATACTGTAAAGATGTTAGGTGGGAAAAAAAAATCATAGGTGAAAATGGCTTGTTGCTTCTGTGTATCCTTTTATCAGAGAAAAGAATACCGTCTGAAAATCAACTTGATTTTCCTGTCATTGTGCTCTACTGTGCTGTACTGCAGGTGTGGATATCCTGTATTAAACCAGGCAAACTAAAACAGTACTGGTTCCCAGCAACCCAAAGGGTGTCTGTTTGCCTCCAATAACTGCAGTATGTTTAATATCACATATTCAAAAATAATTGAAGAGTCCTCTACTTTCAATGCAGAGTAAAATGGATTAGGTCGTTCTCTGTTAAGGATATAATGCTGACATTGCCAATTAGCTAGACACAGAAGATTTTATGACGAGAAACTGATCTTGTGGTTTAGGTTACTGTTAAAAAAAAACCAAAACAAACCCACACCAAAAAACCCAACAGAAAACTCTTTAAAAGCAGAGACCAAAGACAAGGATGGCAGTCACACTATAAAAGCTGGTCCATTATGTAACATTAGGATGAAAACCAGCAGGGAGAAGCTGAACTTCCAAGAGTCCAGCTGCTTCCCTGTGTGCAATGCTGTAGATAATGCAGGAAATAATTAATATAAACGAACATTCAAAAGAATTCTGAAATTTTGCAAGCACATAAAAAGGCTGGACATTTTAAGTTTATCATATGCATTGCAGGCCACATACTTTTACCTCTTTGTGTGTCTGTTGATATCTTTCTCAACAGTTTTACCCAGAGAAGCAAAACATAGATTTCCTTTTCTTTAAGAGGCTCATTTAGGAGTTGACCCTTCCCCACAGGCTGTATCAGGTGGGAAAACTAAGTTTTCTATCAGTTCTTCTTTGGCTGGCTTTAAGGTTTTAGTTATTCTGTCTACATAGGTGTCAAAGTTCAAAACATGGACTAGTTTGCCAGTTCAACTGCATGATTTAGAATTCTTCTATAGCATTGGGCGAGGACAACGTTCCAGAATGTCAGCCTTCTCAGGCTTCCTAAAAGAGAAATCAAAGGTCAAATAGCATGAGCATGCTAATGAAGGAGAAAAATGTTTTCTTTCCATACTTTCCTATATCAGTAGTAAATCCAGAAATACTTTCTATTACTTTTATTATAATGTCTATCTATTGCATCAATATTACTTTCCAAGGAAGTGAACTGAAACTACCATTTAGTATTTTCTCCGGATAGTTTTATTTAGGAAGCTTGTTCTGACTGACTATTTTAAATTGTAGGGGTCAAACTTTGTCACAGTATTACAAACAAGGGTTTGGGTGTTGTTTTGGTTTTTTTTTGTTTTTTTTTTTTTTTTTTAACTGCTTAACCTCCTTTGCTGGAATGGTGTTTGGTTCATGTCTTCTTTTTTTATAGTTGAGAGCTGCAGGCACTATAAATGTAACTGCACTTTGCGTGGAATCTCAGGCAAGAAGCACTAGTCAGGATACTGGCAACAGAATTATTTGGTGTCTTCAGTATCTAAATATATGAAAATGATGTAATGCATAGACTCATCATTGAGGCTCATGTAATCTGTCATTGCAGTCCACGCTTCTAACCTGGCTTCCTTTTAACAATACAGAAGAGGCCAACATGGATTAAAGGTCGGGGTATGTGTATTGCTGTCAGAGTGCATCATTGTGGCAAACTCGTGCATTTTGTTCCGTGCCCTCAGTCTCCATGGGTTGTACTTTCTGTGAAGGGTGAAGATGAATAAACTTGGTTTCGTTTTTATTATTGTAAGGTGAAACGGGAATGAATTTCTTATGGTTCCGAGCTTTCTGCCCAGTTCTTGTACTCTTGGTGAATTATCTGCCCAGAACACTCTTCTTGTAATCATATCATTTGCATGTAGTTCTCTGTATAGCCTGGCGGCCTGAGTCGGGCCTTATTTTTATGAAGTTTTTGCTGTTTTAACTATTCATGATGCAGTGGATGTGCTGAGAAGTGGATTTATAATATGCTTCTGTTGACAGACAGGTCTCTCCTGTGGTTCCTTGGAGGGATCTTTGGAATTTAATGAATTTTTATTCTATAGGATGATAAATCTAATTGAAGTTGTGGATTTAAAAAATTGCATGTCAGTTCCTGCTAGCCCTTTCATGCAAAGGATGCTTTTCTTACACTTGCAGATTAAGTGGTTCAGCAGGCATAATATCTCCCAGCCAAAGAAACTAAGCATATGGCAGCTGAAGTAAAAGACTGATAAAGCACGCTGAGGCTGCCAAGCAGAAAGATACTGCTATAGTGACAAAGCATGTGGCAGCACTCGGGGCTTTCGGGGAGATAATCTAGCTGTGATGCTTTTGATTTCTGAGGAAGAAATTGCTGGAAACATGATGCAGTTTTATCTCAACAAGACTGACTTGGACTGGGCTAGGTGTGTTCTTGCTTCTGCTGTTGCAGGAACAATTTGGCTGCATTGAAGCGCTATATATAGCCTTTCCTCCCCCCCGCCCAAAAAAAAAAAAAAAAATTACTGCTGCTTTTCTCAACTTCAGTGTGTTCCTTCAGCTCTGTGGTAATGAGGTGTACCTTTCCATAAGTGAAATGTGGTCTGTCTATTCTTGAATTAGTGATTAGTGCTGGAAGTAAACTAATCCAAACCGCCACATCAGATATTTGCACACAAGTGTACCTGAAGCAAGATAGGGGGCAAAAGGAGATTATTCAGTGAAAAATGAGAGCTCAAGATGAGTAGCCTTTTTGACAGGTTCATATGGGGGTCAAAGTGAGAACAGTGGCTTTGAAACTTTTATGTATTAGATGTCCTTTTTGGACTGAAGCTTTGATTTCATGAAGAGGAATTATCAGAGCTTAATTTAAACAAGGGATTTTCACGTGCCAGTGATGACAGATATTTTTGCTTTGGCATGCTATTTTTTTTTAAGGTCTTCACTTTGTTGTTGTTAATACACAAATGGGCTTTTGGCCTCCAATCCATACGTAGTGTTTTTGTTATCAGCAATTTTGGTCCTGCTCCATGAACTATAAAAATTAAGATACACTTCTACGTTTCTACATTTTGGAATAAAGACTGTTTGAGTGAGATGTTTTGGTGTTTTGTTTCGGGGGTTTTTTAATGTTTGGGGTTTTTTTTGTTTGTTCCTTTTAAATAAAAACTTGATAGTTTTGTCTTAAGCACTACGGCAGAAAGGTGAGGTAAATTGATTCAGGTTATTATGTACTAGGGTGGGTATATTTAGTCTCTTCTGTTTCTTCTAAAATCTATTAATAAATTTAATGTTGTTTTGTTCTGTTGTATCTGGGCTCTTTTTTTGGGTGACAGCCACCAACAGCGAAAGAGTATAGAGGACTTCGTGGAGGCTGTGAACATTTTTTTTTTTTTTTGCAGTAAAAGGCTGCCTTTTTTTATTATTATTAAAAGGGGCAAGCAGGATCTGCCTTGAACAACCTAGGATGTGTTTTTCAATTATTTTCTTTAAAAGAGAAAGTCTATCCTTCCTGCAGAAGTATTGTGTGAAGTGAGAGGCCATTCGGAATTGGAGCCCAGTGTACCTTGGAGAACAGGAAGAATAAAACATTCAGTGTAATTTGAAACAAGCACTTCTTTTAATGTGTGGAGTTTTATCATGCGCTCTAAGAAACAGATTGGAGGGGACCCTCTTCTTGCCGGTTGAGTAATTGCTCTTTCTATTTTTCCGGTGCGATCGTTTCTGAGAAGCGAAACCGAGAGCGGGCTCTGGCCGTGTGTGTGTGAGTGTGTGTGTGAGTGACAGGACGGTCGCTGCCTTTTCGGGGAGGGGAGCTGAGCGCCGGCCCGGCGGGGCGGGCGGGCCGCGGGCTCCCTCTGCAGCCCGCCGGGGCCGGTGTGCTGCCGTGAGCCGGGGTGCGTCGGGGTGACTTGGAGGGAACGGAGCCAGCCTGCGGCCGTGGAAGCTTGCTGCGACTTTGAAAATCTTCTGGTGGCTGCTGCCGGTTGGGGATTCGGGTCTGACACACAAGCTTTCCCGGCTCCCGGGCATCAGAAAACTCGCGTGCTTCTGAAGTGATGTACTTTATTTTGAGTGGCATGCTCGCATCTTTTCTACAGGTTCAGAGACCTTGCATTCAGCTAGTTCAAACATTGTTCTCCTTAATTTTCCAATCCAACGTATTGTTCAGCCAAATTACGTTTATGTTGCTAAAAGTACACCACTCTCAGATTCTGTAGAGTATTTCAGTCCTTACGTTATTCAGTGTTTCAGGTTGTTACGAATGTCTAACTGTCAAAGTGGAGCAGCTGATTGAAAATAGAAACATTGCAAGGTTTATATCAGAGAAAGTAATGTGATTACTGTTAGTAATCAATTACTAATTAAGGCATACTCATTAAATCAAAGTGTTGAATCAATATGAATATGCATGTAAGTATCTTGTGTTTACTATACAGGAGCATCTTGTGACATTGTCATGTGACTGGTGTACTGCAATGACAAAGGAAAATTTTAAATTCATTTTTCTGGGGTTATTTTTGACCACCTCACTTTCTGGTGTGTTTTTTTTTTTTTTTAGCTTGTTTATCCACTCTTGCATTGCTAGAACCATGAGCTGTGTCTGCAGTGCTTTAGGGCAGCAACTCTTTCATTTCTGGAGTCTATATATATGTGCTGGCATGGTATTATACAGAGAAGAAGGAAAACCAAAGAAAAACGAGGTACATAAATGAAGTAGAAAAATAGAATGGTATAAAAGTTGCTACAATTTTCATGGGCAGGCTCCTCTTTCAGTAGAGGGCAGTACTGGTTCAAGTTTCCTTTGAAGTCTGCTAGATGCCTAGTCATGGGCAACATAGGGTTGTGCTGTGCGGTTCTCCAGACGAGCTTTTAGGAATGGGTGAGTGCAGACGTTTGAGTTTGTTTGTAATAGATGGCTGGAGGAGGATTGTGAATAGCTTTCAGAATACCTGTGTAAAATTACTGTCAACCTAGTATCACAAGATGAAGTTCCGTTAGTCCTTTATCTATTCTTAATAGCAGGATTGCTTTATTTTTTGGTTGTCTACCACTTGACCAGATAGATTTATCTGTGATTCCCTGTTTTCCTGCTTACGAACAGAATAAGTCCAGCACACAGGAGCCAGCAAATGTGGTGAAAGCAAGACCTGCTCTGGACTGCTGCGGGTGCTGCCTGCTGGTTCAATGCAGAATGAGTATTCTATTGCCACAAAACAAAACCAGCTTCTCATTTTATTGGTGATCCCCCACTGCTTGTTTTTCTGCTGCGGTAGAATGCATTTAAAAGGCTATCTTACTGTATGACTGATGACAAAGCGTAAATGTCAAACACATTATTAGTTGTAAGCTCCTTTTGAAGTCCTTTTTCCCTCTGGACCCTATTTGTATGTTATAGGCATCGTCCACAAGGTGGAGCTTTAAGGCTCTGCAGCCGGGAATGTTTCCCTCTTGGCTAATAAGCAGAAAGATGAATGGAGTTTATGAAATCTCTTAAAACAGGTATAAAACGACCATTTGAATTCTTTTCAAGAAAGTGGGTGGGTTTTAGAAAAAACAACAGACTCAACAGTTATTTTGGACTCTTTAATGTGTCTGAATCACTGGAATTAATATTGTAAAAGAAGAAAGGAAGGATTGGAAAAAATAGTTTTCGTTACTTATTTATTCTTTTGGAATTACTGTTTTTCTGCTTCCAAACTGACTTGAAAAGTAGGCAGAACTGGATAGAGAAAAACATTATCAAAATGCTTGCTAAATCTTCATTTATTGGGAGGAGGTTTATTTTTTTTTAAAAACAGTACTACCGTAAAAGAAGAGGAGGAAACTTTAGATAACAGCTATTCTAATAGATAAAGGCAGAAAGCATTTTCCTTTCTTTTGCGCAGCTGTCTTTTCAAGAATGAGCTATGTATGCCCTTTCTCTGGAAGAGAACCTTTTTCTGTTTTTCACTTTGCCTGCCAGAAGTTGCATCTTGCTGAATTCTGGAAAGTGCTACCAATATTTCAGGCCGTGTTTCAGTAGTCGGTTATCTTGGGCTTCACACGTTTCTATGAGTATCTGAACTGTTTTACTCTATTGCCATCTTGTCGGAAATCCCCCGCTGTTAATTTTGTTGGAATGGAATTCATCATCTGCTCATTGTGCTGCTGCTGGTAAGACAATTTTATATATTAGCTAGCACAGACATGTGTGGACATGAGCTGGTACTGTGCAGGCAAAAAACTGGGAAAGAGCTTGGGGGGGGGGAAGGACGACTGCATGGGGGGTAGCAGTAGGGAGGGAGAAACCAAAGGCTTGAGTGTCTTTCCTGTCCACCTTTTCTGCCTCAGGCTAGCCTTTTATGATGATAACAAATGTTAGTAATGTATGTTATATGAAACAAAACTTGAGGACAGAAGCAGTTTACTGAGACCTCTTTACCAGTACTTTTTCCCTCTCACCTTTCTTCAGTAAACTCCTATGTTATTCTCAATATGTTTAGATCAAGAGACTTTTAGTACTTTCTGTAGGATCTATGTTACTTCGTGCTTGAGTCAAGCAGTTGCAGTTGAAGGTTGTGAAACATTTTCTCAAAGTAAATTATTTGTGTTATTTCTTTCATGCTTTGCAGATGGCAAGCTAGTAAGCAAGAGATAAGAAATTGGCTATGATTTTTCATTTTGTAGTTCAGGAGTCTCCCTAGGTTAACAAGTAGAACCTTAAGAACTTGGAACAGAAACTGCATATCAGAAACCCACTTTTTCCCTTTCTAATGTTGCTACACCCCTATCTGATCATCCTCTTCAGTTTTAGGAATATGTCAAATGTAATAAAAAGCAGTTGATCTTTATGCCTAATTATGAGTTGAGTGTCTCTGCACAGACTGACTACTACTGATTTCTAGGCTTCGTGCAGGCCAGTGGCTGAACCAGTCTGTAATGCTTCTGCATCTTACTGGATTTGCTGCAGATACAAGTTAAGAACTCTTCTTTAAACTTAATTTTCCCTCAGATGCTATCACAGTTTTTGACATGTTAAGAACTGTCTAAATTTTTTTTTGTTTGTTCCACCTCTTTATTTTTTTCAGGTATTCTTGTCATGCAATATGTTTAAGTATCAGATAGTTACTAGCTGAGTAGATGTATCTGAGTGATAGGACGAGGGGAAATGGGTTCAAGTTACGTCAGGGGAGGTTTAGATTAGATGTTAGGAAACATTTTTTCACTGAAAGGGTTATTAAACATTGGAATAGGCTGCCCAGGGAGGTGGTAGATTCACCATCCCTGGAGGTGTTTAAAAAAAGGGTAGATGGGGCACTTAGGGACATGGTTTGGAAGTGGCTCTTGTCAGGGTAGGCTAAAGGTTGGACTCGATGATCTTAAAGGTCCCTTCCAACCTCAACAATTCTATGATTCTATGATCTGTTGGTATGGAAGATGTGGTAGGCCATTTGGACAGTTTTATGAAGAGCCCTTCCCTGTAATATAGCGTTAGGTTAGATTTCTGAACCACAACCTCAAAATAGATATTTGACTTGCAAAAAATTAAAGTAATATGAGCAGGGTGTCGGGAGTGAGCTTGAAATCATGGGGCTTTTTTCTTTTTCCCATATCTTATGGGACATGTGGTTGTGTGTGGGCAAGAATTCTGCCCTTCCCTCTCACTGGTTCTGCCAACATGGATGTCCCGTTTCCAAGGAATCTCAAAGTACTCCACCCCTTCTGTTTCCTAGCACTACCAGAAAGTACTTTTATTATCTGAAATCAATTACTTTAAAATATTGTAGATGCAAGCTGTTGCATATTCCTTAAGTTTTGTAACAGTGGTTCTATAGCAGTCAGTTCCAAACTCCAATGACTGTCTATAGAGTTGGATGAAGAATTACTTATTTTCCACACAGCCTTACAGAAACAGTGATTTTAACAGGGAGTTTCAGGGTGAGTGGAGATAATAAACCTAAGGATACTGAGGGTGTATTTACTAGGGGTAAATTTTTTTTTCATATTGCACATTCCGATGACCTATTGACAAAAACACTCTCAGCAGACAGTTCAGAGGCATTCCTCTGTTGGTAACAGAATACAGTTGTCTCGGAGCAAAGATTTTCTTAGCACTTATTAGTCAAAAGATCATAGTTGCTTTATTTAAACAAACTTTGGTATGAAGATATCAAAATAGCAACCTAAACCAGATGCTTCCAGGGAATAGGCATGGGAAGGGGCTAAGTGTAGCCTAACCAGCCATAGAGAACGGAATAGGCAGTAGGTGACCAGCTGAATTCCCTTATGGTCCCTTTTCTCTGCAAGTCCTAATTTCAAAATAGAATGTGAAAGAAATGCAGCATAGCCATTTGTTTAGCTTCAAATCAGTGCGAAAAATCCCTGTGCAGCTTACCAAGAGAGAAGGGTGATACAATGAGTTTTTAGGATAACAGTGGAAAATGTTGTGACTGGGAAGATAGATGCTGTGTATAAATAAGCTGCCTGTGGCTTCAGCATCTGCTTTTTTCAAGTTTACTGATGTATAGGATTAGTGTCGCACCTTCTGTATCATCAACTTGCATTATTTTTCACGTTGCTTGTAGACCTAAATGCTCATAAAACTGAGAGACTTGCAATATAAACTTTACCCTTTTGTTCCTGCTCTTAGTGTGCTCTTGTCCTGGGCTGTGATACCGTTGCAATTAGAGTTGTTTGTGCTGAATTCCAAGATAATCCTTTGCTGCGATGCAAGGAGAACGGTCATTACACATTAAGTGCTATCTGATCTTAGCTTTAAAACCAGAATTGAAAACAGGTATGTGGAAGTAATGCTTAAGTTCCAATGCAGCGACATCTTGTATTTTCCACTACTGCGCCAAAAATAGTCAGTGCAAAATTATTTGTCTATTCACTCACCCCTAAGTCTATTACAGCTTAGCTATAACTGCTGGACCAAGCATGTACACTTCCGATTCAACTTTAAAAGCAACAACATGTAGAATTTAACAGATAAAGCAGCTGTCATCTCCATTAATCATAATATGTCTTCATTTGTATTTGTTCTTTTGCTCTGTTAGCGTATCCTGACAGATGATTAAGTGTCTTTTCAGGTATTACGGCAGTCATTGTCTTTTCCATTCCACTTTCCCTCAGTCACTTTGCTCCATTTGCCTTCTTTGTATAATTAAATTCTATATTTTTTCTAGGTTTTCTTCAAAGCCTGACTAATTGCGTGAGTTTTAAAAGGATTATCATCTCTCTCTTTCTTTTTTTTTTTTCTTTTCATTCCACACTCTCATACTCTTAGCTTTTTCAGACACCTGCAGGCAGGGGAGCCAACCAGGGGAAGGTCAATATGAAAGCTCAGGGCCAAGAGTATTATAGAATGGCATGGCTTCAGATCAGAGGCCAAACATCTCACACCATACTTGCTGGATTTTGGGCTACTTTCTGTGAACCCCCCTCACAAGTCTCTAGCTTCCATCTAAGTGTCTGGTTAGAAAATCATTGACTTAAGTAGAGTCCATCTTTCCAGTGGTAAGGGAATGGCTGTCTCAGATCATAATGGTGTGGTTTATTGTGTCTCCTTATGTTGCATTGACTCCATAGCTGATAGACTTAATTTTCAAGGGCAAATCGTGCCTGACAAACCTGGCAAACACTACATCAATAGACAAGGGGAAAGCAACTGACGTCATTTACCTGGACCTGAGCAAAGCCTTTGATACTGTCCCGCATGACATCCTGGTCTCCAAGCTGATAAAATATGGGTTTGATGGACTGGCAATTCAGTGGATAAAGAACTGGCTTGACGGCCGCACCCAAAGAGTGGCTGTCAATGGGTCCACGTCCAAGTGGAGGCCAGTGACAAGTGGAGTCCCTCAAGGATCAGTACCGGGACTGGTCTTGTTTAATATCTTTGTCAGCGACATGGACAGTGGCATAGAGTGCACCCTCAGCAAGTTTGCCGACGACACCAAGCTGGGGCGGCTGACATGCTGGTGGGAAGGGATGCCATCCAGAGGAACCTTGACAGGCTGGAGAGGTGGGCCCATGCCAAGCTCATGAAGTTCAACAAGACCAAGTGCAAGGTCCTCCATCTCGGTCGGGGCAATCCCAAGCACTGATAAAGGCTGGGCAGAGAATGGATTGAGAGCAGCCCTGAAGAAAAGGACTTGGGGGTGCTGGTGGATGAGAGGCTCAACATGAGCCGCCAATGTGCACTAGCAGGCCAGAAAGCCAGTTGTATCCTGGGCTGCATCAGGAGAAGCATGGCCAGCAGGTCAAGGGAGGTGATTCTCCCCCTCTACTCCACTCTCGTGAGACCCCACCTGGAGTACTGCATCCAGTTCTGGAGCCCCTAGTAAAGTGCTGGAACGTGTCCAGAGAAGGGCCATGAGGATGATCAGAGGGCTGGAGCCCCTCTCCTATGAGGACAGACTGAGAGAGTTGGTGTTGTTCAGTCTGGAGAAAAGAAGGCTCTGAGGAGACTTTATAGTGGCCTACCAGTGTCTTAAGGGGGCCTACAAGAAAGCTGGTGAGGGACTTTTTAGGATGTCGGGTAACGGCAGGACTAGAGGGAATGGATTAAAACTAGAGATGGGACGATTCAGATTGTACGTTAGGAAGAAGTTCTTCACCATGAGGGTGGTGAGACACTGGAACAGGTTGCCCAGGGAGGTGGTGGAAGCCTCATCCCTGGAAGTTTTTAAGGCCAGGCTGGACGGGGCTCTGAGCAACCTGATCTAGTGGGAGGTGTCCCTCCCCATGGCAGGGGGGTTGGAACTAGATGATCTTTAAGGTCCCTTCCAACCCTAACAATTCTATGATTCTGTGATTCTATGATTTTAGTATCTGGCTCACTCCCCCTATGGCTTATTAGGTGGTCTGTAACTGATTCCAGTTTAAAATAATGTAGTTTCTGGATCAGATTTTCAGTTCATGGAATTAGCTTATTCTAGTAGTAGCCAGCCCCTGGTTGTGGATGTATAAATTGAATTTAAACAATTTCTGATGAACCTACACCTTTTCTAATCTGTTGAGAAACTAAAGAAGGGAGGAGATAAAACACAAACCTCAAACCAGTTCATCAGCTACAGCTATTACACAGTAAATGATTGTAAATCACACAGTGGACATTTCATAAGAGCAGGTAAATCTCAATTAGATGATCCCAATGTTTCTGGGAGGAGCTATGGATATCATCATGCAGTTAGTATATTATCCTAATGAGCAAATAGATCACACCCCTTAAATGAAAGGAGTTATGTGAAAACGGTTTGAACTATTTGAAATTATATTATTATGGATCTTTTATGCATCTCTCTGAAGAAGATTGGCTTCTAACTGTGTACAAGTGTTAGGAAAATAAAAGTAGTGTACATGATAAAAATCTGGCCAGGATATGGAATATAGCTTATTTATAACATTTGGTTTTCAAACTATCCCATAAAGGAGTGGTGAATTTTCTTCAAGATATTTTTTGTATGATTTTTGGTCAAAATGAGACTGAAGATATCCTCTCACAGGCAGTGTTATGACAAATGTAAATGATAAAATCAATGGCAAATCTAAAGAACAATAATTTGACTGAAAAAACACCACTGCAAGTGTGATAGTGCCACTGCAGTGCATAATATTCCCTCTAGATTGTGTTGCTTTTCCCAGCAAGGAAGATGCTTTTTTTTTTTTTTATTAACCTTTGAAGGACAAGGCCAGGTTTTGCTTAATTTTCTCATCACTTCACTGTTCTGATCATTTGCATTGAGATGCTGGATTTTTGAAGTTCTACCTGAAACTGGGAAGTTTTCTGTGCTGCTGCAGCTTCTGTGTAACTTCTGCTTTCCTGCTCTAGTTGGGTTTTACTAAAGTTCTGCAATTTGTTCTTTCTCTTGCAGAGCATTTCCTAAATTAATCTTTTTAGCCAAGAGCTATGTTAAGAGTATTCCTGATAGCTCTAGACTTTAAATGGAGAACTGGCTTGCTTACTGCATTAGATTTCAAAATAGTTTATGCCTAAATATATTCTACTCTGAAGCATCCAGCTTTATTTCAGATTTAAACCCTCTTGGGTCTTGGAAGTATTGTTTCATTTATATAGCTATAATAAATCAAGTCATGCCATAGCCTTTGATATGAATAGAGTTAAAGGAATACTGAATCAATCTTACTAAAACTTATGAAACCGTTGTTCAGTGAAGCTTCAGTTGGAAACAATTTATTTTTTTGCATTTTTCTACTTATTTTGGCAAAACTTTTGACTTTCTTAAACAAGAGAGAGAGAAGTCATTTTCTGAAGCTTGTATGTGAATGGATAGCGTTGGCGATAACACTGTGTTGGTCTTTAAGAAGGACTAGTTATATAGGAGATTCATAGTTTGAGAATAGTTCATTGTAGGGTGGTGGTCCTAACTGAATTTGAGCGCATAAACTACTGTGTTTCTGTCACGTTTCAGAAATCTCTTGCAGATGACAGGGATCAACAGGACTGAAACTTATCACCTACCTTTTTCTTCTACATCTGCTTGTCAAAATAGCATCTGCTTCATTCGTAGTAAAAAAATGAGGCTCTGGCTGTCCATTACAGCATTGTTTAAGACCCCTTTCCTTTGCCCTTTTATTGGCTTTCTGCAGCTTTGTAGGGAGTAGATTGTATAAAGCACGCCCCTGGAAAGCAGAGGCTGTTAAAAGGTTTAAGACAAATTTGTTTGAAGACAAAGAGGGCATTGAGGAAAACTGTGGTGAGGGATTGAAGGGCTTTTGCAGCGCAACAGAGCCTTGTCTGTGCAAGACCCAGCCTGCCTCTAAGTTCCAGCAGGCTGCTGAGAAGCAGGCCAAGAAAAGACTCTCCAAGACCCTGTTCCCTTCATCTGAAGTCTGCCATCTGGACAGAGGATGGCTAGAGGGTTCCTGGAACATATAGAAAGGAATCTTGAGGGCTGAAAATAAATGCCAGTGGAGACAGGAAGTGTCTGAGACTTTGGAGGGTTGGAGGAGGGGAGCTGCTTAGCATCGCTGCTCTGTAGGTCACAGAACTGCTAAGGATGAGAGGCAGATAAGGAGAGCCTCTGTGCTGCACTTGGAGGTGCACAGCCTTTCCTCCGCAGCCTAAGCTCCCCTCCATTTACTGCTTTTTGTGTGTGAGGGCATTTTAGTTGTTTGTTAGAGGGTTCATCTGAGTGATGGGGATCTTTTTCCCCTTTGTAGGAAGGGGTGCTTAAATTTGTAGCTCTTGGCATAGTAGGGATTTTGAAATAGAAAAGGTTTATAGAAAGATGCCAGCTGGTGTTAAATTTTATCTTGATGCTGCTGTGTTTGAGTTGTCACGAAGCTGTGTGGTACTTCAGCGTGGTGTTTGGCGAGGTCTGTTGCAGTCAGGTCAGATGATGTTACGAGAGGACTATGCTGCCTTCAACGATTTTTCTCATGTAGTAAAGCCAATGAGCTGGGATACTTTATTCCTTTAGAGTACTTTAGTAAGTGTTATAATACTGGAGAACAATATTCTTCCTTTCTGGGTTATGACAGCGGTGCAGTCTTTGCATTATTCTCAGAATGGAAATGTCAGTGAATCACACCACCCATCTTTTCTTCCTATAAGAGCCTCTCGTACCTCCAGAGAAACCTTACAGTGAAAGTTCTTTACATCACCTGTTGTGCATTTTTAAGGATAACCAGTCAGATAATGGTGAATGTTTTTGCTTTGTGTGCTGTCCTGTAAGTATTAAGTTGAAACGAGGTAAGTTTTAATTTTTCAAGATACTTCAAAGAATGTGGTCATGAAGCAGCTCCTTCCTATTAGTGAGCTTTTCAAGGCACACAATAAATGACTCTTCACATGATTTCAGGGCCATTATCATCTAAAGAATGCTCTTAGAAGGCCAAGACATTGATTCTAGAGAAAGTTAGACTCTGTGTAGAGCTGAGTGGTTTTCCTTCACTAAATGCTTATGAAAAATGAAAGTGAGAGTATCCTCAAGTGTTTACTGTATATCCCATGTAAGGTGGTGGTACACTTCTTATTACTGACCTTGGAAGTAGAGTGTGCATTAAGGGGCAGTTCTCACTGCCAGGCTAGAACTGAGCGGTAGCAGAAGGTCTTTTCTGGGTAAGAGGAGATTTATCAGGTTTTATGAGGTACCTGCACTGGCAGCCTTCTTTGTGTGGTCACCGCAGATAGTTTATGGTTTGATTAAAACTTAATGGGGTAATGAGGGCATGATACCTAAAAGTAGAAGGCGTAGGTTTGGAATGAGGATAATGTCAATAAAGTAACAGTAATTTTCAGGTTCCTCACTGTACTTGTTCAGTAAATTAGGCTGTTAGCCTAATGTTTTAATACAGTTCCCTGGTATGATTATGTAGCTGAAACATCATTTTCTGGCAGAAATCTTAGTATAGAAATTCTAATTTACACATTGATCAGTAACTCCAAATTAGAAAACCATATGAATATTATAAACTTCTTGTAGTGGAAAAAGTAGATCCTTCCACAGCAACGTCTTTACTGCTCGAAGGTGTGTTGTCATATCCCTCTAAATGACTCATGTATCATCACTTACAGTGTATCAGTAAGGACTGTAATTATTTCAGAGGCTTTGCACACGGCTACCATTTGAATCTGTATTTAGGGGAAGTGCAGGTTATCTGTGCTCAGGTTAAATTGTTCTCCAGCTGCAGTACGTATTTCAAACTCCATAGCACAGAGTATTAGCTGCATAGCGTTGCAAAGTGAAATACCTATTTACAGTTTTAAATGCATCTTGCTCTTGAGGAAGAAATAAATAGTGGATAACGTGATCTCTGTGCCAGCTCGTTATCTTGCACATGCTTGGTTTTGTTTGTTGTTTTTATTTTTAAAAATCCTTAAATGTTTAGGATTGCATAGTGGTAAACTGGACTCTGATAAATTTAAGAGGAGTGTGATGTGTTCTTTTCTTTTTCAAACTTTTTCCTGAATTTCATTAGTCCTTCTGTAGAGCAGTAAGTTGCCAGAAAAGGAATTTCAGTAGTCTGTCAGTGTTTACAGGAGTTATCACTGATTCTTCACTGAAAGTAAGTCGTGGTTTTTCCTATTGTGCTTAACTTTTGTTGTTATTGTTGTAAATGCCAAGATTTTAAGTTGCTGTCTCTTCTGCATCAGTAACTTCAGAAATTTTGTAACTTTTCTTGGCTTGTGGGGTATGTAATTGGAGCACAGTGCAATATGACAACATGAAGAGAGCAAATCTTTCTTTAGATACGAGGAAAGAGCACAGAATTGATTTAGTATAATTTTGAGCCAAGCTTGAAAAAAGTCCTGTCTTCTCAAGAAGCTTGTGTAGTTTATGGCAGTGTTTTTCACCTTTCTGTCACAAGAAAATATATGTAAAGACCTTTTAAACTGAATCTTTTTGCACTGCCTATAGAGAAGGACAAAACATAGTTTAAAGATTATGACACTTAAGCGTTTCTAATACACTTAATCAAAACTTATTAGTCACTTTTCCTCTTGGAGCACTTGCTGTTACACTTTCATGGAGTTTGTGAAATTTGTCATAGAGTTTTTGAGGAGCAAAATGATGATGTTTTGTTAAAATACCTGCAGGTGAAAGGTGGAATTTTGTGTAAAAGGATTAATGTAAAAACGCATGCATATGCTTTCTTTATAGCACGTTATTGCTTTATGCGTGAGCCATAGGATGAACTCTCTTTTTGTTGTCGTGGATTATTTGCAATAGCAGGTTGCTGGTCAGTGATAGACATAAGGGAAGCAATTGTTTTCTATGTGATCATGCCAAAATAAAAGCAGTGGGTGTGGAAGAGAAGGAAAAGATGGCCTCGAAAATAAGCTTGATTCTAATGTGTGTGTGTAAAACTTTATAGTATGTGCACTTGAAATTATCTTGGTCAATAATTAAATAAAAAATGGTGACCTGTATTAACAAATGTCCAAGTGTTGTAGTGACAATCCATAAATCTGGTCATAAGTATAAAATATCAATCAATCTTTAGGAGATGGGGGGAAACTGGAAGAGGCAGAGACGTTATAAAGGTAAGGCAAGGATTCTGGCCCTAGATTTATAGTGTTTTGTAGGTGCTTGCATAATCTTTTATTTGGCACTTGTGACTTCAGAGGTAGAGATAAGGCATCTCACTTGATTATGCAAATTATTCCGCATATGTTGTTATTTAAGTGCAGTGTATAAGGAAAATGAAATGCTGTAATAAATAAATGCTGACAATCTACAACAAAGCTTTATAAGACTTGATACATCAGGTATAGGCCCAGAACCATTTCATGCCCTGGTAATGATTCATAGGAAACTGAAGAGCCTCAGTTTTTCACCACTTATGAAAAATAAAGCATTTCATCACTTAAAATTGAAATAGGTATGTTTTTTAAACGTTTGCAGCAAAACTACAGTAACATCCCTTTCTATCTTTCACTGCTCTGAGCTAAGCTTTATCTTATTTTATGTCAATGTAGTGAATTTTTTTGTTTCTAAAACAAGCAGATAATCTATTATTGTATTAGGATGTGGAGAGTCCGGTGGTATGTATCAAAAGAATAAATCTTCTCATTGAATTAGTTGTCAGAGGGAAGGAATAGAACAGGAATGATTTTCTGAATGATTATCTAGCCCAACTTTTAGAATAAGAAATGGGATTTGAGCTGTTGCTGTACAAGGTGATTTGTAAATAATGTGTTGGGTTAAAGCACAATGCTTATTTGATGCTCTCAATATGACTGTAAACAGCTGTTCTGGGAATGCAGCAATCAGTTCAGTATCTGTTCTGGTGACTCCCTGGGTCTGAATTTAATCGGAAACGGAGAGCTCTGCTAACCTTTTTAAAGATTTTTCTTCAGAAATTTGAAGTAGCTGGAAAAAAGAGATGAGGGTTGCAGGTTGGAACGAAAGGCAGGTCAAAGCTGTTGAAGCCATGCGTGGTTAAGTTTGCTTTGTACTACGTCTTCATAGGCCCTTTCAGTTGTCAAATGGGCACCTGAAAAACTGAAGAAACCTGGGCTGGCGCAGGAGCTCGAAGCATAGGTGTGAAAAGTACAATATAAAGGTTAAATACAGTCATAGAGTGAGTATGGCTGCAAACTACAGATAAGAAGAAAGCTGGACAGGTAGGGGGAGAAATGCCAGCTCCGCTGGAGGCAGCAACATTTCCAGTTATTAGAGGTTTCCTCCTTTCATTATCTGGAGCTGAACCCAGCAGTCATCTGCCCAGCTTGCTTGTCTAGGCTAGCAGAGCAAATGCCACGGTAAAGATGCTCACATACTTCAGTATTGAAACTGAGAGTGGTAGCAGTGTCTGCTCAGGTGGCAGAGGTCTGCCGTGGAACCAGAATTTCATACTTTTGTACACTTCCAGGATTTGAAGATGGTGGAGCTCTGCAATATAGAAATTATTTACAAAAATCGTTTATAATCCATATGTGCTACAAGGCTGCTTTAAGGCCTGCAGTCTTTAACTGTTGCTTTTTGAAACCTGAGTTGCTTGACACTGCATGCCCAAAACCGCTTTAACATACATCTTTTTGGATATGTACTGTGCAGCTAAAATCCAGGGGGGAAAAAACCCTTATTTATTAAACTGGTGATATCCCTTAAAAGTCACTGTGAGTATATAATTTTTTTAAAGTTTTGATTATTGAACTAGAAGCAGTTTTAGGACAACCTGTGCTGCATCTTAGTATTTTTTGGTTTTGCTTCTAGACATGACATGTGTAGCTGCTAATTATTCTTTATGCTTTTACTTACTTTTAATTTATGTGACTGCAAAGATACAGCCAGTTGTTGTTTGCTAATAGGTCCTTTACTTTTTTTTTTTAAGCTAAAGAAATGAGACTTACAGTATAGGTGAATGTTAACATTCCTTGGTAGATAAGCTTGCTCTATCTCTTTAAATATCTGACAGAAGATGGTGTCAGCTGGACAAGGGCATAGTGTGAAAATGGCCCATTATGAGCTACTCGAGCTACTGGAGAGTTTAAACTCTTACTCGGCAACACACTACTATTTTGACCCTAAGCAATTTAATCCATCTTTGTCTCATTTCACTGTCTAAAATTGGAGAATACTTCACATTGCAGAGATGTAAATGGCTTGGCTAATGTATGTGATAATTGACCTTTGAAAATTGCATGCTAATTGTATAGTTTTTGCTTGCGTCCTGTTCACCGCACTGAAGGCAAGACTGCTTTTTATTACTGTAGCTCAGTAACTTTAAGCAAAATTATACGAACTTGGATTAAAAATCCAAGCAAAATAAATAAGTAAATAATAATAACAATAACAAAGTGTTAGATAAATAGTGGATATTCCAGAATAGCATGTAAGGAAAATCCCCCTTCTCAATTTGCTGTGCAGGCTTTCTTTTGCCCATCTGTTGGTAATCTAAAATTATGTTTAGAGTGGGTTTAATGATTGGCTTTTGAATTAATTCTTTTGAATCATGAATGTAAACTAAGAACTCTGTGATTGTGACCCTAAACAGTGTGCCTTATAAATCCGAAGTTAAGGTTAAATCCCCAGTGTGTAAGTTGAAATTCTATAAAAGGGGTGTGCGTATAGAAGGAACAGCTCAAACAAGTACCCAGCCTCCTCTTGAAAATAAGTTCCCAACCTCTGTGATTGTCAGGTCTGTGTTTCAGCCACCACAGTTAATGAAGCTGTGTTCTAATGGAAGTATATGGGTAAATACAACAAGACAGGTTAAAATGTATGACTGTATTCGTTTTAAATCCTAGAAGAAGTAAAGATGAAATCCATAAAGAGGGGAAGCACAACACAAGTGCAATCTTCAGTAAACTGGCTAAGTCAGTAGAAGACACTTGTTATGGGGAATGTTGTGGGTTATATGAGATATGTACCCTTTGACATGCTTGAAGAAATAAAAAGTATTTGACCATCATATGTGCATGTGAAGGTCTATGTGGGACTAAACTGATGATGATTAAAATCTTCCAGGAACACTCAAGAGTCTGTCAAAGGAAAGGACGATACCACTTGAAAAACATTATGATTCTGAGGCAACTCTGACCTGTCACATGAAGTTTTGTGACTTCGTTAATTTGGCGGTCAGTTTTTCAAATTCAAACCAAGTCACTTCTTGGTTATTCAGTTTTCAGCCAAAAACTGGTTCTCTCATCTAACCTGGGTCTTTGCAGCAAGACTAGTCACTTCCCTTAAGTTCTAGGTAATAGCACAGTAAAAGGATAAAAATTCTGGTAGTAGCTTAGAAATTCTGCTTTAACATTGAGTTACACCATTTTTTGGCAGGAAGAAAATGTTTCATTCCCAAAATAGGATTATTTTGCTTTGTTCTCCCAGATCACCTGTTGACTACTGAAGTGTATTGCTGTATCTCTGAAGGCATTTAAGGTCAGCTTTCTAGGCTAAACACTTTTAGGACATAAAACTGCATACAGGGATGGGATAAATTATGTAATTGAGGCGTTAATGATTGCCTTGGACTGTAGGTTTTTCTGTTGCATAAGCTAGATGGACTACTTCTGAATAAATCAGAAATGCGTCCAAGCAGGAGTTGTACAAAGTTTGGATGAAATTTAGTGGTGGGTGTACATTTTTTTAATTTTATTTCCTGACTTGAGAACGGTAGTGCATAAAGTTAGAATCTAGTAATTAGGCTTTGACTGCAATTTTGCCTTGAGAGCTGAGCTCCCTGTTCAACAAAAATCTTTAGAGAAAGTATACGTGTGTGCACAGATGAGAGAATGAAGGGCAGTTATTCAGAACTGAAATGCAGCTTCTTTCATGTAAGACGTATTTTGAAAGGCGCGAGGTGTAAGCAGTGAGGTTTGAATTGAGAGCTGAGGACTTCTGAATTATGTTATTCTTTGGTGCTTGGCTTTACCTGAGTTACTTCAACTCATAAAACCCTAGACTTTGTATCTGCTCAGTTTCTGGCTGTCCAAGTGCTTCCTGAAGTGTCACTTGCTGTTTTACGCTTTGGGGAACGGAGATGCCAAACTGGAAGACGTGAGCGAACTGGTAGACGTAGCAGATTCTCCATTCCTGGCCTTAAACCAAGTCTAGCATTTATACCTACCAGCTATTTGATACTGAAAGTCCAGTATTCTGGCCTTAATAGAGTTTTACTTCACGTTCACTGCTGTGCCTTAGCTAATGCAATGAAAATGCACAATACAGATGGTACCCTGCATGTCTTATCCTAAGTAATGCAGAAAGACAGAAACAGTAGCAAGGTTTTGATTCTGTTCCCAAACCGTGTTTCCTTTTATCTGTTCTGCTTTATAGCCATTTCCTCCTGGGTTTTACTAATGTAATGACTGTAACAGCCACTAAAATGACACAGGTTGCGGGGATTGAGGGCTTTTTTCCAGAGTGCTATAAGAATTTCCAAAATTGCTGTCGAAATGTTAGTTCATGTTCTGATGTCCTCAAATATGAGGTCCAGACTCTGACTGGGGTGAAGCATCCTTGCCTTTCTTTGACGGATAGATGACTAGGGGTATGCCTGGGATTAGTCTACAAGGATTTTTTTTTTTTATGAAGATTCAGGGTCTTGCAGAAATGTGAATAGCAGCAGCTGAAGTCCAGTTTGTTAGGATCACCTAAAAAGCCAACGTTCAGATGACTTATGTTGCTGCCTTTTGACATTGACACTCACGGTATTTTTCACTCTGTGCTTAATTTCAGATAAATTGTTTCATTATGCCTATTAATTTAGAAGTACAGAATAATCTACAAAAATAATACTGTATTCATTTGTTTTGAGATAGCCGATTAATTTCCTTCTCTCTGAAGATCTATTGTATAAAGCATGTCTGATAAGTGACTCTACAAATGCAGGATGTTGATTTTTATGATCAGAATTTATTCTGAAATATTAGATTTTTCACTTCTCTCCTCTTTTCATACCAGTTAGCGGCTGGTTAGTTTACAGCTTCTGGTTATAGTTGTCTTCCTGTAATACATGTGTTTGGCTTTACAGGTTTTTTTTGCTAATCTTTAGTGTCCCACCCCCTGACCCCCACTACTTACAAGCCCTCTTTCCCATACATTATCCCCTTGGTCAAAGCCAACTATATTCCATGGGTGCAGAAGTGCTTGTTTATTTAAATTTGTACGGGGTACAGATTTGCAGCGGGCTGATCAGTGTTTCCCTTCCCAAGTAAGCATTTTTGCACAGATCTTTCAGACCCATCTGAATTACGAACTGCAAAAGAACAATTTAGCTGCTGGGAGATTTGTTGTCTTTTGCAGGAGTAAATATTAAACTTAAGTAAATAACTTTCTTAAATTTATATTATTTGGCAAAAAGAATCTGCATCTGCAGTCTGAACTTGGGACTTAAGTTAATTTCCTTTACCCTAGTGTGAGAGGAACATTCTAGAGTCCCATCAATCCATGCAGCGGCAAGGATAGTAATGGGAGACATGAACCAATCTTTGAGGGTGCTGGAAAGGATATGCAAGGGCAAGCTCATAAGTTTAAAAGGAGATTCAGAGAGTAAGAGCCTGACACTTTTCATTTGTTTCAAATTACAAATATTTTAATGACCAAGCACATAGTTGTTGTATATCTTACTACCTGTTGTACTCACTAACTTATATATGGCATGCAGTCTGTCTTATAAAATTTATACCCTTATTATCCAATTGTATTTCCTGATGCCCCTTATTTTTAATGATTTGTTCTGTATTTGGCCAAAACTACAGCCCTTTTTGAATATATGAAGAATTTTCCTCTCTTTCCTTTGTTAAAGGAAACAAAAGGTTTACTTGTGGAATACCAGTTTTCTGTATTGGAGTCAGGGTACTGCTTTATTAACAAAACCACTCTTGTTTTAAACTACTAAAAATTGCTTGTAGCTTTTAGCACCTTAGTGTGAGACCACTTAGCTAAATTAAAAAAAAAAAAAAAAAGGAAAAAAGGAAAGAAGCAAGTTGTGCAGTAGAAAACTTAACTACTTTTTCTTTCTGCTTGTTTTATAGACTTCAGGGATTCATACATGCCTAATTGTGTGTAGTTAATTTTAGCTAAAGTCTCCTTCTCAGAAATTTCTCTCCCGTTCTCCCTCTGTGGTACTTCCAGACTTCTCCTGGATTGTATCATTAGCTAAATTTTGCAGCAGAGACTTTTATACCGACTGGGACTTCTTGGGTGGGGCATTTTGGTAAATCATACAGTTGTTTCCTGTTCTTGGGCTGAAGGGGCAGTGCCTGCTCTAAATTACCTGCTTGCTGCTCCTGCCAAGAACATCAGTCTTCTCTTATTATTTATTATGTTACTTTATGAGCCTTCCTTTGAGATGGACAAAGTTTTGGGGGCTGATCTGAATGGGGGTCTTCATGGTCTACAGCCATTTACCACAGCTATATAAATAAGTGTTGTCCCTGTGGCCGGTGTTAATGCCCATCTTCGAGAAGCAGGGCAACTTTCATGTCTCACTGAAAGATTTATTTTGCCACAGTACTTTAACCCTGTGTAAGGACCTCTCTTTTACACTGAAACTAATTATTAAATTCTGTCTAGCTGCTTCGGTTTTTAAAATCTAGAAATCATTTAAGACAAGTTAAAAATAATGCAGTCGAGCACTGTGAAGTCTGATATCCAGCTTGCATTACATTAACTCTTTTGGACAGCCCTTCCAAAGAGTGATCTGTCCGTGTTCGTTCAGTCCAAACCTACCTCCAAGAAACTGCCCAAAGTGGGGGATCAAAGCAGGCGATGTGCCAAAGGTTTGTGTTTCAGACAGTCTGGCACATGCTGAAAGCTTGGTCTTTCTTGTACTAAGCCACGGGCAGATGTCCATTAAGAATGATTAGGCAAAATTTATATAAAGGCCTTGTAAAATGTCGTGTGCCCTCCCCCCTTACTTGAGAAGTTTTGTGTGGGTGTGTATTTTTTTCTAAATTTATAAACCCTGGCTTTTGCCCTCCTCCGGTAGAGACTGGTCACCCACCCTTTTCCGTTTCCAGGCGGATTGCTTTTCTGTTATTTCAGTTCTGTAACTTTCTCCAACACTGTCCTGTTTTGCTTATTATGAAGTGCTTGCAATAACCCTTTCAGTGCTGCTGTCATCTTTGCCTTAAATCAGAACTGGCTGTTGCATTCATTTAAGATGATCTTCTCTTAAAAAGCAAGTTAAAGACTTCTCATGTGTTACAGCTTTCTGTTTGCATACATGGAATGTGATATGGTTTTCATTTCTATTTTGACTGTTGTGGTGTCCCCACACACAGGGTTTTTTCTTTTCAATACTAAGCCAAAAGCCCCACTGAAATGGGACTTCTTTTCAACTTTGGCAAAGAAATCCCTTCAGCTCTCAAGCTGAGGCAGTACTATCTTCATGTGCAGAATGAATTAGCAGAATTTGGGGAAGACACTTGTTTCCAGCCATGTCTTAGTGTCAATTTTCCTGTTCTTCTCCTCCTCTTCTACTTTTTCATTCCCTATTCAGTAACAGTTGATATTGACCTGTAAGCTCCTTGTTTCTCTAATATCAGTGTTTAAATTAAGCCTGAATTAGCTAAGTAGTTAAGTAGAAGTAAAGTGAACCTGGCTGACCTGCTGTTTGGAGCCCTGTGTGATGTATGAACTAATACAAAGTGCTGTAAGTGTATAAGCAGACCAGAAAAGTAGACTCAAATTTGTTTCTTGTTACAATTCTGTGTTTCATTGATTATCCTGGGAATTAACTTGGCCAGCCCTTAAGTGCAAGTTATGTTGCAAGACAGAAGAAAACAAGGTTAAGCATTAGGTTAGTGTGTATTTTCCAGAAGAAAGTGAGTAAATTGTTCTCTTCAATAGTGGGACAAATTCAGATACATTTTTCCAAAACATTGGGGGGGAATGGGTCAAGGATACATGTATAAAATAACACTAAATGCTGGAGAAGTAACTTTAACACTTGTGAAAAAGCCATGGCTCTGGAAAATAGGGTACATATGGGCGCACTGTCTTCTCTCTTTCCTGACCAGATGTGGAGAACTGAGGTTACTAGTGAGTGTTTCTTTTTAGATGTAGATAGATGTTTCATTCATATGCAAAACTCCCCCTGGATGAATAATTAAGCTCTGAGTGTACTGTAAGTCTTTCCAAGTAGTAGAGGACTAGCTATTCTTTTCTGTACCCAGCTTTTTACTTAACATGTACGTTTCCTTATTAAATGGACAATTTTTTTTTAATAGTAATTGAAACAGAGATCTCTTAAAGCTGTCTTCAAAGCACAAAGTTTTTCAAAGGAGATGGTTGAAAATGGTAAATCATCCATACTAATTTCTGTTGTTTAAAGAACTGTACTTTGAGCTAATGTCCAGAGTAACTGGGCCAAATGGTCCTGTTGAAATTCCCCTCAGAAGCGGAGCAGTAATTGGATGAACGTTTAGCCTGGGAACAAATAATACATGCTAAAGTTTATGGATTCTGCTTGGGGAAAGGAATAAAAGAGAAGTGGGCTGTAAGAATGCTTTATTTGTCAGAAGGGATCTTAAGGAGACATAAAGATGTTTTCCCTCCTCCCATGTGTTTTCACCACAGTAATGATGATTCAGCTTGTGTACGCTCTCTGGAATGCGTACGTGTCAGGAGAGAGAGGAGAAAAGGATTTCTTTAGGTGCAGCTCATTAAAATTACTGTAGGAGATAATGTGTATAGCATATTGCCTCACCATAGAGTTGCCTACTGCAGCAAGTTAATCATCATTATTTTCATGTTGATTAAAAATAAGGTTTGTTTTTTTTTTTTAATCTCAAACCAAACACATTTCTCCAGAAGACCTCTCTGAAGCAGGCATTCATTGTTTGTGAAGCAGTTGTGTTGGCAAGTAGGCTTTTGCTGTGTTTCTGTGGTAAGTTCTTTTGTCCATGATAGCATTTTGGGATCCCAGCATCAATGTGGCTGGCTCGGGCTCTGATTGGACAGTTTATATTTAGTTGCTGGTTTCCTATAATAGCTTTCAGATGGAGATGTTAAAGAACACGTACTGTACCCTTGTGCTACTGTAATCCCTGTAAGAGCATGGGGAAGTGAAAAAGAAAAAAGCATTGATGTCTTTTGGCAGAAGCAGAATTTAGAAAAAACATCAGCTGCTTGCAGCAACAGAATGCTGAAATTTATTTTTAAGGAATTAAGTAGCCAGTAAAAACAAAATGCTCAGAAAATCTGTGGGTGCATTGCTTACGTTTTGCATCCAGAAAGGAGCTGAAAAAAAAAGCTGTGGAAAGGTCTGCTTTTTTAAATTACAAAAATTTTGATTCTCTAGTTTACAATAGTACTCAATTGCTATTAAGTAATGTCATCAGACACCACCCCATGAAAGCTCCTGTGTTCCCCATCTCTGGTGCCCTTCCAATGCAAATTAGTAGACGCCCCAAAAACCCCAGTGTCATATATGCTTTAATTATACTGCCAGACGCATCTTTTCAGTGGGGCATGATTGATTTCAATTAAAACTGAAGACATAACAGATTTACTCTGAGTCTGGGTTCAAGACCACCTCTCCAGAAACTTTTCCCCAGGAATCTTTGCTTCCAAGAAAACTGAATTCAACTTGTCGTTTGATTCTGCGTTTGCAGAGTCTTTAGAAATTATCTTTATGTAAATTTTTTGATTTATTAGCTTTAACTACTTTTTCTTCTCTAAATTATTAATCAAATTAATCATCCTAGTTTTCCTTGGTAGGCTTCCAAGAACATGTCTCTGCTCTATCCAGTGTTGGTAGGTAGCTGCCTGCAGGGACCTAACTTCTAGCTCTTCTGTGGTCTTAGCAAATCTTCACTCACTCCTGAGGGACAGCGGGAACTGACCATAGCAACTGGAAGAATCAGGCCCTGCTACCAGCCAGCATGTAGGTAGGATCTTTGCAAAGTTGATGGTTGAGAAGAACACAAAGTTTAATGCTTTCCAGTGACGCATATGATAAAAGCGGAGTGCTGCCACCATTGTGGTGGTAATGTATTGGACCTATTTGCAGTCCTGACCAGTGTAATTTGAGGGGAAAAAATCTAAAGCATGCTGTAGTCTGCTTTGGCTTGAGCTAGTTTGCCCCATATGGTTACACAGCAAAATTGTCATTCTTTCTTCCAGCTAGTAATAGAGCAAATCACAGAAAGCTAGGGATGAGAGAGACCTGGAAAGGTCACCAAGTCAGTCCTCAGCTCTGGAGCAAGATCATCTCAAAGGCCTGCAATCATGGAGACTCTGTAATCTGCTCCTGTACTTATAAAACAAACAAAAAACAATGAAACAAACAAAACCCCTCAAAGAAAAAAAATCTAATACTAACCTTGTTTACTTCTTGCTAAATTCAAGTGTCTTTGTGATGGATACAGCAGGAAGAACATTTTGTTTCATTTCTCTTTACAGCAGTGTTCTACATCCTTGGGAAGTGTTATGTTGTTTTCCTCCCTCTGTTTTCTCATCTGTGAGATAGATTATAATTCTTCTTGGTGCTCCCTGTGCTCCAGCTAATTCTGCATCTGTCTTCTACTAGGGTGCCAAGGGTTGGGCACAGTACTCCAGATGAGGCCTGATAGATTCTGGGCATTACTTTGTATCTTGCAGACACAGCACACTTGTATGGTGCAATCTCATTGCCTTTTATCAACCCTTTTTTCTCTCAACATTTGTGATCTAATCAGTCCCTGCACGGGTATACTTGATTACACCTAACTGTATAAACTCAGCCACCTAGAAAGAAATTAAGCAATTCTCCTATTTTGTGGCTGTTTTTCTATAACTGTTAAATTTTCAGATGACAAATCTGAAAGAACAATGCAAAGATGGGATCAAGGTGAAAACTGAGTTTGATAAACATATTGTCTTTAGATATCTGGGCCATTAAAATACAGAATAATGTACTCAGGCCAGAGTTCTGTGGGACCCTACCCATTGCTTCTCTCTGTTTAGGTAGCAAATTTTATCTTTATATTTGGCTAGTGTGCCATTTTCCCATTATCCTAGAGTAGTTTCACCTAGGCCACAAGTGGCAGTCATTTCAACAGTCATTGTTAAAAATGTTTTTCGTGTGATTTGTTACTTGAGTCAGTGTGGATTTGCTCACAGACAGTAAATGATCAACGATTATCTGGAGCAATTTTTGCTTTGTGTGGTAGATTCGCCCCTCTGGTCCAGACGTTAAGCTGTGCAGCTGTTTAGTTCACAGTGATCAGGGAATGGTAGGGTGAACAGAACGGGAAGGGAAACAGCCTCATCGGAGACAGTGCTGTGGTGTGATTTATGCAGGGCAGCCTGCCCAGGACTGAACTGCTAGAGGATATTTTTCTCTGTAGCGTTCGAGCGTGACTTTATTTCTGCCTGTTTTTAACTTTCTACAAGGAAAATAAACCTTCTAACCACTACTCGTGTGTCCCTTTCCACGTGTGTAGTTTCCAACTTGATATTAGGGGGAGAAAAAACACAAAAAAGTCTTGAGTATTTGTTATTTAGTGCTTCTCGTTTAGTTGCCTTGTGCTCTGAGGGTAGTGCTGAGTACTTGAGTGATAGTCACAGCAGGGCTTGTGAGAAGGAGAGAATAGATCTGAAGCTGCTTTCAGACTAATTGGAAGAGGAGCAGCTCACCAATAAAAGACAGCTTTCTGCAAGATTTATTCTTGCACGCGTAGGGACCAGTTAAGGTATTTTATAAAAACCCTTTCTCTGTGAATTTTTGCTACTTTTCCTTGGTGGGCTCCAAGGTATTGTTGGAGGTGTGTTGGGGAGATTTTACACCTCCAGACTCTTGTTTGGCTGCAGGCAGTTTCCTCTGGGCTTCCTGCTCAGTGGCTCTGGTGGCGGTTTCGCATTGTTCCTCACTGATGACTCAGAGAAACAGGAAAGAGATCCCCTGGCGAACAAAAAGCACAACCACCAAACAGGTGCCTGTATTCTGGGCTAGCAGAGGACAAACCACCTCACTCTGGATTTTTTCCTAAGATTCTTATCTGCAAGTATGAGACTCAAGAGGAATGGTTCATACACACTGAATGGGTAAGAAAGAGCCTGCATCCTCTTTTGAATCTTCATCATTAAAACTGCGTGAAAACGGAAGCCTTTATTTTTCTTTCTAGTGACGGGGTACATGAAATAATGACCAAGTCTTTTGTCTCAAAAAGAGGGGAGGATCGCAGCATATGAAATACACAGCTTATTTAGCTTTCTTCTGCATTTTGTTAGATTTGCTTTTAAAGCGTGTGCATTTGGTGGGGGCAGGTTAGAGTTGTCTGTGTGTTAAAATGAAGTGGATCTGCTCAGTAAAACCACCACAGCATTAGGAACTGTGTGATAATTATTTTAAGCATTTGCCAGTTAAACACCCCATGCTTTTGATACAAACAAGAGCTAAACTCATTAAATGTGGTGCTCCCTGGTAGGGAATACAAATGATTTTAAGTTTAGTCAGTTAAAAAAATTAGTTTAAGTAGTTTCAAGTACTTAAAACTACTCTGAGTTACTTTACTAGTTTTGTAGTTTTAAAAATATGGGTTTTTTTCTCTCTGCTGTTTAGTACATTCTCTGTTACTGAGAGGACAGTTACTGTAAAGATAATAACTAACTAGATATTCCTTGTTTAAGGAACCTTTTTGTAATAAATTGAAAATAAGCAAAAATGTTTTTTATATAATTACATTTGATTTCACTAAAGCCGATTCTTGTATGTCTTCATACGATGTAAGTTTTATTTCTCAGCCCAGCATACCTGAACTGAAGAGGACTTGTACTTCCACAGTGCTGTGTTAACTGTTCATTAGTACCTGGTAGGTGACTTGACAAATGAAGAAAGTTGTTAGTCTCGGGAGTGTCATTTTACTTTGCTGCTGCGTCTACCCTTCTGTCCTGAGTAAGTGTTGCGATAAGCGCTCCATGGTGCAGTTGGCTTAGTGCTGCATTCCTGAAAAGCCCAGATATATCTCAGAGTACAAGTGTGCAGACTAGTCCAAAACTGCCTAGTTGCTTTAAACTCATGGTCCATTGCACACTTAATTGGCAATCTCTGCACAAGAGAGGCATATAGCGGTGCAAGCAGATCAGATAGGAAATACTTTGGCAGTGTCGTTCAGCTGGTCTGCACTGTTTTTGCCTGCACTGGCTTGCACTATGCCACTTAGAAGGGTCCTTTGCTTTGCCAACATAAGCTTAAATTTGATTTTAAAAAAATTTTTAAATTAGATTTGGATTAGGTTTTTTTTTAATGGCAAAATAGATGGATGCTAACATCTTCCTGGCTTATGAGTATTTTTTTTATAACTGTAATAAAAATTTAAATATCCAACTGCATACAAAATCAAAGATAATTGAAAGTTACTACCTTACAGTATTTGGTTTTAAGCTGTAAGACGAGTTTTTCACTCAATGAGATTGAGTCTGTAGTAGATAGAAGTTTAGAATGTATTAGCATTAGCTTGTTTTTTTGGCAGAGGCTTTTGACCCTTTGAGAGACTATCTAAATTTAGAGAGTCAATTAAGAAATGGTGCTGAAATGCCAAATGTAACGGATATTGCTTATGTTAAAGAAATTTCTTAGATTTTAGTTACGGGAAGCACAATCTTTAATTGATTTGAGGTTTATTAAAAATGAGTGTGTGGTATAGAACTTCAGGGAAATAAGTTGTGCAAGATCACCCTGTGCATCTGTTCTGCCTTGTTCTAACTTGCAAGATGCTGCATAATCATTTTAAGGAATTTCACTTGTTGTGGGCCAGTGCATACCTGGCATTACACTTTACAGCCAGCATTTAACTGGAAGTATTGTGTTACAGTGAGTAAAACCAGTGGCACCCAAATGCTTGCATGAAAAAGAAGCTTCAACTGTGAGTTTGTGGGAGACTCCAATATTATCTGATTCTAACCTGCTGATGTGCTTTGCTCTGTTAAACAACTGATGCTGAGGAGTGAATTTATCTAATTAAAGAAATTCCTTTTATGTTTATCTCTTGCCTAGATGGTTTAATAATGCAAGGTAATGGAAAAAGAGCTTCAAGTATGTTTTCCTGTTTAGCTTAAACTTTTGGCCTGTCAGCAGAAAGGCTTGTTTTGATCTTTAGGGGTTTTTGTTTGGGACAGCGTGTTCCACTTCTCAGGTGGAGTGGCAGCCTGTTGCGCAGGTCACTTCAGGAGAGGGGAGCTCATTGGGGTGGAATGTTGTAGGGCAAATACAAACACTGCTGGAGCAGGTACCTGCACATGGGGAGGACAGAGTTACTGCAGGATTACTGTTTACAGTGTAGTGCATGAAAACCCACCTTCTGTTTAACAGAAGGTACAGCCAAACGTGAGTACCTCAAGATAATCGGTGTGTTCAGAGATGTCATTGCGGAGTATGGTGATAAACTCTGAATCAGGCAAGGTGGTGTTATGCTAAATGTTTAATAATGTTAAAACATAGAAGTTGTGCATCAAGAGCAATAGGAGGGCATACATCAAAAGTCACTTTGTTTGGCACCTTCCTACTGTATCAAATCTTATTTTGTAAACTGGAGCTATTGAATTTGCAGGAAGTTCACATTAAGGGGCGTAACAGCACTTGTAAGGGAGCACAAGAATTCTGTTTAAAGCCTCAACTTTTAAAATGAAAGTGCAACTTCTTGTTCTCCTTTCATACTGTATCCAGATGTTCTTAAAAAGTAAATAAATCATGCCTAACTCATTAAGTTCTTGCAGATTGGTTTATCAAGCTCTAGATAGTGTTTTTGGTTTAGGTGATGCTGGTATCTTGGATGAGGCAATGAAAAAAGGTGGTTGGAGAAGCCCAATCTCTAGGATACAGGGGTTATGTGAAGAACCCCTAACATATTTTGCATAAAGATGCTCACTTTTCCTTTTAATAGTTCTCTTTGACACTATAAGGTACTCCCCAAAACTGCAAATATTTGATCCCATTTTCAGGAAAACCTTTATTCTTGTTTTTAATTGGTTTGTAAACAAGGAACTGTAGCAAAAGTCATAGCAATAATTAGGTTTTTTCCTTTGGATATGATTTAGTCAGGCTCTGATTGTGCCTGTAAACTCATAGAGGAGGAAGACTGGAAGGGGAGCTGAGATACTTGAAAATGTTTTCAAACCTACGTAATAACAGCAAAAACCTCCCCCTGCCTGGCCGGCCTTTCTCCTGTTCCATTGTATCTCAGGTGATACTAGTGTAAGAACTGTACACATATAAACTGGAAACATACGTAAAATCCAGAGTTTCACTTAGAAACAGTGATTCATGTGTATTCTTTGAGCAGGTCTTGCTGGACATGGGCATGTTTGCTCTTGCTTTTTGAAGTGGGTAATGTGGAGACAAAGGGATCTGCGATTCATCAGAGGACACAGTTAGGAGACCTACCTTTTCTTGCTGAGACTGAGGTAGAAATCTTACCTGCTGGCATCCCTTTGACAATGTTGTTAAGTCAGCTTTGCTGTTATGTGCTAACCTGCAGTGTGCTGATTATATTTCTTTGCATTGCAAAGTTTCTTTTTATAAACGATCCCTTTTGAAGGTCATCTTAACTTGGGAGATATCCCTTTATTTGCTTGTTGTTGTGTTTATTGACAGTGAAAAATGCGCTGGCACTGTAATTGTTTCAGTGTCACTTTTTCTCTTTGCAAATGTGGTTGGGGTTATTTTTGTCTTCTCGACCCTTTAGAATTTGTAATTACTGATAGTCAGTATCAGTCTTTGCACACTGGTAAGTTGTGAAATAACAAATAATGTTTATTACACATCTATTTCCTCTTTTTCTCCTAATGACTTAAGTTTAAGGAAGGGTATAAATCCAAGCATGCATTTTGCAAGATTTGACCTCAACCCACCCAAAACAAATACGTAACTTGAACTTTGGTGGTGTGATCTAAGCTTCCTGTGCTTTTTAAAATCCTAAGGTATGGGCCTGCGCATTCCTATAACCTTTGTAGTGGTGCAGACAGAACCATGCCTGTGCTGGTTTACCTTCTCAATGGCCTGCCCGCTGTAGGAAAGCTTTGCTGCAGTGTTAAGTAGAGTGTGCAACTGTAGAATTAAAGAGCTCCTGTGGACAGTTGACAACTTGCTGACCTTGCTTCAAATATCATAGGATATACTGATAAACGGTTTACTAGGTAAAATTGCACCCGAATTGGGATTTCTTTATGACCCTGGTCAGTGAGCCACATGATGCCTCATCACTCTCTTCTGCTTGGCATGGCAATTTTGACAAGGCTGTGCAGTGTACACTTGTTCTGCAATATTTTCTAAATCAGTGCAGGTTTAGAAGGTGGAAAACTGTCTGAAGAATACCAATGATCTCTGCAACTCCTGCATAGCAGCCATCCCAAACTCATGGTAATGGAAACTGAAACGCATGTGCAAGAGGTTATTTATTGAAACAGGATAGTTTGGGTTGCAAAGGACCTTTAAAGGTCACCTTAGTCCAACCCCCCTGCAATGAGCAGGGACATCTTCAACTACAGCAGGTTGCTCAGAGCCCTGTCCACCCTGGCCTTGAATGTTTCCAGGGATGGGGCACCTACCACCTCTCTGGGCAACCTCTTCCAGTGTTTCACCACCCTCAGCATAAAAAATTTCTTCTTTGTATCTAGTCAAAATCTGCCCTCTTTTAATTTAAAACCATTACCCCATATCCTATCGCAACAGGCCCTGCTAAAACATCTTTCTTCTAGGCCCCTTTTAGGTCCTGGAGCCTTCTCTTCTCCAGGCTGAATAACCCCAGCTCTCTCAGTCTGTCCTCACAGGAGAGGTGCTCCAGCCCTCTGACCATTTTCGTGGCCCTCCTCTGGACCCGCTCCAACGGGTCTGTGGCTTTCCTGTACTGAGGACTCCAGAGCTGCATGCAGTACTCCAGGTGGGATCTCACCAGAGCAGAGGGGCAGAATCACCTTCCTCAACCTGCTGTCCACGCTTCTTTTGATGCAGCCCAGGATGTGGTTGGCTTTCTGGGCTGATAGGGCACATTGCCGGCTCATGTCCAGCTTTTCATCTGCCGGTACCCCCAAGTCCTTCTCGGCAGGGCTGCTCTCAATCCCTTCATCCCCTGGCCTGTATTGATACTGGGGATTGCCCCAACCCACATGCAGGACCTTGCACTTAGCCTTGTTGAACTTCATGAGGTTCACATAGGCCCACTTCTTGAGCTTGTCTGGGTCCCTCTGGATGGCATCCCATCCCTCAGGCGTGTCAACTGCACCACTCAGCTTGGTGTTTATAGCACAAAATAAAACGTTTAAATGTTAATGAAATAGTTTTTATCTTCTCATCGTTACTGTACCTGACTCTGCACTGCTGAATAACTTGTGTGGCATGTTTTCCTGGGACATTTTTAAGTGTCAAAGGAATGTAGCTAGACTGTGCATTCAGAAATCTGGCAGGGATTGCAAGTTTTGGAAATGCAGTGTTTGCAGCTGGCATCTTGGTCAGTGCCTGTGCTGCTGAAGAGCACTTGCTCAACCATCTTGAAAAGTTTGTGTTTAACTTGTGATGTCGATGTTTCAACTGAGAATTCAAATAGTTTGACATCTCCCTTCTCCTGCCCAGTGCTGCCCTGGGCCCTTCTGAAAATGCTCTTTGAGCTCTCTCTGCTCGGAGATGTTGGGTTTTTGCTCCATTCATCTCAGGACTATGTGTACATGAAGGTGATTATATATAATCAAAGTCAGAAGTAACCAATGCCTTGAAACAAATTAAAATTGGACAGGGACAAAATACTTAGGATTATCTTAATGATTAATGGACGCTCAACTGACTGTGATAAAATATTGTTGGCCCCAAGATCTGTTTCCTCTGCTCTGAGCCACTACTTTAAACTAATGAGTCTTGATTTTGAGCCAAGCACTGAAATTGTAAAAGAATTTATTTTTCTTGTGTTCTTCTGTCTTGTACTGATGCAGAGCAAGCCAAGGAGCAAAAGTAGTATCTTATGTTGTTTTGCCCAAAAAAAAGTAGAAATCGAAAAGAACACAGGTCTGCTTCAGAAAGCTTTTTTTTTTTTAAGTATCATTGCAACTACAGGAAAAATAGCATTAAAGGATGTGACAAACAGCTCATGAAAGCCTGTTGAAGTAGCTCATCTGGCAGACAGAAGTAGTGTGAACACCCAAATGTCTTATCTGAGGAGAAGCAGCTGTTTGAACTGCTTTACAGGCCTCCCAAATTGCCACAGTTTCTATAATGAAAAAAGGGAAAATCTAAGGGTAGCAATTCAGACTGTTATCCTTGGAAAGCACGGCACAGATTTATCAGATTAAGGACAAAAATGTAGATTATCCACTTCAGTTTTTGTTGGACTGGGAATCCATTTTTGGAGAGTCTACTTTAGAATGCTTTATGGTGTCAAAACATGTAAGCCAAGATGCAACATGCCAGCACTGCAACTCTGCCTGAGTCCAGGTGATCTTGGTACTTTCTTGGTCATTTGTAGCCCTTTGTGCTCATTTGTAATCTAGTTACAGGTTTGCTTTTCCATGTCCCGAAGCTGACAGTGATTTTCATTCAGTATGCTTCAGTTACAAAGTGAAGTGGTTTCTCATGTGTCATTAAAATACCCCTTATTTTGTTCTTTTTTTTTTTTTTTTTGAGGAGGAGGGTTACTGCTGTGTGTGCAGGGATGGCATTTCAGTCATGCATTTCAATGTTTCAATGCAGACTGAGATCTGAGGATGTTCTGACTGCTGGGTGCATGTAGAGGAAGAACAGTTTCTGAGGAGAAGCAAAATGTGGCAAACGTTCTCATTCACAAACAGCAGAAGTTTCTTTATAAAATACTTTCCCCCAAGTCTCCCACTCTGCTTCCCTGCACCCCAAGTTTGCCGTCTCATTACTGCTTGGTGACATAGCCCAGTGACGATGGCAGGATTTCAATCTAGCCCCTTTTCCCTGCAGACTGCAAGCAGTGGAGCCAGGAAGGGTTGCCAGCTGTTTCTGACCGCTGCTGCATGCTCTGTGCCTTGGGGATTAGTTAGTGCAGGGTCTGGTTGCTGTGCTCTTCCCAGGGCTCTGCCTGAGAAACACCCCTCTTACCGTACGGCTCTGCCGTAGCAACTGTGGAGAGGGGTATGGAGCTATCAAAAGCTGGAGGAGGAGAGTGATGATGAACCACAAAGGTCTTGAAAGCATGCAGTAGGGCTGACAGTAGCCTTACTGTCACCGTCTGGTGACAAGAACTTACCATTTGCAGCAATTCCACCACATTTGGGCATTATTTATGTATCCTGGGCAGTCCCGCTACTGTCCACCTTACATGAGGAGGTGACAGTATGTTTGCCAAGTAGAGGGAGATGGAAATATGGTGCAAAATACTGAACCACTTCTAGAATTGTAATTCTGAATCTTTTGAGTCAAACATCACCTTCAGGAATGGCGTTTCTTTAGAGAGACTGTGGGTATTATTTTTGTAACTGTTATTCCCTATATTCAGCCTAGCTGTCCTGGTAGCATTTGTCCCACGACACAAGATTTATGATCTCACATGTGTTTTCTTTGGGATTTTTTTTCTTGTGCGAGCAGGCAAAAGTAGTTTAAGCATTTTTATATTCATTAACAATGTATGCGTAAAGATTTAAACTGTAAGCCTTATATGGGGAAAGTATTATAAACATAATGCTTCTAAATAGAAGATTTCATTAGAACTTGCGCTGTGAGTCGTTGTTATATTAATAGAGCTGTTACCAAATATGGATTTGGAACTGGGCCTTCTTCATGGTGAATGCTGCAGACGACTTAAAGAAAATAAGTATTTAAATATAAAATATTTTTGGGGGGTAACCTCTTGATCAGCCAGTTATTCAGATCAGTGGAGCATATAGCGTAGAATAATCTTCTAATGTAATTCTGAATCTGTAGTACTTTATGCCAGATGATATTTTAGTCTGAAAAATCTTTGATTTTATGTGAAAAAGTAGTTAAGAAATAAAAATCTCAGGCTGTGACAGAGAAAGATGCTCCTGTTAATATGTACTCTTAAAACTGGCCTGATCATTTAGTTTCCTACCCTTTGGAAATACTTAAATGAAAGAATATCCTATAGGAATGTATGTTCGTTCCAGTATCTTATTTATGTGCAGCCAACAGTAACTCTTCACAAATATTTTATTAGTCTCTACCAGAAGCAAAGATTTAATTCAAAACTCCAGAATATGTTGTTGCAGGTCTTGTGTGTGTATTCTTCTCTCCCTCTTATTGGTTTTTTGTCGTGATCTGCCCCCCCCCCCCCCCGTATATATCTACTTACTGGAAATGTCTCACCTCTTGATATAAAACAATGTTGTGGCACAAATGCAAGGAAACTGTCATCCTTGCTCTTACACAGAATCTCAGGTGGTGATAAATGGTCGTATTAGGATTTGAGTATTACAAAGATGTTGTTCCATTAACAACCCTGGGGCCAGAACAGGGAACAACAAAACACTTCAGAAACTTAATGTTACTTTTTTTTTTTTTTTTGGCACCTTCTATGCCACCTCCCTTTACCCCTAAGTAGACTGCTTTGTGGAGCATGTAGTGTGGTCAGGGCCTATAATGAAGGTATTATACATGCAGGGTAAGAAGTGCCCACTAAAAGTAGCCATATAATTTATCTGTTGTACACCAGAACTATTAATATCCCAATTTATAGCTCATTAATAGTAATTAGGGGCAGTAAATTCACTCTAAACTTCTACACCAGTTACTGTGAATTGCAGATTCAGTAGCTTGATATGCAGCGGACAGTTTATTTCTGCTTCTTCCCCTAAGATGTTCTGAGGACTAGAGCTTTTTAATGGGATATTGCTGTGAAAGCATCATGAACAAATGTATTAAAAATAGTCATTTCAAAACCTTTTTCAGTGGATTCAAGCTTTCCATTAAAATAGAATGGGTGTCTGTTGTCTTCCCCTACTGGCTGTCAAACCATACCTACAATAATGATGATGTAAATTGAGATTTCTTTCCTCATAGCTGTGTTGAAGGCGACTCCGGATTACAGTCTGCTCTAAAGCTAAGAAAGAAAAATAAAGCAAAACCTGTTAATGACTTTTTTTTTTTAAATCTTCTATTCCCAAAGCTCTATTCTGCCAGTGATGCAGGATGAACCAGCACTTTTCTTCCCTGCTGCTAGCTCAGCTGAAAGAAAATGTGAGTTCTTTAACTTATTCTATGTAGGAGAGAACAGCAGCAATGCTGACGGATGCTAAAGACAACGAAGCATCCTGCATTGGCAGGAATGATCCTAATGCTGAATGTTAGGTAGCTGGCAGCACCACGCTGACTTTCTGTGTGTGTCAGGTTTTATTGGTTTGGGAGCTTTATTTCGTGGCAGTCATGCAGCTACATTACTCAAAGGTGTTGAACCTATTCTTTTTGAAGACAAGTCTTCGCATTCCCAGTCAGTTTTAATTGTGAGTATATTCCTGATACAGTAACATGGTGTTTTTCTGAGGGGAATTTAATCATTTTTTCATTATAATTTGATTTCATGGAGCTTGTTAGGGGATTTTTTTGTAATGAATGATGGCTTATGGAACATTTATAAAGAACAACTACATTGACTACATATTTAAATATTTTTATGGGGTTATATGCTGTGTTTTGTAATATGCTCAGGACTCTCACTGCACTTAAGATGACTAAAAACTTTTTTTTTTAGCTCTAAAAGACTGTTCAGTCTGACCTTGACAAGCATGAATTAAGGTAGCCATTCAGGAACTGAAAAAACCAGATTTTTTTTGTAGGTTCATTCCATCTTTTCACTAAAACAATTTGATTTCTCAGTGGTCGGACTATGGCTTTTTGAGAGAGATTGACTCCCATCCAGTTTAGCGTTCTAATACTAAGCAGTTTGGATATTAGATGTTCTCTGTGAAGTTACTAAACTTAGTGTGTGATGCAATCACTTTAGAGGAGGCCGCTTGGAGCTCTGCGCTGCATCTTAACTTGCGCTGCATCTTAACTTTCGCAATGCCAGGTGATGCTGGGGGTCTCTGGAGTTACTCAAGCATTTACTGTGCAAGTTAGATTTTACATAAAATCAACCATGCCAAAGGAGCATTTCTCTTCTATTTGTGCTGGTTGTACTGGCCGTTCATCTTAGAGGGACTTTTCTTTTTGTGCGTTGGAGTATGGTTTAAACAAAAAATGCTGTTTTCAAAATGTTATTTTTCTAGGTCGGTAATACATCTTTCATGGAAGAGTACTGTGTATTCCCTGTGTTTGGTTTCCCTCCTGTTGTCCAACATAGGAGGAACTGGGCAGATTTGCACAGGAGCTGATTGTTGTTTTAGAGAAGGTTTTGTGATCAGAAACTTATCTTTTAATAGTTTTCTGTAGCCATTTCCAAGCCACAGGGTATGAAATGCCTTCTAGGGAATGCCTTGAAGTCTGAAACCAATGCTGATGCCTTTCCAAGGTGAACTGGAAGCCGGGAGCGTTGGAGCAGTGCAGTAAGAGCTGTTAAGCACAGGACCCTGTGCGGTAATGCTGGAGGAGTTTGTGCTGGGAATGGTTTGTTTCTTGCAGAGCTTGCCTGCCCCAAATTCCTGACCGGTCCTCTTCTCTAGCATGGGAGCCAACCGCATGGTGTGCTCCTTGCCACTGTCCTTGCAAGTGGATCGAAGGCTCAGGAGATAGAGAAGAAAAGGTAGGCAGCTATGACAAAGGGCCAGGCAGGAGAGCCTTTTGTCTCTGGCCAACGAGCTGGAAAAATAGTTGTGTCTTCTTTTCATGCTTGGAGGCTCCTGGTACAGGTAAAGAGCTAGGGATTTTGGCATATGGGGAAGGGAGGGGAACCGACATAAGGGATGTGTAAGGTTACTGGCATGAGCTGGAAGTCATAGTATGTTTGCTATGATGGAGCAATGTGTGATACAGGTGTATGATGCAAATTTATGTTGGAAGCACATGATACAGAAAAGAAAAATATGATTTAAACCAATTTTAGAGCTGCAGATTAATAGCACTCCATGAACGTTAGAGCTTTTCTTTTGGCTACTGAGCACATTAAATAAGATAAAAGTTAAAAATTTTTTACCAGATTGTGCCATCCCTGGGTAATGAAAAGCTTTTAAAAAGCTCTAAGCCTAGAATGAATTTAGATCATCTTACAAAGAGTAATCTCATGCAAAATTTTGCATTTTAAAAGTAGGCTAGGACATCCCATATAGAAACAAAAAGCAAACTATATCTACGTCTTGGTACCCACTGAGAACAGGCAATCATGATTGTATTCCTTCAGCATCTTGTGTATCATCCACAGCTGCTCCTACGGTTCACCTTTTCAAACTTTCTTCCTAAGGTTGGGTTGTTTTTTTTTCCCCACAAACAATGGCTAGAAAGGCCTTGTGCAGTACTTATATAAAACAGACTGTGGATTTCTGATGTAGGTCGTCACGGAGACATTCAGACTCTGGCTAGTGAAAAAGAATGGTCAGATAGATACTTAACTTTTTGGATGTACTAAGTTATTTTAGGATTTTTTTGGGTAGCTCATACACTGGTAGTTTCAAACCAGCATCTCAGGATTTTTTCAGCAGGGAGCCTTCTTTGTGTTCATGCTAATTTTTCCCCAGTTACTACCCAGAATACATTCAATCAACAAGAAGATCTGTTCTTCCAGACCTACAAGTTACAATTATCAAGTAACTGATGTTTGTAGAAAACCCACATACTTTTCTGTCCTAATGATTTTTTTAATTTTTTTTTCCCCTGAGCTAAAGACAGTATTGCTGATAGCTTATGTTTCTGAATTGCAGGTGTAGAACTTTTCGTGTGCTCTGGAGAGCTATATTCTGCACTTGAACCAGTATAGGCTCATTTATAAAACAGGGATAAAAATGTCTAGCCGCTTTATAAGGAGCTTAAGAACTAATTAACTTGTACAGTTATTTAAAAAGCCATATTCTCTGCATTTGTTGTCTTCATGTAAAGGTAAATAGAGTCTGTGCAAGGGTCTAACCACGTCAAATCTCAGGTAAAAATAACTGATTTTTACATTTGTGGGTACGTCTGCATGAAATATGAATACATTCGAAAACAGCGGCACCAGGGTGAGTAAACATTACGAAGCCCAGCCATCCTGTTGCTTACCTTAGAATAATTACTGGTCTGCATTTGAAGAACAAATCTTAATGTTGCCAAACTCCACCTTTTTCCTGCCCAGTCTGTATGTGGGAGAGTCTTTATAAGAACCTATTTCCTGTTTCCCAGACAAGGGAGGGGAAAAAAAAAATGTGTTTTCTCCTTGTTCTGAAAAACAAAAGACAGGCAGTGACTACATACCCGCATCAGCTGCCAGCCTAAACGTGAGTGTGCAGACAGCTGAAGGCTACGGCCAGTTCCTTAGTTCAACCCTTGGCAAAACGGCATGTTGCTGCTGCGTCTGTCTCCTTGGGGCTCAAAGTTTTACGAGAGAGAGAAACTGGCCGAAAGGTGATAAAAAGAGCGGGAGGTGTAGTTTTTATTATGTCACTTTGACGCAATCTTTGAAGCATTGAAAAATTGTCAGTATCTTCCCCCTTTCCTTGCAGGTTTTCTTCCCAAATCCTTTGTTTTGAGTTTTATGGATTAGGTTTTGTCACAAATTATTAAGCTTTGAAGAATGAGTTTTGCAAGGAACAGAGGATATAGTGGCAGGGAGGGAATGTATGCTTAAGCCACTTGGAAAGGGCTACAATTACTTTGCAAGTGCAATGCTAATCATTCCGTAACAGTAAAAACGTACAGGTTAAGAACAGAATGATTTTTCTTTTTCTTTTGACTTAAAGGAATATCAGTGTAGATGTGGCAGTTCTGTTTCTCCAAAACCATGTCTATTCATTTAGATTTTGATGGCTATTCCAATTCTGTCCCATATTATCTGAACAAGAGTAGGTCCAGCCTTTTCCCACCTTAACTTTTGAATATTATTCATATATGTGCATCCTGATTTTAAAATAATTTAGGGCTGCTGTGTTTTAAAGTCAACTCCACTGGTACGGATTTCAAAAATAAATTTCATAGAGGCAGCTTCAAACAAGGTAGAGTTCACGTCTCTTCTTTATGCTCTCTTTTTAAGGAAAAAAAACCCATACTTTTGCCCTCTGTAGGAGAACTTTGCAGTCAGTAATGCAGTACGTGATCAATAGTGGAATTGCAATGCTCAGATACAGGACAAGTGGTAGTGCGTCTCTGTATTCGAGGGGCCTATGAACAAGTATCAGCTCTCCTAAAAAATGCTTCAAGAACTTAAAAGCAAGGTTTGGGGTTTTTCAGAAAGTGGTTGTGGAATTACCAGTTCCCTTTTCTCTGTTATGCTCCGGAAAGGAGTTACGTTGTGTGGAAGTTTGCTGCTCTTGCTCTGTCCATCAGCTCGCACCCTGACTGTAGCGGTTATGAAGGGCATTTGGTGGGAGGGAGAGTTTGTTAGTGTTTCATAGAAATTTAGTGAACTGAGTAAGTAAATTGAGCTTTTGCTATTTTGTATGTATTGAAAATCTAGCTGGATTTATAAGTTTTCAACTTCAGTGCCATAACACCGTCAATAGGAAATGAGAAGTGTGAATTTCTACTTCTGTACGTGCAGGGTAGTTTATCATAATAAATCTGCCCTATAGCATAAGTAAATATGATAATGGTGAGGCAGTTTCTATATTACAAACTGTATTGCAATACAGGTTAAATATTTTCATTGTTATGTTCTTGAAAAATAATTGCAGTTTATCTGTTCCCCTCTAAGTACATATTGTAATATGACAATGCCATTTCAAAATAGATCCATTGCTGAGGATTAAAAAAACAGTTATAGACAAAGTGTTTCTTTAAGAGCATGCTTCACCTCATCCTTAGGAGAGTAATTCACTTTTTACCCAAAATACATACTTCAAGCTTTGTACATGCTTCAAGATTCAGCCATAAAGAACACCAAGCCTGAGCATTGTTGTTATTGCTTAGAGTGATCCTTCAAAGGGTGGTCAGACAATTGCCAGACTGGAAGGAGATTATAGTTTTCTGGTAATCTACCACCATGGTTCTTGAGCTCTCTTCTGACACATGAGTGTGCACTGAACAGCTCCACTGGGATTGTCCCTCTCCATCCAGTCTCAAGTCCGACTCCCCTATTTCTCCAAGGGTTTTCCTGTGTTCTGGAGCACTTCTGACTTCCTCCTACAGCAGTATTTAACACCACCTCCTGGCAGCGTGAAACAATGGAACAAGTGTAATTTTTCTCTGCATACAGTCTTATCACTGTCATTTATGGGTACTGATGTAGTTACACACATTGGGCATTGTTCTTTGCAAGTGCATGTGTGAAGCCATTAGCATAAGCACACCATTCAACAGCACAGCCAGGCGGCTCTGGTGGCAAACCTCCCCTGAAAAGACTTCCTATCCCTAGCTGGGTTTCTGCTGTTTCTCTTGTATATCCACTGACTCTGAAATCGCTCCATGGTGAGCTGCGTCACAGGGTTAAACTAGCAGGAAGCAAATGCTATGAAAACGCACCATTTCCAGTCGGTTTGGGCAGGGGGGAATGAATGGGAGTAATCCTCTCTGAAGAAGCTAGCTGATAGAGTGGCTTAGCTGTGTCACCAAAAGATACCCTCAGAGGCTTTCAGAAGATCCTAGCGGCGTTTTGTGTTGGTAGACTATTAAAGAACACTGTTAAGAGAGGGATTGATGACCTTTATTTGTTGACTGCATAAGCACTATTTAAATATCAGTTTACCATAAATGGGTTTTTAGAAATTAAAAAAATTCATTTTGAAGTTTCAGAGTATCTGAATGTCAATCTAGTTTGGTTTCTCAGTATCCATTCAGCCAATTTTTGAACAACATTGCAGCTTTTGGATTATCTAATATTTGTATTTTCATGGAGCAGACGTTTGTTGCCTTCATGGAAACGCAAGGCTGTTTGTGAAAGGTTACACAAGTAGAACAAACGTCAAAGCTGCTGATCTGTTTCTCATTGCCAGTCTGTTTTTCTTAAGCAACAATCTGCTAATAGAAGTGGTGGTACAAAGCAGATGTGTATGGTACAGGAGGACAATCTGGCTTCCTTTGTAGCCTGGTGAGAGAGCACGGGCTTTCAAGTTTTGTTGGAAGCTGATTATCTGGAATTAGAAATGAGGCAGTAAATGAAGCCCCAAAGAGGGTAAACTGCAGCTTTCACTTTTAGTAGAGGTGTAACATGTTGAAACTGGGAAATGTCCGCAAGTTCTTACTTGCGTAATGGCAATCTGTTAAGCCTTTGGTTTCTCATCCATCGAGCAACCCAACAATCCTTGAAGTATATGGAGTGTGTTTATGGAGAGGATGAGGGTGGGTAATGTTTTTCAGCATGTTTAGGTATGGGTGGATGTATTTTCTCCCAGTTCTGTACATTAAAAGTAGCATTGCTAAAGTGAGACAAAGGACAGTGTTGAAGGAGTCGGGGGGCACAACTTGTTTTGGGGTCTTTCATTGCTGCTCTCTGAATGTGTTCCTTGTAAAGTATGGGAGGAGGCATTTGCTCTTTCTGAGTATAAGGGGGGAGAATGAGGAAGGTGTTGGAGACAGTGGGCAGCAAAGTGGAACTGAGCGGCTTTCCACACTAATGGTCATATTAACAGATGATATGACATACTCATTCAGGTTTTAGGCTGTATCATCTTCCCCACTCCTTTCTACACAGTCCCTTGTGTCTGATAATTTGACTTGAATCAATACTGCTCTTTGCTCAAGGGTATTCAAGGATTACAGTGGAAGCAACGCAGTGATAAGAAGCTAATTTTATGTGGAAGAGGACATAACGTTTTTGCCATGTGCTCTCCATTTGTTTCTTACAACCTAATTTTGAATGATCGTGCTGTGGCTTCCCCCCACCCCTCTGGTTATGAATGAGAAAGCAAAGAAAATGGATTACAAGAAAACCAAGCTTTTTTTTCTTTTCTCCTTGAGGTTTTTAATCAAAGGTAGCGCAACCTATGTGGGATGAAATGATGCTAGTTGTTACTAAGCTAATTAAATATTTATAAAACAAGAGCTATATTATATTTATAGCTCCTCTGTCTGGAGATTGTAAATAAATTGATGATTTTGCAGATTTTTTTCTTTCCTTGCTCAAATAATGGGTACTAGCATTCTTTTTATTGTCTTAGGATGCAAATATTCTCTAAATTTCTAGAAGTAAGACACTTAAACATTTTAAAAAGGCAATATTATTAAATAAAAAATGGTCCTTTAATTTGTTGGGGATTGAAGAGCCAGATGAAGTTCTGTGTGCTTGTTCATCCCTATTAAGATTTTGAGAACAGCTCCAGATCTTTTGATCAGTTGTGCTTACATTGTCTTGAGTAGGCACTTGGATCTCATCTAAATTAGAAAGGCAGAAAAGACCTGCGGTATTTAAAGACTGGAGAAAAGATTTCTAATAATGAGATATAAGGAGGTTGGTTTTTTTTTTTTTAGATTCTCAGAAGGTCAAGAGGTGAATATAATACCTAACTAATGAAGTTAAAAAAAAAAAAGGGGGGGGGGGGAGAAGAAAGCTATAATCTAGCAGAGAAAGGATAACAATCATAATTGGAAACATAAATGGATGTCAAAGCTAGGGGGTTTCAAATATTCAAAGGACATGCATCTTAACAATGGACGTGATCAGCCATTGAAACACATTACTGAGCAAAATAACTGATTTTTCTTTCTTGTCAGATACACAAGTTAAAACCAGATGCCTTTCTGGAAGGCGTGCTTTAGGCTAATTAAGCTTTGGGTTCACTACAGGGGTAACTAGATGGAAGGCAGACAAGAACTGAAGGCTGGTTCTGACCCCAGAGCCTACCGCTCTGGTTACTGTGGTGTGCTGATGTAGACCGTACCCGAGCATCTCGGGTCTGGTGGCTCGTTCTGTGGCCTGCACTTAATTGCCCCTGCTTCCCCGAGGGCCCCTGGAGAGGAGCTCTGCGCAGGGGCAGCCGCCCTGCCTTGGCTGCTGTCTGCTGTGGGCTCCCGAGCGGGAGGTAGGTGGCTGCATTGTCCCCTACACGTGCAGTGTCCTTGATTTGTGCAATCCCAGTAAATCAGGCTTTTCAGGGAAGCGTCCGGTAGGCACTGAGGTGTACGAGCCTAGTGTGCCACTGGAGGAAACGTGTGAATCACCCGGTGGAAACATTGGGCGTCACCCACGGACGTTTTGTCTCTGCTCCAAATGTCTTCTGGCGTTGTTGGTTGGGGTATGAAGAAGGTTTTTTGAGAGTACACCTGCACTGGAAGAAAGTCAAGTGTAGTTACAGGCAAAATGTGTTCTTTACCAGTATAGCTTGTTTGACTTGGACAGCTCGGAGGCATGGGTGAGGGGTGACTTCTCAAATGCCTGTGCAAAGCACAGGTTTCATAGGCAGTGCTGTGTCTACAGCAGCAGCCACTCTTTGCTAGCGTGCTGTATTTGTGTAGGCAAAATATCTTCTCGGATCAAAAAAGCACATGTTGTCTTTGTGAAATAATTAGAATATGCAAGCTATGAAAACCATAGTGGGGACACACACGACTATTTAGTATATCTCCAAGGTTAAAACAGATGAAGTCAACCCCAGGAAGGGGTGTGCAGTGCTGATTGTACCTACCTGGCAGATCTTGTCTGTCTGTAAATTTTAAGCTGTGACATGTATTGCATATTTTGTCTTGTCTTTAAAACTACTGTCCCCCAACAAACCTTTACTGGTGAAGACAAAGCAATAATCATATGAGGTGGAAGATAAGAGGAACTGTACATTACCTGCATGTTGCCATGCTGATTTATTCCTTCTCCAACTGGCTGTTTAAAAACTAAAGTTTTATCTGAGATGGCTTGTTTCCTGAAGGACTTACTGAATCCTCGTGTGGTGAAGTATAATTTCTTGTCTCTTTTCTTTTGGTATAGGAAGTAAGGAGTCTTTATTTTGCGCTCCCCCCTGCCCTAGACTTCCCTCCATTAGGGTGACCAGAAGGACTTGATGGGCTGCAGTGCCGAGGGCTGTTGAGAGGCCTGGGATTACAGGGCAATGGGTGTCTGTTACTGCTTGGCTGATTGATAGCAAGGCCTCACTTCCCAGTGGTATTATTTCTGTGTCTATTCTATGTTTTAGCATGTACTCTGATTATGATGGATATGGATATTGACTTCAATTAGGTGGTGTTTTTACCAGTTTTTACCAGGGAAAGGCAAGCAGAAAGATAATTCATACAAGAATTGCTAGTCAACAGGCGTACAAGCAGTAGTGCTAGCATTATAGCTGTGGTCAGGTTTCAAATATGCCTGAATGCTTGCATATGCAAACAAAGCAAAGCCTAATTCGTGGAATAAAATACTTTATTGCTTTCAGAAACAGCAACAGCAACGTGTTTTGAATGTTGTCTCATTAAAAGCAATAGCCGTACTTTTTTATGATTAAAGGATTCTTTTCAAAATTTGCATGTAGTTGGCCATGTGCTCATTTTCATTGTATAAATGTAGAGCATGTATTAGGAAGAAAATTTAGATTTTCTTCTACCCAGTAGAGCTAAAATACCATGCCCTCATGCCCTCTCCTCCTTGGCCCTCCGAGGAAGCTGCATCATATTGTTTGTGGTTCTCAAAGAGGTTAAGATCCAACCTTTTAATTTCCAGTTTAATATAGCACTTGACCACGCACATAAATTCTTTTGAAGCTGGTCAGTTTTATATGCATATCTAACAGCATGGTTGGATTGGGAAGGCTGGATCCTTAACGGCATTCATACATTCTTTTAGATTTAGCACTAAGAATGTAGGAGAGCAACTGGGAGCAGAATCTATAGTCTATGTTTTACCATTCCCCAGCTAAAGAAATTAAAAACTGAATTCTGAAGTATAATCAGAAGCTTGAATACGGAGTGCAAATCATTATACCAAGGTTAGCTTTTGAGTGCTTAATGGTTGTTTTAGCTGTTCTGTGTCTTTTTTTAATGTGGCTGTTGCTCAGGTGTGGTTACCCTGAGCTGGCTGACCCTTTGACAGAGATACGTGTACAAGTAAAATGATACAAGGCTGCATCTGTTCAGAAGAATTTTGCATGGTTCATACTTCTGGCCAACCTATGGAAGAGCTTGTAAAGTTTAGGTGACATTTTCAATAATCTGCTATGTTTTGTTCCCGGTGCTTCTGGTTAATGTGTGCCAACTAGAAATACATCTTGTTTCTTCTTTTGTCAGATGTGCATCTATCCATTTTATGAAAAATCAGAAGAAACTCCTCGACAATTCCCTTTTTCTGTTGAATGCACATTTAGAAGTGAATTCTTTTATGGAAGTTTTAAGGATATTTTGGAATCAGCATGCCAATTTTTTAATTCCTGTTTTACGGTCTCGTCTTACAGAAAGTTAAAGCAACTGCAGCAAAGACAAGGGAAGAATTATTTTGAAGAAAGCTAAAGGAGAAAAGTTAATTTCTGTTTCATAACAGTAATAAAAATAAAGCTACTGAAATGAAAAATAGCTGTTTCTTTACTAAAGTAAAGACAATGAAAAGATTGATGGTGCTGCCCGTGTGTGGGTGTGTACATGTTTATGTAATGTGGGAAAAATTTTCTAACAAACTAAGAATAGTGGTTAAATGTTTGTCCTCTTGGTAGTGTCCTAGTCATGATGCAATTCTCAGCAAAATGTACTATAATTATACAGGGAAGTTGCTATTTGCATAGTGGAACACAATGTATTTTCCCTAGTTTCAAATCTTTTTTAGAGCAGAATGTCAAAAGAGAAAGGTTCACGTACTCTGTATTGGAGGACATTTGCTTGATGCATATAACGTACCTTCAAAGAGCAGAAGTAGCTCAAGGTGTGGGATGAATACATATTCTAGTATTTGCTTTCACCTCCCCAATAAGAAGCCTAGAAAAATGCTAAAATACTTCAGGTACTGTGTATCACTGAATTTAAATAAAATTTGATACACATTTATATTGCTTTAGAGAGGGGCTCTATTTCAGTCACACCTCAGAGGAAGTAGCAGCAGAGTTGGACTTTTGAGAAGTCCGGAGTTGTCCTTCCCCTCCCTCTTCTATTATTACATAGTATTTGTCTCTCCTCTGGCAGTCGCCTGCCTGAGCATCCTCACAGTAACGCCGCAACTTCAGGACCTTTGCCTAGTCATGAAGCAGTTTTCATCAAGCATTTGAAAAAGGTGTCTTCACTCTGTTCATGGTAATGGTATTTTTCAGTATCTAAGTAAGAACAGTATGACATTATCACCCATTGCTCCTAGTCTTAATACACATTGCTATGGACGAAGTCCTGAAAGCAAGTATTCAAAACAAGGCATGCAAAATGTTATAGTAATTTCTCCTTTTTTTTTTTTTTTTGGCTGTGGAATTTAGGTTTCTGTCCAGTACCTTAAGTGTTACTTTTTTGTGCTTGAGAGCAGGCAAGGCTAATTTTCTTATTGCATTACTAAAACATGACAAATGGCAATCTTGTCTAACCAGAAAGGCAAAGCTCTTCTGTCAGCAGTGCTTTTCTTTGTTTCCTCGTAAATAAACATCCGTTCAAGAGTTGTAATGGACTATGGGGGAAAAGGTGTAAATCTAGCCTTAGAACAATTTCTGGGCATGATTTTAAGCAAGACAGCATCACAAAAGTAAACAAACAAAACCAACAATCCTATGTATACAACTGAATAAGGAACTGGAATCCACCAGTTCCTTATTGAACTAGACCAGTATGCTTCCAGCATATGTTAGTGCCATACCTGAAAAAAGCGCATGGTAGTCTTAACCTTAAATGGTATTATCCTGCCACTTTTTGTCCAAATCTGCCCACAATTTCTGGGAGAGGGTTGATCTCAAGATCATACGGTCAAGTTGGGTTTTGTAAGATGCTTGAAGTTTTATACCATTGAAGTGTAAGATTCAAATCAAGCGGGTAAGTGCATGCACTTAAGCCATTTTCTTCACCAGAAAATCAAAGCATGCGAAGTGGCTATATTTTTGTAACGAATTTTAGGAAAATTACAAGCAGGTTACTTATGCTGTGCAGTTTGTGTGTCTGTGCCTACGTAAGTGGATATCTGACGTGCAGCAGAGCTCTCACACAGGCAAGACTGGCAAGTGCAGCAGAGACCCTGCTGTGAGGGTATTATGGGTTCTTGCGTGTAGTATCTTGACTATAACCAAGTGTCAAGAATTGTCCTATAAAATTTCAACTTTTTCTTTTCCAGTACACTGACAAATCTCTCATTTAACACAGTGAAAAAGAACTGTTAATGTTTTCAAATAGCTCAAGATGCTTAGTCAGCGGTACGTTAGATTTGAGGATTCCTCAAAGGTGAGATCTTGATGCTTTTCTTCCACGACTGTTTGAAATGCAGAGGTGTAGCTTCATCAGAGGAGAGCCCCTGTGACAAGCTACTTGTTCATGTCTTTCTGTAGCCCTGTGTCCATCCCCAGTGCAGGCCTTTACACGCACGCTGGCCAAACAGGTTTGACTTCAGAGCTGTGAAGTGGCCCCTCCTCTGGGCTGAGCTGCCGCAATGCAAACACTACTTAGGCAGGTCTGCAAGGCTGAACGACTTGCTGGCAATTGTGTCATCTGTTTCATAAGTTTGAATTATTTCAGGTTTTAAGTTAGGTACTTTATGGCATCATTTGCATGGCAGAAGCTGTTACTGGCCTCCTGTCCCTCTGATCTGTGCTGGGCCTGTGAGGTATTAAGAAATCAAATTAACTGGGATGTAGCATGTGTGTTTTGAGTTGTATGTGGAATGCAAACGTGCGCTGGTCTGGGTGTGAACCAAGTTAATTTTGTGACTTCTGGATTTTGTGGTCCTGCTCTTTAGAAGTAGTAGCTAAGGAATTATTCTGTAAGTGCCAGGAATTACAATGAATAGTTTCCTCTGTTTAATCTTACATAATGTAAGCTGTGTGTGTTATATTTTGTAATGCGTGCCTGGAGAAAAATCTCCTAGAATAAATTTCACACTTAATTCATTAATTGTTTTTCCCTCATACTGTCATCTAAACGTGATGTTACCAGATAAAATAATTTGCTGTACTGAAATGAAGCCATTCTTAGCACCAAGAAGGAGGGAAACTTGTATTTCCTTAGTGGCTCTCCATCTGTCTGGGAAAACTCTGCAAGTTCACTCCCAGCATCTCCCCTTTTTCCTTCTGTGCCTTTCCCACCCAAGCATAGATAGTCCTGCCCAATAACAGTGCTGACACAGATACCCTCCTTTCCTGTGCTGATTACACCTTTGACTCCTTAGTCTAGAGCTTGGTGCCAATTTGCAATTAGAGTTTTGTTTTCCATGCCGTATTTACCTAAGCCTGTGAAAACAGTAGTCGCGTTGTAAAACTTACAGGGAGAGTTCTGTATATACGTAGCAAGTAGCTCTGAATATGTTAAATAATCCCTGGGGAGCACTTCTTAGCCAAGTTTTAGAAGTTTTACTCTTTATACGGAGCTTGAGGTCCAGCATATTTGGGGGAGGGAAGGAAAAGAACAGGAGTCTTTCATTTTAGCTTTTCTGTACGAAATGCATATTGCACTAATGCTTCCCTGGAGTGCAGCCTAGTTAAACTTCAAAATTAGGGCAAGAAAAAAAAAACAAGGAATGGTAAAATGTGAGATGAAATTCTCACTTGTGTTATCTCTAGGAAGGAACTAACAGTGGCTGCAGTGGTATAAATTAAGCATCTCAATCTTTACAGTACACCCCGTGTGGGCACCCCGTGCAGCCTATCAGCAGGTACTCTGCTTAATAAGACTTCTTCCTCCGGCTTAATTTGTGAGATGCATGTGTCGAAAGACATCCTTTTGGGCACTCAGAATGATAAATGCATTAGCTTCACTGGCACATCTTCACTTGTTTGTGTTTTCTTCTCTCCTCATCCCCCACTGAAAAAAAAAAAAAGATTTCATCCTCTCCAAGATGGGTGTTGCCTGTCACTTGAGCTGCAGTGTCACCTGGAGCTATTGCTAAGCTTTTGCCCAGCAAACTTTGTCTATATAGAAGACGGTTTTATGAGGGTGATAGATTTGAGCTGTTTATTTGCAAATATTTTCCAGTTTATTTTTCTTTTAGATAGTAGTGCCAAGCATATTGTTTTGCAAACTAGAAAGAGGAAAACTCTCTGCCTCCTGAGGCTGTGTCATGTGTTTTATTATTTTGGAATGAACTACATAAGAAAGGTACTGTATAGGGACTGCTTCATCTGTCACTGAAATAGGGTGCTATGGTATACAACACCTTAGTAAAGAACCTTTTCAGTTGAAAGCTGCAGAAACTTTAAGCAGAATGCAGTAATCTTGGAACTTGCCTGGGGTTCAGAATAAAAACTTGTAAAAGCAGAAATTATTTTTATAACTTTGCTAAGTTTTCATGGATACTACAAGCTAAGGTCTGAATCTGATGTTTCTCTCCAACTCCACAGCCATTCATTGACTCAAAATCTACTGGCCACAAACTCACCTGGAACAGCCGCTCAGGAAACAAGTGTCCTGCCAGTGTGTGTTTTGCAGAGGGCTTCTGTCACTCGAGGTGGGATGACTCAGGAGGACTGATTGAAATGCAGGCGACAAAAATCAACTCTGCCCTCTATTTCACATCACTCCTCCACGTAGAGTCTGAATGTGACCATCCCATCCTTTCTTAATAGTTCTTGGGTACTTGTTCAGTGCTGGTAGAGTTGAACATCTCCCACTGAGCTGACGCTATTGCTGCTTCCTTCAACACATTCATGTTCTTCAGCTCTCATCTATACACACTTCTTGATGAACCTGGCTTAACTTGACATTGCAGAGGATTTCAGAACAATAGATGTGCCTACACACATGCCAGAAATACAGTACCTTTGAGATCACGATTTCTCTGTTTGGTTTATACAGCATTCACTTTCTTTTTTCTTCGTTTGTTTTTTTTTTTTTAAGTAAAGTGATACTTGATGAACCCTTCGTTCTTCTCATTTTGTGCATCCCTTCCAAAATGCTGTAATACAAACTCTTTGGAGTACCTGGTGAAGCTTTCCTGATATTTTGAGGTATTTTGCTGTTCTTGCTGCAATTGATTGTTTGTTTCTCATGTTATGGATTAGGTGAGAATATCGTGTACCAGTTTTCTTTCTGCCTATAGCAGAAAAAGAACCCCACAGTGCTGATGAATCCAAAGGTGGTGGTTGCAGGATAGACACTGAATTCTTGTTACCAGAGCTTTCAACACAGCAGCAAATGTAGGCATGTTGTCACTTACAAATGTGCTGCTTTTAAGCTCAGTCTTTTATGTACAAATTTTCGGCAACGTGTGTGGCTGCTGTTGATAAGGCTTGTATCACAACGCTCTGTGTGGTCAGGAAGACCAGTCTCTCCTGCTATTATCTCAAGTGCAGAGCTGAAAGTACACCCTTGAAATCTTTTATTTCCCCTTCACTATGACCTCCTCCAAACTACTTTTTGAGACTGAGACAACTTTGACTTCAGCCTGTCTTCTGTCCAAAATCCGTGCCTTTACTGTCTGTGCAGAGCTGAGCGGATCATGATGTCTTTGTTGCTGTGTGAGGATGACAAAATGGAGAGCAAATATAATCTCAGTATAAATACTGCTTAGAGGCAAGCTGAAGGATAAAACATTTATATTGCTGATTTTAAGTGGTTCCCGAGACCTGGGGATGCAGGTCTCTGAGGTAACTTTACTTGAGATTACCGTGAGGTAACTGGAAAGGGTGCTTGGCTAGGTGGTAGCAGGGCACACTAAAGGTAAACAAAAGGGCTAATTAGCTGGCAGAACTGAAACACTGTATGTCAGGCAGGGACACACAATAAACTTCAGTTTAATTTAAAACAGAACTTTACAATCTGATGTTACAATGCCTCATTTCTAAACATATAAATGCTGAATTGTACCTTGATCAAAATAATGGTTATGATTATTTTTTCCTGACGTTGTTTGCTTGTCTGGGTTGCTATGACTTGCTTTCTTTGCCAAACCTCTGGGTACTAGTATACATCCCTGTGGTGGCTGCTTTACACTTAATTTTTATGGAACCCTAAAAGGGGCAAATAAATATGTAATTGTGTAACTGCTGCTTATAACATCATTATAAATACAAAGCATTATTCATAAAACTTATAAATACCATTCCTTGGCTTGGTGGTTGGATCAATGTAGAAAACTTTCTCAGTGTACTATGAGCTCGTATAGTCGTGTGCGAGTGCTGGGAAATGGGGTTTCCCTCGTCCCAGCATACTGGTTTGTGCCCTTACTCTGTGCCACTGGTGATGTTACTGTTTTGCTGATGTGTAGGACCAATAAAAGCCATTGAGCTTTTGGTAGGTCCATTCCCAGATATTTCCGTTAACGTTTTAGTGATTATTTCAATACACAGCTCTGTGATCTTTCAAGCCTGGCTGGTGGGTACGGGTTAGGCTAGAAGCAGTTTGCCCCTGCTGAAGCACACTTGTGCTAAGGTCGGATCCAACAGTTGTTACCTCCAGAGGCGGCTCTTGAGGAAAAAAGTGAAAAAAGAAACTACAAATGGATGTAAATAGGCAGGATATCGGATGGCTGCAAGACACTCTGAGGAAGTGCGGGTATGCAGCCTTCAGAATACGCACACATAGAGATCAGACCAATGCTGCGTTCAAACAAATACATTGCTTTTAGATCGAGTACCGCTCTTTCTGGATACAGCAGCTTTCAAGTAAACACATTTATGTCTGCACATGTGCTCTAAATCTTAAACTGTGAGAACCCATACTGTACATGCGTTTTAAATTACTTAGGTTAATGGCATATAAATAAAGTGTACGTGCGTAAATTGTGCTTCCTATAATAACCTTGGTTTGTTTTTATTATTTTGGAGCATTTAAAATTGACTTTTTGATGCTGGGTTTTCCCACAACTTGCCTAAAAGACGGTACTATGGGTAAACTGTAGTGTGTGGTTGATACAAAAAGGGGATACTGCTTGAATTGAAGGAAAACCGATAGGTGGAGGAAAGGCTGGAAAGGGTGCTGTGGAGATGTACGGTTGAGGAAAGGGAAAGGAAGGCACCAATTTGATGCAGAAGCTAACAGAATACAGAAGTGGGTCATTTTTCTGGGTCAAAGTAAAAAGGTATCAGGTTTAAAAATTTTATTTCAGTTGGTCTATCAGTTTTAACAGCAGAGCATCAGTTCCTAACCAGTGTGAGATCGTTGAAGCTCCATCTCTGAAGAGTGAATGTTTAGCCGTCAGAGTCATGGAGAGGGCAGCTTTCCTAACACAACTGTAACACCACAGAGCTGTATTTATTTTGGTTTGACCCCTGGATTTTTCTTTAATTTACTTTGGATAGACGGACTTTTAATAAGACTTAAGCTGCTTTATATCACAGCCTTGTTGTTTTTAGGGTGGTTTTTTAACAAACAGAATTCTCTCTGTGCAGATTTCACTGGTGAACGACACGAAGGCAGCTGCCCTCTTGGCAGGTGTCCTTCCTCCATTTGCCAGGACTGTTGCTTTTTAATGTTACTGTGACAAGTTTCTGTTACTTGGGGAAAAGATTGAGTGGGCATCAGGCCTTTCAAGGGTTGGATAATCTGTGTGAAGCGCCGAGTGTAAAGCTGGGCTGTGTTCAGCTGCAGGCTTCCTGTGTGCTATCAGTGAAGTCATTAGAACTCCCATCTTAAGCGGAGAGTGGGAATAAAAATACCTCTGGCTTCACAAGGGTGCGGAGGCCTAACTTGGACGTGCAACTAAAAGACATCCTGGTCTAGTGGGAGGTGTCCCTGCCCATGGCAGGGGTTGGAACTAGATGATCTTTAAGGTCCCTTCCAACCCGAACCATTCTATGATTCTATGACTGACAAACACCGTGCCTGGGTAGGTGCTTTGGGACTGAGGGCAGCAGGTTATTCCTCCGAGTTCTGCCGAGTGGCTGCGGCTTCTTGGGTTTGTGCAAAGAGCAGCCACCTTCCCACCCGCTTCGACTAAGTGATGGCAGCAATGGTGTGATTTGTGCCAGGTTTAATTCAAGTCTGTTGGCCTCCTGTTTACAAGGGAAGATGCCTGTTTAGTAGATGCACTGGAGTGCTTGGCAATACCTGTCTGGGGAACTGCCCCTTCTCACTGCAGCCAGTGTTGCAGGTGTACGTAAAATGGGAAAACCACTGTAGAGGTGTCACGGGTCGGGCTTTAGTGTGTCAGAATAAGCGATGTCCTCAGGGCTTTGTGTTCTAGGTCGTGTTACGCCACACCCATCACATTTTTTGTTATTATTTGGCTCTACATGCTACATCAGCAAGCTGTGGGCACAGCTGCCTGTCCAAAAGGTGTCTGTGGAGGGATGGTTATGTGGTGTGGCAAAGGAGCTGGACATACAGCGCCTTTCTAAGGTCTGTTAGGAAAACTCACAGCAAAGTGTTTTCACCACACATTGCTAGTGTGTGACAATGGACCTTGTGTTTGGGGATGCTGCTTAATCATTTGTCCTCTGAGGACCATTACCCAGGTGCCTACCCTTGTGTCATAATGGCAAGGTGGCTCTTGCTGTTTATGGTTTTGCTCTTCTTCACCCTTCCTCTGTTTAAACCTCTCTGAAAAAGGTCTTGATGTCATTGCTGGGCTGACATTCTCTACATGAAACTGGCAGAACGTATCTAGTTCTGCTCTCAGGCAAGTCTGCGCCCATGTTTGTCACAGCACCCTGAGAAAGCAATGCAAAGCCTTGCTCGCAAAAGGTCTCGTTATTCCCATTTCTCACCAGGAGCCCAGTGTAGCCCCATTACGGATGGGGCTGTACTGCAGGGAGCAGCAGTGTGTTTGCCCATGTCCCACGGCATCACCATCCTTGCAAATCTACTTTGTCTTGCTTACTTTTTAGCTGACAGAAGAAGCGGCAGAGGATTTTATTATTCGATGGTGGTGCTTGCGTTGGACGGTGCTGTTTCGGTGGAGTCGCCAGGGCCGTGTGCTTCCTCCCTCCTGCCCCGCCGCTTGCAGACCTGCTCCAGCCCCGCAGCTCCTCGCAGCCTTTTCCTGAAGCGTGCTGTAAAGCGCTGCCCGGCGCCCAGGGCCCAGAGGGCTGGGTGATCCGGCCCCGGCCCCTCGCCGCGGCCTTCTCCGGCCTGGGAGGGCCGGGTCGGGGGCAGCCCCGGGCGGGGCGGGCGGAGGAGCCGCGGCGGCCGCCCGCCCCCAGCGCCGCTGCCCATTGGCGGCGCCGGGCGGGGGCCGGGCCGGGCCGGGGCGCTCGGCGGGGCGGGCGGCCGCCGGCCGGGGAGAGCGGCGGAGAGCCCGGGCTCTGCCGCGGCCGCCGGCGTTCCCCCGCTCCGCTGGGCTCGGCTGCGCCGCGCTCCTCCCCGCCGTACCATGGTTGGGGATCACTGCAGCCTCCCCGGTGAACGGCCCGTCCTCGCCCAGAGTCCCAAACCCGGATTAAGCTGCAAAATGGTCCTGCAGGCGGTGGGCAAAGTGCTGCGGTAAGGACGGGGCCGGGGGGGGGCTGCCCCGCGGGCGAGTGCGGGCGTGTGACCGGGGGGTTGCCCCGGGAGCGGCAGCGCGGCCCCGAGGGGAGCGAGAAGGCAGATGGAGCCCAAGTTAAAAACCTGGCCCCGGTGCCTTGTTCTGCTCAGCCCCTCTCGCGTCTAGAGGAGGGAGGCTGCTTTTGGCTCCCTCTGGATCTCGTGTAGCAATCTGGGAGGGTGGAAGTTGGAATATCAATAGCTGCTTGGAGAAAAACATTCGTCCGCCCAAATGTTGCAGTCAAGTTTTGTTTGCGCTCCCTGAGAACTAATTTTCCAGGACGTAAGCAGACAGTGAAGGTCCCGACTTCCCTGAATAAGGAGTCCGACCAAGACACTACATATGCTCTGGCACATTTTCTACAGAAATGTCGTAAGAGGAGGGGAAAAAATTGCTCATGTAGCTCAGAAGGACTTGTGTGAACACTGAGACGTGTATGACTACTGAGACCAAAACCAGACTCTCTGGCAAAGGACGCACAGTAATTTGATTCGGAGGAGTTCTGACCCGTTCTGGTTTGCAGGGAAAAACGTCACCACAAATATTAGGACTAGCAGCCTTGCTCCTCAACAACCGCAGCTTTTTATTTTGGTTAAGTGTGTTCAGATATTTTTCTAGGATCTATGAAGAATAGCAGTGCTGCTCCAAAAAGAAGCCTTGTTCCTCCAGCGTAACTTTATTTGGCAAGCTCTGGTTTGTCCCTGTTTCCTACTATTGGTTGCCAGTTGTTAAATGTTTGTCAACAGAAACATTATCCCTCTCTTCCTCTGTTGACTCATGTCTCCTCTCTCCCCAAGCGAGTTTAAGGGAGCCATTTATTAATGCAGAGTGTTCTGATCACAAAGCGGCTGGGCTCTGGCTGTGACTTAAACTAGAAAAGTTCACTGGGCTTAAAGCAGTTTGGTGAGAAGAACTGCTTAGAGTTGCTCGTAAAGAAGTGCAGTGTTGCAGTACTTTTTGGTGGTTCTGGTATTATTTTTTTTTTTCCCCCATTAAAAATACTTTCCTGTAGAAAACATTAGTTTAAGGAATTCGTGTTTCTTTTTCAGCTTTTCAACAAGTTTAACACCCCTTCTTTGCACTTTTTTTTTGGGGGGGTGGTGGTGTCTATAATTCAATATGGTGTTACACAGCTGGTCATATCATAAAATCCTTTGGCCAGTGGCTTGCTATTCATGCTGTGAACCCTTTGAAGTTTTTGGTAGCTGTTCTATTGGCAGCTCTCCCAGATGTAAATAGATGGGTGCCTCTGTAGGGAAGAATTGCCAAACCTTTTGTTCAGCATCTATGGCAGTTTATTTTAAAGTATAGGTAACTTCCTGTGACCTAGCAGTGAAAACATGTATTTTTATGATTTGTTCAGTGCACACTTGCGAAAAGTGTAACATAACCTCATCCTTTCTCCTCCAACTGGAATACGTGCAAAAATTGTGCATAATTTTATTTGCTTTTTCTCTGAGGCTTATTTTCTACATATACTATAAAACTGTTGTGAAAGCAGGAAAAAGTTGTCATACGTGAAATATTTTGGGCTTGGGAATTAACAGCATAACTTTATTTTGCTAACCTATTACTAATGGGAGTGACTACTATTTTGCAGTAGAGATTTTTTTTTTTAATGTGTCTTTTCATTCTGGGTTATCTCCTTTTGCATCCAGTTAGAAAAGTTAAGTCCCAAGAACTTTCTGTAGAATGCCAGGCTGGGTCTCGTATTTCCCTTACTGAATATACTTCAGATGCCTTATCTGACTTCGTTGCTTCATCTTGCTTTCTTCAGTTTTTGTTCTGTAAACATAAACGCATCCTATGCTGCAGAGAGCTCAAGACAGTGTTAAGAGCACAGGTACTAGCTAGGAGACTAAGTAAATACTAAGTCCAATCGAAGTTTCTTTATTGTGGAAATCAGCTATTAGTGCTTAAGAAAGTGTGGGCCCAGTGATGGTGAAAGAGGGAACCACATGGGACCTTGTTTAGGCCAAAAATGGTGGCTGTGGTGGGATTTCTTTGAACCTAGGCATCCACAGCTGGGCTTTGTCCACTTTGTTGTTGGCAGAGAAGAACAGGGAGCTTAAAGATGTGGTTGAATGCAGAGGTGCCATGCCAGCCCGATACAGAGTGACCAGCTCACTTGCTAGCACTTATGTTGTAGTCATGTGAACTTAGATGAATCCCACGTTACTGTCATGGTTTACCATGTATTTCAGAGCAAGTGGAGGACAAAGGGTATCAAATACCACTTTTAAGTCTGGCCGCCTGAAAAACTGGTGGTTGAATTTTCTGTAGTCTATACAGAAGATTAATCAATACTAAACTTTAGATGAAGTAAATTTTCTTCTGTTGATCAGTCTGGCAAATAGCTTGGTGATGACATCAAAGGATATCTTGCTTATGCATAGCCTGGTGTTATGAACAGCCTACTGCATTTTAGGCTTTCTTCTCAGCCATAACTGGGAACCATCATCATCACCATTCCCTCCCAGCCCTGCACAGAGACTTGTAGAAATGGACAAGGGATAGAGTGCCCGTCTTCTCTCCAAATTGCCCTCCGCTTCTGTCTGTCTCCTGGTTGTGAATTCTAAAGCTCAGTTGTTTAATCAGTATAACTTTCCTCCATAGCAAACTTGTGCATTATTTACATGAGTTCTAGGTACTTAAAAGTAACTCACTCTCTTGAAGCTTTTAACATGCAAGTTGTTTCCATTAGTTAGTAGGTCCAAGTAGGTCCAAGTAGCTCCTAGTTGCTGGGTGCCAAATAGTGTCTGTCCCACTAGTAATAACAGCTGCCAAAGGAAAAATCAGTACAGGGAGGAAACAAGGAGGTGGAAGTGGAGGGAAGGAAAAAGGCATCACAAGAAGAAGCGGCAGCAGCTCTGATAACCTGAGAAGAGTTAAAAGAGCGTGGGGAAAGACAACTGAACCAGAAAGGGGGAAAAATGTAACAAAAGCAACAGATGTGCTCTCAGCCTTTCTAATTAATTTTTTATGAAAGCTACTGTTAGGTTTATTACTCTTTTAAATTATTAGTGATTCAGCTATGAAGAACTCTAGAGATGCTTGTATCTTTCATCATATGGGTTAATAAACTGTGTTTAACACTTCAGGGATGGGGCCAAGGCTACACACTTGTAATGATTAAAAAAACTTAAAATACCATTAGGAAAGTGTCATCTCCCCTTTAAATCCAACATAGCATTGCTGAGATTAAGTTGTGTGTATTCCTTAGCATAGTGTTTAATTAGGGCTTTTGTTTCACTTCAGATGTTTTTGAAATATGTTAACGTCATTTTTCTCCTCTCCTGTAATGAATTGTGTAATTATTTAGCCCATGGTTAGGGAGGGGAAAAAAACAAAATGGATGCAGTCTTTTTTGTTGTTGTTTTATTTTCTAAAAGTTGGTGGTTCTGGAGAGAGGTGGAAGGGGAAAGGGAAAAAAGTAAAATGAAAAAACATGGAATATTATTCTACTCTTTAATATTATTCAATTAACTGTTCAAGTTTTTTGTGAAGCAGCTGACTACTGCTAGCTTCCTTGCAGAGGTGTGCTTTTTACTGACCTCAAGCAGCACAAGTGGAAGGACGACTCAGCTACATGAGAGATGTCCCCTCTTTGGTCCCAGCAGGTAACTGAGCTGGCCACAAGTGTTCTTCAGAGCCGCGTGCTGATGACTTCAGGACACAGTGTTCACTGACTGCACCAGTGCTTGAATCCCAATTCAGATGCTGGAGCGCGGCTCAGAACTGCAGAGCATTTGCTGTGCCGTGCCACTGTGGGTCCTGCACGGGTGATTTTCAGAGACTACTCTTCATGCTGCTTCATAGTCAGTGCAGGTTTGGGTTTTTTTGGTTTGGTTTTTTTTTTTTAAGTCTCCAGTGAAACAGAGTCCTTCTAGGATAGCTGACTAATAATTGGTGATGTGGAGTCAGGAAAGAGGAATAATGGTGGGATACAGAGTTGTGATGCCATTGTGTAATGCCTTCTGATAAAGTACAGTATGGTTTACGTGTACACATAGTCCAGGATGAGTGTGGGAATAGACAACTGGAAATTCCTCTTTCTCCTAAGAGCCTCCCTTCTTACAGCAATGTGCAGGGGTTCATTTGGATACCAATCAAAAAATCAGCCAACCGACCCCACTCTTTTTGGGTAGGTGTGGCATTGGTGTTATTAACAAAGTAGAATTTTTACAGGTACTTTTGAAGAGTGTAGTAATTTGTTTTCAATGATAGTGTGTTCTCCAGTCAGCTAAATTAGCAAGTTTGTGTTGGCATCCTGGATGGTGCTATATGTTTTTACATCCAGCACTTACAAATTTTTGAAAAATTAAATTTGTACTATTCCTCACATAATTCATAGCAAGATTAGAAATAAACCAGGTTAATTCTGACATTGGATTCTGGTTTTTAAGTGATCATGCAAAGTTGTCTTAAATGTGTTCATGAAACGGGACATGGGTGGGTAGAAGTGGGGCGTGTTGATGTGGCTGCTGGCACCACTTGACTCTCATTGCTGAAGATAGTTGTCTGTGATGGCTTGTGTGTTATCGACATGACCAAAGCAAATGTTTAAAAAAAAAAAAATCAACTTGTTTTATCCTTATTTAGGCAGAAACATTTTTCAATAATTTAGTCAGGTCTACAGTATTAGAACGTAATTAGGAAGAGCCGCCTTTAACATTAGCTAATCTGATTAATGCCTGGGGACAGGCAGAAGAGAAGGCAGGGAGGGCAGTGTGCAGGGAAGGGGCTTATAGGCAAAATGCTCTTCAGAACCATGTCAGCTATTTTTATCCTGTTCTTTTTCTTTTGCCCTCCCACAACTTTCCATTGTACCAAAATAGTTCAAAATGTTTATGGTTCAGGGCAACTGACATCGCTAATTGTCATGCTGTGTCTTGCTGAATATTTCTGTAACAGGAGCTGATTCCTTGTTCAATGACAGCCTTTTGGGATTCTCACCCAGCTCCTCGGAAGGACCAATGACACTATGGGGCAGTAACATCTTGTGCTTTAGCAAGCTGTGACCAGGCAGGAGGGGCTTTGTGGTAGCTCTTCTGTGCGTATGAAAGCACAGCTGTGCTTTTGGAGACTGTTCTTTGATGCGAGTGTCCTGTCCTCAGGGCAGAGCAGGTTGCAGTGGCATTGCCAGCCTAGTGGACTTGTCCAGCTGGGATGTGCCCTTGGAAGAGCATCTCTCCCTGCTCGCACGGGTGGGTGTTCTCCAGCATACACAGGTAGCAAAGTGTCTTCTGGTGGTGGCTGCAAAACTTGTAGTGCTCTGCTTGACGTTCAGCCCCGCTATGAGCTGTCAGATGCTTCTGTCAAAGCCATTTAACAACCTGGTCTGCTCCTGAAGCTCAGGACTCGATGCTGTGTCTCACTAGTGGTCCAGTGCGCCATGCATTCCTCCCTGTCTTTGTGATAGTTGTCCATTTGTTCACTTTTCATTTGCCACAGGAGTGTCATGACCCTGGTGCATTTATGAAAGTTGGCAAACCATGTATGATACACTAACTTCATGAAGAAGTCAGTGTCAGAGGTATTTATAACATCGAGCTGTATTTTGGTTACGTGTTCTACATCCTGTGAAGCGATAGCCAGAGGGAAAGGACTGCTGAAATTCTTCTTTGTGTTGAAATAACCCTGGGAGGTGTCTCCAGAGCTAGTATAGGAAGGGCACCTGCCCCAAGGTTTAACAGCATTTTCCTCTGTTGTATGGGCAAAAGTCTGCTTCTTTTTTCTGAAGATCCCTCCTGGACACTTTAAGAATAGATTTGATTGTAATCTCAGACTTCTGAAATTATTCACCCTTCTTTTATCTTGTTTCCTTGGTATGCATCTGTTTTATTATAGGATTTGCTCCAGACTTTAGCGGCTTGTTTCTGCCTGGAAGATGGTTTCGGTTTATATACGTGCAAAGTATGAGCATGCAACATTCATCCTTCTGGGAGTTGACTACAATTACTGGTTGGCCTCTTTGCTTCCTGTGTTGTAATAGCCCATTTTTCTGGTGCTGCCCTTTATGGAGAAAATACCTACTTCACAATTAATTTCTATCTGATGGTTTCTGGTATCTCAAACCATCTGTGCACTCCAAGGTCTTCACCCAAGTAGGTTTGTAGGAAAAAAAAATTAATCCTCTGTAGAAGAGCTTTTTGCTTTCCATTCTTGATGATCTCTGCTGAAGAGATGTGTTAGGAATGTGGTCTTCCACCGGTTGGTGCCCTGTCTCTGAGATGGGTAAGACAAAATGTATCCCTTCTCCTATCATAAATCTTTGTGAATACACCAAAACTGAATTCTTTTGCTGAGAGGATTTTCTAATCCTTTTTCTTAATTCCTGGTTCTGTGGAGCTCAACAGAATCTTAAGTAAGACTTCAGCAAATTGCTGTTAGAGAAGATGAGATGTTGGTTTTCTTTTAAGAGCTGCTAGCACTTAGTCTCTGGAAAGAGATGGATGTATGGATTAACCCCTTCTTCCAGCTTTCTGAAGAATAAACGCTTCTTGGAGTTAATGGCGTCCAAGCTAGGTTGGTTGAGCTTGTCAGAAAATGCTGCTTTTTTAATTTTCCAAGTTGATTTCTGTCTGGTACTGAAATAAGTTCAGAAGTGCTTTTGCTCAGACAGCATGGGACTGGTGATAGCAGATGCTCCCCAGGTGAAAAGAATATTGTGGATGTCTGTGCAATTCCTTTTATTTTTAAAAAAGGAAGAATCAGCAGTGAGCACAGCTGTCCTCAGAAAGGCAGGTAGTGACAGAATATTAAAACTCTTAGGACAGCTTAACACCTGAAAAAAATAATCCCAGCACACCATACAAAGTACATGGAGCTAATGAAGAAAGAAAGCTTGGGCTTCTTTATGGTGATCTATGAAAATTCACAGGGAGGAGAGATGACATTAGGTGTCCTTGGTAGCTCCGCTCACACTCCAGACACTTACCCAGATCTGCTCTTCAGTCCGATGTGACCACAGATCCCCGATTCAGACCACCAAAGCCTTACAGGGGTAAGTGCTGACAATCAGCAGGATGCATTTGGCAAGACCGGGGAAAGGCAATTGAGATAAACTAGGTTTTGCTCATTCTTCATTATACAAAGTCTTCAGTTCTGATGTGACTGCCTTATTTCTTCAGTACAAACCTATGCGGGGAAAAGATAAAGCTGGGGTCTTGAGACCACCATCTCAGGGGGACAGAGGGGAAACTGTATTCTGTCTCAACTGAAATATTTATTTTTCTGTTGTTTTTCAGTATACAAAGCTTTTTTCATATCTAGATACGTCATTCAAATACATGACAAAGTTTAATGGGGGGGTTGTTTTGTTTTGGCCCCCCCCCCCCCCCCCTTGTTTTTAAATCCACACATCTTGTTTAGGAGTCGAGCTAACTAATCTGTTAAGTGATTTCAGTTACAAGCTTTTTGAGAAGGATTCCTATTGATTTTTAAGTAGAGACTTATGAATACCGAGAAGTAACTGGATCACCCAACAGTGAAATGAAACTACTCCCTTGAGAGAGGCTTCTTTACTAGTTAGGGACCATCTTTCATTTCTCCTCAGTGAAACTGCTAGCGCGGCTATGTGTGACTGGTATGGTTACATCTCTGCAAAACCAGTATGGACTGTGGGTCGCTGCCAGGAATTGAAACAGGGCTTCTCAGGCGAGCAATGCAGCCTGTGTTTGAAGAGAGTTAGCTGGTCATAACCGTCCCTTCTTTTGAGGTGTGATGTTGAGTTGCAAAAGCCAGTGCAAAAGCGTGACTGCACAAAAGGAAGAATCTTAGATGTTGGTCTCTGCTTATGTGAGCTGATTAATTGCAAATCCACATGAACAGTTAAAGGTGTTGCTTGTCATTTGCACGTGCAGCCAAGGGAATGAAACAAATTCAGCACACAACTATGCATCTAATTTTAATATTTATTTTTGAAAATTACTAGTCTTCCTTAACCAATTTCTTGGCTGTGCTTTCAGCATTTAATTAAGGAATGAATTTATATTTCAGCAAGCCCTTGGAGGTAATGCTACAAGTTTGAATATATCTATGTTTTGGGGATTTTCTGATTGCTAATGAATCGGTATGCATTTGTAAAGGTGCTTCTACTTAAGCTTTTTGGTCTCCCTTGGTGCACCCTGAAAAGTAATAAATTAGGGTTGGGAATCACTGCTGTCTCATGAGCTAATTAACAGTGGCTGATCTAACTGTACCAGTAATTAAATTATTATCCACCCTACTATTTTTTTCAATCAGTCATTCAAATATTCTTTACTTTGACCCATGATTCTATAGAGTTTGTATTTTAAATTGAGATTTTTCTTCCTCTAATGTACAGAAAGCAAAACTTCAAAGTGCTGTTTTCTAGGAAATACTGAAATCAGCCATGTGCTATTGAGGACAAAACTGAACAAAGCACATTGCATCATTCTGTTGCACAGTTTAAAAATTAACTACATGGTTAGATTAGTGAATGTTTTGTATCTACCATTTGTTAATGAAAGTTACCTAATTAAGATAATGCTTTGATTCTTTTTACCTTCAACTCTCTCTTACCCTGTGAGGAGACACAGTTTGTGCCTTCTGACTATGGATTTCAGGTTTTTTGTTTAACAAGATAGCTCATGCTAAGACTGAAAGGCACCATTTCTCATCATAGGATCTGATCTAAGGCATGCCAGGAGAGGTGGGACATCCCTGAACTAACTTTGCTTTAAATTAAGGCCAAAATACTAAGAAAGGGAAAAGATCCATTTGGGATTTTCAGAACTGCCATTGAGAGAGAACTAACATTGACTGATGGTCATTTCTATTAAATAAATATCTTTCCTAATTAAAATGCTGTAGTTAAAGTGTAAGAGATGAGTTTGTGGAACTTGATACAGAGGCTGAAAACTTCAGGTGGGGCTGCTTCTTCACATAGGTGTTTCTTTGCCCAACCTGTTCAATAACTAATGACTGGGTAGGTAATTGAATTCCTCACAGCTGTGTGTTTCAATGCAACAAGATGCACATGTGTGTGCTAGTACAAATGCTTTAAAAGTGAGTTTACAGGTGCAGGCATGCAAAACTGCTTATGAATAGTAAAAACAACAGTTTTTTCCCATGCTATATATCTAATTCAGTTTATATTGTTTACTGAAGCTCCTACAAAAAAGCTAAGATGTTTAAATAGCTATGTTGTTACTAGTGTTTCTATGTAGACTCTCAGTTCTGGTAAGCCCTAGCACTATTCTGTCCTACTAAACCACACTTTTTAGATGTAAAGCAGACGGTGTTTATGTGAAGGATTCAGCTGTTGAAGTCCTGCCTACTGTGTGATTACATATAGATGACGTTTTCAAAGGTGGGAACTCTGGTAGCGAGGCAGGTGATGAATTCGTTTTCACTCTCTTCCCAACAAAAATAACTTACCCTTCCAATGCGAGACCCTTTTTGTGCCTAAATAGTTGTAATTTGCCCAGTCCTGCCAGAAGTAAAAAAGACAGTCCTTTACTGTTTCTTGCCTCTGGGGAGCTGAGGAGACAACAACTATGACTGTGCTCAGCTGCAAGCTGACATGTTGCACCATGTTGAAAAATATTTATCTATTGAGAGCACAGACTCTGGGAGTGAGTATTCTCATTAACTGTTTGGGGACTGTCATGCAGTCCATATTGCCTTCTTTCATACTACACAGCATAGTTACAAAATATATTTTAAAACCTTTTTGTAGACTTCTAAAAGTTGAGAATTGTAAAATTCAGACTACAAGTACATTAGGTATTATATGTACCTGTCCATAATATGTGGGTAAGGTGGTGAGCTTGACCTGCATATCTAACATATTGCCTTTGTTGCAGGCTTTCTTTAGACTATAGTGGTACTTAAAACTAGTTAGTATTGTTAGATAAATGTTTTTTGCTGTACAAAGAGAGCTTGCAAGGCAAAAAGGCAGTGAGGAAACTAAAACGCTTCTTGCAAAGACAAACCTGTCTGCACCCTGGTAGTCTCTGAGCAGAGTAGACTGTCTGCGTTTGTATATCTTGGGCTGTATAGCAAGAAGTCTGCTGAAGCCAGGTTGCCATGGTGAAATAATTCCCAGCAGTTAAAGCACAGCTCTATCCCGAAGAGCAACACTGTGCAAGCGGTGTTGTGAAATCCCCTATTTACGAGGCCATGAGATTTCCAAATCAAATTTGCTCTGTTTTGAAATAAAAAGATAGCTTTGCAATCTGCCAGCTCTACAGACTGGGTTAGAAGATAACAAATAGTGTCTTCAGTGGTTTATGTGCTTTGGTGGTGAACTCCCTCTCCACAAAGGTGGACCAAAGTGTACTGCATGTGCTCTTCTAGAAAGATAACAGGGCTGCATCAGAATAACCAGGAGGAGCAGCTGCTGCCAGAACTTGAATTTAATCATGATGCAGAAGTCAAAATAACTCTGTGTGTTCCCGTAGAAGATTACAGGATAATAAATAAATAAACCACTGCTTAAGTTAATAGACATGTCTGAAAACACACAGGAAATAGATATGTTAATTAAGACATTTCTGTGTTTTTATTGCAGTACACTTACATTTTCTTTCAATTTGCATAGTCTAAAAACCTTGAAAGAGAGAAATGGACTTTTTTGCCAATTATGTTCTTTTTAGTTTTTACTTGTTCTTTGCAAGCAGTTTTTCTGGTCTCCAAAATTTCAAATCATGAGTTGAAAAAACACTGTTCTGAATATTATAATAATAAATCTGTCAGGCCTATATTTGCCTTCCTTGATGTGAAAAACGTGTTAAAAGCCACCCCAAAACTTACTTGCTTTCAAATCTTGGTGCAGATCACTTGTTCTCGTGGCTCTGTAGTGCGGGAGATCTCCCCACTGCAGCATGCAGCATCTCTAACAGCATCAGGCTCGGTATCTCTGCCGTTGTCTGCTCTCTGTTGAGAGCCACTTTTCTCCTTTGCCTGTGTGTTTTAATTAAAAAAAAAAAAAAAAAAAAAGGTATACTATAGACCTCTGCCTTGGACTGAAATGTTTTCCAGTATAGAGAAAAAACTCTCTCTGCTGACTTTAAAAGGCCAATTCAGATAGAAACATTTACATGTGCAGATATCCTTGGCTAGGTGAAATGAATCCTGTTCATACTGTCCAGCTGCAGTATGGGAGTACATTGAACAATGGAGGATGATGAGGAAGCATTTGTGTTGCTAGAATACAAATGACATTTTTCCTCTAAGGGAGGCAAAGATCCAGGAGCATCCTTATCTTGGTGTTGTGTATGGCCTGATGGGTTTGGAGTGAGTGTGCCTGGGGACTAAAATGAGCTGCCATGTTAACAAGACAAATCCCAGAACTCCAGTAATGTCTGGGCAGAGATGCCCTGGAGAGTTAGCGTAGCATGGCCTCTCCTGTCCCTTTGTGCCCTGCACCAGGGTCTGCTCTGAGAGTGCCGTTCTAGGGGAGGAGGAGTTGCAAGCAGGGGAGAATATACTATGAGACACCTTCTTAAGCAGGGATTGTCCTCTTTCTGCTCAGCTTTTGGCTTCCTTTGTCAGACAGCCAGAGTTCACCTACAGTTGGAAACTGAAAAACAACAAAACCAAACCCAAGAACCACTACCCCGTGACCGTCACAGGCTTGGGACTTGGGCACCTATGGTGCAGTGTTCTGCTGTATGGTTTGTTCTAAGCATTGGATAAATGAATTGTTGCAACACTGTTAATCTGTGACCTACTGAATCTTTCTTACCACAGACCTAATTTGGCTCCTCGTAGAGCTCTTGAAAATAAACATTAGGAAAGATTTGTGTCCTTTTTTTTCCCTAATCCCCAAATTACCAAAAATCTGGACTGTAGTAAATAGGTTAAGAAAAGAACCTTGCTGAGGCTTCGTGTTGGCACCTCCTGGTTTGGATATAAGAGGTTTTTGGCATGAAAGTAGAAGAGAACATTTCAAAATGAAGAACAGGGTATTTACTTGGGTAAGGTAATCTTCTGTGTTTCTACTAGTGAATGGTTCCTTTTAAATTGCATCACTGGCTCCTATTTGTCTCTCATCTGACATCACTTCCCCCTCCCAAGTATGTTGACTGGAGGGGAACCTGGACCAGCTCAGGGATTACAGTCAGAAGACCCTCCCAAAGGTAACTGGAGAGGCTGGATGGATACCTCCACTTGGTCTGGGGGAGGAGTTCTGGCAGGTTCGCCCAGAGAAGAAAAGAAAGTCTAGTCCCGCGTGTTTTACCACAAGAATGCACTCTGCATTTTTGTAGCATTAACTGAGCTGTTCACATGCCTGGCCTTGCCTCTGTAGCCATTCTTCCCAGAGCTAGATCGAAGAAAAGATGGGGCATCCTGAGCAGAAGAGAAGGAGCAGGAGTGGTACCTGGCCACCAGCAAATACCCAGGAGTTTCAGCACTGTACTTTGAAAAGCAATTAACGTGCAGCTGACGTGCCACTACAGGCAAACAGCATGGCAAACACTGAGCTAGCGCTGGGAGGTGACGTTCAAGGGAAGAGAGAAGGAGGGAGAGAAGTAGAATCATAGAATAATTTAGGTTGGAAAAGACCTTTAATTAAGGTCAAGTCCAACTGTAAACCTAACACTGCCACGTCCACTACTAAATCATGTCCCTCAGCGCCACATCTACACAGCTTTTAAACACCTCCAGGGATGGTGCCTCAGCCACTTCCCTGGGCAGCCTGTTCCAATGCTTGACAACCCTTTCTGTGAAGAAATTTTTCCTAATATCCATCCTAAACCTCCCTTGGTGCAACTTGAGGCCATTTCCTCTTGTGTTATCGCTTTTTACCTGGGAAAAGAGCCTGACCTCTACAGCCTCCTTTCAGGTAGTTGTATAGAGCAATAAAATCTCCCCTCAGCCTCCTTTTCTCCAGGCTAAACAACCCCAGTTCCCTCAGCTGCTCCTCATAAGACCTGTGCTCTAGACTCTTCACCAGTAGGTTGGCCCTACAAAAGGGAAGGGAAAGGCCTGATGTACCACAGGGCCATAGTGTGTGCAGGTGCCCCATGTTCTCCTTGCTTTGCCAGCAGCACCAGCTGGAACTCACTTTGACCCTGCAGAATGTTTGGGTTTTCTGTTGAGAAGCAACATTATGAACTAATGTTATGGCACTTGTCATCCTTAACATGCCTGCCATGCCTTGGCACCGACTGTTTACAGCAGAGCATCCGGAGGCCAAGCAAAGATTCCCTTTTAAGGCAAAGAGCCACTCTGAGAATCCAGAAGAAAAAGTTTCCCTGGCATGTAGGGCACATTCTTCTTTCCTCCTCCTCCTAAATAAACTATTAGTAACTTTTAAAAACAGAACAAAAATGAAGAAGCGGGGCCAGAAATGCTGCCAAACGCATTTTATTCTACGCAGCCCCCTTAGACCTGCGCAGCAGCCGAGCCCTGGAGCTCACCCAGGGCAGGAGGGGAAGAATGAAACTGAGGTCAGAGGGGTCTGTCACGAGACCTGGGGCGAGAGGAAATCAGAATGGAGACCGTCTTAAAAAGCTTAGTCTCCTTCCCTTCCCCAGGCCCTGGAGACATGGTCTGACCACAGCAATCCGTGAACAATTGCACTGTATGCTGCTGTGGGATTTGGGCTTGCTTTCCAATACCTTACACAGCTTCCCTTCCCCTGCTGATGTTCTTTTCTCTTCTTTCCCAATCCTGAACGTGTATATCCAGGATTTGTGTTGTGGGTGTGCTGTCACGGGGCATTTTCAGCTAAAGGCTTAGCAGCGATCAGGGTTAAAACAGGACATGGGATTGCAGGAAAATCTCCACAGAGATCCTAATCTTGTACAGTTTTAAAGAGGGAAATACAATATCATCTGTTGCTTTTTCTCAAAGGAAGGGCAGCTCTACTGATGTTCAAATGAAAGTTATTTCCCTTTTCTTGCTTGCTGTACAAATAAATAAAGGCATTGAATTACCAAGAAGTGATTTTTAAGCAGCCTAGCGCCTCTAAGCTTCCAGTCCTTGTACTTAACCGAGGAGAAAAGACCGTGGGCTGCTGGAGTAGGAAACCAGACAGCCTTCATGAGCTTGTTCCTGTCCTGTAAAAACTGGCATAACCTGCTTCTTCATTGTTCTTGGTGGGAGTTTGTCACTAGGACTCATAAATTTTAGCTCATAAAACTGTTTCCTTCCTGCTATGAATGTGTTCAGGACTCCCATACTTATGCACAACATTTCTAACCAGAAATTAACCGATAACTTCCTTCTAATAAAGTGCCACAGAAAAAGCAGAAAGGTAACAAGTACATTTGCGAGCAGCTAACCTGGTTTTCTTTACAAAGCTGTAGCCTTCTGTGGATGGCTGAAATCTTTGGGTTTTTCATAGAATCGTTATGGCTAGAAGAGACCTTTAAGATCATGAAGTCCACCGTTAACCTGGCACTGCCAAGTTACCACTAAACCATGTCCCTCAGCACCACATCTACATGTCTTTTAAATACCTCCAGGGAGGGCAACTCAGCCACTTCGCTGGGCAGCCTGTGCCAGTGCTTGACAACCCTTTCAGTGAAGAAATTTTTCCTAATAGCCAATCTAAACCTTTTCCCCTCTACAAAAGGAGTACATTAGAGGGAGCGAAATTGCATGTTAAATTTTTTTCCTTTAATGTGTTTTATTCCCATTTCTGTTCCATTCATATTCCATTTGACTCCTTACCCAAAGAAGGGAAGAGGAGAGAAGCTAAACTGAAAATATCCAGTATACCTTTAATTTTGAATTATAAACCCATATTCACTGGAAATTATAAAAACATGAAAGCGTTCATAAAGATCGGCCTAAAAGACGCTGTTAAAATGTTGGCTTCCTGCCTCTCTAATTCTGTGTTGGCTTATGTTTTAAGAAGCTAACCCCCATCCTCAGATTACCAAGAAAGTAGGTTTTGGCAGGAGCACTTCACCCTATAATACTTCATCAGTGGAGGATATTTTAAAACATGACACTTGAAAAAGAAAGGAAAAAATGACAGGATGAAAATCAAAGGCCCAAGATAGTTTGATATATCCGGTAGCTGGTAGTGTAGAGGTACACCTGCGTGAGGTGGAATATGGTGTTTCTGTTGGAGACTGTAAGTTTTCCACATAAATGTTTTAGTTGGGAATGTACCACTTCAACACCAAAATTTTCCACATTGTGACCATATAAATTATAAAGCGCAAGCAAGGTTACTTGAAAATAACCCCCAAAACCTTAAATGACATTTTGAATATCATTTGATAACATTTCTATGGGCGTCTTATTTTTGATATTCCTTAAAATATATTTTTCTTTTTTGTGCCACTTTTGCGTGCATTGCTATGAACCATGGGGCTCTCAGCAACACTGAACACATCATAGCTGGATTGTCACGGTCGAGACTTGCTCTCTTCTAAATTTGCTGGGGATTGTTAGGATTATACCAGTTAACCTTGGGTAAGAAATAGGGTTAGTTACTAAAAAAATTAAATATTATTAATCACAAAATAAGCATCTTTGTCCTGTAAGGTTCATAATCCGTGGTCGTTTTCGTCCCCACAGACCTGAGATGGTTTGTGAGTTTTGAGGTTTGCAAACAGAGACAAATCTGCCATGTAAGGCCTGTTGGACCCGTTCTGTCAATTTTCAAATGGAAATCAGTGTGTTTGAGACTTGGCTGGAACCTGAAACTAGTGCGCGATCCAGAGGGCGCAAAATGATTGGAGTTTTGCCTGCAGCTCTGCTCCTCACTATAGGTTTTTTTTTAATAAACTTTTTAACTTTCTAAAGTTACTCATATATCTGGTACTAAAACCACTTTAATATGCCACATTAAAAAGAGAAAAGCCACTGATTACTTGTATTTAAAAAAGAAAAAATAAACAGCCACTCACCCTGAGGGCAGTTAGTTGGGTGTGAAGGGTAGGAGATGGTGATTGAAGCATCATCATTTGTCCTTGAAGAGATTTCAGCTTCAGATGCAGTCTAAGAAACTGCACAGCTTGCTGGAGACAGCAAGGAATTATTATAGCTGTGCTGGTTACGTCTGGAAAAAAGGAATCCTGAATTGGTAGAGATAATCTTAAATTACACGATCAGTTTAGGGAAGTTTGTCATGTAATAAATCCCTAGTATTCCCTCTGTGTGATCAGTCTTGTAATAAAGCAGATTCTCATGACCAAACCCATGTGTGCCTGGTGCAATTCCAAAGTGGTGTGAACTACATCAGGTTGTGAAGCATGTCCACGTGGTGGACTTTGTGTCTTTGATGCTTCTTCAGCTGAATCAGATTGCTTCACACATACTTCTTTCCAAACTAACTATATCAGTTTAAACTGAAGCACATCTTTAGTACTTGTACCATGAATAAACTTTGAACCTTACAGCCATTTTCTGCTATGAAATGGGAATAATACTTTCCTCGTATGGTTTTAAAATTAAATTACTACCTGGATGGTGCTTTGAAGATGCTCCAAAGTGTGGGTTCTTTAAAACCAAGAAACTACAGGGCATCTGATCAAGAAGGAAATGAGAGGAGTATCTTTATTAACTGAGATGGGATAAGAAAACAAGGTGGGAAATTGGCAGTTTTACTTGATCTTAACAAAGCAGTTAGACCAGGGGAAAAAAAATCATCGCAGCCCAGTGGGCCTGTCACTTGGTGGAGTGTCTTATACATCTCTTCCTCCAGTGAAATCCAGGCAAACTTCCAGCTGCTGCGTTTCCTCAGCTGAACATGAGGTTGAGTATGGAAGCCCTGTTAGAAGCATTAGTGAATGTACTGTCTTTGGCTGGAGCCCGTTTGCTGAACCTTCTTCTAAGACTTCAGACAAGTGACCTCTCTTCTGCCATCTCCCATCACTTTTCCCTCCCTGAAACTTATTCGTGGGTGTGACTTGGCCTGGGGCATCATATTCAATTGAGTGCCTAAAACCAAACAAACGCAAACGTATCCTGGGAGCTATCTGAAGAATTAGGTTGTACTCTGGTTTGCCTGTCAAAAAAACCCTTGGACTCCCTAAAGATGTTTCTTTCTTTAATTAGTAGTTAAGCACTGATAGACAGGTTTTGGTCTAACCTCTTCACAGACCTTCACCAAACTGCTGCATAACAGCTATTCCTCCAGCTGCTTTGGAGATACAGTTGATCTGACATGGACGTGTTAAGACACATTTAGCACAATTCTCTTATTTTTTTAAGAAAGACACAGGGAAACATGAATCAGGACTTTGGTTTGCTTTAGGGTGCCTATGGCAGTGTTTTGAAAGGTACTGCCCTTTTTGTGGTTTCATATGACATTTAGTTATGTTTTCCAGTAAGTAATCATCTACAGGTCATGAATTTTGGTGTTTCCTCAATAGAATAGTAAAACTCTACTGTTCTTGTCACTTTTCCTTTCATTGAAAGCAGGCTGAATGAGCTGTTGCTGAATGTGAGGCTTTATGCTCACTGCTATAGTCTTCACTTATAAGAGTGTTCTGAGACATCGCAGAAATGGCTACACACAATTTTTCATATTTGTGTGCTTTAAACGTAAAATGAAAAATTGAGGAAGGCATCTTGAACAGCTCACAGCAAAGGAAATAATGGATGCTTCGCTTTGCACATTTGGAGTTGGTTCCAGGTAGATGGTGTTTTCTTACAAGTCTTTGAAGCAACACTGAACTTTGAGGTAGGGGAGAGCAGAAGGAAGGAAGCTAACTTCTAAACATCACGCTGGTAATTGCGAATGTATGAGCTTTGGTTTAGCTAGAACATGGAACTGTTATTTGTTGATCCTTAATCATAGGTAATCATGTTTCTAAAACTGTTTTCTCCGTACTGCAGTATGCTCCAGCTTGGTAAGTCTATAAAGAAAATGCTTTAGTATTGACTAGTATTGACAGTTTCCAAACTAAATCCACAGTTTTACAGCCTAGACTGAACATGACTCAATTAATACGAGTAAGCCTGACTTTGTAACATCAGTTCTGCCTAATTGAGGAAAGATGTGTGGTCCAATTTAAAACTTGATGTTTTTAAGACTGGATTTTTTTTTAGTTTGTACTTAAAATATTTGGACTGCATAGTATGCAAATGGCGTACATGCAGGTCATGAAAATCTGATGGTAGAAACAATTTCTCTGGTCTTGCGTTAGCTCTCAGCAGCTGCAAAAGGTTAGAAAAGTTTATACTGCACATGGTGATTTGACATTCAGGTTTCAGTGATTATGGGCATTTTGCAGGTTCAGTGATGATACCCATGAATCAGGTCCTTTTTTAAACCGAGCCACAACTTTGGAAAGGGGCAGAGAATGGGATCTTTCAGGAAGCTTCTGTTTGAAATACTCCAGTTCCAGCACAAGGCAGTTGTGGAAAGACTTACACAATCTGTTGAAAAGATGCAAAGTGGCTGCATGTACTAATCTAACAGAGACTGACATTTGTTTGGAAATGAGGGGGTTTGGTTTTTGTAAAAGGACAACGTATAGGCATTTGCATTAGCAAACTTGTGAAATATATTTAGTGTTGAATTTTTGTTTCTTTTCTTGAAATGAGGAGAAGATGCTGAAGTGAGAACGAGGTACACACTATCTGTTTCTATTCAATGGAAGGCTTGCCTCAGCCTCGTATGTCTGGCTTCCTTCTATGGTTTCCCTCCACAGCCTGGCTCTATGACAGACTGACGTCTTCGTCTCTCTCCCCTCCTCCTCCTCCTTCTCTCAGAAGATGGCTCTTAGCTGACGTGGCACAGCCCTAACCTGGGGCCCTTGGTTTAAATATACTGAAGTAAAGCAAAGACACAAACTCTTTTCTATCCAAACTACTACTCACTGATAACTCTTCTCCCCAAGTGTGATTAATGCGGTTTGTTGAACCAGTCTGTGAAGCTGAAGGTATTTTCTGCATGATTGTTACTGGAACTTAATTTTCTTTAAAAGTCAACTTCTCCTTGAATGCCTGAATCCTGCCCCCTCAAAACAACCCCCCAAACCACTAAACCCAACCAGCTGAAAAAAACCCTTAACAGTATATTCTGAATAGACCTTAATATTGTTTGTCAAGAGGCCCAGCAGGTAAGAAGGTGCTGTATGGAGCGTGCCAGGCTTGGTTTCAGCAGCGTAGGAGTAAGGCAGCCTGTACTAGGAATTAAGCAAATCAGTGGCCTGGAGTATTTTTTACTAGCTCAGGGCCAAGTGCATGGTTTCAACTGGATTTATGCTGTTGACTGTCAGGATAAGGTAGTTTCAAGTCTTAACATGGTATTCCTGCAAAAGGAAGAGGTCAAACATGTTGCTTCATCTGCTATAAAGTCAGGTTACAGACTATACGACGAGACTATTATTTTATGCTATTACATTTTCCTTGACTATCATCTCAAGTTCTGTGAAAACCTGAAAAATCTCAAGCCCGAGCATAAATTAAGTATATCTTTCATAACTTCTTTAAATCCCTTTAAGGCCCTCCTGCAGTTCTGCTTTCATGGACTTTTCTTTCTTATTTTTACATGGTGAGGTTCAAATGAGATCTAGCAAGCTTAAGGGTTTAAAGACAAGAATAGTTATCTGACACCCAGGAGCTGTTGGTCAAACTGAGCAGCCCCTCTGTATTAAGAGCCTTGCACTGAGGAACATCTGACTTCGCATGTCCTAAAACGTCCCTTTGTGGAGCAGCTATGAGAATTAATCCAGGTTACTTCATTAAATAAATGCAAGGAACAAATCTCGCAGGATTCATTTGAATTGGAATGCACTGCTGGGGAAAAAGGGGATGGCAGGAAATGTGCAAGAGTAGCTACATGCTAAATTAATCTTCATATATACTGGGTTTAGTGTATTCTCCTACTGTATTTGTATTCTTTAAAAAGACGTTCTATGTCACAGGCGTCTTCTCTCTAACCACGAAATCCACCTTTCTCATTAACAAATGGAAATAAGGTGTGACCATCTTTTCCCTACCGGAGACCTCCTAGAGTGCTTTCCGCACATCTGTGGTTTGTAATTATATTGTGAGAGTTTAAGTCTATATCCTGCTGCTGTCACTAAGTTTTCCTTGATGATGGCCTTCCTGAAGTCTTGAAGTCCCTCTAGTCTTAATTTACTGGTTAGAGAGAAGTATGACGAGATTCAATGCAAGTTCAAGATAGTAAACAGTGGCAGTGCTGGTGAGTGAGCTGTAGTAAGCTATGGTGTTCCTTTCTTGTGGAAGGCGAATCTCGGCCTCTCCTTACTGCAGTGCTGACGATGTGGACAATGACTCATTGTGAAGATGGGTTTAACGAACAGATTAGTAAAGAGCCCATAAAGAGAGAAATACGAATAATCATACTTTATTTGGGGAAAGCATTGACACTTCAAATGCCCTTCCAGGAAGGATGTGCATCCCATCCTCACAGCAAAAATCAAGCCTGCGCGTATCTCAGATAGGGGCACAGTTGGAAGATTATTTAGTGTGTTAAGAGCCAGAACGCAAGGTCAGTTTCCTCTGGATGGGATCTAGATGAGTTTTAACAGCAAACTTAACACTGTCATCATGCAGTGGTGGGCTTGTCTTGGTTTTACAGATCCTAAAAAACCTCTTTAACCAAGAAAACCTGACATTAAAAAAATCCACGTATCTCCTTCTTGTATTAATGTGATAACGCATAGCAAGTATTGCCTTACTGCACTTGTCCCTCACCATTAAATACATCTTCTGTCTCTGGTTAGGTGTATTTTTTTAACTGTAGAAACACATGGATATGCAGCTGTTTGACCACAGAAGCCTAAAAGACCAAAGTGCAGACCCACCAGCCATCCTTAGAAGTCCTTACTGAACTCCTGACCCAGGAATATGGATTGGGTTGAGTCTAGTTTGAGGATGTTAAAAACAGGTTGGGAGGAAAACTCTAGTGGTAACAACAAACGCTTTAGAAATGGCAGATAAAAAGTCACAACATGCCATGGAGATAAATGCATTTTATGGAATGTGATTTGTCTGCTTTTATAAATCCAAATGGAAGGTTATTTCATAATGCATTGAATTTTAAAGGATTTTCAGGGGAAAAAAAAAAAGAACGTTGATCTTTCTGTCACAAGTATCCTGCGAGCTGAGAAAGCAGGTGTTCTTGTAGCTACCAGTGCTGCTAGCTGGAGTCACAGATGCTCGCTTCCAGAAGGCTTCTGCTATCTCAGAGGACGTAGGGCTGGAGTAACGAGGAATGCCTTGAGGAATGAGCAGTGCCAGCATTGTGTGGAAAGAGCATTTTCCCAGCTGAGAGCTATCTTCTTGCAGCGGTCCGCTTTTACTGTCCCTCAAACGCCCATTTTGCAGGTGACAGTTAACTGTATGATGCAGCAGATTGTTCATGTACTTGCATCAGAGTAGGTCCTTCAGGCACGGTGCCATTCTGCTGTCACGGCTGTTCACAGACGTCGGGAGACTGTCACTCTCCCAATAATTTGCAATCTAAACTGACAGAAGGGCAATGGAGATGGAGCAGCTCAGTCTCGAGTTTCTTAATGCCATTCAAAACTTTCAGTGTTACTTGAAAAAAGTGACTGTTCAAATATGCTTTTAAAGAAACTATCTTTTGCTTTAATAAAAGAAAAATGAAGCTAAGGGGAGGGAAGGCAGGAGGAGCAGTGTAAACACAAATACAGGAGTTTGGATAAATCAGCTTCTTTCAGGTTTCTGTAGCTGTTCATCAACAGTAAAGGTAACCTTTCTTCTCCCTTTTTAATCTCTTGCAGGAAGTCCAAGGGAAAGCCAAACGGTAAAAAGCCAGCACCTGAAGAGAAGAAACTTTACCTAGAGCCAGAATACACAAAATCCAGAATTACTGACTTTGAATTTAAGGAGCTAGTGATGTTACCACGAGAAATAGACCTCAACGAGTGGCTAGCCAGCAACAGTGAGTATTGTGACGGTACAGCTCTGTGCTTGCTGTTCACACTCAAGAAGGCATTCATTCACTCGGTTTCTTTTTACTTTTTCAGTGCTTAGAAAAAGACTCAGTGACTATTTATGCTTACAATGCATGTCATTATACCTTGAATAGTAATTAAGCTGTCCTATGTACAAACCAACTGTGCTCAACAGCATGGAAGCCTTGATGTGTTTCTCCCTTCCAACTCCCTTGCTGTGGCACTAAGGGCATTAAAGTTTTTGATGCTCTTTTGAGGACCATCAGATTCCCTTTGACTATTTGCTAAACCGGCTGGTTCAGCATGTTTCTGACTCAAGCTATTGATCTTTCAGAAGTCCTAAAAATGGTAGTTTAATAAGCAAGTTATGCTTAAAGCCAGAAGTTTTGAAGACTTTTGGTTGGATTTCTTCTCCTTAATCCTTCCAAGCCTTGGTGGAATTTCTGTGAATTTAAACGGTAGTCAAGCTGGAACTCAGAGATGTTGATTGACTACTGTGACTGAATGCTGTATCTGCGTATCTCAGTTCTGATTGACAATACTTTCCTGCGCTTCTGCTTCATCTGCCAGTCCTAAGCTGCAGCTATGACCCCATCTTGTTTATGTTTTCAACAGTATGTGGTAGTAGCAAGAAACTACTTTAAACTAGGAAAGTTTACAGAGAATCATTAAGAAAAAGTGAGGTGCCCCCTGAGGAGTATTAAGATGTTAAATTATCTCAGGAGATTTTTAAAAAGTAGAAGTGTACTAGTTTTCATGCTGGTTTTTTTTTAAAGGAGGTATGTCATGAGAACTATTAATGGTGTTTTCTAGCCACTGTACATTTTAAGTCTGACTTCAAAAGAACGTAGCAAATTGTTTGCCTTCAGCTTGTAGTAGAGTATTCTACTGTAAAGGTGAGGCTGATGACGGAGATACTTTCCAGTCTTGCTGCTTAGTGAGTAATAAGAGCTGATGCATCATGGTGCTTTCATCTTAAATCAAAACAAGAGCTTTCATTCCGTGTACCTCTTTGTTTTGCAGTTCATAATTAGACTAATTTAGCTAAATCATGTTTAAATTTGTATGCAAGCTCTAGACTCTGAGGTCACTTCACTTGCTCTATTTAAATAATTGTCTGGAGGATAACCAGTGTTGGAAAGTATTTTACTTCTGAATTTCTTTCCTTTGTGTTTATTTTTCAGCAACAACTTTCTTTCATCACATCAACTTACAGTATAGTACAATCTCAGAATTCTGTACAGGAGAGTCATGTCAGACCATGGCAGTGTGCAATACGTAAGTCAATATTTGCAATTTACAGGGTTTCCATGAAGTCTTCAGAGTTGCTTGGGGGAGGATATGGGATTTGGATGGCGTTGGGCAAGTGTTTCACAGCAGATCTCTACTTAGAATATGGCAGCCGTACATCCTCTCCTCTCCCCTCAGCAGTGAAGGGTGCTGGAAATCTGTTTTTGTGGAAGACGAGAAGGATGAGAATCGTTGACTGTTCTGAGCTGGTTTTGTAAGGTCACATCAGAGAGGCAAACTACCCTGTGTGTAGCTTGGGGGAGAGGGGATGAAGAGCAAGGCAAAGCTGTCCTTACTGGTAACAGCGCTGGGATTCCATAGAAGGCTGGGGAGGATACACGAATTGCGAAAACCTCAGAGGGTGCTTTTGATAGCTGGAATGCTGACAGAGCAGCAGGCTGCTGATGGATAACCTCTAGCCTGATGCGAGCCACTGGCTTTCTTCCCGAGCCCCTGGGCACAGAGGACACAAGTGGCAGCTTTGCAAAGAGTAAGGGAAACGTTTTGGTTTGGCACTTTCCCCCTGTAGGACTTAGCAGACTTTTTTAAACATTGACTAGCTGTCACTTATGAAAGAAAGCTTTGTAGTTTTACTGTACATGGTGAATATAAGAAAAGTTACCATAAACTCCTGCTCTTGATTAGCACAGTCCAACATGATGGAATATGAGATCCACTCGAGTATGAATAAGTCTGTTGTGTGCTGTTTTTTTTTTTTTCTCCAGCACATGTGTTGATAGCCCTTTTCTTCCCTCCTCTTGCATTTCCTGGGATTAATTTAGTTGAGGTAGATTTTAAAACAGAAGACTGAGCAGTTAATGTTACAGTACATCAAACAAACATCCCAGGGAATGTATGCAACAGGACCAGAGCAAATATACTGTGTCTCTGACAATTATTATATAGTGCTTAGAAAGGAATCCTTGCTTAATGCACTGGGCTATCTTCTACACTTGAAATTAATATCAGGGGCTTTCTTTGAGAGCACTCTGAAGAATGCAAAGTGCATAGAGGATATTTTTGCATGTGGAAGTTGGAAAGAGAATTAAAGGCCATGCTAGGGACTTTGAAAGCAGGCTGGAACAGAAAGAAATAAATCTCTGCTGGACCCAGATTTTATCAAAAGGAGACAGCATGTCTCTAAATGAGAAGTGGTGATCAGTAAGATGAGTGTTTTGTTGACTCTTGCTCCCTAGCTTTCTCGTGTTTTAATTCCTGATGTGGCGCTGACTGTCCAAAGGACTGCATTTAACTGTTTATCCACTTGACTGATGGGAAATAGTGGCTAAAAGGAGGTGGCGGTAGGGAACCTACGTAAGCGTTGCTTCATTCTGCTCTAGTGAGTCCTAAACAAGAATTCTCTGTAAGGAATTTATGCTGCAGAATAAAGAAAGGAAGTGCCTGTAGGCGGCTCCAGCTGTAGTCTATATTTTTAGTGGTGAGGACCGATAGCAGAATGTTCCTATCCTTTGTTTTGGAAAACTGAAAAAATTGCACTCTTTGGGAATAACAGGAAGCATGTCTACATGTGGGTGAAGCACTTGAAACGGTTTGTGTTTAGTTAAATCATAACAACTTCAGTATCTTCCTGTACTTGGGGGCAGATGACTGATTCATGTTTGCAAACTGTCAGCTGCATGTTTCATTCTTCTATCAAGTGTGCGGGTCTATGAGAAAACCACAGAGGTGAGATCACCTAGCTACACACCTCAGTACAGTTCAGCTTTGAAGGCCCTGTTCATAATTGTGTTCTCCAAATATCGCTAATGACAAGTTTGGATGATCCTTATATTTATGTTCTGCCTTTCCCAGCTCAGCTCTTCCCTTTTGGAAGAGATATGCCTAAATGAAACATGGAGAACTGCCTCAAAGATGCTCATTTGTTCATATCCAATGATGACTATGACAAAGCCGTATGTGACACACACACCCCACCCTTTTTTTTTTTTTTTTTTTAAATCTTAGCCTAACAAAGTGAGGTAAGGACATGCTTACTGTGTTGGAGAATTGTTGTACCTCTGACCTGTCTCCAGTACATAAAGAGCACCACCTAAACATTAGAGTCAGTTGCTGATTAACCTGATGGACACTCCAGATTTCACCTTCTGTGGCTGTGATCTGATTGTTCAGGTACTTTGGAATAAAATAGCATCTACCTGTATTAGATTGCCACAGAATTAAAGTACCTCGGAATAAGGTGCAGTTTGCCATTTTTTTCAGTGCTGATTTCTTAAGTAGTTCAGTATGAAGGCCTGCATTCTGTTCCTCTTTTATGTTTTCCCTGCCTGTTTCTCTGAGGCGTGTTTTGGATCACACCATTCTTGTCATGCCTAAGGAAGGCTTTTTGTATTTGTGGCTGAGATGTTGAAGTTACTATTGAGAACAGGTTGCTTGTCAAGTTACTTTGCATTCAAATACTCAGGCCTAAACTTAGAGGATTTGCTGGCAAAATAAACACCAGTTGCAGTTAAATATTTGAGGTAAGGTTTTAACATCTCAGAGAAGCTCCAGCCAACTGACAAACTGCAGACAGATGCAGCTTTCAGCCCTCTGTCAGATATACGAGATAGCACAGCCATCTGCACACAATGAGGAAGAGAAATTCTGCATAGGGTTACTGAGAGACATCTGACCAAAACTTTGTCTCCTTGTAGAACAGATGGAAGCATTTGCTGGCAAGGTGGGATAATGCCAAGAGAAATACCAGAATGGCCAGTTATCTTCAAAATTTAATGAGGGTGGTGTGAATGTATCTTTGGGAATTACTTAATTTTGCTCATTAATATGTTTATCATTTGCTGTAAAGCAGGTACTATATTTTTAACACAGTATTTATTATTTAGGTTTAGTACACTTTATAGCTTATTATTACACAAACTAGTTTTAAAGCTGTAAACTAGTTTTCTAGCTGACATTTGGGAAAAACTCCTGAAAAGTGCTGAAGTGAGTGGAGTAACTAAGAGTATATGTAAGTGCTGCTCATGAGGCTGAGATTACAAAACTCCTGAGGCAGAAACTAAGGATGGACGCAAACTTCTAGGCAGCCCACAGATAAAAGTGAAAGGTCTTGCTTTGGTCCAGTGAAATCTGAATGAAACCATTCATACTGTTATGAAACCATTTCATAAACCATTCCTGGTTTATTCTAATCTTACACTCTCCTTTCTCATGTCTACCTTGCCCTTAGTGTCTCTGCATATGGAGGGTATTTCCTTGTAGAAATCTTAACTCAAACTTGCATGTTTTGCGTTTTCTTATATTTAAGTTCCCTGAGCTGTATGATTCTACATGGTGACTCCTTTCTCTATTTTTTTTTCCATCTAAAATGTTGCTTTGCCCCTATCAAACCATCTCAGCCATTCCCAGTTGCTGACAAGCACTATATTACTGCCCTTGCATTTGATAATACCACCCATCTCTTGGTATTTTCTAGCAGGACTATCTCACCTTCCTTTCCAGACCACGTAATCACCACAGCATTTGCCCTTCCCTCCTTCCAGAAGCTTTTCTTGTATACTTCTCTTCTTTTCTTGTAACTTCTCTTCTGCTTTGGCTTCTGTGTCTCAACACAAACCCAGAATGTTTTAGAGGAAAAGGGATTAATATGTACGTATAGTAAGATGTAGCAGTGTGACTTCATAGAATTGTAGAATCTTAGAATGGTTTAGGTTGGAAGGTACCTTAGAGATCATCTAGGGACACCTTCCATAAGACCAGGTTGCTCAAAGCCCCATCCAGCCTGGCCTTGAACACCTCAAGGGATGGGGCAATATGTGTTACACTTTATTATTTGCATCATAGGCATTTCTCTGTTAAACTCATAGTAATTTCTCCCCGGGATTTAGAATGGAGCAGCAAACTCTTCATGCTCTCCATACTGGGGAAGACTAAATCTGCCAAAATTTTACATAGGAAATAATAAAATAATCAAAATCGGTATCATGTGAGCACTCTTTGAAAAGTGCCTTTAAGTGTTGTCATCTTGTCCTTTCTGCTTCCCATCCATTGCCTAATATGGGACTGTACTGTCACAGTGCCAGTGGTGGAATGCAGTTCAGCTTCTGTGCCCAGCCGAGCCCTTCAATGGCCCCAGCCTGCTTCCTATCTTGTTAATGGAGATAACTCCAGCATGGGTGGGAGCTGCGTACCAGGTGTGAGATGTTCATGGCATGTCAGGGGCTCCTCTCTTCCTCCAGGACCTGTGAAGACAGTTCACAACACTTGAAACATGAAGAAGACACATGATTCTAATCAACAGGACGATCCTTGTAGTTATCCCCTTACTCGTAATGATTCTTCTCTTAAATTCCTATTTTGCATAATTAGCCTAATTTTCAAGGAAAAGGAAAAAGGGTATGCAGTGAGATGTTACAGCAGATTTATTAACTTACATTTTCATGTAAGTGAACTTGTACAGTTGCCAAACTGTTTCTTTTAACTAAAATCCAATTATTCAGATTCATTTTTGTGCCTAAGGGCAACTCTAAACTATGCTTTCTATCTTGAAGTTGAGGATTTCTGCAGCATGAGAAAATTGCTGAGGTACAGAAAGTCCAGTCTGCTTCTGCTCTTGGCAACAAGCATTGTGTTAAGACCCAAAATAAGTCTGAGTTGCCTAGAACTGTCTTGCTCCAGCTTACTGCAGGACTAGACAAATGACGTGGCTTGTGTTTGTGCGCTACATTGTATAATTCCTTATATGTGGATTATATAAAGGAAGTAAGCAGTGATGAAGAACACAGTCTACGCCTAAGGACCCAAATGCTGCTTTTGATGCCTGACATAGCTCTACAAAGAGCTTTTTTAACTCCTGCTGTTTTCATCCACTTGCTCACCTTTTATGCCCCTTTGCAGTCAATCCTGCTCTCTCTAGTAAACAACAGACAGAGTGGCCAAGCACCACATGCTGAAAATGAGCTGAAAGAAAAATTCTAAAGCTTAAGTGTCTGCAGAACTAGTTTTCAGTTGCCCTTCCTCTCTTAAAGTTTGAACTACTCTACTTGTTTCTGCAGCTTCCTCTTGTTTTCATATGGCTTGGGGCATGAACAGTGTCATAGAATCATAGAATGGTTAGAGTTGGAAGGGGCCTTAAAGATCATCTAGTTCCAACCCTCCTGCCATGGGCAGGGACACCTCCCACTAGACCAGGCTGCCCAAAGCCCCATCCAGCCTGGCCTTGAACGCTTCCAGGGATGGGGCATCCACAACTTCCCTGGGCAACCTTTTCCAATGTCTCACACCCCTCACAGTAAAGAATTTCTTCCTAATATCTAATCTAAATCTATCCTCTTTTAGTTTAAAACCATTACTCCTCATCCTGTGGCTCCACTGCCTGATAGAGTCCCTCCCCAGCTTTCCTGTAGCCCCCTTTAGGTACTGGAAGGCTGCTAGAAGGTCATCCCAGAGCCTTCTCTTCTCCAGGCTGAACAACCCCAGCTCTCTCAGCCTGTATACATAGAAGAGGTGCTCCAGTTAGCGTCTTCACCTCACTGCCCTCGGGTCCCTGAAGAATCTTTCAGGGCAATGAAAACACATTGTAAATGAAAACTTTTCATTTGCTACTTAACATTTTTCTTTAGTTGTTTCAGGACTGTTCTGCTGGTCAGTATACAGGAACTTCACTTTCCAAGTGGCATGTGTAGATCCAGTTCAGTGCAGTCTAGTCCTATTAGGTGCAGAAAAAAAACACAAACATTTACTCTCTAATCTCTATCTTTCATGGAAAAAAAAAGTGTCCAAAGGTGGCTAAATGTCACACTGAAGCGGTATTGTCTAGGGCCACAATGAGGCTTGTTCAGTGACTTGTGCGAGCAATGTCAGATACTGATCATTAGCCAACAGCAGCAGAGTTGAACAGCCAGCCAAAAAATCGTACCCAGCTTTATGGGCTCACGTGTTGGGTGAGGTGTCTTTCTAGCCAAGCTCTGATGCTCAAACCACTTCCAACCTTGCTTCCAAAGGCAGTCAGCAAACCCCATGTGCTGTGTTCTGGGAGAACAATACAATGATTTCTGTCCATCATAATGATACAGAACTGCACCTGGAGCTCAGACTGTTTGAAGGAAGAGTTCAGAAACTGGAACACAAGACACCTCTGATGTGATATAGGCAATCCCTTATCCGTAAAAAACATTCCTCACTGTGTGTGCCTAATGCGACTAGTGTATGCTAGCTGCTCCTGGTAACAGTTAGAGATGCTTTAATTAACCAGGATTTAAAAAAAAAAAAACAAACAAAAAAAACCCCAAACCCCCAAACCTTCAGTGATTAACTGATTGAAATATGGTTGCTTTTGAAGAGCCAGGCAACATGATAATGTCTCCAGTTCCTTAAGATCCAACAGATTTCACCGGAGATGAGTCAAATGCAAATTCAGATGTTTAGGGGAGTCTGTAACCAAAGGAGCAGAGTTCTAAGGCATGCTGGTAGGGATGCGCAGAAGGGTCCTGTAAACTTTCCCCAAACTGGATTTTGGACAGGATTTGTAGCGCTTAAAAAAGCTGCCAGTACTTCAAAGCACCAGCTTGAAAATGCTGGTGTTTTGGAGCCACCTTCTGTCTGTTCAATAATATTACACTATAATACTAATTTCATATTTTGTGATGTCAAGCATCAGAAGATCACCAATTTATCACTGTGCAATGTTGCTGCCCTTTAAAAATAGTTATATAATGCTTTTCTGTACAGTTCTACAGACTGTAAGTAAACCCTCGCTCTGTCATTGACAGGGAGTTATCACTGCCTCAGTAGAGCTCCTCTCCATGGAGATCTGTCAGCAGGCTTTCTGTGCTTGGTACTACTACTAAATTGATAGGGAGAAACAAAATTAGCTAACAGAAATTCAATGTTTTTGATGTAGAAAGATACCCTGAAGTGAATCTCTTCTGTAGCGGCTATGATGTATTTTGGTAATGTTGCAGCTGTTGTTTTATATTGCTTAGACACTAACCTCTTAGAGGAGTGGAGCTGAGGAGCCAAGGTATAATGTGGTGACACTGTCAATTCTCTCCACAGACAGTACTACTGGTATGATGAGCGGGGAAAGAAGATCAAGTGCACTGCTCCTCAATATGTTGACTTCGTCATGAGTTCAGTGCAGAAACTAGTGACAGATGAGGACGTCTTTCCAACAAAATACGGTATGTCTGCTTTGGGACAGGTGCTTCCTGCGGCTCTTTGCAGATGCCGTGAAGTAAGGTGAAAGCTGGCATTCGGCATATGCATTAATACCAGACAGCTTTCTCACTTGTTTGTTTGATTATTTTTTTTTTTGGTGGGGAAAGGGGGGCAGGTTTTAAGTTTGGCTCATTCTTGCAGTAAGAAAGCCTTGCACTGTTGGCATATGAACTGGGGCAAAAGGCTCACAGTCCTGTCCCCCTGGTTTGTATTTCACGATTGGTACATTTTTTTTTCTTCAAGCATTCTGGTATCTTCTAGCATGTATTCAGAGAGGATAAAAATTTGAAAACTGTCAGCATGTATGTGTTCAATACAGCCTGCTGCTAGTAAAATTTAACGTTGTTACTGTTTTCCTATTTCCTTTAGAGCCCTTATGCATTAAGGGGGAAATAAACTGGATTGCCAGGAAAAGTGGCTTGTCTTCCTTCCCCAACCAGGCCTTGTCTCACAGATTGTTTGCAGTCTCCCTCCCCATCCAAAGATTAAATAAGAATGTGATTTTTAAGAATTGAAAAGCACTAGGAAAGTAACTTTAACTCAAATTTGTATCCTAACAAGATTGCTACATGCAATGCCTTTGGATAAGAGGAAGAAAAGAGAGACCTGAAGTTATGGCAGGTGGGCTTAATCACGACTAAAAGCAGCTGGGGTCTTGAGCCCCTTCAACAGATAGTTGGGGAACTAGGACATCACAGCATAGCAAACATTAAGCTAGTAGTCTTTGCTTACAGGCATCTTTATCTGGAAAGAGGCGGTGACTAGTAAGCCAAGTGCATTTGACTTTTTTTTTTTTTTAAAGAAAATATGCTTGTTCAAGGGCATTGAGGGCTTTCATGCAAGTGATTTGTCCATGTGCCCAAGGGGCACTTTAGACCAGTAACATACTTCGTATTGTGCATCACGCACAGGATGGCAGGTGTTGCTTTTTTGCTTGCCTCAGTCTCACTTTCAGTCTTACCAAAGCGGTTGTTGTTTACTGTGCAGGCAGAGCACTGCTCCAGCAAGCACAATTTCAGCTGCCCCTGATAGAAGGCACCCGGTATTTCCTTCCATTTCTTGTTCTATTTGATAGAATTTCAACAACAAAATGAGGAAAGTTGTTATACACAGTTATTCAAACCGCTGCACAGTACCAAGGCCTGTGTACCTTAGCTTCCATTTCAGGATCTGTGAATTGGTCTCCCAAGCATTATTATGTACTTCCAGGGGAAAAATCTGCTGCTCCTGGACAAAGTAGATAAGGTCCCAGAAGAACCTCTCATTATTTTTACAGCCAGTAACAAAAAATGTTGTGGTTTTAAAGAATGATTACACTTGCTTCCTGATTTGTGAACCCTTAGGGCTTAAAACTTAACTTCAAATGAAAATGCTTAAAACTTCCTTAGATTCTTCCCCTGAATTCCTGTAAAAAGAACAAGATGAGCGGATGATATAGGGCCCACAAGTTGTCTGCTGTATAAGGTGGGCTAGTTGCTCTTACCCATAGCTCAGCCTGAAGCAGTGCTGCTGTGGGTCTGAAGGGGAGCAGCTGGAGCTAACGTGGTGTTTCCCTGTCTTCCTTTCAGGCAAGGAATTCCCAAACTCCTTTGAATCCCTAGTGAAGAAGATCTGCAAGTACCTGTTCCATGTGCTGGCCCATATCTACTCCTCACACTTTAAGGAGACTTTGGCACTGGAGCTGCACGGACATTTAAACACGCTCTACACACACTTTATCCTATTCATCAGGGAGTTCAACCTCGTGGACCCTAAAGAGACCACCATCATGGACGACCTCACAGAGGTCCTCTGCAGCAGCAGTGGGAGCAGCAGTAATGGGGGCGGCAATGGGAGCAGCAACAGCGCAGGAGCACAGAACCATGTGAAAGAGAGATGAGCCCTCCTACAGGATCAAAACTAACATTAAAAACAATATTATATATTCTGTGTGTATGTGTATGTATACGTTCAGATATACATACAGACATATACAGCAATGAAACCTGAAAGAAATTATGCTGCCACCACGGGACGTGTAGTCGTATGGGACTGTATGGAGCTTTGGTTTAATGCGCCACCTGGCGAGAAGTTGCACCAATTTTATTTTATTTTCTGTCCACTCCTCCTTTTACCTATTCAGATGGATGATGAGTGCTGTTTTTAGAGAAGAGCCAAGCTTGAGAGTGGGGCCACTCTTGGTTTTTTTGGTTGTTTTTTGTTTGGTTGGTTGTGTTTTTTTGTTTTTCTTTCTTTGGTCTTGAGTGCAAGCCCTTTGTCTTTCTAGGATGGTGGTCCTGCCATTTAAAAAATATCTATTATATTATAAGAAGTGACTTTTACTTTGAAGTGGCTTAAAATGCAGGTTTGTTTGGGGTGGTTTTTTTTGGGGGTGGGGGTGGTTTTTTGGTTTGGTTTTACATAGACTGCCCCCTACCCTGCCAAAAACTCCCCAGTTGAGTGCATCTTGCCCTTTGTTAGCTTGGAACGGCAAGAAACTCCTGGCTTGACTAGAGTAGCAACTAGGGGCTTGCTACGTGCTGAAAGTGGGCATGATTCTCCAGTTGTCCCATCTACCCGGTCACAACATGTGAATGTGCAAGAGGATCCACAAGCCTTTCTGCTTATTGCTCCTACAACATATATACTCTTTTCTCTTCTCCCCTGCCTCCTCTTTTCCCAGGCATACCTCTGCAAATAAAAAGAGTAAGATCACTGGCGTCCAAACCCCACGTGCAAGAGCCACCACCATTTCATTCCCATGGAACAGAGGCCCGGGGAGGGGGGAAGGGTACAAGGATTCAGTCACCGCCTGTGCTAGAAAGATGGCTGTTGGCATAAAATTATATTGTTGGCTTATTTTAGTTCATCTGTTCTATAATAATAAAAACAGATCTATCAGCCATAAGTTTTGTTTTTGTGTTTGCAGCGTCAAAAGTCAGTGGAATCCACCCATACAGCTTCCCTTTCAGCACTGAATGCTGTTGGCCCTGTTGTCAACCAGCTTTATAAATAATTGTTTGTCTTCCACCCTGTAATACATTTATAATCAATTCTTTGCTCTTTCTGGTAGTGCTAGGAACCTCCTCTCCAGGTAATCTGAAGATAAGCAACACTTGGAAAGGAGCAAGTTTCCTGCTTGTTGTACGTACTCAAATTCTGCAAATGCAGTGGGCTTCTGGATATTTTACAGCAAATACTGTGTCACAGTATCTGTGGATACAGTATTATATCAATATTGTATATGGACAGTGGTATTACTCTTTCCTTCACATTTCCACTGAATTCTTGCAGTCAGCATTTCCAGTTGGGAAAATGCCAAATTTTGCTTGCAGTTGTGTTTCTATCAATCAAATCTGTGTCAGCCTCTGAGAATTGTTTGTTACTTGTTTTGGTCATTATCCTGAGGTATATACATCATTAATGACTGACCTGGCATGAATCCTAGAAGCTTTTTCTGAATGAGGTCTGTTAACTGTAGAAAGGAGAGCAAGTGCAAAGAAAAAACAGAAAGAAAAGCACAAGCAAGTTGGGAGTTGGGGGGGGGAAGCACCAGCAAGAAAGGAGGAAAAAAAGAGAAAAAAGCACCAGGAAGAAAAAAGCTTGTGAAGAAGTGTGCAAGAGCAACAACAGATAAAGGAAGAAAAATGCGCAAGTGAGAAGAAGAGTCATAAAAGCGAGAAAGAGAGAGCAAAAAGGCATGAGCACAGGAGAAGGGAAATGGAGGAGCGAGTGAGAGAAAATGACCTCAAACTTTGTGAGCCCATACTTGTCCTTGTGTTGTTTGTTTCCAGACTGTGGGTACCTGTGAGCTTGCAGACAGATGTCCTGGAGTCTCACTGACCTGCACATCTGGGTGCTGTTCCCTACCATGTCCTCCTGCTACAGCCTCCATAGCCCAGGAGTATTCCCATTCAGTCTCCATGCTGATGTGAGCCTTTCCATTAGAATTCTCTACGCTAATGTCTGAAGGGAAAACCAGAGGTCAGCAGAAGCTATCCTCACAGCAATGCCATTTTTAAGGCCCCATGCTACTTGCAGTGGCAGCATACAGTAGAGTTCAAGGTAAGAATGTAGTAGCAAGGACAACAACCCAAACCCAAGTATTTCTGTTAATCTATTATCTACTTGTAAAAATGTACTGCAGTCTTAATTCTAAAGCACCATTTAGAAATGATGATACACATTTGGAAAGGTCTGACTTGAACAAGAGGCAGTTTAACTCTCTAGGGAAAGACTGACTTAGCTAAAGCTCTTTTAAGTTTCCGATCACAACACAATGCTGTATCTATATCAAATGCAAGGGTGACTAGACCTTAGCTCCCCACAGGAGAACTGACAGACCCTCCTCCTAGGAAGGCTGGTAACCCATGTGTTGATGCAAAGCAGCAAACCATTAATTCAGCTACCAGAAGAACAGTGAAGTACCACATTACCTCTAGAAGAGCCTGCTGTTGTTCATGGCAGCTGTCCCAAGTTTACTCTGCAGGCATTTGATATTCCTGAAAGCATAGACGCTTCATCTAGCAGGGTAATCTTTTTATATTTTACAAGCAGTTAACAAGAACACAAATAATGAATCCTATTTTAGTGTGGCCTATCTTATGGGGTTTAGCAGTGGGAATAAAGAAAACACTGAAATAGTGCCAACAATAGCGTTCTTGTCAGGAGTAAATGTTACTGTAGAGCTCAGCTTCAAGGCGTCCAAGCATATTTCAGAGGTTACTGAATTATGCTGTAGTAACATTAGAAACAGAAGTGCCACTAAGTCTTCAAACTCTGCTTGGTTGATGCCACTGAAGCCTGTCCGTGACCACCTATGCTTGCAGCACGTCACTGACTATCCACACTGTAAGCACTGAGCGTGAAGCCCCTTGTGTCTAGAAGACAGGCTTAGGTCTTCTGACACTGCGGAAATTATCGTATCACTGCTTTAAACGTGTTTTGTAAATTGTTTAAAGCACTGTCAGAACAATAGAAGCACCTTAATTACGCTACACTCAACTCCTCCACGCCCCCACCCTAAAGACCTTGATGACCATACCATTGTTTAAGGGCTGCTAAATAAAGAAAATAAAATAAAGCAAAAAAACCAACAAAACACCCCAGAAAAATAACCAAACACTGCTAGAAGACATCTTTTAAACTGCCTACATACATACACAGACATACCCCTGGGATACATGCCTTTTGCAGGCCTTGCCCGCAGAATCTGAGCTTTACATCCGCCATTGCAGAATCTCTAACCAACTTTCAAAGCTAAAACCATGACAATGAGCACAAGCCATCACAGGGATAAAGTCTTTCCCTTAAGAGCAACAATCGTATGTATGTTTTGTAGGATTGTGTTCCTGACACTTGGTGCTCTGGACACGAGTGATGCAGTGAAGAGCTGAGGTTGCATAAATTTAGAGCAATGGGGCGAAGTGTTATAGCAAGCTGAAACTCCTCCCCCCCCCCGTTTTGTCATTATCAGTAAGTCTTTGAGGCTGCAGTGTCCTTAAGAAAGCCAAGCATAAGCACCTGTAAATAAAAACAGGAGGAAAATAATTTCTTCAATACATGCTATCTGTAATAAATACCAGCAGCAGGTGAGCAAGCACCAAGCTCGGCAGCATGTGTCCATTACATGGGCTATCTCTGGCCATTCACGGGAATGGGAGACAGGAACCGTGCCACCAAGTATTTCGCACAGACGAACAGACACTTTTAGCTTTGACCTCAAGACACTGAAGCTGTGTAGAGATCACAGGACCAGCTTCACCCCAATCCTAAAAAAGGACCTGAAGTGGCAAGCTCTAAAGTAAGGCAGGCATCTTCTACCTCAGCCCAGCAAAATCAGAGCTACATCCTTCTTTCTTTCTTGCCTGAGAATTGCAGAAAGTGATCCGAGTCTGAGATTCCCACAGAGCATGCTCATTTTGTATGTGAATAACAACCTTTTAACCAAGATTTTTAAGAAAAATTGACCTTGCTCCTTATGGACCACTTTTCTGATGAGATCTGAGGAGGGAGAAAGATGTGTTCCGGCTCTGAGGTACCACCAGTTCTGACCAAACACACACATGCTGAGGTGCTCCTGGAAGGGATTGGGTGCTAAAGGAGGATGCTGTCAGGTAACAATTAGCTCACGCACATTAGCAGAAGACTGAAAGACTGTCACAGAAATCCCAGAACAGAAAAAGCCAGCTTCATGAGTGCTTAGTAAGTATGCTGATCTCATACAAAGCCACGCTTCATCAAGCAAGCCCTTATTCACATCTGTCATGTAACTTGTCCCGGCCAATCCTTAGCTCACCATTTCAGCTGTTAACATAAAGACTCGAATCCAGAAACTCTTCCATTATCTAAACCGAGGACAGAGGAATAGGTTGTTGTTTTATTCTGTTCAAACCTACCAAGCAAATGAAACCAATGTTCGTGTCTGTAGCACAAATGGCAACACCAGTTTAAACCTAGTTCCAATGCCCGGGTGCTGGCAGTAGTTACAGCACAGAGTATGGCTAAATTACCCGTGCTGCTGTGGCAATACTAGTGCCTGAATACAAGCTCAGTACCTGAAGGATGTAAAGACAGATCTGGTGTCTTTACGTGATACAGCTGTATGCAGTACAGACAAATCCCAATATTCCCAATGGAACTGATAATATAAAGTGAGAAAAACACCAAACAGCTGCCAGAACCCCCTCAGTGTGCTAATAGGGTCTCCATTCTTTTCATGGACAGAAGAACTGTTCTGGTTGTGACAGCTGACATGAACAATAAGACTTTTCAAAGCTAGGTTAGGATGTGACTCAGAGAAAACAGAAATCACGGCCAAGCACTCAGATGACAGAACATTCAGAGAGCTTTGTCTAGCCAAAAAAAACCCAAACACCCCCCCGCCAAAAAAAAAAAAAAAAAAAAAAAGATTAGCCTCACTTCTCCGTGTGTCGTCATCTGTAATTCTTTTCATTGTATGTACAAAAGAGGCATTAAAATATGCTGACGCTGTCCCATACACCAGCACAAATAGTTAACATTCTCTCACAAAGTGGTGCAATGTCCACTACATACTTACTCCTCCTCCTTTTAATGGTCTCTAGGATAACTCAAAAGAAAGGGTACAGTCTTTTCGCTCAGTGGAGAGCAATCCTCTGCGACATCATCTCAGGTACAGAAAGGTCAAATGCCATCTCGCAAAGGACTTCAGCTTCTGTGAGACCACTGCTTCCCCTGACATCAGTAAGGCTTAGAAGACACTTGCCCCGAAGCAAGTATTGCCCTCAAGGACTGCAAAATGAAATCTAAAAAAGGAAGAGAAACTAGTCCTTGGCACCAGTCACTAATTTAACTACCACCCTGAACCAATGAAATGGTCCAGGGTTCCCCCAGAAGGACTTCAATGCAGGGGTACAAGGAGTTGAAGGTGAATCCTCACTCTGATAAAGAAGAGAAAGGCTGCCCAGCTCTCCAGCACCACATAGTCATTAGATTCCCTGTAAGGCCACATAGCAGTTAGAGTCCCATTCTGCTTCTTTCTGCATGGACTGAATTCCTTTAGGAAAGGTTTATACTTGAAAGCTCTATTTCCAAGCAGATGAGATTTCCTAACTGACTTTTTTCCCCCCTCTGAATTGCACTTGACCAAGTATCAAACACAAAAACCTGACTTCCACAGGATTCATTCCCAAAGTAATCTCCAAGCATCAGATCTTACGGAGTAGTTTGGGCAGAGGAGGTAACTCTCTCATATAAAGTCTGGTAGGCAATGAAATAGCTATTAATACGGAAATTCATCCCACTTCTCTGTCTTGGCCAACGTGAGCTTTTTGTTTAGTTTTATTGCAAGCTAATGCTAGAGTATTTACTGCCCCTGTCATGACAGTGCAGAGAGACAGATAGCATGTCTGGCTTTGGATGACTAAATGTAAGGGACAATTTTACTTTGCAAGGTGGAAATACATTGGTTTTTAAAGTCTTCTGTAACAAATTTGCAGACATTGGTACCAGACATAACTAGTATTGCAGACAGCCAGAATGCTTACATCTACCTATTAAAAGAATTTGCTTTTATGAATAAGGAGAACCCTGTTCTTAGCTCCACTTAAAAAGGATAATCCAGAACAGAACTGGAAACTGACACTGAGTAATCCAAGACTTTTACAATTACATGAAATCTATATAAAACCTGTAATAGAAAGAACTTTGTGTCCTTTTCAGCCAGGTTTACTGACACTCAACAATTTAGGAAGGTTAATTTCAATCCTTGTGGCTATAAAACCTGTCTCAGCAGAAGTGAATACAAGAAGCAGAAGACAAATTGTGCCTGAAGCCCAGCTATACCCACTGCAGCAGAACTGTGAAAACTTTAGCTACTTTAAAAACATTTTCAAGACAGCACAAATAATAAAAAATGTCTTTGAATGATCTTACCAGTTTAAAAACTACTTTAAACTGGCTTAAATGAAATCTACAGAACAGATGCTGTGCTGTGATCAGAGCGTCACAATCCAGGCACGTGAAAAGGACTGCAGGTAGTTCCTAGCAAATCTTAAAACGAGATATGCATCAAGACCTCAATATTATTGACGATTGTGAATTCTTTCACTGTTACACCAGTGACACTCAGTCTGCAGAATGGCAAAGAACCAATACTTCCTTGAGTTTGCACCTCTTGACCCAATAAGGTTTGTGCAGGAAGGCCCTCATTTCACTCGCAGAAGGATGACATTAGGAAGTAGATAGCAGGAAGGCAGTCAGGCACCGCAAGCCAACATTTGTCGGCCTCCTTCTGCCAAACAGAAATCACATTTTGAAGCTCAGATACTTGGGAAGAATCAGATGAAACGTATAGAGCAAAAGAAAGCAGACACACAACTCCCAGCTGGACAGGTAAGGCTCCTTCCACATGAGATTTTCAACTACAAAGCCACTACTTGAGTTCAGGGCTTAAGCCAGATCAGTTCAAAAGCTCAGCACTGAGACAGCAGAAGACTGCAGAATCACAGCGCCTATCCCCTTGCAATTGCAAACAATTCTGCAATGGATGTTCAGCACAGAGATACAGGGCACATTTGTATCCTGCACTCCCAGCCCCAAACTCCCCATTGCATGCCGTGATGGACTGAAGGTCAAAAGCCACAGTTTAGACATGCTGCAGGAAAGAACGGGAGACCTTCAGGGAATGATCCAAATCAAGCAGAGCTGAATCTGAACTTCCTTTTGAGCAACTACTGGGCTACCTGGCAAAGGGAACCGTACCGTGTTGTGTGTGCAGATAAGGTAGCTCAAGCAGAGCCACTGAGGAGGGAATGTGCGCTCTACAGACCTTCCTGGGAACACAGCCTGAGATGGGCTGTAACAGCCCTTTGCCGCTCTCAGTCTCATTCATCTGTTTGTGCTTAGGGGCCAAATAAGAACTGCCAGGACCCTGTGGGTGCCATTAGGACAGGGTAGGACCTGAGGGCTGCTTTTGTGGACTCCCATCGGTGGCTGGCTGAGAGCTGGTTTGACATCTTCACGAACCTGGCCCTGCCACACAGATGTTCATGGACCATTGTGGAGATCAGGTACCTTTCTCCTGCCTACATCAAACCACTAGGCCGAATTTAGTAACAAGATGGTGACCCTGTGAATTAAGTTAATCTTATGCCATAACCACTGCTTAAATGTGAAAGCACAACAAATACTCCAACCCATCAAGGAACTTTGACTGGATTAGAAGCCCTCTGTGCTTCATTATAATGTCCCTGATGAAGGCAAAAAGCGAAACTACAGCTGGAGAAGAGAGATTAAAAATCCCATTATAACAGTTTAATTATCTGTTATTACTGGATTAGCATTCATTTCTGATCCAGGTGCTCCTCAGATAAATAGCTCAGGTGGTTTATAAAAGCATTGTTTTATTTTGCAGTGAAAGACTTCTGGACCATGAAATGAAAACGGGCTTTTTTTAAAGCCAGACACCCAAAATGAAGAAAGCTCAAGCAAGACTCCCATTTGCCTGTCCCTTTTTCTTGCCTACCCCAAACTTTTGAACTGCTGGCTGATTTCAAGCAACCTGGAAGACACATAGGATTCTCAATGTGATTAGAAAGTTTTTACAAGTTTTGTAGCAACAAGCAACCATTGGAAGCGGAGAAAGAGCCTGTAAATGAACCCTTAACTTTCCTGATCAAGTAAAAAATTACAACTTGTGCTCCCATGTTACTACATGCCAAAGAACCTGCACAAGAACACACACTCTTAAAAGACCCCAAACACAAAGGGACAGAAGAGCTCAGAATTGGCCACAAATCACAAATTATATAAATCTAGCTTCTGAAACGTGGGCACTTCTTTCACTGCTTGCACAACTGGAACAGTCTGCATGATCTAGACTTCTTCTGCAGTTTCAGTTTGCAGATACTATGCTGGATCTTAGTGCCCTGTTACAAGAGAGAAGAAATGCCAAAACAACTTTTCATGCATTATAAAAGAAAGAAATGTAGCATTTACATCTGAAAAGAGCTACTCTAAAGTGACTGAGAAATTAAAGTGCTGAGAAATGAAAGTACCTGTCCTTAGGGACAGGCCACCAAGGTGATTTGCAGACCTGCTCACTGGAACATGCCGCTGCCAGGTTAAGATCTGGATTCAAGTTCCAGCCCAAGCCACAGAGTTTGTATAAGCAACTGAGAGAATCACTGATTTGCTTTCACCTCAGTTCCTGAATCTGCCTTATGCGGACAACAGATACCTCTTTTCCTTCTCCTTGTCTATCACAGCTATGTGGACAAAGCTGTCCCTTGCTGCACTATCAAACTGGTAGCTTTCATGTGCTACTGAAATAAGCCTCGATAATATGGCACAGTATTTATTTGTCCAGGCCCCTGTGGTATTGGACTCCACTTCTAGGTTATGCATGGTCCTTCCCCTCATGCAGACAGGCTCCGATGTTTAGCTGCATCCCTGTCACACCGAGACTGAACACTGTCATGTCTCTGCAAAGCTATGTAGAAGCTACACAGGCTAGAGAGAGGCATATCCACACCTCCCTCTCATCCTCTGCTGCCTCTGCACAACACAACTGACAGCTGACACATGGTACAGCTTGTAAGGAAGCAAGGAGAAAAGACAGTGTCTCTGCTACTCAGTCCTCTCTGATGAAGGTCCTGTGTTCCAGATGTTCTTCTCCATACTCGCTAATCAGCAGGACATCATGCAAGGCCCAGCACAAAGCACCACAGCACAACAGATCCCCAACTGCTTCACATAACATCTAATGGGTGACACCATATTCTGCTTCTACAGGATTTTTGCATGCTACAAAGGTCATCTTGTTTCTCCACCCCTCTCTTGTAGAGAGTAGGGCAGCAGCAGCTATGGAAGCAATAGGCAGACAGGGAAGTTTAGCTTCATGCAAAACACATCAGTAACATGCAAAACACACTGTTTGTAATTACAAGTGACATCAGGACACTTGGTTCTACCCATTACCACTCATACCACAGGGGTTGCAGTAACCTTTCATGCTGGACGTGGCCAGTGCTGATCTATAGGTTCTGGCTGACTGCAGATCCTACCGCAGCCCATCTCCCCAAGAGATGGAGCGGGCAAGTGCAAGCAGAAACTGCACGTGAACACAGCCTAGGGGAAACTAAACAGAAGCTAGCACAAACTACACACACAGCTCAACAAGCCGCTAGCCCTCTCCATTATAGGACAGTATAACTTCAGGAGACAAAAGCTCTCTGTCCCCTTTCCCAAATGAGATTGTTTGCTAACAGTCCTCTTCATTCTGGCTTACAGATGCTGTGAGGCTCTCCTCTTTCTTCCCTTTTTCTAAAGCGAATTTGCAGTTTAACTCCACTGAAACTGGAAATCAGGGTTGTGTCTGCTTTCACACCTCTCTGTATGATCCTGCAGCCCACATACTTCCAAACGTATCTAGCAGAACTACTTTTAGAACTATTTTTTATTAAATAAATGGCTGTAGCTGGCCCTGGGTTGGGTCACTAATGAAAACCAAGCCTCCACATGCTAGCAATATGATTAAGAACTAGAGCTAGTGCATCAAACTTAATTAAAACTGCACTTAAACTAAGAACTTTTCTAAAGGTTTTAATTCTTCTCCAGTCCAAAATGCTCAGGGTAGACCGTCATATAGCCCGAGCTGAAGTTTACTGGCTTAAAGGAAGCCCACTTTCATTTATGAGACTCTTCATAAATTCCTTGTCAGAAGGGAACACTGCAAGCCACTGCTCTGAACTCCCAGGTACCACCCACAAGCCACAACAGCAGTCCCAAAGAATCCTGTATTTTGCAACACTGCTAAGGGAATTCTTCCTGAGCAACACCATTTCATTCTCTGCTTGAAGCTGACAGCTAAGCCAAAACCCAAACGTTTTTCCTGGAACTGTTTGATAATCCAGCAGCTGTGTCAGCTGCAGGACTGAACTGAGCTGAGCACACAACACAGCAAAAGGAAAGAACTGCGAGGCACAAGTGGAACCTGGAGCCAAAATTACTGCTAATTCAGGGTCAGATCCACAGCTAGTTTAAACCAACAAAGCCAATGGCCTTGTACAGATTTCTAGCAGCTGAAGCAACAACTATCAGTCTGTCTTGAAATATTTCTTATGAAGTTCCCTTTCTATGTCTTACTGCCATTGCCATGTTGATTTGACCAACTAAATCTTCTCAGTCTTTTCTAATGCATAAGTCACAGACATTATTGGTCCTCTTTTAAATATCAAGCAGTACAAACGCGATTCCTCCTTCCGTCAATGTTGATTTACGTCTCAATTGCCTTAATTGACACACATAGCTCCCTGTTGGGGCAGTGGCTATGGGAAAGTCTATACCACTGCTTCCTATGACTACCTCTTCCTAAGACAGGGCCAGAAATGCACACACAGTCTCCATGTGCTCCTTGAAAGGATGGCCTAACCCTGGCCTGAGACTACGTTTTTCACTGCCTCCTTTAAACATCACCCCAGCTGATACACTCCCCCAGTGCAAGAGAGGTGCAGCGTGCTGTATGGGCACGTACCCCACAGAACACTCCGAGTCAGGGCAACTTGTCTTCACACTGATAAGAAGAGGAGGCTGCAGGGACAGGTACTGCATTCCTACTGCATAGCAGGATCGAGGCCAGGCCAGAGCACGGCCCGGCTTGGCTGGGGATTGCACAGGCACGGCAAGATCTATACTCAAGTCAAAGTCTCTCCTCGTAATCATCCTTTTCTCCCTCACTGACTTGTGGATCAGGCATACCTGAGTTCAGGGCTTCGATCAGCTACTACAGGTGCTACAGTAACATGGGATTTTCAGGGGTTTGAGAGTTGCTTAACTATGCTCCCACAGAACACCAGGAAAAAATTACATCAGCACTTAAAAATCTCAGCCACAGTACCTGAACTAACCACCTGAACCACTTTCTTTATGCTAGGCAAGGTGCTGCAGGTTCAAAGTTGTTGGAAATCCAAACAGTTCTCTCACACCACCTTATACCTGAACAAGAACTGCTGTACGATCACCACCCTCAATGACTCAACTCTTAAGTGGGGATACCACGGGGTAAGTACACAGAGCACTCCGCAACAGGACAGCTTGCAGCCATGCCACCTTGAATCCTAATGGTATCAGAGGAACGTTCATCAGGCAGAGAACTTGCTAGTTCTCTCTTTACCGGTGTGCTTCCCTGTTTGCTGCCAGGATACAAACCTTATGTATGTTAGGATTTTATAGGGAACAAGAAGCAGAAGACCACTGGCTGCTCAGAATTGCATATACCCCTACTGACCCATGCTCCCATTTGGTCTAGGCTTCTTATTTTGAATTGTCTCAGGGTAAAGTGAAAGGCTGATTAAAATTTACCCAGCCAAGGAGGAAGACACCTCCAACCCAGGAAGTATGTCTATGCTGCCTTAAATAATACACAGGAACTTCAGCTCCTGGGAACCCCGAAGCAGCAGTGAGCGAATCAGTTCTGCATCACATAGTGATACTTGAAGCACCTGCAGATAAGCTGGCTCGGGTACTGGATCCAGTTGAGCTGCATTAGCCTGGAGCTGTGCCAGCTAACACAGCTCAACCACTTCCCACACCCAAACCAGCTCATTTATAGCAAGCTCAGGCAACTCTAAGCAGAGGGTTGTTTCCAGCCTCTCAGCAGACGTGTGTCTGCACTCTCTGCTTTTGGCGCCTATGGGAAAAGCAGCAAGCTGCCTTTCCTACTGCAAGAAAAGGAATTACCAGGCTCACCACAAGGTTTACATTCAACACAAGGCAAGGAACAGAGTAAGGAAGAGAGCTGTGCCTGCTCTCTCTTAGATACCTGCTCTCACTTACAACCTCAGCAGAGCAAGAGGCATCCTTCTTTACTGCTCTTATCTAGCCCAATTAAGATTTCGGTCATCCCCTCTGTAAAGTGCTGACAAAGCCACCATCGCTGTGCCATCCAAGTATCTGGCAAATAAACATCTTCACACTGAAAAGTTAAGGTTAATTGTTATTTAAGTTTATATTTGGATTCTGTACAGGAGAATAAACTTCAGAAATTTAAGACCAGGACACTACCAAGCCACATACCTCTGTGCTCAGTACAGGTTTCATCTCCACAGGGTCACTCCAGAGACATTTCTGAGCTATCTTGGTGTAAGCAAAAGAATGTGCTTGACTCTCACATGAAGTATAACAACATCTGAATAGCAGACATTGAGATGCCTCTATCAGGAGGCAGCAACTCCAGGGACCACAGCAAACTTGCTGTTTTTCACGCAAAAAGTCATCTTCCCATTCAATGGCAGTTTCTACTCCTCAACTGTAGTAAAACAGGGATAGTCTAACAAAATTACCTACTTCTTACACCACACTTTTAACAGTGCTCCTCAAAGCTGTTTGCAAAGGAGGTGCTGCTGCCTTCCTCAGCTTCTTTACCCCTGCAATGGTAAGAAAGGGGAGTTGCCCACTGCCACACAGCAGGCAAAAGCCAAAGCCACGACACATTGTAATCCCAGCTCAGTCCTCTTTCCACCACCCTGTGCAGAGACACTGCTGTGGAAAAGGTATCACAGCCCATCAGAACAGTGGCCTAAAGCTCAGTAGACAGGGACTAGATTTTGGGACCAGACTTCAGTCCCAAGGCTTTATTTATTTATGTATTTTATTTTAAGCTTTTCTGTAAACACAAGCTCTACCTAGTCCACGCCTATTTCTCCTCCCATTGTGCAACTCCGTGCTGTAACTGAAGGCTCTCTGTCAGACAGAAACTTCCTCCACCACATTTACGCACAAGAGTATAGATCAGGAACCCTCTATGAATTGGAGCTCATAGCGCTCCCATAGAGTGATGTGAGGTCTCAGTCAGGACTCCATCTGTAACAGTCCCAAAAATGGCTTTGCACATATCATCAAAGCACCCCTAACATACATTAACTCCAATACATTCCCTATGCATTCTTGCAACCTAATTGTGAGCAGCATGATTCAATGAACTGTATCAGAACCACAGCCATAGCTTGCTATACTATCACTATTCCACTGTACTATTTATGTAAGTAACAAGACTGACTGAACCAACTGTCACAAACAGCATAATACTGGAACCTAATTCCAGGTAACTCCAGTGTGCACACCCTGCTATTGAGTCAGGAGCGCCTTGTTTCAGCTTAGTTTCATCCGCTCTGAACCTGATTTTACTTTAAGAACAAGGATGTCCCACAGAGGAACTATCCAGAAGAGACACTGCAATTTGAAGACACTGTCTCGATCTACTTTCCAAGAGTATATGAGACTTTACTGTAAACACAGCTGCTTTTTCTGACCTCTACCAAGGCTCGCTGCTTCCTTAGACCAACCTGTTTTCCTTCTATTCTGGACAGCATGGAGAGAAACCTGACATACTACCAGGGCTGGACCACTACTGCCTCCTAGTGCCAGATATGTCTACACAAGAGATAATGTTCAGCAGAAGCACAAAAGCCACAACAAGGAGTGGGGTCAGCGAGAAGCTGAGGAGCAGAGAAATAAATTTCTCTCCTCTCCCCAGCAGCTGTTTCTGGTACAGGCTGTCAAGAGAGGTTGTGTAGTGTCCACCTCTGAGACTGAAAACCCAACTGGACAGAGAAGTGAGCAACTTGTTTTGAGCAGGTCTCCAGAGGTCCCTTCTAACCTCAACTGTTGTGGTGGTTCTCTGATCCGCATGTAGACCCCTCTGCCCAGGCAGAGGTCCCTGACTACACCAGCTAAAGAAACATTCACCCTAACTGCAAGCAAACTCTTCCTTCTGCTAATGCTGTTAATGAAGGCTTGTGTCTTCCCTGACCTTGAAGCTGCGTTATCTGCTTTGGCTGCAAGAAGGCGATAATAGCTCCTGACAATGGCAAGAGTCAGCTCTGAGCCGGTGGAACAGGAAATCCCATTTCTCAAGCCCTTCAAAGCCTGCCAGCCTGCCTGGCACGGTTTCTCTCAGCAGCACTCAGTGAGATTACAGCACTAAAAATAACCCACACAATAAGTTGTGCATTTAGAAGAAGAAAGGACTTGCCCTCAATGTGGGTTTCCCTTCCACTTGCGGCCTCAAGTATCCCCAGACAGTTGAACTGCTAGGGTTTTGTTCTCCAAATTAAATGGGAGCTGCAGCTGTTGAAGTGGTTTTAAATCAAATAAGAAGATTAAAGGGTACAACAAAGAGCTAAGATACTTTCCAGTTTTTAAACAAGTGTCTCTCTCCCCTCCCTGTTGTTTTCCATAATAAACTCAGTGCTAAACCTGCTTCCTTACCAACACACTCTGCCCTTCTATCACGAGCTCACATACAATTGGTTGCACACACCTGAAATGAAGCAAAGGTAGGGGGACCAGTCCTGCGAACTTCCATACAAGAAAACAATCCCCATGGGCATTCTGCTGCAGTATTTAAGATGTACAAGCCTGTTGGGTTAAATGCACTGTCCAAATCAGCAGGAAAAAGGGCATACTTTGTAACAGCGGGCACCAGAATTAGCACTACCTAGAGACCTTACGCAAGTTTTGCCGTCTTTACAAGCACTGGTTTGTAGGCTAGGCCTATGCCTAGTGCAGACCATAAAAGCTCAGTCATTTGTATCAGATCACTTTCATTAAAGCCAACCTGATGACTGAGGAAACTTTCATGCATCAATTGCAAGGCTCGGACAATTCGAATTAGTGCTCTCAAACACAACTGACTTCTTTCCCAGCCCCCAAACAGACTGTACACTGGCACATGGCAATGAGAACTACCTTCATGACTATGGCCTCAGTTGCTCATTTGATGCGTATACACAATTTATTGCTTATACAGCACATGTCAGGTACTGGCTCAATTAATAACAGTTCACCTTGAGCACAAATACATTTTTCATGTATGCATGTATTTACGCAAAGTTAATATTCACGCTTGTGCAGACAAACTAGAGCTTACACACTTGCCTTGTCTTCAATTTACACTTGGAAGGTCGTATGCTGTGCTGTTTTACCCAGAGGAAATCAGACAGATGAACTTCAAACGTAGTAAGTTTTTTAGGTACTGACTCCAAGGGGCTGGACTCTCCAAGAGAACCAGAGAGCTGCAGAGCTCAGAACCACAGCACGTGAATGAAGGTCAGGTGTCATAGCTCATGGCATCTCAGCAGCCATCACCTGGTAGGGGGTTTGAACGAGGACAATAGCCACCACCTGACAGCAGAGATAATCCAACCACCTCAACCACAGAGGCATACCAGAATCCTCTGCTGCATTTATTGCTTGCCTTTGGATTTAAGCTATGAAATAGGAGGGTTGTTTTACAGAGAACAGTTAAACTCAATTCACTCTGAAGCACAGTCCCTCCTATGCACTACAGGTGATAATATAACATGTAGCTAGAGACTGTGTTACAACATGGCCAAACAAGGAAGCAGAATAAACGTGGGTAGGCCCTAAGCATAAAGTCCTTCACCTTGCAAAGTCATTATTTTCTTCTTATAGGTTTTGGAGACCACAATTAGCTTTATTGGGGACCCTAATTATGAATACTACTGGAGACACAGAAAGATCATATAAGTTTATGAACATTTCTGAAAACATAGGAAGAGAGGAGAAACAGATAGAAGGATACAGCTGCTGCCACACTGCCATATTACACTCCACCCCAGCACATCCTTTCATTTTCAGAGCTGCAAATGATGCGCAGCTAGTTCCCAGTTCTGTGTTTCCAGTGCTACAGAGACCAAATCCTGCAGCACTTGTGATTCTCCTTATCTTTTGATCTTTGTCAGCTTCTCCACTCCCCTCATGCTTCTGCTCCCTCTCCTTCTGTTTTAGCAGACCAATAAATCCCCCAAAGACCTTAAAAACATTCTGGCTTTTTCCTAGATAAGAGTGTTATTTTGTATGAATAACATGCCTGACATTGAAGCAGGGGGGTTCGACTAGATGATCTCCAGAGGTCCCTTCCAACCCTACAATTCTGTGATTACACTCCTGTCCCCCTTTGTCCCTCCAGTACAAACCCCTTTGGGACCTCCAGGACATCTGTGTCCCTTCTGCATCCACAGGGGATGCCATCTGCAACACAAGCCTTTACACCCTACCACTGCAGCAGGCGCCACCACCAACCCCCTGAGACACTGCCTGCCAGAACCACAACCTCCCAGGAAATGGTCTGCTACAGCTGTGAGTCTCACACCCTGCTGAGACCTTACTGCAGCAGGAACGTCCTTGTGAGGCACCCTGTCATCCCTGCCTGGAAAGCGTCAGAGCTTTATCAACATCTGCACGGCTCCAACACAGAGCTCCAGAGGCTGACGCACACACCTGTGGAAGATGCCACAGGCCACAACCATCCCCATGGCACCCCATGATAGCTACTGCGATGCTGCTGGCGTACCTTTTCCTACCCGTGTACACACCCTCCCTGCATGCTACTTTTCACAAGACTGCCCAGTGGGAGGGGTTGTCACCTGCACGCCCGGTGAAACAAACCTTTGGGGACCAACTCCAGCTGCACCCCGCAGAGATGGGCTACATCCTCAAATGGTGGCCACAAGAAGAAGGAGGTGGTGGGGTGGCGACTGTTCCTCTTGCTTCTCCTAACAGGGCCTGCAACAGGACAGGGTGCCTTGCCCTCGTGGGGTGGCAGCCGCCGAGGTCTTTTCTGTCACGGTGGGAGGCTTCCGAGGCCGCGCCGAGAAGCTCCCTCCGCCACCGCTCCGCCGCTTTCGCCTCGCGCCAGCTCTGCCGCGGCCAGGGCGGCACCACGGAACCTTCCAGACGGCGCCTCGCCGCGACGCCCTCCCCGCTCGCCCGGCCACAGCCCTGCCGTACCCCGGCCCGCCGCCGCCCCACTCTCTCCCGCGGGCCCTACCTGCTCTGCTCCGCTGCCCTCCGCCGGGCCGGGCCGGGCCGGGCCGGGCCGCGCCCGGCAGCAGCCGCCCCGCGCTCGCCGCCCTCCTCCCTCCGGCGCCGGCGACTCGCCAACGGCCGCCGCACGCGCCGGAGGGGGGGCTCGCCAACGGCCGCCGCGCGCGCGGGGAGCTCCCCTCTCTTCCCTCCCCTCACCGCCCCCGCAGCCGGGGGGCCCGGCCCGTTTTGGGGCAGCTCGGTCGGGGGCTGGGAGGGGACGCTGGCCGGAGGCGGCGAGCAGGGCCCAGAGGGATGGCGCCGCCGAGCTGCCGTGGGCTTGGGGCTGCCAGGTTTACCCCGGCCGTGCCGGGAAGCGCCCAGGCGGGTCTGGGGGCACGCACCAGCCAGACCTCTGAGACCAAAGTGGGGAACTGCCGGGCTCCCGTGGTCACCTGGAAGAAGTTACAAATCCAGCGGAGAGGCGAACGCCCAAAAGCTGAAGAGAGGCGTGTGACAGGCCAGCAGCCACATGAACCGACTGACCAGCCTACAAAAAAGCCCCCAAACCCAACGCAAGCCAGGGACGTACCTGATGAGCTTTGTCAAATGTATGTGATTGAGGGTGTTTCAGGCAGGAAGGGTGGAGAAATCCTTCCTATGCTAAATCTGGAAGCAACGTGAGAAGCTCAGGTTAGAGATGAGAATGATCATGAGCAGCAGCGGGATTTGGTGCAGTGGTTTCCATCCGGATCAAACCTAGGGGGTGTGTGTGATCACTCTGGAATTTGGATTAATCTTTTTCAGCATGACACTGCAGGAAACCAGGCCTACACGGCTGAACTGCCCTTGCCCATACATGGCGTGTCCGTGCCGTGAGGGTGGAGCACGCAGGGCATAGCACTGCAGATCCCGGCGCTGCGAGGAGACGACGGTCATTCCATGGCCGGGAGGATGCTGCCTTACGCGCCAGCCATCTTCAGCTCCTTTGGTGTGGAAAGCCGTGATACGGTACTTACTGGGTCTGGCACTGGCGAGAAGTCCATTTTCATGGACATAAACAGGACACTCAACAGCTGGTATCTTTACTGAATGAATTTATTGGTTTTTGAACTAAAGTTGCTCACAGTTATTTAACAAGGGATACATCAGATTTTTTTGTCCATTTTAAACCATTAAATAATGTCAGTTTGTGTCTGTATATGTGTGTGTGCGCGCGTGTGTGTCTTCAGAGTACAAAATAGGAAGGATAACAAGAGGTATTGCTTTCATTTATTCTTATATCTTGTGTAAGTAATCCCCTTCCTGCTTGTACCACATGGGTTTTGCTGATATAGGTATTTTTAAAGTATTATTATTATTTTGTATTGAAATCCCAGCCTTTTGTAGAGGTACAATGTAACAGAAGCATCAAAATCTATACACAAGGGAAGAGAAAAGAGGGAAAAGAAGGATGGGGGTGATGGGAGGGGAGCTCGGAGGAGAAGTAGAGAGAGGGCGGAGGCAGGAAAGACAACGAAAGCAAAAGAGACTAATTTACAGCAATGTCATGCAATTAAAACTGCCCCCCTCTCCTGCACCCTTGCCTCCCCCCCTCCCCAGCCATCACTCCCTGGTGTCTGACATGCACACAGCAATACGAGAGAGAAAAGTTTAAGAATAGGGAAAATAAATAAATAAATAAAACAAAAAAAATTTAAAATAAATCCCTCCCATTTGGGGGAATGGGGAAATGGGGCAAAAGTCAAAGGTCTTTGCCCCAGTTGTGTCTTTAAAAATTCTTTTTAATCTTCAAACCTATGTACAAGTAAAACTGGTCCAAGAAGGGGAAAAATGATTAAAAAAACCAACAACGACAACAACAACAAAAAAGAACTCATCCAACATTATCATTAAAAAAATAACCTTGCGATACAACATACACCCATAGGAACCCAACGAGCAGCAATCGAAGGTCATAAAAGAGCTGAACACTAATGCTAAGCCTACATTCTTAAAATCTCAGTCAAGAAGTACTTCTCACTGTGTTTTGTATTCCACGCGTAAAACCACGGTTTTTTTGTTTGTTTAACCTTTGAGCTTGGGCCAGAATAAGTTACACTTGGTCACATAACTCTTGAGGAGGAGGAAAAAAGGCAGCGATTCTTCTTTCTCAAAGTCACAAGCTGAACACTTACAGGGTTTCCGTGTCTTTTTTCCTCCTCCTCCCCAAAATAAATAAGAATCCATGTTGCCTCTACACAGTTATTAAACAGAAGATATATCTAACAGCTTATTTTTTTAAATATATATATATGTATATATAAATAACTGAGACCTAATAACTGAAACACAAAAAAAAAAGGTCCCCATCCACCCAGCCCCACCCTCCTCCCCTTCGAAAAAACCAAACCAAAAAAAAAACTTTATAAAAATATCTTGCAGTAATTTTTAAAGTTTACAGTAGCTTCGTGATTAAGTCTCCCATTGCCCTGACTCCACCTTGTCTTGCTCTGATGAACTAAGTGCCAGTAATTTGCACACACACACACACAGGAAATAAAACCCAAGATAAGTCTCTTTTCTTCCTCCTCTTCATCTTCTTTTTTTTTCTTTTTTTTTTTTCTTTTTTTTTAGAAAAAAATCACCCAAGCCAACAAATGAAACTGATAACTTAAAGAAATAATAATAATACTGATATCAATGCAGCACTAGCAACACAACAATTGCCTCTAAATGCAGGGTGTGGTGGAGGATCCAGCTGGTCGAAGAAGGTCCCAGCGCGGTGGCACAGTGGCAGGGAGTTGACAGGTGGGGAGGAAGGTGTCGAAGGAGGAGCAGCAGTAGCAGCAGCGGCAACTGTGCCCGGTGGCGGGAGAGACAGTCCTTGGCAGAGTCTTGTCCCTCTTCTTTGCTACCAGAAGTTGCCTTTTCCCTAAGTTTTAATGTTTTGTTTGTATGTGTTTATTCATTGAACCCCCTCTCCCTCCTAAGTTTACTCCTTTCCCCTTCCAGCAGGTCAAAAAAGCAAAATGATACAGTATAAAAAAACCAATTGTTTTGTATATATATGTATGTATGTATGTATATTTATATATAAATATACACACATATATACATGTATATATAAAAAAAGGGGCAAAAGAAAAGGAAAAGGTGGTGGGGAGAAAAAGAAGGTTAAGAAAATCCCGTGATGAAGCTCCCCAATATTGTCTTGGTTCAACGCTTAGTTTTGAGTTGCTCCTGGCTGGTTTCTGATGAGAACGCGCTCTGGATTCATGAAACACTGTGGTCCCGCTACGCCCATCTCCTTCCCCACACCCCCCCCGCTCCGGGCTGAGTTCACCTGCGCGGACAGAAGTTGCCAAGGGTAAAGGTTTCACTCCAACAATTTGCAACCTCCTTTCAGCCCAGACTCTGCAATCCCATAACTGAGCAGATCTCTCTTGTGGAGCACCAAAAAAGAAAAAAGAGGGGGGGGGACAAAAAAAAAAAAAAAAAGGCGTGCACTGGGGAGGTGTTTGGGGAGAAGTGGGGGAGAAACCCACTTCCTGAATGGAGAGGGGAGGCTGGGAACCTCAAACAGGACTGGTCCTTGGACAGTCTACATCGGTTGCCTTCCGTCAACAAGTGTCCGCAGAGCACAGAAGGTGAAGCCGTGGCTGACATGTTAACTTTTCGGGATAATTCCTGGTAGCAGAGCGGAAACAAGTGGTGTCGTCAGAAACACAGAGAGAGCATGAACAGAACAAGAAACAAAACAAAAGAAAACAAAAAATAATAATAATAAAAAAACCCAAAAAACCAGGAAGGAGAAAAAAAGCAAAACATTCAAAAAAAGGGAGGAAAAAAAAAAACCAATCGAAAAAACCACAACCCAAGATCTGGTGAACTGGGTTTGTCATCTGTGCTACCTTTTCTTTTCTTTCTTTTCTTTTCATTCTTTCATTCGTTTGTTTTTGTGTTTGTTTCTGAGATATATATTATATATCATATATAAATATATATATGTATATATATACAGTCATTCCTTCATACAAAATTTGTCTATAGACAGTTTTGTACTGTTGTGGCAAGGTATATACATCCTTCTAGTTTAGAGGCTAGCTTGCTAAGGAATATTCTTTCATTCTTTCTTGCTTTTTTGTTTTTGTTTTTGTTTTTTTTTTCTAAGTTATTTAATTTTTTATGTGTTTATTTAAGGTTGGTCTTGTAGGCCGACTGATGAGACCATCTTTGCCTTGTCTTTGCCAGCAGGGTACTTATTGTCTCCTCTAGACCCATAGTCATTAGAACCGGAATCGCTCCGCTTGCTGTTTGCGCTATGCTTGGTTGGCGTGCCGGGGGGATGGCTCACCTGCCCGTTCTTCTCGTCTGAAAAAAGTTGTTTAATTACGTCAAAGAAGTTACTCAATGGGCTGCCTGGGTACACAAAACAGAGGAGACAAAAAAAGAAAGAAAGAAAGAAAGAAAAGAAAGAAAAAAAAAAACGAGAGGGAAAGAGAGAGAAAAAGAGGAGAGAAAGAGAGAGAACAAACAAACAAATGAACAATGGGGTTTTTAACGAGAAGAACATGATGAGGAGATCCAGAGCCACGTGCGTGGGGGTGTGTGGGGGATGAAGACAATGAGCAGGAAGAGGAAGAGTGTTTAGGATGGGACACCTACAGAAATAAAGAGACTGGGAGCATAAAGCACCTGGGGGAAAGGTCCTAGTTTTCTCCTGAGTGGGGGAGCATTGCTGTCTCACCTCATAGGAGGACACAGTGCCATCTTGCCGAAATAGTTCAGTCTACTGCTTGGAGTCACTTGGCCACTCCGCACTGAAACACCGGTGAATGCAATGCTGGATACAGGCAAATCCCATCTCACTGCTGCTGTTACAAACACGGGGTATTTGGATGTGGTGGCCACCTGATGCCGAGCCCTCTGGCTACACCAGGCATTAGGCTTTCTTTGCTTGCATTTTATTTCTTTCTGAATATCACCTTGCGTGCCTTTCAGTCACTAAGCCTGAAGCACCTGAGTGCAAGGGAAACAGTATTGAAAAATGAGCTACGGCTGACATGAGTATTGCCATCTGCATGTGTGGTTTGCGACTTGTACTTGCAAGCTTCTAAGCACCTTTAGATCCGTCTTACAACAGGTTCCTGGAAATAAAGATGCTGAACGCATTGTGGAAGCAGGCTGTTAGGCATCTAACTATTTCTGGGACCTAGCAGGGACAAGAACTACTTCCTCATCGTCCTGAATTTATGTTCTCTCTCCAGTACAGCCTCGATGACACAGACATTCACTCCAGTGGAGTTAGGAGCCAGAGAGGGGTGTAAGGTTGCATGCTGGTAGAACAGACCTCTCATTAAGCCAGCCACTGGAGCAGGCTGCAGTATTAACATGGGTTGGGCACTATGCACGTGAATACAACCTTTCACGCCATTTGGACTTCCAGGCAGCAGGGCTGTATGCTGTTAATCTAGTCCTATGTCAGAGGATGTGTGGAAGGCCATACCTGAGGAAGGGCTCTGGGGCGCTACTGAGGGAAAGGGACCAGCTACTACTGGAAAGGCAGCCTTTTTGCAGGCATTTCTAGTCCCTTTTAATTTTCTTGGACTGGGGGGATTAATCTTGATCAGACATAGAAAGGGTCACACTAAACTCTCTGATCATAGATATTGAAGGTGTTTTTTACCTAATGCACACCATGGAGGCGATGCCTGTTCGTGATCATTAAAACCCCATGATGCTTATCTCAATGTTGGGCTGTTGGCTCCATAGTTCTAACAAATTCAAATCATTTATATCCCAACTAAGTAATTTCATTCTCCAGCTCCCAGAAGGAAATGGGCTCCTTGTATCTGCCTTCCAGTGCTGTGGTGTGCTGTGAAGAGTAGAACCTTTCATCCCCAAGATGGGAACATTCATTTGGGAGCAAAGGGGTTTCTTCATAGCAGAGATTGCCATCTATCCACAGCTGGGGGACACTGGTGGCTTGGTAATATATTTCCCTTCAATTTCATTACAAATGTAAGCAAACCAGTTACTATAGCAGGCAAGTACTTCCTGTGCACGGTAGCTTCTCTGAAGAGCTTGTTGAGTGCTTTCTTATTCTCTAATGGAAAACGATAGACAGACATCAACTGCTCTTATACAAAGAAAGAGGAAATATATACAGTATTTGTGCCCTGCAAAGCTGAACGTGTTACTCTTTTTTTTCCTGCCCCGTGCTAACCAGGTAGTCGCTGCTTTCCTCTGCATGTTAACAGGCATTGAGAAAAATTACATGGGTGGCATATACAGTGAAGGATCTCTATCTTATTCATCTAATTCATTCCTTGTCTTCCTCTGCTTGCTGCTTTGTGGTTAACTTGCTGCTGGCCCTGGTTCTGCCTGTGCATTCAGTTACACCCAATGCCACAAGCAAATGGCTGTTAGTTTCTGGAAGGGCATCACTCGCCTAACTGTCTGGAGCCTTAGAGATGGGCCCAAACAAACAGCCAGGCAAAGCACGCATCTCAATTTTGGGCTAAAAAGAGAAGAACTATCAAACTCAGTTGTTTCGGGGTGAGACCTCCGTGAGTTCCATCTGCTTCCTTCCACAGGCATCCAAGTGCTTCGGAAGGGGGACAACTGCTCCACATCTATAACTTCTATTTCAGAGATTTCCCTAAGCCTCCCTAAAACTGTTTTAGGTTTGTGGGCGTATGCTCTGCTCAGACTTGTTTCTATCTGCTCAGACTCATTTCTACTTCTTTTTCAATGAAAAGGAAGAAAAACAGAAAGCAAACACTCAGCCTTGAATGCCGGAATGTGGGCAGATCTGGTTCTTATGTGGCTTTGGACCCCTCATCTTCATAAGCAAATGGAGTCAGCAGAGAGAATGAAAAAGAGCACTGAAAAAAATGCTGGAGAGGGAAAGACTGCTAGGTTGGGAGAAAAGGGGAGGGAAATATCTCTAGTTATTCAGCTGAGCAGTTTATTCAACAAGCTTAGAGGGAAAGAAGAAGGCAGAGTAAGCAGGGCTCTGCAGGAGTCGAGGAAGTTTTTTGTTTTCACGTAGACAGGAACAGTAGACAAAAGTACAACTTGCAAGAATGGAGCAATAAAACATTTTTAAAATTATATATCTTGTATTTGCTGAGTCCCGATACAAGATTTTTAATCATCCTATTAAAATATGCAGCTCCTGTTTCATCCACCCTTTCTCCTCCCCATGACCTACTGGCTTTCAAGTGCCTGGAGATTTATTGCAGCAAAAGTATTTAACAGTCTGCTTTTCTTTGCCTGTATCACTACTGGATTCCTTACAATCAGCATTTTCAGGTAAAATTTTAATGGGAGGTAAGAAATCCTCAGGGATGTTTAAAGAGTGCTATTGAAAAATAAAATAGGCCATTTCACTAACCCTTTCCTTCCTTTGCCTTTTGTAGTATCTTGACTTGTAATTAAATAGTAGGTAATAATGCTCTCTTATCCTGCAGTCAAGAAAGAACCGATCCTACACCAAACCATACAGATAACCACTGCACTGATGTTGTCTACCTGACAGCTTGTTAGCCCGCTCTTGGGCTGGTCTAGATACTGGTCTTTGGGATGACATAGAGTCCTCACGTTTTTCTCTGGAGATATGTAAACATGGGCCAGCTATGCTGGAAGCATGAAAATGGTGCATGGTGTTGCTCCTCTTGGTTCTCAGTTCCCTTTGGGTTTATACATCCAGTAAAACAAGACTTGAAAATGCAGCTGACAATGGATTAGAATAGCTTTTTCAGCAATGTTCCACTCCTAGCATTCAGTGCAAAAAGCGATACGCTCTTACACCTGTAAGTCCATCTGGGGCCTCAAAAAAGGCTGCCTCTCTTATTTCAGTAAGTGAGATGACATCCCATTTCCTCTGGACAGGGATGACGGTTTGGCTCACTGATTCTTCAAAACTTCCCTGGTGTTTCATGCATCTGTAACTAAGGTCTTCATTCCCCTTGAGGGCAAATGTTCATCAACACAGAGCAAAGAAGGCATGAAGGGTAGCAAGGGTGAGAAACCGTGAGAAGGATCAGAGGCAGGAGGGGAGGTTCAGAGCATTAGGTTTACATCTAGTAGGAGGAAATGGATATGTGCATTTTTGAGTTAGACCAAGGAGCTGTATGCTGCAAGATCGGCAAGGGGAATGGGTTTGAAAACAAGCATTGGAGCTTATGGAAGGGTCATGTATTGAAGGGATGCTAGAGAAATGCACCTGTGTGCAGCGCTGTCACGGCCAAATATCATGAAAGAAGTCACAACTGTGAATGCATCTGAATAACAGGCACTAGAAGGAGAAACGGGGCTGGAGACAGACGCACAAATGTAAAAGGAAGCTGGGCAGGTGGCTTGTATCACCCCTCACAGTCCTCAGTTTTTCATCTGTTGTTCTTAGGAGGTCTGTCTGCCATTGACCTAGCCCCAGTGGTGTCACAGGTTTGAGAAGCAAAGTGGAACTGGAGCACCCAGGTAAGAGAGGAAAGAGAAAATGAGGTGATTGACTCCAGGCACCAGAAGTGACACCAGGAAAGGATGCGCCTTGCAAAGACCCTGCCCTGACCTTGCCCTGACCCTCAGAGTCCTCCATGGAAAATAACAGGAGGTGGTGAACAAGCAGCTTCAGGACAAGCCTGGAGGCTTCGGTCACTGATTAGAGCCTGCTGTTTTGTAACATTTTAAGACAGTCAGATGAAACTTGTTCCTCTTTTCGTTGAAGCAAATAGCAACATTCCCATTGGCTTATTGGAAGCAAACCCTGAGGAAGCAAATCCTTCTCCTGTGAAACCATCTCTCTGGAGTCTATGTATTTTTAATGCACTAATCCTTGTGGTACTGAACACAAAGTTGCACAAAACAAATATGCCATCTGTGGGATAATCCTCTGCCTTTCCTTTATGTATAGCCTGAGAAATTTTGTGTTTATGCATTTTTAGCTTAGGCTTTGTGAGAAACTAAGGTCTCCAGAAAAGACAGGTCTCCACTGGAAACAGAGACACCCTTTGTCAACCTGCCTTCCCATATTCCTTCCCTTGTTGCTTTCACATCCTTTCTGAGTTTCTTCTGCCTGCCTCTGCTACTGGGGTTTTCTTCCTATACTCATTCTTTTCTTTTCACCCCTTGTCTTTTTCATCCCTAGCTTGCCCTGTATTTCGATAGCAGCTGTGGTTTCAGTGAGTCATCTAACAAAAATCCAAGTCCTTTCACATAAAGTATTGAAACACTCTCTTGATGGGTGATAATCCATTCCATTTCATACCCATTTTGCTACTTTGACAGAGTTCTAGTCCTCTTTGTTAAGACTAGGCATTTTTTGCCTGTTTGCTTGGTTTCTGTTGGCAGAGTCCCACTGCCTTCAAAAACAGAAGACTTAAAATATATAACCCACTCCAAAAGTATATGGGATGACATAAAGATAAAAGCAACCTCTTCCTCTTTGTTTAGTTGTAATATCATGTAGAGGTCTTCCTCCAGACTAAAGAGCCCCTCGCCTAGGCATTGTACAAATACGGATCAGAGATATGCCTCAATGAGCTCACGGACTACTGAAGAAGGCTACAGAAAGATTTTTTTTCTCCTTTAACGGTTGGATGTATGAGGCTTCCCTCTAGACTGCAGAAGGGTGACAGAAAGGCCATTGCAATGTCTTGCTGGAGGCCGTCACGCAGAACTTCCTCCTAGGGTGAATTCATCCTAGGCCACTTGAAGTGAGCTGAAGAAACTGCAGAAATCCCAAGAGGGTACTTGTCTAAAAATACAGGAAGTCAGGAAAGTATTTTGAGAGACACAGATGTGGTTTTCACTGGATTTATAAATTGTCACAACAGGTTGACCAGAACAAGTTTTCCCATTTATTTTTTTCCCCAGTTAGTTACCTAATGGGACAGCTGTTTTGATTTCATTTCAGTTTAGGACTAGAAAATGGAGACAGACAGTCCACAGAACAACCCCAGTTTCTTAGCAGGACACCTAAATTGCAATTGGGAAAGGTGACTTCCAAAGGTAACAACAGAGCTTATTTTCCAGAGTCCTTAGACTCTGCTTGTAAAAATGCCAACTGAAAACAGTGTTTGGAGAAACAGACTGCTGGTAGGAACTACTCAGATTATCACACACTGTTAGCACAGGTGTCCATGCTACCAGCAGAAGATGGGAACTTTCAGTCGCTACACACTTGGACAGATCTGAACAACCGACCTGACATTTAAATGCTCTATAATCCAGCCTTGTTCTTACTCCCCTAAAACATCCCATCTCCTCTGCAGGAGGGTGGCCCAATATTTGTGACTAGCCAGATGCATCCAGATGGCAATTCTGCCTCTGTCTTGCGTATTTTCTTTCTCTCCCTCATGGACGCACAGAGAAGCTGAGATCCAGTTCAGCCTCTCCTGTCCCAGACAATATAACTGAGACAGGTAGCTCTTGGGTAATGCATTAGAGAATGGTGAACACAGGCAGCAAAGACCCAAATAGATGAGGAATATCTCCTTGCTGCTACCTTCTGCAGAGCTAAGAGTGGGTAATTAATCAGAAAACAAACGTGTCCATTACTGATGAATAGCTCTGGCAAATGCAGCACCACCACATAACATTCAAGAAAGGAGACATGATGATGGAGAGGAGGGAATTATACATTCCTTTGGACAGCTGGTGGCACTGAAAGAGCAGGCAAAGATAGTGGTGGGATGAAGAGATGCCAGATTCTGTTGTGGAATCATGCTGTTCCGGCAAATTGGCTGGTAAAGGACTCAGCCCAAGAATTCTTTGCATCTGCCTGCCCTTTTACAAAGATCTCTCTGCACAAGTGTGTGCTGAGAGGGGAGGCTGACGACCTACACTAGTAAAGCCACAGCAGATGACAGTATTGCTGCTACCCATTCTCCTAGAGACTTCTGCTGTTTCATTCCAATTTCTCGTCTATAAAAATGTCAGAAATGTATTGTCACTTAATAATATGATTTTGTCCTTTCCTGCCAGATGGATGGTTCAAGTATGATCTTATGGGCTTTAAGTTCTCTGACCTGTTACTAAGGAACGAACGACTTGTGTATGCTGGCGAAATGTTGCCTCCTCATTTCCTCTGAATCAATCCCTTCAAAATAGGATTTTATATTCTGGGGAGGCCGTCTCAAATTTAGCTTAGTACAGCAAGCAAATATTCACATGGAGTATCCTGAAGCACTGCCTGCCATAAATAAAATACTGTGACCTTAATTGAGAGAGCGATATCTGTGTTTTCTTCATTAGCTATTATTACAGACAAAGAGGAAAAGATCTTGTATTGGACAGTAAAAATCTAGCCATAGCTGTCAAAACAGAATCTGACATGTACCACATAGTTCAATACATCTGGATTCATCTTTAGTGCCAAGCTGCCATTGTTGTTGCTACCTTCTTCTACAGTGCAAAAACATGAGTCATGAATTAGAAAAGAAACGTGTCCCCAATACAACACTGGAATGGTGTCCCCAATACAACACTAGACTACAGCATGGGGAGAGTCAGCCATCCATTTGGACAGCAAAGGATACTAGTAGAATGGGCAAGGACAACTGGGAAACCTGGCTTGAACTCTTTGGAAAATCTGACCTATCTTACTTATTGTGACCCACCCATTATGAATGAATATATGATCTTTCAGGTGGGTCTTCTTCCTTTTAACTCTCATTTGGGTCACAATTTAGACAGAAGAATGAGCCATGCTCAGAAAGACCAGTAGCCAGGACATTTTTAAGAAGTGCTAATGAAAAACCATATTGTTCTGACTACCTCACAGTGTTAACGGTGAGAAAAGACTTTCAGCTGGGAGGGCAGCGTACATTTTTTCCCGCAGGTTTCAGCATCAGTGCCATCAGTTACGACTTTATGAATGCAAATCACCAACCTCCTCTTCCATCAAATAGCTACTTTGTGATTAGCAGGATTACTCTAATTAATGCCAATATGGATCAGGATCACTTCCAAGAGCACCAAATCCAGATATTCACTGCTGCTAGTAACACCAGCAGTCTCTAAATTAGCACTCACAAAGCTACATGCTGCAATTGCAACCCAAATGTGATGTAACCAGTTTTAAACTACAAAATGTCTCCTAATTTCTCAAGTAGCTTGGGATGCTATTGACATGGGCTTGCGTCTGTATGAATCAAACTCTGATTGCAAGGAGCTATGAAGAGAAGCCTTTACTGCAGTGCAATTGCTCTCTGTGCCCACAGGATGATTGGCCATGGGGGACAAGGTCAGATGGCTCTGAACAGGAAGCTATGTCAAGTCCTAAACACTGGAAGGAAGAGATTTGAGTGAGATATATTGGAAAGATATGAAAGGCAAGTGGATTTGCTGTGCTTCTGCTTTGATCAGATCATTTTAGCAATAGCCACTGGTACACATAAAGATCCATAAAGTTTTTTGTTTAACTCTGGTGCCAAGAATCAAGGTTTTGAATTGCAAGTGGCAACACAGGATGTTTAAGAATAAACACAAGGTCTTCTGGCCAGCCTGTTGCCACAGGGTTATGGTCTAAGACTTTGCAGGAACGTATGTTTGTGCAGTGCCTAACACAACAGCATGATTTGACTGGAGCTGCACTAGTTATACATACTAACCTTTTCCTCCTCTTATCATCACCCAGATCCACAGAAGTGCCACTGATGTAACTGAAGACTTTCCTGAAAGTCATGAGGGACGGAAAGCAACAAGCAAAGATTGCCCCACTTGGAAACAGAATTCAGACCCAGACAGCTACACTGTGGAGACTGGAAAGTTTACAGGCTCCCTGGTATGTGTTTCTCAGAAGGTAAAGTCAAGAATAAGGCAGGCTTTTCAGAGCTTTCTGCCAGCAGCCAGCACCTTGGCAAAACATACTTACCAAGGACTCCAAAAAACTGGGGATGGCTGGGAAAGGGAGCTACAAAGGCTATACACCAGCTTTACTACTAAGTCAACGACCCAAAGAAATCCTCAGCTCACTATTTAAAGGACTTAAAGTCATTGAAGTCTGTAAAGACAGACTCTTTTCTGAACAAGGACTACTGAAATGGCACTGTGGGTTTCTGTGTGGTGTATATCAATGGCTCCAGATCTGATGTGCTCAATCTACAATGATACTTGCTTTCTAATTCCCAGCTTTGTGGTTGAAGCTGGAGGGCTTTTCAGTTTGGGTATTATCTTGATTTTTTTTTTTAATATAAAGGCTCTACAGAACCTAGCAGAACCTTATTGTCGATTATACAACCTATTCTTTGGTGAGATAGACATAAATACCAGATTAGATGGCAGTAAACAGTTCTCTCAATCCTGCCTCAAAAGAAACAGAATCCAGCCCGTTCTTTTACAGCTGTGTTGATTTTATAAGGCTTAACAGCAGTACATAAAGTGGTAAAGCTTATTTGCCACTAAACTGATTTGGTTCTATATACACAGAAGGAATAGATCAGCTAAGTCGGAAAGTATCACTCTTATAGGCAGTTTTCAGGTTACAGCTGCATTTTAAATTTAAAGGTTTTAATTTTTACAAGGTAAATTTTATCTTGTGAACAGATATGAAAGACTTCATGGAAATGAAATTAGTCTTTCTGACAACAGAAATGCCCGTTCCCCTGCTGAAATGGGTGGTAACATAAAATATTTCATCCCAATGTGCATTTCAACTTCATTACAAGCCAAATTATTTTCTTCTATTGTGAAATATTAAGAGTTGGCAGCAGTTTTCTAGTGTGCACAGGTAGGGTTGATACAACAGCTGTTAAGTCATTTGGATATTGGCAGCTCCTATGACATACCTCTGCTGTTCAACGTTAGCTTGTTTTTCAACGCCAATGGCTATATGCAAAATCACTTCTCAGATTGATGACCACTGCTGGCAGAAGATGAGATAACATTTAAAGGACTAAATAAATTTGCCTTCCTGTTAATTACAACATTCAATGGTTTCTAGTGGGTGAAAAGATGTTCCTTATTCCCACCAGAGCTTTCACATGGCTGAGCCAGGCATAAAGCATCTGATTAGTTCTTCCCACTCCATTGTTAACTCTTTGGCAAAAATGACCCTTGTGCTCAGTCTCAGAATATGGAACTATGATGAGGTCACAAAAACATATGGTATAGTTTTTCTTACACTATTTGTTATTACTAGATAAACATTGTGTCAACTTCACAGAGAGTTCCCGGTCCTCAAAGTCATAGAGGACAGTTTGCCAATAAAAGGCTAAATTCCCTTTTACTCCCATCTAAATTGTGGGTGAGCTCTCCTGCACACAAAATAGCTCTTCACTCATATAAGACCATGGAATTCAGCTTGGTGCAGTCACCACTGCTTATGTTGTGTGTGAGCGAACCAACAGGAATATGATTTAAAGGAAGCAGCACCATTAAACCCCTATAACCCAGCCTTTCTCTTCTCTGGAGATATATATATATGTATATATATGCACACATATATATACGTGCTTTGTCTGTGTTGTAGCTGCCACAACATAGTCTCTCTGCTGGCATTCACCTTGTCCTCTTTGTCCCTTGTTGGATTGATACTGACGCTTGACAGCTGGAGGCCCTGCCTGAACTGGGAGTGAGCGGTAATGCTCTCTATCTAGAGAACGCAGAGTACTGGCTGGTTATCTGTATAGCTCAGTTAACTTGCAAGCAATCAGTAGAATCAGCATTTTCATATTTTTTCATAAGATGTGAGTGCCAGATCCAGGCAAGAAACAAAGGCTTGAGGGAGAAGAGGGATTTGCTGTCTGATGACTTCAAGAAGAAGCTGGAGGTCTGCCTGCAACTTAAATGAGTCTTCATGAGGAGATCAGAAATGGTATAAGCCAGAAAACTCAAACAAGAAATCAAACGAGCTCCTTTCAGAGCAAAGGAAAAACTCCCCCAGCAAAGCTGCAACTTAAGGGAAAGAAATCTGAAATACAGGAAACGGGCCAAATTCTGCCTCAGTCACACACACATAAACCTACTATTATCTCCATCATGACAATTTTCCTTTGTTGTTACAGACTCCACAACAACTTCAGAACAACTTTCCTCAGTTTATGAAGAGATGACGCAGAAGTCACAGGTCCAGCTGGCGAGGGCTACTAGCTCAGTGATCGCTTCCTCAACAGCTTGTGTTCCCTTTCACACAGACATCTGAATTCAACCTAGATATCAGAATGGAAATCTAAAGAGAATGGAGTCCTATTGTACAGAAACTTTCTGTACAAGATACAAGAAATAAGACAAAACCCTCTCATAGTATTTCCATGAGAGGAAATACTATGGAAATAGTATTCCACTATTGTACTTGGAGGAGTCTGTAGGGGCACAGGTAATGAAAGAAAGAATACAGTCCCTGTGTGCATAGAGGGGAGGGAAGGCAAGGAACAAGTTAACCAAAATTCACGGAACCCCACGCAAGTTGAGCTGCAAGTCTTGCAGGAAACTCTTTTTTTTCCCCCGCATTCCTAGCAAAATTCTGAATCTCCAGTAGGCTCACTACTCCTCCAGCTAGAGACACAACATCCTTCCCCAAGACCAGACTGGAACTATGACAATTCACACTATCTAAGTGTCTGACAGATAATATGCAGCATGTCTTATGGAAGATTTAAAAGGGTCTTACCCCAAGGATATCTGGGGAAGAAGGGAGTGGATGCACAAGGGAATTAAATAACATAGCAACCCTGTCGCAATAAATAGCAAGAAACCAAGGGAGACAGCAGCTAGCAGGGCAGCATTCAGCTTCACTACAGAAAAAAGGACTGAAGAATCATGAACCAGAGGCAGCAAGTAAACAAAAGAGGAAAAAAAAACAGGAAAGAAAAAGAAAATCACTGGCCTGGGTTACAGTGAGGGAGGGAATCTCAAGTGCAACACCACACACTTGTGCTATGAAGGGGAAAGCCGTGGTGGAGCCTGTGCATCTGTGCATGGATGGGGAGGAACAGAATAAGGGGTATATGCTTGTGTCCACCAGGTAAGTGAAAGACATAGTGGGCTGTTATGGGGTGGGTAGCCTTGAAAAGAGCGTGGGAGAGCGGGGACAGGGAAGGGGAAGAGGTGGAAGGGACAGGACGGCGCGTTATTATGTTGCTCAGCGGGGGCTGGGGAAGGAGAAAAGGCAGAAGGGAAGGAAGTTCTTACCACATTTGGAAAGTCTGCCAGTCATCAACTCCATACAGTTAGTGGTGTCTGGATCATAGAACGGAAAGAGGAGGGAGGGAGGGAAAAACATAAAAAAAGGTTTCCATACCTCTGTGCATAAAGTAGTAACTTAGCACATTATTACCTGAAGCAGGAAACATATACACATCTTGGTCTTTACACAACCCAGGCCAAATTCTGCCACCCGCTGTATGCCAGTCCAAACCTGGCCCTGTGACTGAGAGAGGATGCAGATTCAGTCCCGCTGCTTCCACTCACCTCTTTATCATAGCTACAGGTATTTATGAGATGTGGGAAATACTCTGCCACCACATTAGCAAACTAAAAGCCTTGAATACAGTGTTCCACCTGGCCAGCTTTGCTAGTTAGCCTGCAACAGCCAGGAAATGCCCAGCCAGCTGATCCACGTACATCAAAAACCTGGAGAGAGGGAGGAAATGCAGCGCTGTGTACTGGACATGGAATGAGAAGGTTACTTACACAGCGCAAAAACATCTTTTAGACCTCAAAGGATAATGTCCAAGTCCTCAACATAACTCTGCCTCTCTCTTTCACGCGTAGTCTCTCACTTCCCTTGCTTTCAATGTCACTATTTGCAGGCAATAGAATTACTTCTAGAAAGGGTGGCAGAATCTGTCCCTAAGACATTACTGTCTACTTTGTGTACAGCTCCATTGCCACAGCCTCTGAGTGCTTCCTACTCAGGTGCCATAAGCAGAAGGAGCTTTACATGTCAGCTTTAAAGCGGAAAGGACCAGCCCTGCTGGACACTTCCATGGGGAATCTGCTGGCAAGCCAGATCTGCTGCTGTCAGCCACGATTCCCTTGCATTTGGGATCTAAATCCATGATTGCTGGGCAACGCGGAGCACCCACTCGCTGCTGAGCAAGTGGCTAACAGTTAAAGCACTCAGTTCAGTCTCAGATCTCCTCTTGCCTGCCCTCTTGATGAACGCTCGGCTATTCAAGAAATAGACTTCTTGGAATCATGCACACATATGCTGAAAATCCTTAACTGCAGGAAGCTCTAACTACTCCCTATTTGCGGACAAGTCTGCAGGAGAGAGGGAAGGATAATTTCTTGGCATTCCTCCCCTTAAATACCAAGAAAAGTAATTTCAAAAAAGGGGGGAGGGGTGCTGGATATGCTTAGTTAAGCTGAACCCATGCTAGAAAAGCATGGATATGTATGGTTTCTGACGCAGCCAGGCCTGTGCTGCATAGATCATCTGGGAAAGCATGGAGTAGAGAGGGCAGGTGCTTGACCCAGTGACACTGGCCAAAGCATCTAAGCAGCAGTTACACGTTCTCCATCCCCAGGGTCAGAGGCGGGCTGGCAGAGGTCAATGGGAGATGATACCCATGGAAGGTCTCTCAAAAAGGCACAAGACTGAGAGAAGGGGGAAAAAGGAAGGAGGTGAAGGAGAAGAAAGGATTCAAGAACTGGAACGAGGTATCAGAGGTGTCAGAGAGGCCAGGAGTTTACCTGCCTTTGAAATTCTTTGGCTCATCTGACTGAGTGAAGGCAGATTAAGCTCCCAAAATACATTTCTCCCTGACGATGCCTAACAGGTTGAAGAAGTGCCTAGAGCTGCTGATTGAGCCAATGACCACAAGTCACAGTCACAAATTTGTATCAGTTTTTTTCTTTAATAACTTGGAGAAGTTTGTTGTCTCATGGCTTTTAGTGGTTCCTGTTCAGCCCCCTCTGAGTCAACTACACCTTGTTGTAATGCAGTGTAATTCAGATCTATAGTGGCAGAGCTCAGAGCATTCACCCAATTGTTAGCAGAACTTATGCTTTGAAAAAACACCTAGGAGCAACGAAAGTTTCAAATATGACTGAAAGACTGTTTCTGACTCCCACCTCCAACACCTGGAATTTTCCCCTCAAGTGTGTCCAGACTGACACTGTATCCACACAGTAACTAGCAGTCTGGAAACAAAAAGGTAGTATTTGCATAATGTCAGAGTAGGTAAACATTGTGGCTGGTTTACTAAGATTCTCCTGAAATTGTTTAATTTTAACAGATTAAAAATAATCACATCTCCTTAAGTTAATATTCAAAAATATTGTATTTTTTCTAAGTGACTTGCAGTCAGCATAGCTCTTTTTAGTATTTCATTTAAAGCTAATTGTGTAACAGATCTACATACATTAATTGTGTGATTAGAATAAAAACTGACAGATCTACAACAGGAAAAAACGTTTATAACATAGGCCGTTTGACAGCATAACATCTTGGTCTCTGTACCCCACTTTTTTCCTAAAAAACTAAATTTGCAGGTTATGGAATTGGTTTTGATGGATAAGGAAAAACACAAGCCCTTTTTTGAAATATAAGACCATGGAAAAATATCAAAGGAACACTAATAAAACCTCTAATTTGTTTTTCTTAAAACTTTTATGCACAACTATAAGTTGCATTTTCTATATTGCCACGGCCAGCCCCAGGAACTGCGCAGGAATTTATTTTTACTTTTAATGTCTTTCTAAGACACGGTCGGGTTGGTTTTCCCCCATTCCTAAGGCACGGCAAACATGAGCACACCAGAAAGAGTAGCTCATACTACATCTCTTGAACACCTAACAGTTAGTATGCCTTCAGCTTCTCTGTTATAATAATTACTTTAATACTTCTTTCATTTCCATCATATTGTAACATCTGCTTTAGTAAATACTCTGTATGATACAATATTTCATCAATTTAAAGTAGAATTTTCATTCTAATTAGAAAGCCTTAGATTCTTGGCAGTCAGCTTCTGCTCATGGATAATAATCCATAACCCAGTGACTGTGGGACCCAGGTGTTATGTGAGGTGAATAAAACCAAGGTCCAAAGGCCTTTAGCTGTCTAAGAAACACTGATGGGTCATGTAACTGCATTTTTAATATGTGCTGTTTAATTTTTTAATTTAAGCATAGTGGCAGTGTCAGATCTCGATCCTTCTGATGATAAGGCAATTCCTTATTTCGTAGAGATCGCTGGCAGTCACTCATGCTTTGGATTTGCCCAAGACTCTTTCATAAATGACACCCAGTTCAGTTCATTAACGCATGGCAAATGCTTTGGTTAAAATAAGACCTTCCTTCAAAAGGCCAAATAAACTCTGAAGCAATTAAAAAATGCTGAATTTTCTCTACTGATCTTTTTCCTTTAATTTCTGTGTTTCTATCCTACATAAATTTCACAATCCAGCTGCCTGGTTTGTGATGCTTCTGATATCTCTGAGTCTGAGACTTGTCCCAGCCCAGGCAATCTCACCCAAACAACTGCTCCTCTGAGATCTCCAAATCCAGGGCTAGATCCCAGGAAGCACTAAGCATCTCCTGCCAGATGCTCACAGTCCCCAGTAAACACTTCCATTAAGGGAGATGATATCAAGGGAGCTACCAGTTCCTCTGGTCCAAGACAGTTATCATTTAGATCAGAATTCCCCAGTCTTTGGGTGCTTATTTGAAATGCACTGTTCTCCTATCAAAACTCTGGAGAGCTTGGACTTTTTTTTCTACATGCTTCATTTCAGAACTACTCAGTTAATTTTAATGAGGTCTGTTCAGTAATAATGCTAAAAATAATACTAAAAATACTAAAACAGTGCTCTGCCAACCCAACCAGGCGTACATGGCACCTTTTGTACTTGGGAAGCATGACAGCAAGATGAAGTGATTGCCCCCGACACTAGAAGAGTGGTAAGACATAAAGGATCGCACAAAAATGCAGGAAACAAGATAAACCTGGGACCTGGATGAGTCCCGGATAAAACTAACTTGCAGTCCAATTCCCAACTGGCATTTGCATGGCCATTTTGAGTCTGCAGCTGGAAGTTTACCTTGCAAGGCACTTGATTTGCTCCTTACTCCCTTTTCTGTCTTGATGATAGAACCCTTCACACATTTGGAAACGCTAAGTTTCTACTAATTTTTTGTTGCAAATTAGCCAACCTACAGCTGTTGCGAGCCATAAAGATGAACACCCAGAATTCACAGATCAATACTCTAGCACAGTTTTTTGAGTCACATGAACATGTTTTGCTTTCTGAGATAGATGCCAGCACAATAAGAGAGCTCGGGTGCATACACAGAAGATACACACAATGAGCAAGAATTTGCACTGCCCTATTTTGAAGCTGGGTATGGTCTCTAAAGACTTGTTTATGCTGTTGAAAGGCATTTCCAGCAGTAACACTGAGATGCTCTGAACTTCTGAGATGCCAATGGTTAAAATCTGACATGAAGCCAATAAATATAATAAACAAACAGAAAACCTATTACAAAGAAGTTATAAAGGCTAGTTCAGTATTGCTGATTTCCCAGAACATGGGAAAATGGGAAAGAATGAGTATATGTAGCACCCCACACTTAAAAATAAAGCCCAAAGAGGCAAGAAAATATTAGGGAAATAAAAATTGATACCCTGTGAATGATCACAGATGGCTTTTGCATGTCCCTATCCACCAGCTGTTTCTATTACTCTTTTGTGCAAAGGCATTGGAGGAAAACACAATATGATTTAATGGAAAGAATACTGGGCTGAAACAAAGGCACAAATCTGAGATATTTTCTTCCATGCAGAGAGATCCTTTTATTTTACCAAAGGGCAGTCCTGCCCAGGGATTACCTAAGTAGAGATTCTGAGTACAAGGCTCCTGGATGGAGCCATACATGGATGAGAGACAAGGCCAGCTGCTCTCACAGACAGTGATACTCACTCTTGATCCAAAAGGGACTGTCAAAACTGGATGGCCAAAACCATCCAGTGCTCTGTCTCCACCAGCAGCCACACATAGATATGCAGGAGTGTAACAGCAGGCCAAGCATACAGAACACTTCCTCCTAACACTACCTCACTCTCTCACCACTTCCAGGTCAGAGGTTTCCTGAGCCTGCTGTGATTTCTCTGTTTAGCAATCCTCATGAAGGTTTCCCTTCCAGGGAGTTGTCCAGCCTCCCTGTGAGGAAGAAGTTCTCAGGGGAAGATGAGCATCTGCAAGCTCCTCGTATTCAGAACCTGCTTCAGCGAGGAGTTCCATAGTCTTATATTACATGAAGACACACCTTCCAATATTTTTTTTGGTATGTGGCTTCCACTAGTTTCATATGATGGCCTGTAGTTCTGAAAAAATGAACGATCAATCCCTAGATACTTGTTCTGTCAGCTGTGAGTCTGTAGACCTGGTGTTGTCTCAGCAATTATACCATAGAGGATTTATTGTCCTGAAACATTAATGTAGAAGGCGGATATGTTGCACTAAATTTGGCCGACTGGATAGTGGATTTTAGAAGTATTACGTTAGCTTTTGGGATAGATTTCACTTGTTTACACACTTATTCAGGTAAGGGAGGGAAGCTATTTTCCTGCTTCAGAGTATGTCAAAAGAAATAAGCACAGCCAGTCTTAAGAAGGAAAAATGGAAGTGAACGGAGGGATATCCAGGGGGAAGGGAAATTATAAGGTGCTCAAGTGTGACACAGAAACACATCTGCCTAAATCAGGTACATATCAGGCTCATACACACACACACACACACACAGATGCATGGGCAACACGACATCTACAAACACTGTTGTGAGCTGGAGGAAAGGAGAAAGAGGAAAGTGCGTTCTGAAACCCAGGCAAGCCGGCATAGTGGGCTGGCATGCTGCATAACAGATCAAAGAGGGGCAGGAGAGAGAATGACTATCGGTGCCATATGCTTATTAGTTCTTGCTGTTCAGCTTTATACTCTGTTCATTGAATCTTCCCCTTCTGCAGGTCTCACTTTACATGCCTGCAACTTTCACAGATGGTTTTTGTCATCCCACCTGTAATGGCATCTGAACTAAAAGGGAGACAACTGCACAGAGGATATGTCTGCGCACAACGAGCTAGGAAAATCTCCAGTGCTGGGCCAGTATTGCTGGTCAGAGCCAGCAGTATCCTCAGAGCCACGGAGGAGATTCAAAGTGAACTGTAAGCTCATTCTGTTGCAGCAGTGGACTGCCTACAGAGTATCCTCAAACCATGAACCTGAATAGGAGTACAACTACCACAATCCTGTGAGGTTTTCAGGGCTGGGAATATGGGAGAAGAAGAGAAACACAGAAGAATTTCCCTTGTTTCTAGTAAGAAATGCTGAGTAACTCCATGGCAATTTCTAGGAAGCTCTTGCACACATCTTCCCAACCACAGCTACCCAGCTAAGCACGGTGCTGAATGCAAACTCTTACTGTACCTTTATCTCTTTATTTCCCCTTACTCTCTCACTGGCTGGGGATGTGAACCACAGGGCCTCCCTACTTTGATGCACAGGTTGTATCTTCTTGGTAACAATCATTTTTTTCCCTTTTCTCTTTTCCTTGCACTCTGGTCTAACCTAAATTTTTCAGGATGAATTACTTTTCTCTTTTTCAAGAGACTTGCATATTCCTGATCAGGTCAGGTGATATGATACAGGATAGCTTGGCACCCTGTCTCTCGTGAGCTGTCTTGCCTGGATAACTCCCTGGCTGATGGAATTCTCATTTTTAAAGTTTCAAGAGACCGTTCATTTTGGTTTTGCTCCATGCAGAGTTATCCATTCCACTCTGGCTTTAAAGATCAAGCTGGGTTTTCCCTGCTAGAACTACATACGCTCGTGTAGCTTTAGGCAGCAAAAAGAGATTCTGTGTCTGTAATACGATTTCTCCATTCCAGAACCAGAGCAAAACTGTAAGTCAGATACATTTCTCACAGCACAGTTTGCCCTGAACATCTCCCTGAGCCTTAGTCAGATGAATGGGTTTTATTCCTGCTCTAATATGACTTTCTTAGGGAGATATCTCACTTCACATGCAAGTGTGCAACAGAGTCCAAATCTTTCTAGAGACTCAGTACCCTCAGTAGCTAGCACATATTAGGGTGAAGAAGTTAAGAGAGATCACCACGTTATTTACTTTTTTAACAGTTTTTTCCTCACCAGAAAGTAAGGGTACACTTATTTCCCTAAGAAACAAAGAATGCTTGAACATTGTTCACACAGCAGGGGTAATATGAACTAGACTCAAAGGATGCTTTTCTATCTAACTCCCCTCACTCCCACTTGGCCCCAGCATTTCCCCAGAGGAAGGGCTGGCAGAAAATTCTGGCTGCTTCCTTGAGTTTCATTTAATTTCAAAAGTCCAGAGAGCAAAAACCTGAATCAACCCCAGTTACTAGTATCCTCACCTTTCCTGTTTCCTAACAGAATAACCCATGTGCTGGGAGCCCTTGCAATCCAGTGTGCAGAAGGTCAGGCAGTGCTGGAGGGCAAAAGCAAAGTGGAAAATAATATTTCCTGAACTGCGCATACTTCTCTGTCATGTAGTGAGCATACACTCTTCTAGATGGAGGTATTTTATCTTCAGCTGTTAAAGCCACACTGGTAGACCATAAGGATGTAACCCATATGTGCAATGAGCCAAGGATATCTGGGATTTAACTGCAGGATGAAATGCCGAATTCATTCCTCCACTTTTGTCTTGGCTGGTTCATACAAAGGTCAAGCATAGAATTTGGCTCTTATGTATAATATTTAGTTACTACCTTTTCATCGTCATACAATGGGAAAATTCTTCCTACTCCTCCTCTCTTTGTCTTCTTCCTGCAGTCTCTGTTTTCTGCCTTGCTGTTATTTCTTCCCTGTATCTGTATATTCTTTCTGGTTCTCCCTGTTTTTACTTCCGTGAAGCACTCCCAATAGCTAAGCTTCCTTAAGTTTTCAATTTTCACCATCTTTCTTTCTTCTGTCCTTTTAAAGGATAGAAGAGTTAAGACTCATAATTTTTTTCGGTGTGTGTCACCACTAGTGTTCAGAGTGAACATTTGCTACATAATGGTGGGATGAGGACAGTTTCTGTATTATCAGTTCAGGCTGCCTGCAGACTCAGATTGATGTCATTGCACAGGGTCACATGCATAAGGCTTTCTTTACCACCATGAGGATTTGAAATTTATTTTAAAAATAGATAAAATATAGCTTCTGCGGAACCTCAGTATATGATTTGTGCTTGGCCCAATGGGATTATGGGGCCAAGAATTTGGCTGCACTACTGGAAACTATTAGCCACCTTCTGACCATCTGAAAATGCTGCTGTTAATTAATGGCTAAGTTAAAAGCAGCTCTCAACTTTGTTCTGGGACCCTCTGAAGTTGGATGTTTCTAAAGCATGCCTGAAGGGTTTGAAAATCAGGTATCTTCTAGAGCATGTCCCTATTCTGGGAGATTTTGGAGACAGAGAAAATCTGGAAAATCTACTGATGATGCAGCTTTTGATGGAGAAGTGGGCAAATGGCTCTTTGGGAGGGAGAAGGGCAGAAGCTGTTCAACTGGGGAATGCGCTGGGAGCACTGGGGTGGGAATGAGAGAGGGAGGAGCAGGGTGGGTGTGGGGAGTTACTGCTCTGTCTGAACGGAGCTCATTTCTTGCTGTAATCAGAGGGACGGCCTCCCTCAGCCTCCTGGTACCGAGAGGCACTTCACCTTCCTGTCCCTGCTGAAGCAAGGTGCTCAACAGTAGAAACTACTTACCTGATAACTGCTGCACTGAAGGCTGGTCATGTGTGCTTAACAACTGTGCCTGAATGGTTTCTACTACCCTCTTAAAACGACGGCTTGGACCTGTGAGGAGAGAAAAGGCACAAACAGCTGTGAGAGGAGCAGGAGCTGAATCCTCATACAGCCCAGGCTGGAGGGAAAGGATCACAAGCATCTTCCCTTCAGCCTTGTCCCCAAGAGTGCAGTAACAGCGCATCTGTCCTTCAGCCAAAGGCATGGCTTTGGGGAACTGTTATGCAGTCACCACGTTAACAGGGACAGTGGTGTTCTGGACTTAACAGGAGGAAGGATGCCTTCTGGGCTCATTTCGTAAAGACAGAAAAAGTGTGTGGGGGGTTTGTTTGTTTGTTTTAACCCCTGTGAGGGGCATGTGGCCACCCAGAAGAAAAGGGTGATTGCATGTTTCTGTCAGAAGGAAGAAACCAGTGGCCTCACAGTGCCTAGCTGAGACACAGACCTTTGAGTGAAACAAGGAGACAGTAGAGGGAGGTACTTCAAATCTGATGCAAAGAGCAGCCACTTTAGCACTCATCACGGTGGCGGTAACTTCACCTCTTTGGGAAGCTCTTTCCCTCCCAGCATTTCTATCACTTCTAACACCATTTTTGTTCCCAATGACTTCCTTGCCCCCGTCTGAATTTCCCCCTAAGGTCAAGGCAGTTATATTCTTTCCCCTGGTAGAGCTCTCTTTGCAGACCTCTATATCAGCAAGGACAAAGCCAGCTTGCACCCATTTTACAGCTTTGCCATGGTTACCTGATAAGAGTGTGAAAGTGACAGAATAGATCCCGTTCTCCTTCTGTGCCTCTCCCCCTTCTGTGTATGTTATGTCCACCTGGAACTTCACTGGCTTCTGGAAGACAGCAGGACCTCCTGTGGACTTATATTCTGCACGGAAACTTGTCTGTGAGATGACACTGTGACTGAGGCTTGGAATCTGAAACAGGTTGGTAGAAGGAGATAGTAGAACCAGAGCACAAAGGGAACCAAATTTGATTTAGAACAGTACACATTTCCAGAGTGGGTAAGATTTGCCAGGTTTGCTTCTGGACTTGATTTTGTAATGCACAGAGTGTTCTTGTGAAATCAGTAAGCGTGTAGGTGGCTTGGCACCGCAGAAGAACGCACTGCTCCTTACAGGACTGACCTAAATTTAAAGGTTGATTATTGGTGGAATTCCCAGCATGCTTATAAATTTACAGATGTTGCACAACTTCATACACTCAGTCTTTCTTTTCCTACTCATCTAGCAGTTTTGAGAAATGTATTTTGCTGAGTGAAAACTGATATTAAGGGAGGCCACAGGAAAGACAGTGGGATATAAGACTGGATACAAAAAACCACCTGATTAACCTGGTCTGACCTCATAGCTGATCCTGTTTTAAGCAGGAGACCTCCTCATGTTTTTTCCAACCTCAATTGTTTGGTGATTCTATGATATCAAATAGACATCAGGACACAGAGCAGACACTTAGACAAGTGCCTAGGATATCCACAGGGAAAGCATGCCTGCAAATAATTTATCCAAACCACAACTCCTATCAATATGTAGAAGAACTTTGAGAAGCTTTCTGGTATCACCCAATATCTGTATCTCCAGACCCGTGGTAGAATTTCATAACTGCCTAATTTTCAAGCAGTTACCATTCACAGTTCCTGCCAAAATTTAACATACTCAAATTCTATTTATTGCTTCATAAAGGACCAGATTAAAAAAAAAAACCCAAACAAATTACTTGGAAATCTGGCCTCTAATTTAGGAGGAAAAATGTAGATGAGTTCTTTGAGAAGGTGACTTAGGGACTTAGCAGGCTGTGACAATGCATTTAAGTTTGAAGTTGGCTGTAAGAGACAATTCATAGGATTTGCACACAAATCACTCTATCACACCTCAACCCACCCATGCACAGGATCACCAATATACACAGTAGTGCGCAACACACCACAATATAAACCCACAAGTGCAGCTATGCATGAAACATATACTAACATGGCTGCTTCAAACAAATCTGAGACGGACACCAGTGTCTGACACATGCTACTATACTGCACACGCTCCTTGTATGCCAGTACAGGTAAAAGGCTGGTTTTTTTGAAGAAATTTGTTGCAGTATCATAGAAACTGAAAAGGAATACAGTATTTTGTGGAAAACAATATCAATTCAATAAACGATATAAGAAATTAAGTCTCCTTCTCTTAATTCTATTGAAAAAAAGTCTAATTATGTTGTCAACTACCTTGAATTGAAAAATCTCTCAAATTAACTTTTCTGTGCTGACTTTTTCTTCATTGGTACTTCTAGATACTGAGGATAAAGGCTTCCTATAGGAAAAAAAGACAATTTCCCTCTTCTTCCCTGCTTTCCTAGACTGTAAATAAACCGCATCTGCAACAACTGATACTCTGGTCACCAGAGGAAATTACCCTTCTTTCTGCCATACTGCACTGAAGAGGAGATTTAAAGTAACAAATGCAGATGTGAGACAGGATTTTTGTCTGACTAAAGTGATGGAGGGCACACCCAGCAGAGGGAGACCACCCAATCTGATGCCCAGATGGTGACTGTAAGGTTACTTTGACAAAGCAGCAAAACCCGATCTGGATACCACACCAGCAGTGGGCTCCAACTGCAGTGATATTCCAAGCATTGGCAACCTGGAGACCCTGCCAAGAAGGCTGAAATCTTTTCTCACTTTAGAGAGTATTATCTTCAGTCAGAAATTCAGACAGAGTCCAGTGGAGGCCTGAATCAACTGGACTTGTAAATTAAATTCAGAGGATGAATTTGAAGGAGCAGAGACCCTTCCCAGTAACATATGGTCCTGGAACTGACCAGTGAGCAATGTCTCCAAGAGGCAGCTGGAGTGACTTACCGAGAGAAAAGCGTGGACAATATCAGCCTTAATGGAGCTTAGAGGTTTGTCTTTAATGACCACAAAAATCTGTTCTTCTTTCTCCAGGTTGATGAAGTTACCGAACCAGGATTTTTTGGCAAGCCTGATGTGATGAAAAGAGAGATGGTTTATAATATTGAGCACTATTTCTTACATAACCCAGGTAGAAAAAATATTAAAAAACACACAAGGAAGTTTTGATAACACTCCAGATATGATACTATTACTAAAAGTAAGTGGAAAACAGTGTCAGAGAACACCCAGAACAACATTTCACGTGGAGAAAACTGTTAAAATGATGGACCACACAGTGTTAGTCTGGCAGCATGTGTGACCAATAATGAAAAGTCAGGAGCAATGGTAGCTCTTTTGACTGAGCTAATATACCAATTAATACTGTATATATAAGTGCATAAAAGCCAGGGGACATATTTCTGGTTTGTCTCCAGGGATCTCTCAATTTCTTGTGACAATATGAGGACGCTGGTGACACAGGGATTTAAGTTCCTTCCCACCCAATTTCAACCCCTTTGGTGTTTTAGGACCTGGAAAGTTCCTTTTCTGAAGGTGTCCTGCTGGGTTGACAGGACAATCACAGGATCTTGCTTTGGAAAGCAAGCTGGAGGTTTCGCTGGACCTCCAGTTTGTCAGTGAGTGACACCCACTCCTATGCAGAGGGCCAGGACAAAGACTGTCCCATTCGTTAGTCCCATTCAGGGTGCCTACATAATGAGTGAACTCTGGCCATCCTAAAAAGGAATGAATTTTCAGTACTAAGAGAGAAGACATCAACACTGTGCAAAACACAGTCCAGGCTTTCCACTGACAGCAGTCCAACTTCACAATTCTTTTCAGCATCAGATGGTGGTTTCATCATAAAATGAAATTGCTCTGTTTTTTTCACACTGATCGTATCAGCAAATGTTTGATTTTGCTTATTGTTTCAGCATCTCAACTTTTCTTCACAAAGTTAAACAGGCTAAAGGAAAAACGCAGAGACATGAATGTTATTGGGGGACACTACCCAGAAGTTGAAGCTAGCACCTCTGACAAGTGTGGCTTTCAGGGGAGAGAAGATGCTGTCAGCCATCAGATACAGCCAAAGAATTGCTGGACCAACCCAAACCCAGAGAAAATTTCACTGAAATCAGCCATATTCTAGCAGGGAAGAATTTATCATGAAAATGTCAGAAATTAAAAGACCTGCCACCAAGACACTGCAGGTTTTTTCCTCCACAAGATACTTTAGAATGCCATGACAAGTCCAGTTTGCGGTATGGCAAGCAATAGGCTTTCACTTGTTTTGGTGGACATTCATCACTCAATGGAAGAAGACAACCTCTCCGGAGAAGGAGAGCCATCTGCAAAAAGGATTACTGTACCTCAGCTTTCCCGCAAAGCAATAAACAGCTGGAGAGAGTTATTAATAGATTTGCTTTCCACGGCAGACTCAGACTAAGGCAGAATGAGAAACGGCAGAGACTGGGAGACAGAGGAGCAAACTAGGAAACTAATTTGGAGTCTAGACCTTCGGGATGAAGAACAAAGTTTAACCTCAGCAGTATCCAGCAACGTACACTCATTCCCCATTCCAGAGTGCTCCATGAACCACACAACTGTTGTCTCACTGCCCATTTAATGCACACAGTAGAAAGACCACAACTGTAAGACAGCTCAGCTGTGCAAATAATCATTTGCTTCTCCTTACTGCAGGCAACCAAAAATAAGAGTAGAGAAAGATTCACTTGCAATTTGGTAAACCAGTGCCCACCCCCCCCACCCCCCCCCAATTAAAGTGGGATGGAAAACTGTCACTCCCTAAAATATTCATAGGCAGCTGTAACTAAGCCAGTGAGCCAAAGATTAGCATAGGGAGCAGTAAAGAGAAAGGGCCTCTCATTTAAATGGGTCGTTAAGGAACCAGGGTTAGAGTGTGAAAGGAAATTACATACTAATTAGCTCATGTGTCTCACACACACCATAACAACTCCGCAAGCCCCTGGAGAGCTGGGGCAATAGCTCCCTGCATGTAAAGAGTCTATGCTCATTAGTAAATTAGCACCTGGTTATCCATCTAAAACGGCTGGTTGTTTTAGGCTTGTGTGTATCATAATCTGAACCGGGGTTGGCTGTATGGACTCCAGGGGCCCAGAGTATGTCACACATGGAAGCTGGGCCTGCAAAAAGCACACATATTTAATTGAAGGGATGCCATGTTAAAATATGGCTTTTCATTTTTGTATTTTCATTAATGGTTTTGTTGGCCCTTCCTTTATAGGTCTCTTAACAAGCACAGGTTAAAAGGGTCCCAGAACATAGGGAGGTTTTCTCCTGTTCAGCTTGGAAACTTGGTCCAGAGTCTCCAGAGCCCAGCTGGGCTCTTTTCTTCAGCAAGGTTATCTCTCGTAATACTGACTCTGGAAGATTCACTGATAGCCTGGGCTATGCTCCAGCTTGCAACTCACTGGAATTCACTGAATAATTTTTCTGGTGTCGCGTAAGATGGAATAGATGCCAGTGGCCTCTCCTGTTTCTGGAATGAACAGAATCAAGACATAGCACACATGCATTGGCTTTTCTCCCCGAAACTGGCAGAACTAGCTGTGCTCATACACCCAGGGAACAGGCCCACCAAAGAAGAGGGGGCAGCTTTGGAGTAAAATGACACAGTAAAGGTTTCCCTCCTCTTAGAGAGCGTCAAGTGCTACTAACTTGAGTTAAACTGGTTATGAATCAAGGATCCTCAGCACCTTGAATGGGATGCTCTAGCATCTCACAAGATCAGGCTTTAATCAGTAAAAAATGTACTTAAAATTAACAATCTTCTCTTGTTGTGGCAAACCTCCTAAGGGGGAGGGTGACAGGAGATATGCGTGGGAGGCTGGGTATGTAGATTACTCTAGGGAATCTAATGAGGTGCCCAGTTGATGAAAAAGCAAATAGATTAGCATGAAAATGGAGGCTGGTGCTTTATTACTTCACACTGAATTTCTTGGTGCTATTAATGTTGTTCCTTTTCGTACTTTTGGAGTGTTTGACTGCATCTCCTTCTGGAGAGCCTCACTGTCTTCCCTGTCTGTCCCTGCGCACGTGGATCTGTAACCTCCAGAGGTTTACCTGCTTGGCATAAATAACAGTATTTCTACTCAAGCAAATGGAGCTTTGCAGGTTTAATGCAGCTGGAGCTATGTCTCTTTAAATGTCATCCCTAACACATTTCCTAGGACTTTTTCATATGAGAAGGAATAGCATTACCCAGACATGTCTAAGTGTATTACCTAATCATCAGGTTTGTTAAATGAATGGCAGTCATTAAAGAATGCTGTACCAGAGCAAGGACATGTATTTTTATCGTGCAACCCATGAGGTCAATGAAGCTCTTGATAAGGATATCTTATTTGTTACAGAAAGGAAGAAAATACTACAAAAAATAAGACATGTGGAAGTGGGCACTGAGCAACAAGACACCTATCGTTAACATATAATCCAGTTCATTATTTTTTATGACTTTTATTATGTTTACTGCAGGGTGCAGCCCAATTGAACTCATTAATTTGGCAATTATACAGAAAAAGAAAAAAGGGCCTTAGGCTTTGACTTGCATCCAAACTGCCTCAAATGACAAGTGCTACTTCTCTATACCAGCTTTTAAAGAGTGAGTGGGAAGCAGAAAAGGCAATAAATTAACAGAAAAACTTCCACTAACATACATGCATGAAGAGAAGAGAAGAGATTTAATTCTGAAGGTTTTCTGCTATAACAGCATTAAAAACATTTGATATATATTTCTTTGATAAGGACATGTTATTTTATGAAATTCTCCCATGCCTCTCTATTAGTAAATGCTCTGAAGTGTTGAAAATACAATTTATTCAAATTTTCTTCCTGGATTTCTTTTACTAAACTTTAGTATTCCCTACTTCTCCCTCTCCTGAAGACTTTATCCCTCTCCATTCTGCAGTGTTAGATCAGAGTGCCTATCTGATACCAGATAAATGCCAGGTACGGGGAAAGTTGTTAAGGTAATACCATTGTCAGCAATTACAAAACTTTGGGCCCAGAATTTCCATCTACGACTCATGAATATTTCACACAAATATCTTGACAAAAGACCAAATTGCCTTAGTTGGCAGGGTAAGCCTATGGGCATTGGGTGCACAAACACAAGCTGTGAAAATAAAAAGGAATAATTTGGCATCTGTTGCATATATTAGGAAGTGTTTGGAGTAGCACTCTCTGGCAGGGACTTCCAAACCTGCCATGCAGTGACGCACATTTGTGCAGTGAAACAGTTGAAATGTACACTGACTTTTAGGAATCAGTCTGGTGAATATGAAACAGCTTCTGCGTGTCCCAGAGCTGTTATCCAAAATCAACACTGCATTTACTATCCCAGCCGAAGTTTCCTTTGAATTATCTTAGCAGAGGCTTCTCGTGTTATCCCGAGGATGCAAACTCTCCTGTACTAAGAGGAAGACTTTTTAGTGCATACTTAGTGCCAGCATAAGCCATTGATTATTCTCTCCACTCCCCAAGAGGGATCTGCTTGACATTCAAATGAAAGAAGAGAGGACATGTTACAAACCTAGTAAATTTAGCAAGCCGTGAGAAAAGAGACAAGTAGGCTCATGTGAAACCTCATGAGGTTCAACAGGGCCAAGTGCAAGGTCCTGCACTTGGGTCAGGGCAACCCCCAGTATCAATACAGGCCGGGGGATGAAGGGATTGAGAGCAGCCCTGCCGAGAAGGACTTGGGGGTACTGGCGGATGAAAAGCTGGACATGAGCCGGCAATGTGCACTTGCAGCCCAGAAAGCCAACCACATCCTGGGCTGCATCAAAAGAAGCGTGGACAGCAGGTTGAGGAAGGTGATTCTGCCCCTCTACTCTGCTCTGGTGAGATCCCACCTGGAGTACTGCGTACAGGAAAGCCACAGACCCGTTGGAGCAGGTCCAGAGGAGGGCCACAAAAATGATCAGAGGGCTGGTGCACCTCTCCTATGAGGACAGACTGAGAGAGCTGGGGTTATTCAGCCTGGAGAAGAGAAGGCTCCAGGGAGACCTTATAGCAGCCTTTTGATACTTAAAGGGGGCCTAGAAGAAAGATATTTTAGCAGGGCCTGTTGCAATAGGACAAGGAGCAATGGTTTTAAACTAAAAGAGGGCACATTTACACTAGACATAAGGAAGAAATTTTTTATGCTGAGGGTGGTGAAACACTGGAAGAGGTTGCCCAGAGAGGTGGTAGATGTCCCATCCCTGGAAACATTCAAGGCCAGGTTGGACGGGGCTCTAAGCAACCTCCTCTAGTTGAAGATGTCCCTGCTCATTGCAGGGGGGTTGGACTAGGTGACCTTTAAAGGTCCTTTGCAACCCAAACTATTCTATGATTCTAAAATGAGGTAGTTACTGGGAGACTTTCATCCCCTGCTGACCCCGCTGCCATTACTGAGGTACAGATTTTACCCAGGGTTCTTAGCAGAAGAACCATTTCATAGCCCTGTCCCACTCACAGGATAACAAGTTATGGTCAGATACTGATCCAGAACAGGAATATGTCACCTTATGACATTCAGGCAAAAAAATTACATTGGTGGAAAAAAGTAGTGTACTGGCAAATTACTTACTCTGGGGATGATTCCGGGGTTAAATTAGACATCTCTTCTGGTGTAGGTACTGCCCATGCACGCATAGCCAAAGAGAGGGAGGGAGAAAAGAAATTGATGATTCAGGAAACCTTTGATTTTCTGCTTGTATACCAATGAAACAATCCTGGCATTACACTCCCTTGCATCTGCCCACTGCCTCTGCAGACTAGAATGTGGAATGTTGGTCATATGTCTCTAGATCACTGTATCTGATCAAGTGCTGCATTTTAAGGCTCACCTTCCCCTTCCTTAAACCATTATGCAATCTTGCACTGGCTTCAATGGTTTCCGGTTTAGACTCAAACACCAGGCCAATTTGATTGCTTTACAACTGCTTCGAAGCCCAGTTGCACGCAGCTCAGTCACTGCTGAAATCCTCCCATCACAGCTCAAAATCTAACTACTGGCTGCAATCTAACATGGCTGCAATCCTCCTTTCGCATGGGGTTACATCCCAGTACCCTGTAAAACCACAGGATGTTGGGATAGCTGCTGATGACATCTGAGGATAATGTATCTGACTTTGGCTGCCCTCTCCTGGAATGCAAAAAGCCACCTGGACTTTGAAGAAGAAAATTTTGCACATCTCAACACTCTAGAGACTCTGAAAACTGAAATAGGCCAGCAGATAAGAAACCACTGATTGTATGAAGGAGATTTTTACACCAATTACCACAGGAGGTAAAAAAAGCATTAACCAAGATCAAACAAGCTGTGCTTCGAAGGACAGTTACAGTCTATTGCCGCTGGCTATCTTTTTTCAGCAGAAGGCTCAGCTTGTGGCTATGGAGAGGCAACAGACCACAGCCATAGGGGAAAAGGCAGAGCTCTACGTTCTCTGTCAAAACAACTGGAGAAGCTGAAGGTAAAATTTTCTTGTGTTCTAAGAGCTACAACAGGGATAGTTAGAGCTGTATGGCTAGACTGCGAGAGTGCTTAGGAGATGCTGTTGGAGCAGGTGCAGTGGCATGACAGGGCCTGCTCACACGTGCCTTGAGTTAAGGCTGGCTGACACTATCACTCTCATTTTCAGTACCAATATCCAGCCCTCAGCACATGAAATTTGCAAAGCCACTGAGAGGTATCAACTTGCTGCTGAATGTCTGCCCAGATGAGAACCATCCTGTATGTCTGGGCGAGTACTCACCTTGCAATTTCCGGCGATGGAAGCGAGGAGACCCCAGGAAACTATTCTTGATTGAGTTGAGCCGTGTCCTCCATGGCATTCCTCCAATGCTGGGGCTGGATGGTGGTGTTGGGTTGGGTGTGCCTGCTGGGCTCTCCTTTGGCGTATGGACAGGTGTCCCCTTGGGGGTAGGGAGGGGACTTCCCCTTGGAGAGGGGTGAGGGGTGACCTGTATGATGGGGATAGATTTGGTGCTTGGGTCAGTACTAGAAGGGAGCAATCTAACAGGAGACATAGGGTTGGTCTGCACTTTAGGAACAGCCAGCTGTGGGTTAAAGCCGGCAGCAGGTGAGCGGCCCTGAGCATTCTGCACAGGGGTGTTCTGGGAAGAGGGGGCGCTGGTATTGCTGGTAGGGAGTGGGTTGGATTTAGTAGACTGGAGTGGTTTTTCGGCCAATTTGCTCTTGGATGGCAAAGTCTGCGTCTTTGGGTTGGGCTGAAGTGCTGGCTTTGGTTGGAGTACATGTCCAGGCCTGGAGGCGTTCCTACAAGCATCAGGGTCCAAGGAGACTTGGGGTCGGGGAGAGAAAGGGAGGTCGGAGGTCTGAGGGGGGATGAAGAACTTTCTGATAGGCTACGAGACAGACGCAGAGTGTCCATGCACATCAAAAACAGTGAAATACGCATAGAGCGGGCGAGCAGAGAAAGGAAAGTCAGAATAAAATCCATCCGAGTCACAAAGATGCACCATGTCACAAGGAGACACAAGAGATGGAGGTGAAGGGGTAGTGGGGGGGAAGGGATTTTGCAAAGAAACAAAAACAAACAAACAAACAAAAAACAAAAAAAAGACATGCAGTTAGCTGGGAACACAGCATAATCAACAACAGCAGCAGCGGCAGCAGCAAGAACAACAGTGTCATAACAGGCTTCATCATATTAACCAACCAAGTGTCAGCAAAGGAAAACAACAGAAAGAAAAGTAAAACAAAGGAAAAGTAAAACAAAACAAAAAAAAAACCAAAACGAAAGGAAGTAACTAAGAAAAAAGAAGAGAGAAATGCCATCTCTCTGGGATTGTTCTGATTGCCCTGCAGTGAGAGAAGCACGATGCTGTAGGGAGGTGAGGAAGGGGAAGAAGAACCACTCAAGCCACAGACAAATTGAGATGTGCCAAGAATGGGACCACCTCTTTCAGCTCCAAGTGCCCATATGCAAACCCAGCAGAGAGATGAAACTCAAAACAGGTGTGTGATACATACGGAGTGGTAGGCGATACATACAGGTTACTGCACACACCAGTCAGAACCTCTTTCCTTCCTCTTTACCCCTGACTCTGGCTAACGCACACCCCGGCTGCAGCCACCCATTGCAGTAAGAGGGGGAAAAGGGAGAGTGATGCCACGTGGGCATCCACTGTTCTCCCCTGCCCTGGAAGGTTAAACCGCTCAGCATTCACTTGGAGGCTTCAGAGCACACACCACCATGAGAAAAACATGAACTCAGGTTGGTGTTTGATCTACAGCAAAAACTTCAGAGAGGCCTGGCAAATTTATTTATCTGGGAAGAGATGATACTTCCCATCGGACTTTACGCTTCTCCTGCAACGTCCCTCATCGCATTAAAGGACAGCTTGATAATCGGAATTTCTGTCATGAAGTCACAGCAATATTTGCCATTAAGTCCCAATTCTATGGAGGGGGTGGGTCAAGCCATTGTTTTGTAAGACACAGTTTTAAAAGAAAAAGACAACAAAGTTCATAATCCATCACTGAGTTATCAAAATGGGATTATGATTATTTTTTTTCCCCAAACAAGAACATTTACACATGTTAGAGGCATCCTGGGAAGCCATTCATATGTCAACAGCCAACAGCAATACACAGACTTGGGGGGATAGAAGCCTTTTAAAGGGGTATCAGCAAGCTAAAAATCACATTTAAAACGAAACAAATGTCCTTACAAAACGCTGCTGTTAAAACTTCAGATTACAAGTACTGGCAGAATTGTAAAAACAGAAATCATTACTCGAGATCTTTAGCTTTGGTCTGCACTCAGACTCTGATTTCTATAAATTATTACCTATTACAAATTATTTATCACCATTATTATTATTATCCATTCTTAACACCTAAAAGCTGTAATCAAGCACTCTCCAGACATACCACGGACATGTAATCATGCCTCAAATCTCAGTTCCTGGTAAGCACACTCACCAGTGAGTTTACTTTCTGGGTTTGATGGATTAGCACAAAGTTGCCATGTTTAAAAAATGCAGAAATATATTTAAGTCTTAATTCATAAAATTGTTTGCATCAAAGTTTTGTTTAATTTAAAGAACTTAGTGTTAGGTCACAAAAATTAAAGAAAATCACTATTTCAAAACTATTAGGATTGTAAAGTTAAACTGAAGTCTGCCATGTTGGTAAATTCTGATCACCAATGGGAAAGGAAGGGGAAAAGATGAGGAAAGTGGTTAATTTATGGAAGTCACTATCAGCATCTGACTATTAACCATTTACAAGTGACACCAATGGATAAAAGTTGTTGATTGCAAATGTTTCCTTGCAATTTTTTATCTTATGTGTATGATGGTTTGAGAAACAAATTTGAAAGAAATAAAATCAAATTCAACTCCCACTTAAGCCATTAAAAATATGAAGGGGCCCCCTTAATTACCACATTTTTATAATGAAGTAAAGAACAAGATTAGGTCTGTATTTCAGCTGGTGCAATGGTGAACACCATTAGCAAGATCTTGTGAGATTTAAGAAGTCTTAGCTGCTGTGGAATTCAATTCCTCATAGAACTGAACCTAAGCAGCGCATATAGTGAAATGTGTATTTGCTTTTTAAAGTATGTTCTCTTTCAATATTCTAAGGTGCTATTAAAAGCATAGGTAAGGACATTTAAAAAAATATTATTTTTATTCCAACATTTCCTTTTAAGCCTCAAATTTGACCTGCCTTAATATTGCTGTGATCTGCCGAAAATGCCATCTGGTTGCTAAATCCCTTTGAAGACTATTTAATCAACTGCCTATTAAGTAATAATGGTAAGATACAGCAACTATGGAACAGATCTTGTCATCCTTATTCTTTGATGTAGTCCTACTGAGATGTCAGAAATTGATCCCAAGAGATCAATTAACGAGATCAAGATTTAAGTTTGCTGTACTGGATGCTTATTTTGTGCACCAAACTGTTTCCATGCTCTTTTCCAGTACATTTTGCAGTGGCATAAGAGTTCTCAGACCTCTGCTTCATTCCACTGACATCCAGGAGTCCCAGTGCAGAAACAAGGAAATGGAACTGGTTCCTGGCACGTTAAAGACCCAGAGGAGAACACAAACACTAGTGGTCTAGTGTTTCAACCAATCAAGGAACTGGAAGCTTTACTAGCCTATAAACTCACACCCAATAGTTTGTCTTTATGCATAAGAATTACACAATTTTACTGGGGAATTACAATTTTAAATATTTTGAATACCGATGCTATCTTCATATACCTAAGAGTATACACCATAGGTGTATCCATACCCTAACACATGGAATATATTCATTTCCAATGGGGGATGCCATCTTCTCATGAAGTCATGAAAGGCATGTAGAAATGCTCCGAAGACTCTGGGCCAGACAATTAGGTAACATGGATTGCCACAGCCCTACAGAATTCTCAATGAGGCCTGGACTTCTGTAAGGACTGCAGTCTTGAAGTGACTAAGCTGACCTTGTCAGACACTAGGAATACTTTTATATGCTCTTAACCCTAAAGAAGTTACCAAGGAGAGGGGGGGCCTCTGTCATTGCACTCAGAAACTGTAATGACTTTGCAACAGATGTACTATCAAGCACGTTTTGTGCTAGCTGAGTATCGGTATTAACAGAGTATTGGTATTTAGTTGACTGTATATTGAATAAGACCATGTGAATGTACCTTATTTATAGTTACATTCTTTTCTTATCTTAATTACTCAACTTCTTACTTTCCTTTTAAATTTCCTAGCTCTCAAATTTGTATAATTTATTTCCTCTGACTTTCTAATACAAGCTATACCAAGGCAAACAGAATAAAGCTGGTTGTAACCGGCATGGTTTGGTGCTCTACTGTGACCTGATTGAAGGTAGCTGTAAAATGGTTCCTGATATTTGGTCTGAAATCACACCGTACACAGGCTTCAGCTGGATATAGCAGTGTTTAGTCATAGCAACATTATTCGATGTGCTTATGAGACTGAAAAAGGGCAGGGGCACAGCGAGATCCCTGCTACCAGTGCAGGGAACACGTAGGAGAAATTCTCTGCTTGCATTTGTAAATAACATTTCCCTCACCACCCATAAAAATTTACAAGCTGCCAAGGAAAAACAAAACATCCCAGCTAAGAGCCACCGCTCTGCAGCAACAGATGTTGAAAAGCGTCAAGCATGTGTGAGTGAACCGGACCAACAGATCTTGAAGCAGCACCACTTACCCTTGGACTGCTGAGAGGACTGGTGGAGAGCCCAGATGACGCTCCGCTGATTGACCGAGACCTGAATGGACACAATAAGGAAAACAGCCCTCAGAAAACTTGGACAAGTAATAGCCCTGAACACCAGCCACCACAGGCACAGGCATGAAGTGAGGAGGAGGAGGGAGGCTGTCACTGGAAAAGCACATGACTCTTTCCTTTCACTGCTGTCACATTTTTCAGTTGTCCCACCCTCAAAACAAAGAAATGCTGTTGCTCAGGGAGGATACTATAATCCCTTTTAATCAAGAGAGTTGCTACCTTCTTTGTGGTCATCAAACACACAGAAGCTACTACCTCTGACCTGTGCAAGCTGAACTGCTGAATTCAAAAAGGACTGTCAAGACATTCATGTTGGTGCTGAGAATTCTCGTCTGCACCATGCTGGTGGACACAGAATGACACGTTTTCTGTCACGAGCAACATGGAAAAGCACCATTGTGTACAAGGCACAAAGGCAAGGGATTCTTCCAGATATTGAAAAAACCCTAAGTCTCCACGACCCAGGCACGCAATCGTTTCCTATGTGACGACTTCCCACTGAAATCAAAGCTCACATTGGCTTAACCCTTTCCAGCTTCTCGCTGATGCATTTCACATCTCTGTTCTCCAGTAAGATTCCCTGCTGTTAAACAAGCCAGATCTTCTCTCTGGATAACGAGTTCTGTTGTTGATGACTTTACTAACATCAAGATAACAGCCCAGGTGCCCTCAAAAAGAGGCCAGTCAAGGGAGAATAAAGCGTTCTTCTATTTGCTGACAAGGTCACCTATACTGTAATGCTCTTAGGCTCTCCAGCAAAGGCCACCTATGAAAAATGTCATCTGTAGACAATAAAACATACAAATATGCTATGCTAAACATGCTGAAAAGACAGACAGGCCAAATGCACAAACATTTCAGCAGCAGCAGTTTCCAGGAGGAGGGCTGCCCAGCAGGAAAAAAAGCAACACTCCACATGACTGTAAATGAGTAAGGCCCAGAGGCAGCACCTTTCTATCCTTCTTACCTAGAAAGAAAGTTGTCTTGAAGACTTAAACATCTTATAGGAGAGGACTTGGCTAAGAACCTAGCTGCTCAACAACCACCACGCAACATGTCAATATAGCAAACCTACCAATGTTTCACCTATAGTAAGAGCCATGAAAGCAATTACTTGCCTTCAGGTAACAAACATGAAAAGGTGAAATCCTGTAGATGCCTGGAAAACAGAGTGCATGTGTGTATGTGTATACGTATGTGTCTCTGTGTGTGTGTACACAAATAATATATTTAAAATTGATACAGGTCAGATAGTTAATGTCAGGTTATACGTAAGAGAATATAAAACAAATTTAGACCAGACGCTGTCTCAGTTTACTCTCTTCTACTGTTATAGAAGAACAAAACAAAAAAAAAATCACTTTCTAAAATGGTCTTGTGGACATATATTACTAAATAAATTTAAGTTGTAGAATTATTAAAAAATATGTGAACTGCAAAAGATGAAATATTTCCGAAGAGAGAGTAAGCTCCAACTGAACACAATGGCATGTCCTGTTCTCTGTATTTGTATCCTCTGCAGAAACTACTCACTGATGGTTTTCTTTGTATCTCATTGCAGTTTGTCCACCACAGTAAATAGGTGAAACCCAGAAGCCCAGTCTCGGCATGCTTTTTTGCCAGATTAAATCTAAATTTGCACCATGAAGATCTGGGGCAGTCATTCTATGCAGAAACTCCCCACTTACGTCCTTCCTCGTACCCTGCTGCAGTCTGCCCGTCACAGGACAGCAGTCAAAAACCAGAAGCTCAGTCTTGGCATTCTTTTGCACTAGATTAAACCTAAATTCGTACCATCAAGCTCTGGGGCACTCATAAAAGTTTTTGCAAAGTAATTTTACGGGGAGAACCGTCTGCTCCAATTTTGAAAGGCTAATTTATGTGCCTCTCCTATAACTGAAGTAGCTGAGTGCAACACAGATGTTGTGCATATGGGAAGTCCATTTAGTTAAAATCTTTCTTTTGTAAGTCATCAGGAAAAGGTTCTTCCAAACCGTAAATTACAAGAGGAGCCTACAGATTATCTTGGACAAATGTAGTAGGCATTTAGGTGCCCAGAGATTCAATTAAATACCTACTTAGGAGTTAAACTCCCACTAGAAGCTGTTCCCACCAACTCTTAATTGTGGTGGGAAAGTCCTCTCTGACACTCACCTGAATTCCAGGATACTTGATTAAAAGTTCCAATCTGCTATTTCCTCTTTGCAATCAGATGTTTCCAACAGTCCTGAATTCTCCCCTCCCAAACCCCATTGCCTCCTATTTTTTTACAAAAACGATCACACGCATGGAGGGCAAAACACAGCAGGCCCCACCTCCCAACTCCCAGTTCCTTATTGGAAGCAATATTTGAAAAAGACTTGTTGTGTACTGTATTTTCATCCAGCCTAGGAGCCTGAGGTAGGGGACAGAAGAGAGAGTTAGTGTGAAATCCTCCTGGAAATGCATTCAGTATCCACATGACTGCTATTGAACAAGCTTTATTCCTGCTGCTGATTTACATGCAAAATACATAAGAAGTAAAGTAGCCCTATAGCAAGTTTTAGTTTGTCCACGCTGGACGTTGTATAGAGGAGCAGTGGAAAGACTTTAAAGAATCCCGGGTTAATTTTTAGTGCCGGGGTGAAAAGACAGCTGTACATTTTCAAAACTTTTCCCTTTTACAAGAGAGTGCTGGTATGGGACATGACACCCAGACTGAGGAGTCTTCCTTGCGTCTTCTTCAATTTAATAAATCTCCCATAATTTACCTTTACAAATGGGACATAGTCCCCAGGCTGGCTATAAAAACTCAGTACAGTGGCAGGTTCTATACTCCAGTACAAAAATGCTAACAAGCAAAAATGACAGATTTGTCCCTCCCATCAAGATCATCTTTGCTGGGAAATGCTAAAATTCAGTTTTTTAAAAAAACCTAACACATGCACTGCTCCTGTATCTCAGACTCAGGTGGACAGAACTGGGACAGAGCCAAAATAAAGTAATGAAAATGTTGCATTATGCTGAAATGCTGTAATGAAAGAACAGAGAGAATTTAAATTTTTATCCCTCTCACCAGAAAATGAAAGTATGAGGCCCTATAGGCAGCACATCAGTGTGGCAGACCCTGGATGATCTCATGTGTGGGAAGAGGAGAAAAATACGGCATCATCTTATCTCTATGGCTATGAACTAAGTTTATTTAGTGGGAAACGTCTATTAGTGAGTAACCTCCTGAGAGTCTCTACAGGCATTAAATGTCATTGGAAGTTTTAAATCTATAATTATTCCAATAACTTAATACTAAATGCAACAATCTAGAAAACTATGAACATTGTGTGTGACTCATTTTGCTCCGTGTTTTGCATTGCTGTATGCTTCCAACTCAATGGAAGCCATCAAAAAGTTGTTGAAAATACAAGCGGAAAAGTTAATGCAGTTGCTTAGATAAAGAGCACTCCCTCAAACACAACTGCCAGATTTAGAGACACAAGAAGAGATTCTTTAGTCCCTTCCAAAGTGACATAGTTGTTTTGCCAAGACCGGAGGGAGGAATTAAAAAAAACCCCAAACCTAAGGGAGCTAGATCCAAGGTTTCGGAGGGGGAAGATGTAGAGGCCGTTCTAAACATGAGATGGGCACTGAGACCATTGGAGGCTATTCCTCCCATCTCATAGATTGACAATAATCTGGAGACATCTGAGCTATGAAAGAGAGAGGCCAAGGACTGAAATGACACGTGCATGTGTGGGCTACAGTTTGTAGATATGATGATTTTATACCTTATTCAATCTATCTGATACTTCAAAGTATCAAAGTTAAAAGGTCCCTTGTCTTAAAGTAATTTTTTACTCATTTTAGCCAGCTTCTGTCAAAAGGGAAGCCATGCGAGGCCCAATTCATGTTAGACCAGTAGCCCCTTACTGGTGAAATTGAGGAGCCTGAATCCAGTTTCCAGCTGGTTTCAGAGAACCATAGAATTTCTCGAGAGCCAAGAGATAAAGGGCCACAGCCTCACACTGCTGAGGTGTAGGCAGAGAGAAATACAAGACGGAAAAGCACAGCAGACCTGGTAACCGTACTACACATATAACACACGTACAGAGCACCTCTATGTAGCCCGTCACTCAGATTAATTTTCAAGTGCTCTAAACAGCGCATCTGCTAGTATACACCAGTAGAGTGTAAAGGCTTCACAGCCAGCATTAAACATTTGGGTCAGATTTGGTATTCGTTTCTTCTTTGAATAACCATCTCACAGAAATTTTTCTTACAGTCAAAGGGGAGGTTGGTACCTTGTTGCAGTCCCAGCAGAACTTGCTTTCATAGCACAGTTTTACCAGGATGCTGAATACAGCCTCTTAGCTGGTCAAGCTGGAGCCATGCTTCCAAGAAGGGGAGCCTGCAGCATGCATGCAGCGTGCAGTGATGCATCAGACTTGTGTCCGTGGGTGAAATGTCTTAGAAAATTTTGAATTGGTTTGATTCCATGTGTAGTTTTGAAAGTCATTCCCAAAACTTCCAGCCAACCTCTTATTTGCTTCAATCATAAATTGGGTGGAATTTGATACTCCTCTTTGCTCACTCACTCAAATAAAGGCAAAAAATTCTAAACTGTGTTTCAGGGTGTAAGACCCCTGAAAATGACCTGAATTGATTTGCAATAGGTCAGGCACTGTGTGTTACAACATTTCACCACTATTACTCTTGGGTGTCCCAAAGGATACAAACTGCGCTACCGTGCTCCCTCATCTAGGGAACACAAATACCTTTGATGCTCCTCCATCTTACAGTCCCAACCGTGCAATTAATACTAAGTATAAAACCTCTTACTGGGAATACTTGAGCTTAAGTCAGAAGGTCTACTCATGGTAATAACCGCTTGTAAGCCTTACAAAGAGTACAGAGAAAGGACCGCAGGTGTTGGTAATACACCTCTTCTTCCTTTCAGCGCACACAGAGGGTGATGTTAAACAGCACCACCTTCCTTAATTGGCCAATTATACTAAAGTTCCATTTATAAATGGTTTAGAAAGAATTAATAAATAGTAAAGCATGCAACAAACATGGGAAGTAAATGTTACTGGTGCTAATTAGCTTTCTCAATACGTATCCTCTCAAAAAGCTTTTGATGTAGTCTGTAGTGATCTATTACAATGTTTTTATTAAATCATTTATTAATAAAATATTCTCCTTCTGTTAAGTATTTATAAATGGAACTTTAATTTGAAGCGTGACTGCATTCCTAGTTGTACCTATACCCTCTTTATTTAAAATAAAGAGCTTTGAAGATATATCTGTCTCTAGGGCCATCTGTTCACCTCTTAAGAAAACATATACTAGAAAGAGAGGGAATACCCAGCATTTTTTTAATAACACGGATGGGATTCAGCTTCACCTTAAAAAAAAAAAAAGAAAAAAGGGATAAATTAGGATCAAAATTAACTGGAAGGTACCCAACAGATACAAAAAGTGCTAAACGGAGAAGGGGGTTTCATTCTCAGAAGGTGCCCTGGTACCTGCACAGTGTCTGAGGATAGTTCTCTGTGCCCACAGACACTGAAACATAGAGACAAATGAGAGAACAGAAAACAACCCAAAAGTAAATTATATGGAGTGTGACTCCAACATAAAAGCACACAAACACACACAAAAGCACCAAAAATGCTTCTTCCCACATCTCTCTCTCCCTGCGGTAAAGCCTCATTCACTGACGTATATCAGCCTGTATTGTATTTGTAAAGTGCAAATGAAAAGTTTCTCTACAAGACACAACAGGTCCCGCAACAGGAATAATCCAAAACTAGAGCTTACCCCAACGGATCAGCACTCGCCATCCTCGGAAAGGGAAAATGAAGAGAGAAGGAAGAGAGAGAAAGAAAGAGAGAGGGATGTGGAGGCAGGTGGAGAGAAGAGTAGGAAAAGCAGAGTGAAATACTGTTCGGAGAACGGAACGGTCATAATTATGCCACCAGTGCCTACGTCTTCAGAGACCAGGAACACTAGGGGGACAGTTTCATTTACCAGAAAACAACTTTTGTCCTGCTCATAACATTGCAGACACATCCAACTTTGACACTGGGGAATATGGAGAGGGATATACTAAGGCTGTAAAAAAAAAAATTCCAAGCCAAATCCCAATTAAAGCAGTCAGCAGAGCAATGGGGTTCATACTTCATACTGCATTTCTTTTCTGCCTCTTACATAAGGCACAGTTATATCAGACTGTTATCAAGGAAGTTTTTCTTTTTGTCCCCAGTTTGCTCAGTGTAGTGTCCCTCTGTCCCCCAAGCTGGCCTGGTAAGAAGTACTTTTTTTGCCACGAATGAACTGTGAAACGTATTGGTTATTAAAGCATGCATTTCTGAGCCAGCTTGGGAGCCCAGGGTACAAGATTGTAGCTCAAGCTGTGAATCTGCTTTGTTACTGGCTTATTAGTCATGATGGTCTTACAGTCAGGAATTCAGATCAGCTAGAACATACCAGCTCAGCAACCCGGCACTTATCTCTGTGGATGCCATCTTGTGCTCCAGGATCTCATTTTTCATTTAAAATAAATTCAGTCTCTGGGTCTTAAAGGTTGCAACGAAAATCTTTCAAATGTGAATGGAGAATAAATCAATGCTGTGCTGAAAAGAGTCTGAAACAGCAGCTCTAAAAGCAGAATGAATTTCTGGCATGATGAATTTGAAGCCTAGCGACAATCAAAAACTTCAGTATTCTTAATTTTTTACTACTAACCAAAGCATCCAAAATCAAAAGGAATAGTCAGGTTATTAAGTTTTCAGGGGTGCAGGTAAGCAAACTCAGGGAAGTGTCACCACCTTTTCACATTAATAAAGATTAGATTAGCAATAAAAAAAGATCTGGTGTGTTATTAAGCCAAATTATTTTCAAGTCAGATGCAGCGCTTTTTTTCCTCTCTGTCTCTTTCTCTCTCTCTTTCTCTCCATTTTCAGTAACAGGCTCCCAAGCTGCCAGAGCTGCCTCTGGCTGGGTGAAGAAAATCCATTCTCCACAAGACGGTCACCAACAGAAATGCCAAATTTAATATATGCCCAGTAGATTTCACAGTTTACTGCTCAGTGCAACTAGCCATGCTTCCGGTTACATCAACATTGCAAATGCTGGGTGGGCAACGCAAGGCAGTTTGAGAGAAGTTAAAATTAAAACATAGTTAGAATAGGAGGAAAAAGCTGTTGTGCTACGCATTGATAGAGAAGTGGAAAGAAGCATTACAGTAAGTTCTTTTTCATGTGTTTGAGTGACACTCCATTTGTATTTCGGCCTGGAGTGCAAATTTGGGCAAGATATAATTCATTAATATACATATATATGTATATGTCTGGGGACAAACGCTGTCCTCAATTGTACCCATACAAATCTATCTATAGTGATGTAACTGAGAAGAGCAAATTGACACCCATTGTATATTGGAACGTGTGTGTATATACAGAAAATACACCCATATTCACACATGCAGAGTATTAAAATGTAAATAGAATGGGTGCAAGAAGGTTGATTAATTTTTCTTTCAAGTCATTTTCCCAACAGGGAAGGTACTGAAGAGGTTAACAAAGAGAATGGAAAGCAAATTGACAATAGGGAAAAGGAAGAGGAAAATGAGGTTTAAAAAAAATGAACAATCCCAGGACACAATAGACCCAGAAGCGCAGACATGTGCATTCCCTACAATACTGAAGCAAGTGAACTACGGAGCTGCAGCAACCCAGATACAGAAGAAGAGAAGCACTGAAAGAGGGGGTGAAAGAGAAAGTCAGAAAGAAAGAAAAAGAAAAAGAAAGGGACAGTGGCCTCAGCTACTAAGACAACCATGTGCATCTAGAGGGAAGGGACCCTTAAAGATGCAGTATTCCTTTAAAAAAGACATCATAAAGTTGGATAATTAAACACTGGCCAAAAATTTAATGGCCACCATGATTAGCTCTCTCCATTTTGCTGGGGTTCTCTTTGCTGCCTATCCCTTTCTTTCACGTGGCTTTCATGCGCAGATCCAGAATCCAGGTCCTCTCACTTTCCCACCACTGAGGTCCCTCGTCCTAACTCTTAGAAGTGGGAGGGAGGTAAGACCACAGCGAATGTGATCCTCCAAAAATCAGCCTGGTCCTTCAATGAGAATGACTCTGGGTGATCCTTGTGCAGTGCCCTAATCTTCTCCTTCTGTGTTCTGAAAAATATTACCTTTGAGAGGGAACATGAAATGCCCATGTGCATTTAAGAAATTCCCGCAGCAGTTACTGAAGGGTCATTTCCTCTGCTCCTAAAATAGCTGTAGCAGTTGCTAGAGAAGGACAGAGGGACAACGAATGGTGCTGGGAACACCTGCTGAAAGACCCATCTCCTGTTGCAGATAAAATTTCTGCACTTCTCTTACTGGACCTGACTTGTAATTACTGTGGAAAAGCTCATCTTCAGAGTAGTTTCAGCCTAACTTTTAATGCAAGAAGTGCCATATGTTCAAGAACAGAACTTACATATAGGGAGAATCAGAGAAAAGAACATGAATTTCCATGTCTATGGTAACAGTCCAGGAAAGCCCAGCCACTAAGGACTGTATAACGACTATTTCTTCATGGCTGTCCAATGCTTATTCCTATCTTGTCATTTTAAAGAGGGTGCTTTACACACCATGCGAGGCACAATCTCTCCTGTAGATGCACGATGTTCTTCATTGTGCCGGGTTCAAGACTTGAAACACTGTCCACAAAGGACTGCTTCAGTTTGCAAAAGGCCAAAACAGGGGCTGTACCTCACACATCTTACAAGTCTCCTGAGGCTTAAAGGCCCCATCTACCGTTAAATATAAAGGTTTCTATTAAAAGGGGAAATGGAAAGAAGAATGGTTTGCCAAGGCCATAGGTTCCTTTAAGGAACCCACCGCTTCCCCCTTTTTGAATCATATGGAACACTCCTAACCTTCGGGTACGGTACGTGCTTGTCCAAAATGTATAAGGATTACATTTTGATGAAGAATTATCCATTGGAATGCCAGCTTTTAACATTAGAGAAAAAGTCTCTTCCTCTGAGACCGAAATTTTAGGAACATGTCCACTAAAAACCTTCCCAAAAGTTTCAACTTTTTTTTTTGTTCATGGACCCACATGAGTCCACTTAAACTCCCTCAGTCTGGTGGCCTGCATGTGTTCCATTGTGCCTCTCTTAGCAGTTGGGAGTTACTCTTTTTGTTATTCTTCATCATCTGTCACTTGAACTGCTAGATTAGAATCATCCTCCAAAAACTCTGTCTTCGATCATCTTTTCCTCTTGTGTTCTCTGGAACAGTCAGGGTAGTCTTAAGGAGTTTGTCTCTTACCTACAGGCACTTAATATTTTGCTTTGTCAGACAGGATTTCCAAAGTTTCCTACCATTGTTGTCACTGACTCAGTTGTGCTGCTGTTTCTAGTGCCGAGAGTGGAGCACTTTGGGCTTTCCTGGTGTTTTATATTCCAATCCTTCCCAAAGCAGTCTTAGCAAATGCATCTTCTACCCTGGGCATCCTCACTCAGGGCAGAACTGAACCAGAAGTAGCACTAGGATGAAATTTTAGTGGGGAAAACGTTGGTACAGTCACAGGCTGCATTGGGGATAGCCTCAAATGAATGGTACTATACAAAAATATATGTGGTGTGGGGCTGTAAATATCCCACCCTCTTTGTTTCTCTCTAAAGAGAGAACAGCTGTGTCCCCACATGGAGAAGGTAAGTACTGCATCTTTAAGGTCTCAGCAGTGAGGTAGAGGAGAGGAACATATTGTCAGTGTTTATACCTTTCTTCTTTGTTGAATTTGGGATTGGCTTCAGAGATATCCAGGCTTTTACTGAACATTGTTTTACTATGGCAGGAACAAAGCGAGAAAACAGAGTTACTAGTGTGGACATTTATACAAGAGAGTCACCTGAAGCAATGCTGGACACCCAGCCCCCCAACCCATCCTCCCCTTTTTAAGCCATGCTCTGAAAAATTTTTCTTTTACTTTCCAACTATGGCTGAAGCCTACACAGTGCTGAAGTTCATTATCTTCCCCTGACTTCTGAGGTCTAAGATGACTTCCCCCATACATACTAGCAAACCCTGCTCTCCTTTATCCAATTGAAAACCCAGGTATCATCTACTTTGTCATATTGTCCAGGGAAAATAGAACATGCCTGAAGGCGCAAATTGCAATGCACTCATTACTCAGACTTTTCTAGAAGACCTCAACACTAAGCACCATCTGGGAAAAGGTTAAAATCAGACCAGGCCTCTCAGAGGAACAGTAATCCATTTTGTATTCTAATTTGTAGGGTCCATTACCACTTACTCCCAACTCTCTTCCTTATACTCAGCCTACAGAGAAATGCCCTTCTTTATCATCTTGGGTCTGAATCTCTGAAGCTTAGAAGCAAAATTCCCTGTGCTTTGCTAAAGGGGCAGCTCTCTGTAATATGTTTCCCTGGTAAAATGCTTCACTGTTTCACAGAACACTGCTTCCTAATGTTAGCTGATCTTTCATGCAAGCCATCCACTTCAATAACCAGAAGAAAATGAATAGTTAATGAAGCCCATTTTAGAACAGTTTTTGGACTCTCACAGCAGAGCTGCTGAAAATCTCTGGCGTGTCTCCAAGGGATTCTAGCTCCCATGGAATTCTTCCTAGTCTGTGTGATTTTGGCACAAGGGACGAATTAGCTGGTGAGATTCTATGTTCAGAACCTACCTCTTTTCATTTGACATTTCAATGAAATACCAGATAGTCTGAGAGGTGTGGATACCACAACAGCAGATGCAATTAAGATGATATTATGAACCCATTAGTTGACAACTAGTAGGGAAAACCAAGAATTAACAAAACTTAGTCACCAGTTTCAGGGTGGTTGGTGCTTGTGCATACAAACTTTGCCATATACGAAGACCCAATGGAGAACACTCGGAGAGGTCAGCACAAGCATTTCAAGGAGACAGTAAGTTTTTGTGCTGAGTTCCTCTCCTCCTTTATCCCAAATTAAGTCATTGAAGGACTATGTTTTTCACATAATACTTTCCCAGCCTGTAGGGCTGAAGGCCACCAAGTTTCAAATCTCAATGGAAAGACGTGCCCTCAAACAAGCCAAGACCAGACACTTGTAGGGTTCCCACATGGTTACCAAAAGCACAGTTCATCACACAGACACATAATCCAGAGGTTATAACATAAATCCCCTTTATGCAAGCAAACATCTGTTTACTACTGGGAAAGAAGACAATAGGACTAAATCACAAAACAAATGGGTGTGTTCTGCCCACTGGTTAGAAGAGTATCTCCGCCAACTCAAGAAAGAAGCAATGGCTCTGTGTCTCTGGATTTTTACACAAGTCATCTGTGTCTAAACAGGAGACCTGTTTCCATGGCCCACCTCCATGTCTTCCTAGTATTGTAGCACTGAATAGTCATCTGTTGAGACCTAAAAATGTAATTCTTAAAAAAGCATCCACTTCTGGGATCTAAGCCCTACTGCTGTAAAATCCACTGTCAGTGGGGCATTTCATGGAATATAACATGCGACTAGCCATTAAAAATCCCCCACTCTTGGTGGAAGGCACTTGTCATTTTGTTACTGACTGTTCTGACAGATGGTGCCCCATCAGCAATGCATTGTCCCCAGACAATCCCCATGCAGTGGTGTTCGTTAATGAAGCCAGTTCCCATTATAAACGACCGTGCTGCCAGGAACACAAAAGGTGCTTTTGTCATCTGTGGATGTGGATGGTATGAATTATGGAAGCTCACACACGGAGTAAAACAACATCTTCCCTTTAACCCCTTCCAAAACAAGCACTACCAAGCCTACCATCATCAATCATGGTATTATTACATCCCTGTCTCCACCTTTAATCATACCTTCATGTCCAGCCCTGAGTTGGGGTAAGCATTGCCCTGTACCTCTTATGTCCTGGCAGGTTTTGCTTCCTCCTTAAGCCAAAGCCCTTCTTTACTGGTATGTAGCTCTGAATTAATTTCAGACCTTTTGACTTCAGTTGTTTCCTCATGTGCAGAATTGAGTGAGATATTTAAAAGCAAAAGAAATACTTTGGATAGCAAGACACAGCTTCACCTCTTCAGACTTTTGAATCCAAAGTCAAAGCTGAGAGCTGGAAGAGCTTTCAGCTCTCAGAAAACTTCGGGATCAATCTAACACCTCCTATTTGTTCCGCCCAGTTGGACACTTACTGTAAACAGCTGCAGAGTACTGCTACTCACAGGCAGCCTTGGGGTGGAGGAAAGTGATTCACCTCTGCTTGGCTCTGGGACCTTCAGGGCCCATGCATCTACCAGGTACCAGATTAAACACTGAAAGCCGAATAAGGACTGAGCAACTGTGTGTCAGTGTTGTGTTCATCCTTATCGCGTTGAGGCCTATGAGAACACTGAGCACATCCTGTCCTGAACACTTCCTTCTCCCAGACCTCACGTAAAAGCAAACCACATATTCAAGATAGATTTCCAACCTATGCTACAGTGAAAAATCTTTATCTCAAGTGTATCTCAGTGTATCTCAGTGTATCTCAAGGCCACAGATCCAGTCTGAAATAAGTCCTAGCAGATTTTGGAAATCACCACTTTTTCCTCACTGTAGATAGAACTGTAACAGTTGCCAGGAAAACTTTCCACCAATTCTAGGGGCTTCTGGACATGAAATTATTTCACATTCTTCACCCAGTTTTCAGTCAGGAAAGGGAGTTTCTGGGCACAGCAGTCTCTTTTTGAGCAGATCTTAACAGCTGAACAAAAAAATAATGTCATAAAGCTGAAACAGAAGTTACAGCATCATCATCATACATTTATGTGAAGTGCTCTTTCATATTGATTGATCTAAACAAGTGTGAATCCAAATGCACGTGCTTCCCTTATAGGGAAGCTCATAGGGACTGAGGAAGCAACTTCTGGTTCACATAAGTGAACTTCCACAGTTCACTTACTCTTCCAGAACCTGCCTCGAGGAGACACCATTTTCCTCTGCTGTTTCTCCACAAGACTGACACTTTCTTTGACAGAAAAGAAGCAAAATTATACATATTCCATCACTTTACAGTTATGTGGTAATATATATGGGTCAGATGCATGCTGGCTCTGACAGCACATTTTAGAGGCATCTACAGATGCCTGGACAGGGATTTCCAGATTCAAGCTGTTCTGATGACATGGAGGGTGGGGTTCATCTCATTTAACTTCAGGTGCCCCAAAGCTAGGCACCTAATCCAAGATAAGTCATCTAGATTCCTGTTGTAGGCTATGGAGACAGAGAGGAACAACCAGAGGGTAATATATCCCATCTAAGATTGTTGGAACAGAGGACATATGTATCTGAGACCTTCCAAAGCCCTCGTCTGTCCCCGTTGCCTAGAGTGACAGCCTGTATCACAAGCTTAGACCGAATGTCTATGTTCTTAACAATTAAAAAGAGGCGAGATGAATCTTGCCCAGAGGATGTGGCGGTTTCCTGAGCAATAGCTGCAAGCGAGCAGAACCCTTAAGCCCCTGGCAGGACTTCTGGTCCTGTGTGCATAAGTGCTGCTGGCTGCCAGATCGTGTTGCAAGTGTGCCTGGAAGTTGTAATGAGTGCTGGTGTGAACAGAAAAGCTCCACAGCTGCTTTGTATGTATGACATACAAGTGGGTAGCAAACCCAGACAGGCAGGACTCCTGGGTAAAGGAGAGACCCACCTCTGTCCATGTTGTGCCATTTCAATAGCTCTGCGAGCAGGGACTGGGGAGCCGCCATCTGTAACACTGAGAACCTCCATCGACTTCCTTTCTGGCCGCCGCTTCCCATGCCTGTTCAGCATTGGGGAGTCCACACGCTTCCTGGGGGGATCTTTATGAAAAGAAAATGCTGTCAGCTGAATTCGGCTGTGACTTACCTCAAACAGGTTGGTTAAATCCTCTCTCAACAATCTCACTCTCACACCTCCCCTACAGAGACAGATATCTTTGTGATGGAGACGAACGTTTGCAGGCCCTCCCTTCTTCCAAATTTGCAAACGTTAAGACAAAAGTTGCAACCCATCTACAGAGAGAGGGAGCACTGCTACTGCCCTGAATGTACAAGCACTGTGAAATAGAGGTACAACTATAGCATAGCTTGCAGAAATTGCCTTACAAAGCTGATAACACTAATAACAAGACGACAGCATGGGCTATAGCACAAGCTGTTAGCCAGAGTATAGGCCATCTAGGGATCCTGTATATGTACTCAGGTTGCTAGAGCTTGCCTTCGATGTCCCTGCTAGCTAGATTAAATGTGACACAGAGACATGAGTACACTCTCAACTCAGAATTGCATTCTCCTCCGAATACCTACACTTTTTTTGCATCTTTAAGATTAGATTTCAGGTTTTCCCCGCTGCTTTATATTTTTCCTCCTTCAGCATTACAAATTAAACATACTTGTCTACCTGAGATGAATTTCCAACGAGAGCTACTAAAACTTCTCAGAGGTCATCATACAGCATTTACTGCTATAGTAACTGAAGTGCTTTACACTTTTTATTGTGTAACATTTCTATGAGGTACTGAAGTGCTACTTTCACTTTGCAGAGTGAAAACTGAGGTGTAAGAATGAGATTTAATGGCAATTCATTCCTAAAGGTGCTGACATTTACTGGTGTTCTGAGGAGCAAGTAAATTGCTCTGAAAAGAGTCTGTAGACACCAAACCGCGCTGCAGAAAGTGCTCCTAGGTGACTAGGTAACCATGCACACCTTCATGGTGAAGCAGGGAACCAAATGCAGACCTGCTGAGATGTTTTATTACTAACATCTCTCGTTGCATCAAAACAATAAAAAGAAGGAAGGCAGAAAAAAAATACAGAAGAATTTTCTGTTCTTTGGTTGGGCTATTTCAGTTCCCTGCTTCTATTTACAGACACATTTTTAATTTTAGTGGAGGGTGACCACCTGTAAAAAAAGGCATCCTTCACCCCTGCAGTTAGAAAGAAGCTCACAGTGCCCAGCCCCTAAGGCTTCTTCCTCTGCCAGGACTTCTTTGTAAAACCAGTAATATTCCATTTGACAATTCTACTTCTACTGCCTAGTCTGATGGTATTATTTTTATTATCTTGCCCTCCTCACGCTCCCATCTACTTGCTTGTTCTCTCTCTCACATCATGTTTTTTAGAACAAGATCCCTTTAAGGCAGGGCTTATTCTTGAAACAATGACTATGAGCAAAGACGGCTCAAATGCAAATGGGCTAGTGATAACCACTGACCCCATTACTGTATAACCCAAATATTCTTTGTATGAATAGTAATAATTTTCCTGTTAAAAATTAATTGAAAAAAAGCAGTTGTATCTCACTCCATTTCAAACTACGTCCAGTAATAAAAAAAAAAATACTAGGAGGGGTAATGATCTCCAAATCAGGAAAAATATATAGTGCAAAGGGAGGTAAACTTAATAAAGCAATTATACTGGGTGATTTTAGCTCCACACACATAAGTGGTAAAAGGTAAGCTGGGACAAGGTTTAGACATTTCAAACTCCTGCTTCTTCAAACAAGTTCAAAGAATGAGAAAGGATTCATCCCACAGGACAACTGCTGGTATCACAAGTGTGACTAGAGCCGAGTGACACACATAATGACAATGTAATTACGTTTGGTATCAACAACAGAGAGCTGATACAAGTTTTGCAGAGGGATATCAGACATTAGGAAGGAAGGTGGATGAGTGCAGTTTAAAAGAAAGGAAAAAGAAGGAAGAAAAAGGAAGATGAAGAAAGCAGTTAATGCCAAAAAAACGGAGACTCATGAATGCTCAGACTGCATCAATGTTAGTTAATAATAGTCTAAACAAGAAAGATGGAAAAAGGCAAGAAAAACATTTTATGTTTGCGTACATTTTAAAAGGCAATTTGATCCAAGCATCTTCAAAACAGAAGAATTTAGCAAATGGAGTCTCAGCTGAGTGACACCTACCAAAGTGACAGGCCAAATATAAGGTGGACATTAAAAGAGAGGGAAGAAGAAATCTGAAGAGGAATTAGCTAAAGACTTGAATAACAGTGTTTTGTGCAGCCATCAGAAAGAGAAAGCTTGAGAGAAGGACAGTAGCCAGAGGGACCATGAGGGAATCAAAAAACAATTAAGGAGGAGAAGGATATCACTAACAAGCTACATGGTTCTTTTATATCAGTCCTTGCTGCTTAAGATGCTGGAAGATATTGATTTCCAATCTATATTTTAAACTATCAGAGAGAGACTAAGCAAAAAGATCAGGTGGTGAAACACACCAATAAATTCAACAACAACAATCCACAAAGGTGTGACGGAAAATACATCCAGAAGCTTGCACGAATGTGGTTGAGCCTCTAATAAAAGTATTTGATTCCTCTTTAAAATTGGTTACAATCCTACACTATACATGGCTGATCAGCAAGTATTGCACATATTTTTTAAAAGGGTCTGAGTAAGAAATGACAGGGTACACAGTCTACCATCACTGTCAAGTCTAAAGATACTAAAGAAATACACAGCCATCCTGCCATAAAAACTAAAGTGGTGTCATATAAAAGCAGTAGAGGATTTTGCAGAAGCACAGGAATTAAAAACAGGAAACCCTCCAATGTCTCCCCTTCTCTTCTTGACTCTCTGGTAATATTTCATATGGGGAAAAACTTAAAAGTCCCAGTCTGGATCTGTGATAATTTGGGGGATGTATTTTCATTTTATTTCACATCAGAAAAGTGAAGCCATTCCTAAGGATTTTTTACAGAGGAAGAGAGAATCGTATAGGTAATGATCCAACTATAAAGGCATTGATCTGGAAGGTGGGAAATAAAGGTTCAGCTTCTGAGTTTGGATAAGGCACCTATATTCTATATAGCTATTTTGGCCCAATCTCTTGTTCTCTCATTTATTAAGAAACTCAACCCCACAAAAGCCTTTTTCTCAAGGAGACATTAGTTGACATTCTTTCATTTTACTGAGAAGTTTCTCATTTCTGTGTTTTCAGGTAAAGAAAATGGAGCTGAACTCGAGAGATGGTGAAGGTAGTCCTTCCCTGGCCCTTTGAGAAACTTTTATAGAGCTGAAACATACAAAAGCGACACCAGAAGAGAGTGCTAGTCTGAGCTGGCCATATTTTTACTTGCACCCATCCCTTCTGAGACCTAACATGCAAAGAAAGAGGAAAAAGCAAAATACTCTGAGATGCACTTTTTTTGTTTTCTTTTTGGCAAGAGTTCAGGCAATGCACAACTCTCATTGATGTGGTTTCTTCAAGCTTCTGTTATTAAATCTGTTACTTTTTTTTTGCTCTTCTTTGTGTATGGCCATCGCTAATGGCTAATGACGAGATATTAATCAGAAGCATGACTGCTCTTAATTAAACCTTGCCCCATGTTCTCCGAGATACTGCTGGGAACAGAAGAGGCGGAAACCCCCATGGAAGGGGAAATACAACCTACAAGCACTCAAAGAATAATGCTCAAAGAGTCTAAAATGTGCCGATCAGGCACAATGATACATTCAGAGTAGTGTTTCCCTTTTGGGGAACATTTTCACTCCTTGTACAAAAAAATGCAAGAAGAAAGCATAATATTTCAGTTCAAACCATGAAAATACGTTGCCATGTGGAAGAGCGATATATGATGTATTTAGGGCATAGCTACATATTAACCGACATGTTGGATATGAAGATTCCAGAGTCACTTTGCTTCTTTTCTTATGACAAAAGCATTTCTAAAACAAGATGATGGTGTCCTTACACTACAGGATAATCTGTTTGAGTCAAAAGCTGATTACTAAAGTGCTAGATGACAAACTGCACTGAGCAAGGGGCTTTTGACCACAGGACCTGCAGTTGGCACATCCACCCATCTTCATCAGGATCCCTGCTAACATGCTCTCTGTAGCTCCATCCAGGTAAGGGTTTAAATCTCCCATAGAAGAGACTTCCCTGCAAAATTACAGGGCCTGGAGCCTGGAACTTGGATAAGGTAATAATTCAACGGAGTATTCACAAACTTAAAGTTCAGTATACCACTGCCCTGTAGGCGTGTGAGATTCCAGGCTTTCCAGTGAAAGTAAAGAGCACTCTGCTTCTAGCCTTCAAAGTGCTGAAATACAACACCTGAAAACCACAACACTACTATGTAAAAATGCTATTTCAGGTCATTGATAGAAGTGACTAATCCTTTGTTAGTTAAACTTATGTCACTCTGCACAGCAAGAGTCACTTATATAGTTAGTTCCTCAGGGAAGCATTTTTCCTGTTGTCTAGAGTAGTGAAGTCCTTGGTGATCAGCACTACACTAAAATACTATTTCTTCAGGAATAAAGTGGTATCGCCAGAGCTTTATAAGATATAGAATCTTACCGCATACTAAGCTTTAAAAATCTTTCTAAGTTAGTCTAAAACGTATTCACTATAAACAGGTATATAATGTTATTTTACTTTCAACGGTGTATATATTTACCTACAGAAAAGAGAACGTGTACATACATGTCTCCATAGGGATGCAATGCTACACAGTCTTGTTAGCTCAAGTCCAGAAGCAGCATTTCTGCAATACTGCATGTAGATTAGTAGTTAGAAAATTCTGCCACTAGACTACACTGCTAAATCTCATCTGCTTGCATAGATCCCGCTTGTGGGTCCACTTGATATTTTTTAAGATCTGGTTCAAGACCAACTTGGATGTTTCTGCGCTGTGAGTCAGACACATCCAGAAAAATGAAGCCTTCAAAATTAACCACAGAACAGACCTGCCTGCTTCGTGCTGAGGGTTCTCACCCAATGCTGTACACCATTTCAGTGGGATGATAACAGTGATGTTAGGATTTGGGTATATATTTTAAAAAAAAAAAAAAGTGAAAAGGAACTCATTGAGATGAGTTCATAGCGACAGAGGTCATATCTGTAGTACCTATTTCATTTCTAGGGGGAAGATCCTCATCTTCATGACTAGGATACCTCTCCTTCCGGTCAAGCAGAAGAAAATAAATCATTTTCTCTTGGTTTTCTCTGAAAAAAAGAAGAAAAATCTTTAAAATTGAAGAGAAAAAAACATCAACATGTAGATAAACCCTTCTCATCAAACAAACAGCTACAGTTATTCTAAACAACCTGGAAGTGGTCGTGTACCTGCCAGCTAGATACACAACCCACAAAGCTTTTGAGAATCTTGCTGTCTCCAACAAGCAGTCTGTGAGAAAAGGAAATATGATTCCCATGTTACAGGCACAGAACAGAGGCACAGGACAGATGAGGTAACATGTCCACAGGAAGTCCAAACCAAGGGTGGCAGCAAGACAGGTCTCCTGAGCCTCTAAGTGCTCTTTCCACTAAGTGCCTCTCTTAACACCTCAGGAAATACACGATCTCTCAGGTGTAATTTTGAAATAAATAAAAAATTTGCCAACAAGGGCATATCCCACACAAATAAGAGCAATGATACCTCCCCATTTGGACCACATGGCCCATCTTTTCATGAAGTGACCTTGCCTGGCGGCAAGGCAAGAGACAGCACCATGCCTCCACTGCTGGTCATGCTGTGAACTTCTGGCACGCGGTGCAAGAAAGGCTCAGTGCTTGCTCCCAACACTTCACTAGCAAATGAACAGCCAGAGGGTGAGAAATTGCTACTGGTCCCTCACAGCAAGACACATGTTAAAGTGATCTCTACCTCTCCCCAGGTTTATAAGCATCCCAGCCCGTGGACACCCAACTGATATTAAGACTGAGCAAATGCTTACTCTTCCGACAACAAGTCCTGTAAGAGTTTGTTTCGGTCACGGAAGCAGCCTAACGAGTGCATGCTATCTAACACGTCTGGATCAATATCCTCCAAGGAAGGGAGAGAACGAATCTGCACCTTTCGAGGGATTGGTTGCTCTGGTTCTGGCTCGTTCTTACCCCCTCTGCAGAGGAAAGGAGAGAGAGAGAGAGAGAGAAAGGGGGCAGGGAAAGAAGGAGAGAAAAGAAACATGAGTCACAAATGAACCCGTAGTCTGAAACACAGCCTGCAGCAACAGATGGAAATAGCTTGTTAAATTCCCACTGAGAGACCAGAGCTCGCAACCAGACAGATATGCTTTTCAGAAGAAACCGCTGTGAAGGCTGAGAGTGACCAGCACCTTGTGGATTTGGGTCTTTAATGAGAAATGTCTGCATTCAGTCAGAAAGGCAGTAGGAACTTCACTTACCAGTGCCCTCATAATTTAAGCAGCTGTTCAGCGTCCTAATGCCAAACATTTATAAAACACTACGCGGTTTTAGAGATGCTGTCTCATCAGCAGGTCAGACCTCAGGCTACCAGGCTGAAAAGTGCAAGCTGAATGATTCTCTTTCAAAGAACAAACCGTCACTGTTTTTCACCAATTCTTACTACAACTGGCATTGCAGCAGTTTCTTTCTTTAAAGCTTCCAATGTGATTAAGAGACCTCAGTGTGCCGGTCTCCACTTGACACACTTTAAAGGGTTTTTGGGGAAACCAGGCTGTTTATATACATGCTGAAATACAACAATCTCCACTTCTCTTCAGACACGCAAACTTGAAAATTGTGGCCCAAGTGTGATGCCCGAGGTCAGTGGCAGACCTAGGAATACACCATTAGCAGTAGAGCATATTACTCTTTTAGAAGTAGTTAACATGGGCTTCCTGCATAATTATCTCATCCTATTCACTAGACGCAGGAAATATTGATTATTCATTGCAATTAAAGGCCCTGACCATAAGAAGCAGGCCAAGGTGTCAGGGTATCTGTAACTAACTGAATGCTATATATTGCAGGCACACTGAATGTCTTTTTATTTTGTTTAGGTAGGCAGTGACGAATTTATGTAAACTCTATTCACCCAAAGAGGTGGGTTTGGCGGCGGTGGTATTTTGGTTGGAGAAACACTCTACCCTGAATCTTTGCTATTTCTTGATGGATGCTTTGTGTGATGTTGAGGTTTTCCTACTTTGTGGGTGAGGCCCTCCCTTTCCTTTATGCAATGTAAATGTGTGACTCTTGGGTCCAGGCTCCCAGGATGGGCAATAGGAATTGGGAATATTTAAACTGCAAGGGACGTCAGCATTTGCTGGTTATGGGTCTGTGTTTGGGCAACAGATTCTTCCTTTCGATGCTGGCAGAAATAAGGTGAGAACACAACTTGTGAACTTCTACAACTTAAAATGAGCTATCTGCACAGAAGAAGGAGCTCCAATTCAAATGCATCTAATTTTTCTTGGGTAGGTTAGAAAGCAACTCTGGTAGGATCATACACGTGAGCTCAAGAGAGCCAATCCAAATTATCTCCTCCAACATAAGAAGGCAATACGAAGTCATTGCAGCCAGGGCTCTGATGCTGGGACAGGACAGTTACATGCTACACCTTAATCACAGCAGATTGCTGGGTGTTACTTGCAATTTATTTTTAAGCAAGTTGAAATGCAGTTGAGAGGTGTCTGCTCTGTTAACCATGTTTGTGGGACATCACTTGCAGAAAGACTCCTCGGAAATTTTCACTTTGTCTTCCCTTGAAGCAGTGAAAATGTGCTCGGCCCTTCCTGGATACACGTCATGGAGTCAGACTCTGGTGTGTGTTACATGGGTTGTGACAACATGGGTTAGATCCCACTTCTCTTACACTGAGCACTCACAAACATCCTGCTCAGTTTTATTCAGTTTTGGGGACTGGAAGCAGAATACACAGGAGAGAGACAGAATCTGCTCCTTGTGATTCATTCTTGTGTGCCAAACCACTAAAACACAGCTTCTGACGCCTGCCTGGAGTCTCGCAGAAGCGTCGATGTCATCTGCAATGACACCGTGGTCCTGAATCTAAGGGCTAGATTCAAAATTCCTTGTTCAACTAAAGAAAAATCTCATTCCTCGAGTGCCCTGTCTTTAAGAAGGTAGCTACTCCTACCTCTTAGATCAGGATCTAGCTCTCAGCAAGCAATAAGCAATGATTAGATCATAACCTTAAAGCTACTGATGATCTTGTCATTGAGATAAATTCTTGCAGGATGGACCTTTGAACAGCAGCTGAGTGGTTTTGGTTTTTAATGATCTGGAGTTCACTTTAAGAAGTACTGAATTAATCATTCATTGTTACAAGCAGATGTCCTTAAGGTAATTTAAAGAGATTAAAAAGAATTATTGTTTTTGAAAATTTCCAGAAAATCCTACGAGTTGCTCTAGTCTACAGCAGAATATCACTTGCATGCTTCTTTTATATCAATCCGCGTGGGAGCCCGTTCTAGAGAGCACAGCTTGCCATCTTCTGTGCACTGAAAAGTGGCTTTTCCTTATGCCCTGCACCTGGTCAGTCTCAGACATAGTCAGGAATTTTCACACTTCCTCATCAGGTACAAGCAAAATCTGCAAAGTGGCGCCTCGTCATTTGGCAACGCAATTCAGTGCTTCAAGAAATGAAAATCACCGGGTCTGGGCTGTGATTGGCGTGACTGTATTGCCTGTTCCATTCTCAGTCTAGCAGAGAGTGACAAATTTGTTGCATTTCAGCCCACATAGACATCAAACAATGTCACACAATGAATACTGCAAATCACGTATATTTTTTAAAGGCTCGCATGAATGTAATTGCTGCTTTAAAACCCATCTTCTTTTGTGAGGATCGGTGCATACAATGGCTGCGATTCCAGACCGGGGTGGACTTTTTCAGTCTCTCCATGAAACTCCCTCGTGAATCTCACCGAAATGCACATTTGCATCAGTGCAAAGCAAAGCAGAACCTGTACAGTTATTCTTTTTCTAATTTTAGTAAATTTGTTACCTTCACAATTAGGACAATAACTCAGTGTTACAGGAGTATGTATTTATCATAATAGCTAATTTTATTTGCCCTCTTGCTTTATTAAAAAAAAATGTGAAAATAACCGCTGTTTATTTGATGATTTATGATAACCTGTGCTTGAGGTAAAAATAAATGATTTCAATTAAAAAGGCTTAAAAAACCTCACTGAATTAATTTGGGTGGGAGAGCAAGAAGAACTGGAGGTTGGTGATGAAAGGTTTCTCTTTAGTTCCTTTTTTCCTTTTTTTAGGCTTGTGAATCATGATTTCAACTTTCAAGACCTCTTTCTCTGTCTGCCTAGTCTGCAATTAAATCTTTTCCTCCATTTTACAGTAGCCTTAATGTTTATTTGAAGAATTAATTGAAACCACTTACATGTTCTGAGTACAACTTCAGGTGAGTAACCCATATATGACAAAGAATGAGGATTTTACATAGAATAGTAGTGTTACATGAAATAAAGAAAAAATGAAGAATGTGAGCAAAACAGCCATAGAGTAAAAACACTTATAACCCCTCCTTCTCTGTCAGTATCAATATTTCCAGGCAAAATGAATGCAAAGAGGCTGTGAAACGTTACCAGATGAAAGTAGTTGAGTTTTGGAGGTGGCAGCATTATTCACAGACTAAATTTAGCCAAAGGAGGTTAGTCGCCTTAAGTCAATCCATGGCCAGTACAGAGAAAATGAGAGAGAGACTCATGAAAAAAAGCTATTTTGAGCAGAAACTTTGGTTTAGGCAATCTGAACAGACTTCTGGAAGAGCCCTTCTCTCTCTGCATTGACTACACTGGGAGTCTAGGGGAGAGTTGCTCTGTAAAACTCAGTTTCTACTTCTAAAACAGCCTCAGATGCTATTTCCATCAGGGTAAAATACTGTTTATTGTGTCAGTCATCAGACAGTCTGACCTTCATCGAGAAGTACACAAAAATGTTCAAATGCTCATGTCTGCAGAGAAAAAAAATCTTCAAATTCTAAATCTAGAATAAAGTAAAGAAATAACACCTGCCTAATTGTGCATGTGAGCCTAGGACAACAGTCCTCTGACAGGTGAAAACTTCCAGGCAAAAATCTTAAGGAGAGTTAGAATAATCATGTAAGTGATCAATGTCATTTCATTTTATTTCCTATTACTTTTCTACTGAAAACACAGAGAAAGTCAGATGATTTAACTCCATGAAAAAACAGAGGGGATCAGCTGATGTAAACAACATTTACTAGTGAGACATTATAGGAGGGTTATTTCAGAAATGACAGTTAGAAATTTTCCCCCTCCATTTCTCCAACATTTCTCCATGAGAGTTTAAAAAAACAAATACCTGCAGTAAACAACACTCCAGTCCTCCTTTGGTTTAAAAAGGTGCCGTGTAGAGAGCATGAAAAGGCCATGGGCAGAGTGCTGCCACTGTTGCAGGTGAACTAAGAAAAAATCATGTTATTCAACAAATTGTTGAATGCCCTCAGGTCCTATCAAAGTCAGATAAATCCAGAAGTGAACATTGCCCATAAGATAGAATTAAAGAAAACAAAACAAATCAAAACAAAGGTCCTTTTTTTTTTTTCCTGGTGACAGGCTTAAATATCAGTTCATATCATCCTCGAGTATTTCCCAAGAGCAATGATAGGATTATGAAGGCAGGACTTTTCTTATCACCCACCTGGGGAACCTGTAGGTATGCTGACCCCAAGAAGCATGTATCAAAGCAGCATTTCCTTGTTTAATATGTGAAGTATTCTCCTTAGTTTGATTAGGTTATCATCAGTATAAAAAAAAAGTTATTTACTTAGGTTTCTTGAAATACTATTAAGGCTACACAAAGTGCAAGGTCACTTTTAGAAGCCATCAATCTTCCTTATCCCCAAACCACTAGACAGGCGTGTACTTTTCTCACAGACCTCCTGTTTCACTGTCAAGACTGCTGCTTTTAATCAAGTCACAGAACTACTCTCACATCAACAGGTTACAAGGTCAGAAGCAGCCTCTTAGCTTGCTGTGAAGGAGTAGGGATTATGAGACAGAAAAGCACTTGTTCACAGGTGCTTACTTATCAATATCATCATTTTTGTTTCTACTTCAGAGAAAAGCCAAGATGCCAAGAAGGAACAAACGAAAGCTTTCTTGTCAAGAAGGTATTACAAGGGATTGTCTGTAGCACTTGGATAGAAAACTAAATACGGCTGTTAGCTGGGGGTTTTTTTGCTGATCACCTGCAGGTATCTTTTTAACACAGCAAGTAGCTGGACTGAACGTCTTATTTCAAACAATTGTTCGCCACTGTATAAAAAGTTCCTGGCTTGATATATATGTAGATGAAATTATATGAGCAGAAAAGTGTAAAAAACCCCCAAACATTAGATGCCTTTCTGTCCTCTGCCCTTTTCAACACCTGTGTGAAAGTTGCTTTCAGACTCCAGTCTGTCTTCAGAGATGACTAGAATATAAGCTCCTGTAACAGAACCAATAATGAATGCATGCAAAAGTGAATTAAGAAGTGCTACTTACATATACCATATGTGTTTCTGAATATGTTCTAGCTGTAAAGGAAAAGAAAACAAGGAATTAGTGCTGTAAAACAGAAAAGGTAACTCCATAGGACATCCTTATTCGAGGCTTATTCAAGTCCAACATTCCAGATATGGAACTGTACAAACAACAGGAACTTTATGCTGCATAAAGAGTATGGCCATCCTCACCCTCCCCGCTGGAAATGAGACTATAATTCTGGACATAAGGAATCAGGCAGGACCAAATCCCAGGATACAAGTACAAGGCTTCACACGCAAGTGTTTTGGCAATTTAAGTTTCTCCCTTCCTAAGCCCTTCCCCTCTATAACCTAACTGAAGCTACCAAACTGCTCCTTTCTATACGGGCATAATAGCTGATTCTTTACATCTGAAGTTCATTTCTAGTTTTGTTCTGGAAAGAGAGAGAGAGGGAGAAAAGGAAATAGAAGAAGGTTCAAATACATAATGTGAATAAGCAAAATAAATTGTGCATGTGTGATACGACCTTCCGCCAGGACCCATTCTTGACTGGCTTCACATCTATCATTAAAATCTAAAGACCAAGTAGAATAAGGTTCTGTGTCAAAATAATACCATTTATTGTTTCAGTTCCTGAGCACCAGACTGCAAATTTCTTTCACTTCCCTCTTTCCTGTTTCACACATGAGCGTTTTACTATGTAATGAAGGGCTGATCAAAGCTGAACAGTGGCCTTGTCCACCCATGGAAGGCCGATGCCAGCAAATGTTACACCATGACCATGTTTTCCACAAGTATGAGGAAAACAAAGTAACACCCTTTTTCCAAGAGAAACTCTTAGCTGTAGAGAGAACACACTGTTCACATGACATACTTACAGCAGAACCTTCCTCATCTATTTCTGTTGGTTTGTTTTTGGTTTTTTTAAAGCATCATCACAGTAGAAGAGAAATTTTCATAGATGCCCAGGGATTATTCATTATGCAGACAATATTTCTCATATTCCTCATTATGAAGCACCTTTGTACGTGCAGAACAACATGCACACACTGCACACAAGCTTGTGTTTGTGCAACACGCAGGTGAGAGGCAGGGGAGAGCTGGAAGGAAATGCAAGTGCTAACAGCTATAAGATGAAATCACAGACCCATTAAACTGGTCAGGAAGAACGGAGACAGCTGTCCTCCTCTACTTTCCACTTCAATTCCACAATAATGAGAATCAGAGAGGAAAAAAGGGGAAAAAAAAGAGGAATGGACAAACAACAAAATCTCAGAGACAGAAAGTAGGTGTTTGCCACAGAGAGCAAGGAATCTGAAACCTCTGTGCTATGGAACAACAGTTCTGTGCCTGGGAAGCCAGGAAGATATGAGGTCGGCTCTATATGAGATCATTTTTTAAGCTAGACAGGGCTTTTCCTGAAAACAAAGAACCAAGGGAATGCAGCTTAGGAAAGCATGACAGGAGACTGGAGGGATCAGTAGGAGAGACAAACAGCCTCCTTTAAAAACAAGACTGTATCAACACTGAAATCAGAGCTGCAGTTGGTAGTTGCATATCTAGCTGTCGTCTAACCAGCCCAGGTGCTGGGAGCACCAATGCCCCCCAGCACACACATCCACGGGGCCGGGCAGATTTAACAGCTTCCAGCTGTGGCCTCAGCTCTGCCACAAGAATTCCCCTTCATCACAATTTGATAGTCATTTCATCCCTGCAGTATTAAGAGAAAGGCGGCGTATTCCTGACACACTGCCATCTCCCCTGACCTCAAGGAGATACACATTATGGGTGTTCCCCTAACAGCCTGGAGACACAGCCCTCTTCCTCCTGGTTCTTTGCAAGCTGAGGTACAAACACAGAATATAATAAGAAGAGCCTATTTTGTACAGTTTCCATGGGACAGGATTTTAGCATGGTTACTTATCAGGTCCATAGTACTTTGAGGATCTGCTAAGGAGCATACTGTAATTTACCAAGAGTACTTTTTTTTTTAACCAAGTGTACTTGGTAAAGTGTGCTTGGTCAAACTACCCGATGAGATGCGTATCTACTCGTTATTTTCATATTCACCACAGGGAGGGTTAGAGACATTAATGATTTTGGACAAGATGCAGATGATACAGCTAAGCGATGTCCAAGCCTCTTTCATGCTTGCTTCTCCTGCTGCATTTTCTGTCTCCATGGGTCACATTGTTCTTTTGTGCCTGCGATATGCAGAAATGCCGTGGCAAAGCAGACAACAGCACTTCATTTTCTTAGCCAGAGATGAGGAAGAAAGGAGGGTCACCAGTTCATGTCTTAGTCACAGAACCTCTGGGCTCCTTCAAAGATGATGTCTAAGAGAAATCCTTTCTGCCCATCCCTGCTGATCAATCTCCTTCAAGCTAATGAACCAGCAGCATTTTACTGAAAGAAAAGCCCTGTAGCACCTTGCTATACATTTGAAGGTGCATGAGAGCTCTCACAGCTGCTGTTTACCTACACATCTACCAGTCAATCCACATCAAAATCACTGCTGTGGTGTACGATGGGATGTCCCACATATGAAAGGTCTATGAAACCAATTTCTATTCTGATTTAAATGTGATTGCATTGAAATGTTACTACAAGCATGCTTGCTGCTGCCAACATCTTCACTGCTTTTTTAAAGGTAATTAATTAATACTTTGTTGCTTTTCATCTGCATTAAAGTGACAGGAGGGTTATGGGAGGGCGACTGGTTTTGACAAGAAGTCTGTATGCTTTTTACTATGCAATGCAGGGGAGGGAGATACACAGTGGGAGCTAATCTCACTCCTCCTGCCTTCATTTAAACACAATGTTTAAATGCATTTAAGTGACGAAGGCATTTAACAACCCTTCCCAGAGGGATCTTCTTGCTGTTTGCACGAGTTTGCCAAATTTAATGCCATTTTATGGAAGTTCTAAAAATGCTGCTTCCTAATATCTCCTAGCCACCGCAGGCAATTGTCTCATGACGCCATCTCTGAAATAACAAAACACATTCAGACCTGCTGCACACGCACAGGCAGAGGAGAGACTTCTGCAAGCTAAAATGCTGTAATGGAAGGAGAGGGGGAATACCTTTATCATGGTTTTACATAAAAATACTTCCAATATATATTCAGCTTGTACACTGAAGTAGCGTCTAGGAGCCCCACTCACAGGTGAGAGACCCATTGTGATACAGAGCTGTACAAGCTCATCAGAAAAAGAGGTCTCCTCGCCCAAGGAGCTTACATCTGAATTCTAAGGCAGGGAACAACAGATGGAGACAGACAGGCAGATGGAAAACAAGATAGCGCTGTCTACATCCTCGGCACTGATCTCAGTAGAGCAGTTGCCAAGCTAAAAAGTTCTGACCTGAAGAAAAACTTTCTCAAAGTCTGTGGATATGGATGAAGGCTTCTGGGCTTGAACTCATGTCAAATTTCAAACCTTCCTGTCCAGAAAGGAAACAGACTCAAACCCATCTGTGCGCTAAATCGACCCACACCTCGGATGAATCTTCAGCTCTAGTCTGAGCTTTAAACCTACAGCATAATGTCAAGACAGAGGCTTTTCCTGACCAAAGGATTCAAGCTGGCAGTGCAAACAGCACTGGTAAAACCATTATCTGTGTCAGCAGTAGCAGGCGCACTACAGCAGCCCCCAGGGACCTTGACAAGGTATCACTGTGCTATGTGCACGGTGCATGAGTAGGCCTCTGGCAGCCAAAAGCTTACAGCCTACGTACATCAACTGGACAATTACCTCCATTTTACAGGTGGTGGAGTGAGATAATTTAAATGATGTGATAGGCACCTTACCATATGACCTTCTAGAAAAATGAAGAAGGAATCGGGGTGTGTTTTCCCTTGTTCATTTTTTTAACATTCTTTAGATGCTGTGGTCCATTATTAGCATACATTAGAACCAAGAAAACACAAAATCAGAGAGCAGAGAGGAGGTTCTGAAAATGTGTGTAATTTAAGTAGGATAATATTCAGGGACAGGTATTTCAGACTATGTGGACACCCAACATGGAAGACAAGTCATTCTACTCTGGAATAAAATGTCAACACTGGAACAGTAACCGCTTTTATCAGAATAGCTTATTCTGCGATATCTGCTCTGATCCACCTTGCTCTACAAAGTTTCGATAATGCTCATCCAACTTTAAAAGGGAAGTGGATCAAAAGCTCCTTACTTTCCACCCTTTGCCTTTGTCTTTCTGTGGAAGAAAATATCAGCTGAGAATGCAAATGGATTCCACTAGAGGAGCTGTAATTCTCTGCTGTAGAAATGCTGAATCATTTGAAACCTCCAAGGGAAAAAATATCCACTTTCCGAAGAGCACGTAACTAGAAGAAACCTCATCCTGCAGTACTGCAGGCACCAAGAGCGCTCGTTCTCTTCCATAAACCTTCTCATGCTTAAAACTAGTTCACTTTTCCCTCCTGACACTACTCCTACTACAAAGCTGTCCCAGAACCCCACTAATGTGGCTAAAATGCTGCTTCTAATTTCTAGCCTACTTTAATGTACGGCCATTTGACATACATTTGTTTTTGTGCCAGTATCTTCCTTTAGTTTAAATAATCATTCTCTCCCTAGTAATTACCTCTAATGAATACGCAGACAACCAGTACAACCTTTCTTAGACATTGCCTGTGTAGACCACACGGGGTTCTTTTAAGCTGTGCTATTCAGGCAGGCTCTCACATATGCTGACCACCTTAGTACGCATTCTTTGTTTGATTTCATCTTTCCTGAATGTGGGTTGTCAGAAATATCATGACCAGCAGCTAGGATCAATTTTTGCAGTCTACTGAAAGAAAAGCATGGATTCTTTTAAAGCATCTTCAGAAAAACAGGCCCAGTAAAGCAGAGTGGTCAAGGACGTACCACTAACCGTACTTGAGGCTATGTAATATATAGTAAGCATGAACAATATTGCACTAAGACATCATAAAGATGTATTTCCTTAAAGGAAACCTATACAAAGAAAGATAACACCTATTTCTTAAGGCAGGGAAGGACAAGCAACAATAATTCTGAGTACCCTCCTCTCCATCAATCCTTTCAGGCTTTAACACTGAAGCCGAATGATGACAGTTAAACGTGAACACTAGTTCTGTTTTTGTTGATAATTTTAACAGATGGACTGGAGAAGGTGTGGGTGTGCTGTGAAATAGCAATTACTGCAGGGAGGGAAATGCAGTTGGATGAAAAGGAAAAGAGATACAGATCAAAAAAAGGAACAAAGCAGAGAGGGGAAGGGAAAAATGAAAGAAAAAAATTCTAGTGACCTTACATTTCACTGTGTTTTTCTGCTGAATTCACCAGCGAGATATTGAGCAAGTGATCATAATGGTAACAGCTACATCTGTACTTATTGTACCCAAGCCACAATTTTGCTCAGATCTTTGTATACATATCAAATTGATTCAAGTGAGATATTTTCTAGGAATAGAGGCTTCCAAATAAACCCATATTTATATCCTTTTTCACAGGACGCAGCTAAAATAGAATTCAGATCTCTCCTCAAAATGAACTATATATTCCCAGCTCCTGTGCAGTAAACAAAGAGCTCTCTTCTGCTTGGCAATCTAAGCAACCGGCATGCTAACAGCAGAGAAAGGGAAGTGTGACAGCAGCAGGGACAGCAAATGGAGAGACCCTAAAATAATGAAAATAAGATTGCAGCTAATAACAAAGAGCTATCCTTTTTTCTTCCCAGCTCTCAGCTCTTCAATACGTTTTATTTCAAATTCTTATTCACAATTCACTGGTTAGTGCTTGTCAATAACTATGTGATCTGTTTTTTTTCCTCCCTAAGGAAATAAGAGCTTCATTTCAATCAAGAAAAGGGGAGGAGGGGGAGGGGTCACTCTGGGACCTTGATTTACCTTAACTGTTTTCTCTCTTATGCGAATACATTCTCTGCCATATTGCACAATTCAAAACATTTAGGGACTATGTTCTATGGCAAAACTCAGTCAGAACAATTTGAGGATCTAATGTCTGATAATCTGCTTCCTGGCATACTCAAACCACCAGCACTAAGATCTTAGAGAGAAAAAAAAAACAACAGAAAGTTTACATTATGGAAAAGAAACTAAGCTAGAGAGGGACTTGGTGACTTCCTTGGTCATGAAGAACAGCTGTCTCATTTCTCAGGGCGCAGCCCTAACCTCTGCAGTGTTCTTTCCACAAAAATACTTGGAAAAACATTCTTTCCAAAAAATACTTCGAAAAATATTCTTTCTTTCTTTAAAAATCTGTTTGAAAAAGGCCTTTTAAAGTGTCTAATATTTTTGTCATTTTTTTTCCAATCAGTGCTACTTAGGTACTGCAAATGTGATGACTACTGGGTTTGCAGAAGCAAGGATACTAATAATAGCATGAAGAACTTTTCACCTACGTCACCAAGTAGAGCATGAGCCAGTTTTGTAATGAATGAAAAAAAAAACCCAGCTGCAGCTGTCAGGTAATACTGTAAAGAGAGTTGTGAAGGGAGTTTCAGTTCACTTCTTACCAGACAGGTGTCTGCATCCCAACAGCACCATCACAGCTGGCACAGACTGATGCTGTTGTTAGCAATCTCAGCAGAGAGGCCAAGCACTGATCTGAGAGTTTATTTATAAATATTTTAGCAGACTGAAGAACCAGGAGGAGTTTTAAATTTACATTTCTTTATACATACTCCCACTCAGAATCTGTGAGCTTAGTTAAATCTGTATAAAATCATCACCAGAGCCTGACAATAGGATTTACAAGGGCAACATACCCATAAAGGCAGAAGCCTCCAATGACAAGCAGGCAATCTTGCTTTCCAAAATGATTTTAATTGCTAATTTTTTTTAATTCTCCAAAACATTAACACAGTGTTAATGAAGGATACAACCACTACACAGTGCTCACCCTTGCAGGGTCTCTGTTGTAGTGATGGGGTGTATCCTAGATGCAAAGACTCAGTGCTGAACGCCAGGAGCTCAACACTGTGGGCCTAGTCGTTCTCAGGACCACAGGGCACAAGATGAAAGAGCAGACTAGAAGACACTTGCTCTGAAGGCTGCTAGAGGATAACGCAGAGCACAGGCAGGATAGAATATAACGCAGGTTGTGTGGCATGAAGTAAGAAGACATTACTTTTGTCATAAATGTAAGAAAAGCATACTCTGCTTAATAGCATAGCTTCAAATAACAGTCTAACAGTTTTGACCTTCAAACAGTTATATCACGTCCCCAACAAAGTGCTGTACTAGCCAAGAGAGCCAAACAACGCAGGTGGACTCCAAAGTGTGCCTTATAAGAGGTTAGTAGCACTGTGATGATGTCGTGAGGGGTTTCTTCTAAATGCCCACTGTTACATACAAATGAGAATTACGCAGCTAGAGAAGAGACACAAAGGTAATCTGCCCTCACGATTCAAAAGAGAAGGTAACTAAGTTCTTCCCGAAGACTCCACCAACTCCACTCATTCTTTGCTCAGGAGGAAACGCACAGGAGTGGCGGTGAATCACAAGTTACTTTAGCTATTCAACCGTAATTTCAACAAGGTGACAACTGAAGCCTTGCTCACATGACTTGCAGCAAATGCCTTCTTACCGTGAGACGTTTCGAGGCATCCACTTCAATCATCCCCCGCAAAAGGTTCTGACAGTCTGGGGGGATAAAATGTGGCATGTGGAACACTCCACGTTTCACCTTCTCCAACAGTTGCCGCAAGTTGTCGTCATCGAAAGGCAGGGCACCCTGCAGGGATGTGACAGAGTGGTGGATGGGAGAGATGAGCGAAAGGGAGAGGGCAAAAGGAGAAAAGCCAGGATAAACATGGTGAGAGGATGGAAAAGAGGAAGCCCGCTCCACAATAAATTATTATAATAAGCGGAAAAACATTTTATTCATTGAAAAGAAATAATTTCTTAGTGCTGCTGTATTTTCTCCAACATAGGAAACAAAACTGAGGACACAGTTTTTTTTATTAGACCTTTAATTAGAAAATGACTACCAGTATAAAACATAATACAAAATATGAAATTGCCTTTCCAGGCAAATTCACCAAAGATGCATGGATTCACTTAAATTCAGCTCAAGCTTTTGATCTGCTGGTGTTCCTTCTGGGCATACTTTCACAGCAGCAATGTTTATCGTCTCCTTATTTTTAATCTTCCTGAGACACATTTATTGCAGACATTGAAAAGGAGGTGAACAGCATTTGAGAGACTTTCAGTAAAGAACATCCCGCTTTCCAATGGAGCAGTGAAATGACACAGCTGAAAGAAACCCTATCCAACATTAGCCTTTGGAAGCAGCAGACGTTCTACCTGCTTAATATACTCCATCCAGTTCCCATGCTGTGGTCAGGTCATCAGTTCCTATTGCTTCCCTACTGTAGCTCACTTACATGAATGGTTTGAGGCTTTTTTTAGCTGAAATTACATTTTGATCATCAGCTTGCCACAAAAAGCAGCCAAAGACCTATCTTTGCTGCAAGGACAAAAAGGAAAAAAAGAAGTTGAAATCTTTAGGATAACTCCACCAACTGAAGCTGATACCCTTTTATAGCAAGCCTGCACCTTCCTAGATGTTCTCACTTCCTTCTTTCACCGCCTGATTCTAGTAGGTGCTGAGCTTCCTTGATTTCCAGGACAGTTTGCAGGAAGCTGCAAGCTGTCAGCTGCTGTGATAATGAAGCTTTAAGTTGTCAATTCTGGCACTGCTATTACTACAGTGAGTAGTGCATCTGTATAAGCAATCCTGTGTCTATGGTTTATGGGGACCAACAGCTCCATTTACGGAAGACTCAGAAAGACCACCTGATGGCAACCACTACTGGGCACTATTTACTGTTGTTTGTTCATTCAAGTGGCCTTGAAGAGAGAGCCTCCCTGTCTTCTGTAACCGGCCTCCTGAGTTACCTACATTTTTCCTAAACGTTCCAGACTTAAAGGAAAATCAATTCTGATAGTTCAGTACTTTGGCTAACACAATTTAAGCCCCGATGAAGTCAGCAAGGCTGCTTTGTGGCATTTCCTGAAGGTAACAACTACAGCTCTTTTATTACTATCACCTGCTATTATAGCTTGAGAGTTTTTGTAGGGTTTGTCCTGACATAACTACCTGGAGAGCTCTGCACTCTCCATCAATAACAGACTTATTTCAGTCGTTTTGCAGGCTTATGTATACATGTACGAACAGATGAAGATTCAGCAACAGAGACACCAAATCTTGACAGAATCCCCCTGAAAATGAAAAGCCCACTCGTACAAATCCTAACCGTCTTGACACATCCTCTTTTCTATTCTTACAAATTCAAGAAGTTATATTAAGAGCTCATTATACAGCTCTATTTTATCAGCCATGAAAATAGCTGCTCAGGAGCAATAGATGACCAGGTGCTATCTAGTGAGATAGTCAAAACTCTTCCCTTGCAACATCAACATAAAAAAATCCAAAACTTCAAAAATGTCAGTGAATTGTAACGACTAAAAAGAAAAACTGAGTAGGATTAGTTAAGGTGAATTAAAGCATCATACTGAGATTACTTCAAGATATTTTGATTTGGGCCATTAAAAAATTACCAGCATATTTTTTGAAACAAAAATCCTTTAAAATTTTCAAGTATTTAGAAAAAAAAATTATATGCAGAATCTAAATCTGATTGTACATTGTACAAGTGCTTTTGTCAAAATAAAACATTTAAGTGAAGTAATTAGGTTTACTAATAAATATATAAGGACATCAAAATTTGATTTCAAGCTTGTTATTTTTATAATTGTAGGTGATCACCTCAGCTATTATAGATAGAAAAAAATTAACATGCGCATAAAATCTATTCTCATATACAGTATCCAATCTGCACATGGTATATACTTATATGAACATAAACTATATTTTCCTACATTATACTATGGAAACTGATAATAAATGCCAAGCCCATCTGCCTTCAGCTGGACATCCAATTGTTGTATGTTGAGGAGTACTACAATACCACTGCAAATCAGAGTAAATTCCACAGAGAATGGAAACTTTGATCGAAAGAAGAATAAGTTACAACATTTTGAATACTAAAGAAAGTATTACTGAGCCAGATGGAAACTAATTTAAACTTTGTACTACTGGCTCAGTTTTATATTCCCAAGAGTACCAAATTAAAATGTAGCTCAATACTTGCATGAAATAAAATTGTTGCACTCAAATCTTCTCTGGATAAAACACCGCAGTTAATGTATACATATACCTAGTGAAACACATACATACATACAGCAGAAAAACCAAACACCTCTCAAACCCAGCCATATTTTGATCCTGTGAAGGATAACTTATTTGACACTCTCTCTATCCTGAAGTTGTAACCCCACACATCCTTTACAGTAAAAAAGATGCTGCAATACCACGACACAGCAAAGAACATTTATGGAGACAAGTTTTTGATGCTCTCCTGTGCAGGGCAGCAGCATTTCAAAGAAACAGTGAAATATTCCTCATGCTTTTCCTTTGGGACTGATGTAGAAATAAGAGGAAAGGATGCAACTGAGAGATATAAAAATAGGAGAACTAAAAAAACCCATCTGTACATGATGTCAATAAAATTGTCATTAAATACAGCAGCATTTTTGATTTTTCTTTTCTTTTTAAAGGATAGCGCAAGGAAGATGACTCACCACTAGCAACGCAAATAAAATGACTCCACAGCTCCAGACGTCTGCTTTCCTTCCATCATATTTTTCTCCCTGCACAGCAATGACACAGAGGTTCAAAAGATTGCTCACTAGTAAACGAATTAATTATCCTTGAAGAAAAAGAGAGGGGAGAATGGGAAACCCCACATTTCAATTCAGCCACCTGCTTCCCAAGGTGGCCTTCCCAACTAGGAGGCCATGACACAGCCCATTAATTGAATTTTTATGAACATTAGTTTACAGTCGTATCTGGTATCTGCGAGAACAGGCTCAGAAGTGGGGAGCAGGGAAACAATGGTTGACAACTCACAAATGATTAGACCTGGTACCTAAACAGTGTCAGAGGTGCACTAGGGATGTCAAGAAGGTGTTTGCCTCTTTCCTGGTTCTTCAAGGAGCTTGTCACCAGTCACATTATTTGCAAACTCATAGTGTTGTCTGGACAGTCTTTTCTGTATGCTTCCTGCTTGGCTTTACATTAAAGATATGCTTTAAAAGAAGGGAATCTTGGCCACTAAAACCTTGGATACTTATTTTCAGAGGACAAAGTTAGAGTAGAGGGAAAGGATAGTTCGTATCGTTTAACGGAAACCAACATCGCTGACAGCAAACCCCAGTTCTTCTACTGAAATGACGGCTACATCAGAGACAGGAAAGCAAGCGTAGGGGACTGCACCAAGTTAAGCGAGGCTACTGTATTTCTGCCTGATCACATGGCACGAAGGGTACTGTGAGAATAACACACGATCTTTTCACTCATACGGTCGATGTGGCTTGATTCAGGGCTGAGCCAAACAAACAAAACTGAAGCTACATTCCTCGTGTCCTTTCCAACGCTGTCTGCCTTCAACAGATTTCCCGTACAGAAGGTCTATCCGCATACTTGCAACGAGTGACACTTTAAAAAATGTATTTATACACACTAATATTAACCAACTTACCCGGATGACTTCAGGGCAAGCATAATGTGGTGATCTGAAACACAAAATACAGTCAAATGAGCATGTAACATCCTGGTATTTATGGATTATGTGCATTTCCATTTTGTTTAGCAGAACCATGATTGGCTTGCTTATACAGAATGCAAGTGTGCAAAACCAGCACTTTTTTCCTTACCTGAATGACAACACATTTCTAAGAAACTCACAAAATGGTCAAGAAGTAGTATAATTCAAAATACTATGGCCCTACTATGAATTTCTTAAAAGTGAGGAAGGAAGTGAAGATCAGGCATATTCCGTGACTATATAGAATTCCAGACCTCTAATCCCACCCTTTAGCATGGCCTTGTATCTAATTAGAAGGAAGCCCCACGCCGGATAGCCTTTTATATGAAAAAAGACAGAACAATATTTTCAGACCAAACACATGCCGTCCCTAAACCATGTCTGGCATGTCTGCTAAGATTGCTCTCAATTACTCCAGTGGTCATAAAAGCTGCCAATACATGATTTCAACATGCAATTTATTTTTTTTCTTTAAAAAACTAAAAAGGATGGACAGTAGTACTATTACCTAGTGAGTTAATATATTCTTTTCGCATCCTTCTACCCATATATCTCTGGTTTGATTCCTGGCTGAGAATAGTTAATTACTTCAACTTGCCAGGTAATCATTTTAATTCCTAAAGATTATAGCCACAGCTATTTGTTTTATAGCCTTCATTAAAGTAACTTGACAAGTAAAAGGGATGGAAACTGTCTGAGACCTGTGCGCAAATCATGCTATTGTTTATACTGACACCTCCCAGCAGTCCCTGAGCCTGTCTTCATTTGTGCATTTGTTTCTTGTGACAAACACAATCATGGCTGGGCAATACCTGTCTCACAAAGTAATGAGCAAAACAGAAGCACCGGGAGGTTAGCTTTGTGCTAGGATGCTACATTAAAGCCCAGTGAGACAGCCCATTAATTGAATTTCCATACGCGCTACGCTTATCCTATGGCAAAATATCATCCCATGGGCACAGAACGCCCTGATTTGATATCACAGCTTTTGGCAGACCATGGTAATAAACTCAGGGTACGCTTGAGACTGCAGCTACCTTGACAGCAAAGCTTAAGCAAGGAGATAAAAATTTTAGAAAAGGTGGAATTCAGAAGTTTAGGACAATATTTAATACACCCCACCCCCACTTCACAGGTTATCACAGATATTCTAACCAGTACCTATCTGCTCAGTAGTGATCCCAAGTGTCTTAATTTAAACTGGATTTTGAAACCCTCAACTCGAGAGTCAAAACAGATAATGAAAACCAGAGCCTTCCCTCAGAGCTGGCCAGAGCTGGTCCTTGGGAGACCAAAAAGAGTGGATTTGTGCCTAATGGGTAGCACAGAGCTCTTGGCAGCTCTGTCACTGGCAGCCATATAGACATGGACAAGGTTACTTAATGTTTTTAAAAGCTGCAGCTGGCCATAGTCTGAAAAAGGTGACCAGAACCTCACCATGTGTCTACTCTTCTGACTACAAGAGCAATGTCATCACAGCTCTCATACCTCACAAAAGTTTGTATGACTGAATTCACTGGGATTTGTATGAGGCTTTAATTTTTTAGGGCAAAAGCTTCTATAGTAACAAAGAGCTTGATGGCAACAATAATGAAATACAGCTAAAACAGACAGTAAGTTAATAAAATTGTTGCTTCTTGACTAAGTTGGGGCTGATATGGGAGACTTGCAGCATATTGCTGGCCACTGCTGGAGAAAAAGTGAGGTCAGAGCGAGACAATGAATTGCTTAACATGATGTATGTGTTCCCAACCCTCTAACGCATATTGTTCCCTGTGAATTTGCTTCTTTATAGCAATCCAACAGCTACTCTACACCTGTTCTTTTTAATACCTCAAAGCTTTAGCCACTAAACAGTCATGTCACTGGACTAATGCATGCTTCTACAAGCTTTCAGAAGACAAGTTAAATTATTGTTCTGAGAATGCTTGACTAGTGGTGGTGTCTTCTTTTCCTATCATAAAAATGGTGTATAGTGTACAGGCCATCCTTAAGGTTCACACAAATGAGAATTAAGGAGCAGCACCAGAACTGGGACTGCAAACCAGGATGGACAAGCACAGCCCACTGTAACCAGTGCTAAATTGCTTAGACAGAACAGTGAAAGAGGGCAGTATAGGAGCTGTAGGGAAGGTAGTAATGCAACTATAATTTGGAAAAAAACGTGGTAGCAAAAACAGTATAGGAATTACGTCAGATCATGGACATTCACTCAGTTTAATCACATCAGAATAGAGAGACCAGTTCTAACATGTTCTATATAGCTGAGTCACATTAGGTTTTCTGGAAAACATATCTGGGGGAAATAAACAAGTGCAGACACAATCTAGGTAACTGTTGAGCTCCTGTCACTTAGTGTGTCTGAGTTTCTCAGTCTTGCATGCATTTTAGCTTCTGTCAGGTATGATGTTACCATTAGCTTTCCTACAGAAGGTGAGTCATGAAGACACACAGCACATTAAATGGCTGCTACAGGTGGTGTCTGTGGCTGAGCTAGAATCTTAAGCTAGACCTCTCAAATTCTGCACAGTATGCTATACGGTTCAGCACCATCCTTCAGCACAATACTTCTTGGGTGGCCATGCCATCTGAGTGCTGGAAGAGTCAGTATCTGAATTTGCAGAGTGCTTCTGAGTTTTTACTTGTATGGGATGACTCCAAGAAAGACTTCAGAACTCTTAATTGTGGATGCTGAGCAATGCAACCTTGACAGCTTCCTGGGCTAACATCCTTGAAAAGAAGAATGTAAGTGTTGTGAAGAACCCAAGATAGGTACATACCTATTTACGTGTCCCACTCGCAAATGCACTTAAAGCATTTACCTTCCTGACGTCAGCTGGAGTGCAGTGGAATCTGCTAGGTGTCTTACAAGGCACCACCGAAATTCTACTAAAATCTAGGGGAATGGGTGGAGAAAAGGCTATAATAAATCCTTTGAACAAGTTGGATTGATTTGATCATTCAACAGCTGCAGTGCAACTGCCCAGAGAGCACAGGTTTCTGGCATAGTAATTTTGAATCCTTGCCAGCACATGCTAGCTAGGTATTTGCAGCATTATCTTGGCTATCAGCTCTAAAAGGGATCCTCCGGCCAGCCAGAATCCATAGAAAACTCATTTCCATGCTGCCAATCACAGAGCAACTTCAACTGCTTTAAAGAGAAAACTCAAATTTAATCAAAAATCTATTTATCTTTCTACAGTCATGAATATTTCTTTGGCTTTTATCAATAATTATTCAATATACGTGTGTCAAGAGTAACATTCCCTGCCTCTTCCCCTAGGCCATCTCCTCATCGCTCAGCTACATCTCTGTGCAGCAAAAGCCACAATCTGCCCTTGATAACAAGTAAGTATATCGCTCAGCAAGATCAAGATGCAGCTGCTGCCTGCGGGTACTGCTGCAAAAAAAGCACCGAGGTTGGCAGTGTTTATTTCAAGGGTGATGTGGATTTTCCCAGCCTAGTCTGCCTGGGGCGGGAAGGGCTCTCTGAATGGTCATTCACAGCTATGACTCTAGGACACAATAATCTTAAGGACCTTGGGGGACCTTAGCAAAGCAGTTACGTGGGATTTCAACCAGAGGAAATAAGCCAGAGTGCAATGGTGAAATCCAGGACAGCCCTGGACAGGTAAGTCAGGCATTCAGAAAGAAATGTATATATCCTTGATATATCTATCCTGAATTTCATCTGAGGAGCTAGAAAAGTAGTTCTGGACCTGTGCACATCAAGCTACAGTGCAGCTACAGCAGATCCGAGACAATCAGGGCCATATCTTCAGTGCAGATGTGATGTGCCTGTGACCTACAGCTCTCATTATGTAGGTAAGAGAGAACTGCACTGTGCACACACAAATAGCCTGCCCATGTATGGTTTATCTGGGAATATACAGTAACTGCTTTTCCAGAGAAGCAGTTGGTTCATCAAGAAGCACGGGGAAAGCTGTGTGATCCCACTCCACAGTGTGACAAGTCATGTGTTAGACTGCCTGACGGGTTCCCAGGTCTCATCAAAGATGAGTGTCCATGCCTAGGTCCTTTGGTCCCATGCCTTAAGATGGTATCTGGGGAAGAAGAGAAGCTTTTTTGAGCGCCATTCTTTAGGCCTCACAGCTGGAGGCAGAGTTTCTGCAGAGAGGGAGGAACAAGAAATCTCCTTCCCTCTGTCTTATGCATGAAGTTACCTTGATACAGGAGGTTGTACAGGTGCACCAAAGTCCTCCCATGTCTAGCTGTTTTTGCTGTTTCTCGGATGATAGAGCCACTTCTTCCTCCCTTGTTAATCACCGTTTCCAAGCTGGCTTTCAGAGACAGAAGCTATCCACTAGCGCTTTCCCCCCCTGCTGGGTAGCAAAGGGCTGAGATGAAGGGGAACGCCAGAGGAGCAGCAAAAAGGATAAAGGGAATTCTTCAAGAGAAGGGCATATGTTAGAGTGTCCTGAGTGGAGAAAGCGATAGCCACAGATCACGCAGAAAAGTAAGACGGGGGAAACTGAAGAAAGGGTTCCAGCAGCAGTGGGTAGTTAAGGCTGCAGTAGCTGTAGGTAAGGCTGTAATTAAGATAGTAGCTGTAGTTAAAGCTGAGTGCTATTTTGCCATTAAAGCTTCAACTCGGTCATTTAGCTTTATAGGAGAAAACTCAGCATCTAACCCTCAGCTAAATCTTACAGCTCTTTACTCACTGAGCGCAATTACAGTTTTGGGGAACCTGTAAATCAGTTCATTAATTAATCTATCAGTTCAAATTATTAAGACTTGGAACCTTTTAGAGCTCTTAATTTAAAAAATGAAACAGACCCCTGTATTAAAAGGGCATAAAGATTGCAAAGTTAAGTATTCAAAAGTGAAGAATTGCTAAAATAAAGCTTGAAGAGGTTATACTGTACTCTGTGGGTAAGTCAGGGTGGGGTGGTGGATGTATTGCTGCCCCCAACGTCTCTGTTTTACTTGTGGAAAGTCTGTAGCAATATGAAGGAAGTTTAGTGTCATGAAGGACAAGCTTCTGACTGAGGCAGCTGATTGACATCCTGGAGAATCAAATTCTCTCTCTGCCCCTGCCACAGAATCTTTCTGTGAAAGAAAATGAGCAGGTGCCTTAAACTGAGATGTCCACAGGTAATTATGAGTTGTAGGTTCCCCAGTTTTCAAAATCACAGTGTGACACATCCGAAGTTTGATTTACAGTGTTTATAAGCACACGGAGCAGCAGCTGCAGTCAGTAGGCACTCTGCAGTCCAAGTAAAGGGCTGTTATCACGGACTGAGTATTCTCAGATATTAGGCCCCAGAGTATCTAACTACACACTCAAAACTAGTTGATAATTTTGAGTTGCATTTTGCAGAATCACATGTCCTCATATAAATGGAGATAACCAGATCAATGTGGCAAACATAATGTGAAAACAGTATAATTAATGTTTGTAAACCTAAGATACTACGATGAAAATCCTACCTAGCATTCACAGCAAGGCTTGAATGCAGTGAGCAGAAATTATGAATGGATCCATAAAATGAATGATGAGGAAAAATCAAACATTAAATAGCTGTTTATTCAAAAAGACCACACCATCCAAACATCAAATGAGGCAAAGATTTCTTGGAAAAAACCTGTACAAGCTCGTAATTAATGGCCATATCCTAATGTGCATGGGCTAAGTTAATGCTATACTCGCAATCTGAAAACAGCACATCTTAAGTTCTCAGTCCTTGATTTTGCAGACTTACAGCTCTTTTAACATACCTTGGGATGTATTATAGGTGAGGCTGGTATTAATGGTTATTAATAAGGTTGTCCAGTATTTCCCTTATGATCCTCATTTTAAATTGCTTATGAATTACCACCAATTTAACAACTTAACAACAATTTTTCTTGCTTTTCGTCTGCCTCAGACTGGTTTCATGTTTGTGTGGGCATGCATGCTGTGTATGGGCCGAAACATTTCCACTATTTAAGTCTAATCTGAATTAAACGTTTTTTCCCATAAAAAAAGGAAAATTTCCAGTATCCTCAACTGCAAATGGGAAACTTGAATATTCGTTTGCATTCTCTAGAAAAATTTACTCAAACTGACACTAGAAAAATGCAGTTTGCATTTACTAGCAGAAACCCTCTAGAGCATCAGGATCAAAATTCTACCTGCACTGGTAACACTTCACAGAAGAATTCTTCTACCTGAAACTGATACTATGAGCTGCTGTGGCTGGGTTTATCACATGGTACCAAACTTTAAAACAAAGTAAGTGCAAAACCAATGGGAAATAGATCTAGGGACTGACACCAACTGGCTGGGACAACCAGGCAGGAGAAACTAGAGCTGACCTAGTGGAAAACAGAAGAGGATCTGGGATTTGGGACCAAATATGGAGCAGAAATGACTGGGAGAAGTCAGCAAGACTAGAGTGCAAATCAGGGAACGAGACGGGAGCGGAGTGCTGGGAATGGAAGCTCTTGATGACATAGGGTAAAAAGTACTAATTCTGGTATTTCCGACTTTAAGAGCCTAAATTTGCAACCTAACAATAACTGGATATAGGGCACTTGCATATATTTTAGACAACACGCACACATTTATTATAAAGGGGAAAGAGTATGTGCAGCATCATGTCTTGTCATTAAAATCAGAAATGGTGCTTGGACACTGAGGTGTGTGGCAACTGAATATCGCTCTTCTGAATTATCTACTCATCACAGGTGTGCTGATACACCAAATACAGATGTAAGAGAATCAGGAGCTAAATGGTCTTTGCTAGAATTTCTAACAAACACACAGTGCATTGGTTGTTATAAATACCCTAAGCTCAAAAAGAGACAGTAATCAGTCCTAATGAGAATATGTGATGATTTTTTTTTTTTTATAGATCCAGGCAATCTGTGGGTCTGCAAAGTGTTGCTAGGAATTGCTAGGGAGAGCTGAGAGCCGAGGAATTGATTGTGCTGGGGTTGGAAGTTGCTGTTTACCTTCTTTATGCCACCAACAGGCGCAAAGCTTTCATCTCACTCTCAATAAAATCATGATCACCATCACTCTTCCCACATGCACACAGTTTTCTGGATGAGGGCAGGGGTTCCCTATGGAGACACCAATATGGGGGAACTGTTCCATACAGTCAGTTAATTGTGGGGCTGTCAGCAGTGGTGTCAGTCTCCGTACCGACTGCCTCTGCAGAGGTCTGGTCTGGTGCTGTGGCGAGCTACATTTACACGTCAGCTCTGTCCTAGCTCTTGGTTGGGATAGATTTGGAGGCAGACAGCACAGAGACTAGCACTGCTGTGGGTTCACGGTCACCTAGCAGCTTTCAGCTCAGTGTTCTGAAGCTGCAATGAGTGAAACGGAGAGAAGTAAAGAGATGACAAAAATTTACTTTGCCAGGTTTCTGTAAGGAGCAATAGGGAATTAGGAAGGATCTTTACAAGCTCCCAAGAACTGTAACTCAACGGTATCCTCTTCCAGTAAACAAGGTCCAGGGAATTCTCCAACCCTTCCCACTTTTCCAAGACTCGTATAGAAATAACTACAATTTATTTTCAGAGCAACTTGGGCACTGCAATGACTTGCTAAGACAGAGAACCGAAGCAGAGAAAGGTAATGCATCTTGTCCAAGACCACCCTGAATGCCTTCAGCAGAGACAGAAATCAAGCTCAGATCACCCGACTCTCAGTCCTGAGGTTTAACCATAAGGCACTCACTCTTCTTGCCTAGTGACAACTCAGGATGGACTGAACAATATCTACCGTTCCGAAACACTGCAAGGCAGCATGCTGGGAAGGATTGCTGGTGAAGAGACAGGGGAGTGTCTCTGCATGCCATTGCCTGATTTTGCAGAGGAGAAAGAGCTGAAGAGATCTAAAATAACAGAAGCAGCATCCTACCACATCTTCTGCTTCCTTTCTTGTCTGCTGTTTGCTTGCAGACCTCCCCTGCTCCTGGAGGAATGCAGAGACTCACTGTGTTACTTTGGCATTTCAAGGACCATCTCCCCATGAGACTGCAGAAATTGTAAGCAGAATTATTCCTGCCGACCCTACAAACAGGTGCTCTTCCCCTCAGGAGTCTATAGACACATATTTAAAACCAGGGCTTATTCCTCTATGCTGTATATATGCAGGATTTATGCAATATAAATTTCTAGTAATCGGGATTCTTTACAATCGAGGCACAGTCTGTCAGTGACAAGTTATGTCAATGAAACAGCAAGTCCATCCTTACCTCCTTCTCCTACACAAACACAACTGGATTGAATTCATATTGTTTTCTCCAGGTAGGCATCAGTGCTACAGAAAACTGTGCAGATTGAAGGCACAGCTCCCAGAAAACACTGACTCTGAGGTATGCAATACAGCATACTTCAGTCTACGTGGTTATCTTCATGAGGCCAGTCAAGGCTCTGTGGTGGCCTAAAGCCTACCCAATCTTTGGACTAAACTTAGCAGTTCACTTGTGACAGCACAGAATTCTTGACTGCACTCTAACCACCCTGCTGCACTGACGAAGTTGGCTGCATCACACGGCTCAACCCCATCTGATGCTCCCGCTATGACTGACAGAAATACCTGGAGACTCCTTGCGTGACTGTCAATGGAAATGTTACAGTTTCATCTCATTATCAGTGTTCACAGCACAGATAAAACCATTCTGGAAATTAACTTCTGGGTGCACGGAGGAGCATCTCATTAAAGTTCAGTATCTCAGCCATGATTCACTCTGTTTTGTTCCTTTTCATGCTGGCTGAAAGTACCAACTACAAGGGTAGGTAAAACTGTTGCCTTGAAAAGCTCTCAGGTTGGTTACTGTATGTGTTACAAGGGAAAGGGAATCATAACTGGATTGCCTTTCTTTGTGAACAGTGTGGCATATTGTTATATATTCCTTCCTTCCTTCTTCCCTTCACCCCCCAAACCAGAGAGATCATAAGACACCAGTATCAGCCATGCTGGGCTCCATGCCAGGAGAATTAATGAAGTGGTGTAATAGCTCACACAGAGGCCTAGTGATTGGCACCGCACTTAAAATGCATCTGCAAGGCAGGAGATCATAGTGTTGCTGCTGTGTTCTGTTTATTACAGGCACGTCTCTTCCGTTCCATTGATTTCTTTATTAGTGCGTTTTAAGGTCTCAATGTGGGGGCTGGCTCTGCTTGAAGCCTGGAGGTTTGGATTCCAGCACAGCTTATGGAAAGGAAGTCTCCCTTTGAGACTCTAGACCTGGATGATAGAGCCTAGTGCTAACAAGAACAAGAACCCTACCAAGAAGTTCCCGAGGAGTTTGAAAAATCCTACAGGGCAATGTGAGACTGGGTTGGTTTTTACACTTCCACTTGTTTTTTTCATGGAAAGATGGGGGAAAATTTCATCTAAAGAGTATAGAGGCTTTGTGGTAACTGCAGGGAGGACTTCATTTCCTAATCTATAAGGGAGGATTGAAAGCAGCTGCAAGCAACAGATGTGTGTTCTCTTAACTCTTTGCTTTTCATCTGTGCTGTTAAGAGGTCAACTCTTGACTTGACGTGGACAAGGAAGGAATGGGTGGGTCTCAGTGTACTCATCAACCAGCATTCAATCACATCATGAACTTCAAATAATTTTGCTATCCACTACTCATGACTTGAAAAGCAGAGCCCTACAGCTCAGGACTGAGAGGCAGCGGCTGGGCTGTACAAGGAACCACGATGGCTTCATGTCTACCCTGAACTGCCTTGGCTCAGAGAGCAGATTGAAAAAACACAGACTGCAACCAGCTGAGGATGGCGCTGGGCTGGAATCATCAGATTCACACTACCAAAGGCCAGGAAGAGTTGGTCTCTTCCTGTGGGAGAAGTGGAAATCTCCTGGTCTGCAACTCCAGTTGCTGAGCTCGCTGTTATAACAAATTCAGGCACAGCTAAAAGCTGGCGTAGTGGTGCCAGGCTGCAGCAGCTCGATGCAGCTCCTGCCTGCCCTTGCCACAGCTCTCTGCGGCAGCCCCCTGCACACTCATCCCAGCACCAAGCCACCGCTATGGAGGTGTGGGGGGGCATGAACTAGTGGTGCCCACAGAGGCGATGGTGATGAGAGGGCATTGCCCCCAGACAGCATGTCCTGTCCCAGACCAGGGACCCAGACTTTGCTCAGCTGTTAGGCTTATTGCTGGCTCCCCTGGAAATTCCTAGAAAGCTTTTGCTGGCAACTGAATTGCCATGGAAATGTTTTTAGATTGCCCCTGCAATACTCCTCCAAGCAGTCTGCCTTGCATCTGCATTCATGCCCTGCTTGTAATTGCAAAGAACCCTGCTGCCTCCCTGTCGATCCTGCTTGTGAGATGAAACCAAGCAGCGTGGAGCATGAGAAGAGCTGCAAGCAGGCAGCCTAATCAGGACAAGCAAATTCCAGTTCGGAACCCCTAGATTGTTTTTTTTCACCTCCTAATACTTTTAAAGCCCCTCCTTAAAACTGACAAAACTACTGCTTTCAGCTCTCCGAAATTATATGGCCAGTGAAAGCAAACAGACACCAGTGTATGCAGATGAATCCAAACATGAAAGCTTTGATTTTTATATCCATATGTGACACCTACAGAGGCCTGCTTTTCACTGTAGGGCACTTAAAAAACATTCTTTTAACTATCTTATGCACTACTTGCATCATACCAATTTATTATCTTGCTGGGAAGTAACAATGCATGGTGTAAGTCTGCAGGTCTTTATTGAAACCCCTACTATAGACAAATTTTATGTCTGGAATCTATCACTGATTTTTGCAATATGTTCTGAGACACTCACCCACAACTGGTTTCTAACAAGCTGTCCCCAACCTGCAGAGATGCCATCCCAAAGTCTGCTATCCGGATGTTGTTCTTTTCATCCAGCAGTAGGTTTTCTGGTTTTAAATCCCTGTGGCTGTAAAGAGAAGATCAAAGTGTGAGTTAAATTATCCACGACAGCTTTCCCACTCCAAAACTTGTTCTTTATCCAGCATAGCATCCAACCTATTATAGTTTAATCGATTTCATTTTTTTTCCTGTCCCAGGCAGGAGAACACACATTCCAAGATACAATCTTTGCAATATTCCATATCCCAAATGCCCACTCCTGATGAATGCAAGGCCTGAGCCTGCAGGGCCCTGACAGCAAATGAACACCTTCAACTTCCAGTGAGACCAACACAATCTGAGGGAGAGGCTGAGGGAAATAGGTAGGAGGAGAATTTCAGCTTGGATTTAGGGCTGATATACTCCATCAAATGCCAGCTCCTTAAGGTAGGAGGCAACACCATTAATATATTCTGTCAACAACAGGAAACAAAATACTGATATTTAGAGAAAAAAGCATCCTTGGTGTAAATGCTACTGCACAAAGCCCCTATTAGGAGCTGCTCACATAGGCATATGGCTTTGAAATAATTCTGGGTTTTAGCTCTGACAGAGAAATCCCTTCAACCCAGCACTGCTTATAACTGATGGTGCCAGCAGTAGAAAGGGAGAGGATTCCCACCTTTCCATCAAAGCTGGATTCTCTTATTATTTGGGAAGAGCCAAGCAGCCATGATCTTCAGGATGGCAACTCCTGCTTTAAATGAAAGCTATCATATAATGACTACTTTATTAATCTCCATTACCCACAGCCAACACCACAGTGCACCCACGTCTGCTTCTTAGTACTCGAGTGCTTTTGTACAACTATTATATTTACTTGATTTTATATCCAAAGACAAAAGTTTTCCACAAAATTTGTGATGACTTTGCTTTTTTTTATTTTTATTTGCAACTCTTGAAGAGTCAGAGAGATGAGAAGAGCACTTCAGGCAGGTTAAAGATGAAACTCCTTTCTTGTTTTTGCTTATGAGTAGGCAAAATGAGTCTTTGATGCCTTGCTAATAAAAGCTCCAAATAGGAGCACTCAAACCTTGCAGGCAGAACGGCCAGCTTCGGTGCCCAGTCAGAACACAAACCTGTAGGAAACGGCCAGCTGACAACACACGTGTTGTCGGGCAAAAAACAGTCATTTGCAACAATGGTTCACTAAAATCAGTTACCCTGACCAAAAACTGAATTCAGCAAAAGAACCACAGTTTAGTATAGTCTAGTCCAGTGACACCCATAATGGAAGGCAGCCTTATCTTCATGCCATTTCCTCTTCAGTTTTTAAGACATTCTTTTAGAAGTCCTCATGGATGCAAGAGTAATTCTACCTCTATACCACTGTAAAGAAGGACAGTCACTGCCCGCTCGGAGAAACATGAGAGGCATGACGAATGTCTTGGAAATGCTCTCCTCTGATCTGAAGAGAGGTCTGGAATGATCAGTTAGAGACAACTTGTAAATAATGCAGGTCAATTCTATGCAAAACCAGAACACACTGTAACAGGACACCTGCGGAATGTAACAGATATTTCCAAAGGGGACTTCCAAAATAGCACACGTTCAAAACAGGTACTGGTCATTTACCTTATCACCAAGTCTTACAATTCCTCCCCTCTCAATTTTTAAAGTGCATAAAATTTGGTCTCCAATCTTGTATTAACATGATGAAACCTGCACATTAAAGTAGCCTTGTTAACCATGGGCAAACATTCTATAAATAATGGAGCAGCGTGATTTATACTTCTGCATATTTTCATCTGACAAAGCAAAAGGTGCTTTATCAAATCTATATTTCTCATAGAAAGCGAAGTTTCGAGGTAACGGAAGACAGAAGACTTATTAGTCATATAATAACTATCAAGATAGTCATACCTACTTGACAAAAAAGCAGGAGATGAGTGACAAGGAAGCTTTCCAGAGGCAGTGAATGACCAGTTAATGGCCACGAAAAGAACCCCTGAATGCCATAATCAAGGACAGCAGTCCTGGAAAAAGGCAAGATGGTCAACATCTGCCAAATCTGAATGTGCTCGAGCCCCAGCAGTGACAATGGAGTGAAGAGCCCACAGTCCTAAGGCAAGCTAGGAAAGCTGGACATTAATGAGGCAGTAGTGTGTGATTTAATCTTTCCTCCAGCAGACATCCTTGTCAGTTCTCATCTTACAACTCATTTCATTAATGGGGTGCTGGGAAGACCTCATTCGACTGGGGAGATGCACTGAAGTTCTCCTGTCTGAGGACCAGGGCTCAGTGGCAAGTAACAGCTCCCTGAGCAGTGCTTGTTTGATGCTGTGAAACAAGAAACCCCCCCATGGCTCAAGTTGAGTGTGCGTCTTTCTACTGTGCGTGGTTTTGCAGGGGCTATGGCTGTTTTTCAGTCTTGGCAACTGCTCCTGGCTGACTGCTGAACAGATACATGGTGCAGAGGCTGAGGGTGCTGTTGCCCGTGCTTGGTCCGCTGTTTGTGCACTGGCTGGTATCATTCATACATGCTCAGCCTGTATGCATGCACTGCAGACATGTGCCTTTTGATCCTAACAATTGAAATTCTTTGCTTATCCTGAAATTGTGTAGTTTTTTTAGAGAGAAGACAACTTGAGAGAATGATCAAGGCACAGCATGACCAAAACACAGGACATTCACGGCGTTTCTCCAGCATGGATGCATGGTCAGTATAAAATGTCTTATGTTATTTCAGGAAAACAGTGCAGCTAAAGGAAACGCAAAGAAGTTCCCCTTCCATGCCTCAAAGCTACCAGACTTAGCAGACCTGCCACAGGCCCTGGCTGGAGCAGAACGTATGCAAACCTTGAAGCAGCCCCACTCCCAGACCACTGAGAGGGGAAGGGACAATACCTTTGAAAATGAGTACAGTATTCTCTGGTGGAAAGGAGTCTCCTTCTCCCCATTTCATCCTGTCTTCCCATCAGCTGGGATGCACAACACCGACAGTCTTAGGCCTGGGTTTTTAGTCAGGACCAAGTGGAAAAATGGGGTTCCTATAAACTGGCAAGTACATTCAGGTTTTTTTTGGAGAGACACTGCGAGAGGAAAAAGGGGATGCCACATTCCAGATGTGGAGAAAGCTTCACCTCACTGCCCCCTTTTTTTTTTCTTTTGCTCCAAACACTCACCAAAATAAACTCAAGAAAAATTATCAGCTCTTCACTACAGCCCACTAAGCAGAGAGGAGAGAGTGGACTCTGTTGGGAATAGTTACATCTATTGCTGACTAGGCCCTAAAATACAACAACTGTCATACAACAGTTTTGCATCTCTCTGACCCTTCTCCATCTCTCTTTCAACACAGTCCCTCGTGCCCAGTATGGATGATTAGCATAGGAATTTCATGGCAGCCTGAGTACTTTTTTGTATTGTGGCAGCACTCCTCTCAGAGATCGGGGTGCGAGTGGGATCAGGCAGTGCCTGCATATTCAACCACTAGAGAATTTTATGTCTCAATGGAAAATTTTCTTCTAGCTGGAACATTTTTCTGCTATCCATCTTTGGACCACTTTGAATTTGCCAAGGCAGCATCCTGGGGATAGAAGTCAGGGCAGGAGTCTGCACCAGAGTGGCAGAACCAGCATGCTGTGCCACTGGGAATGAGACTTCCTCTCTGCATTTGCATTTCCCATCTTTGCATTGCCAGCTTTTCAAATGGCAGAAGGAAGAGAAAAGAACATATGGGAATAAGGAAGGCTTGTTATAATTTACCTAAGAGCCCAGCAGCCCGGATAGCCTCACACATTCATATTTGGAAAGAATTCTCTTGTGCCAAAATGAAACAAAACAAAACAAAACAAAAATCCCACTGTATGTGGTAATTACTTGGCATTAATGGAACATTGCAGAGTAAATGCATTTAATTTGGTCCCATTCCAGCTGATCTCTCTGTCTCTCCTTGTCTTATATGACCCCTGTCAACTCCTCTCTCTGCAGGTGAACAGAGGACTCCTTACCCTTTCATTGTTCTAAAGACTCTAAAGCTGTAGGGGCTTTATCACTTAGCTGGAAAATCAGAAGAGAAGAAAGCAGTTTCTTTAGTGACAAACACGGCAAACTCTCCTATTGAGCCCTGCATATGCTGAAAAAGAATACGAAAGAGAAATTCAGCACTGCACAAGAAGTCAGTGTAACCCTGATCCAGGGTGGCCACAGACCGCCCGGAGCTCCTCAATCAAGACAACAGAGCAGAAACTTAGCTCCAGGAGCCTGCATACAGCAGGCTTTTGAAGGGAGAGTGTGTGAGTGAAAGGGAGCCATTAAACAAGCCATGACAGGGGAAGCACACGCTGCCAGACTCTCCGCAACGTCCCTCTTTTACAGATTACAACAAAGGCTTTACAATTCCCTTGCAGCACAAGATGGATACAGAGAGAGGTTTGAAAAAATTGTCCCATGGAAATAGGCACAGTTCGTGGAGGCGGTGCGCAGAAAATGAAAGGCACACATATGTGTTAACATGTTCCAGCTTCCCACTTACACACTGGCCACGCTTGCTTTCTGGTCGCTCCCAGTGATGCGATTCAGACAGCTCCTCTAGCTCCCTCCATTGCCTTTCTAGTCAGTCTTCCTGCTCTGGGAATATCCCTGTATCTGTACTGCAGGCAATTGCAGTGTACATAAAAAAGAGAAGTAAAATACTCTCTCCCTGTCACCCAGGGTTGGCAGATTTTTGGTGTAGTGACAGACTCCAGATCTTGGATTCAAAGGAGCTATGTCACCTGCACGAGATGAAGAACTAACCCCTTATTTTAAAGTGATTTTTGAGCTGAAACATTCACATCAGTTTCTATGACAACTCATTGTAGGTCACAGATTTCTAACCCAAGAAACCTCCTAATTGGAGTAGTTGCAGGTCATTTGTACTAATCAAATTGTTGGCTACTTTGCAAATGCCTTTCTTACTGACCCCAAACTCCCAGAAGGGCCAGACCACAGAATAATTGTTCTGAAGCCTCTTAAAAGTGCCCGATATGATGCAAATAATTTATCAGTAATAATTAATAGTGTAAGAAGCAATATTTTTAATTTTCTTGAGCAGTAAAAGCCTTTCATCTTATTTTCTCTTGCTTCTGAAAATCAGATCCGAACGTGTAATGGATCTATCTACAGAAGAATCTTTGTTTAGAGCCATGGTTGCTATGCTCAAATTTAGTACATTTTCAGAGAATTCTGTAGAACAAATAAATATAGTTATAGCTAGGAAAAAGGACAACACCTACAAACATACTAGGAGACCCGGAGAAGGGTCTGTATCCGCAAAACCTTGCTTGCTTTTTAACAATTACTTCCATTGGTCTATTAAAATATATTGCTCTTCCCTACCAACCCTGCCTCAAAACATGTATTCATGTATTTCAAAGCCAGAACAGTCTGTCAGGTCTGATCACCACTGATGTACTTGCCAGAGAATGTTACCTGGTTATGCTTACAATAAGACTATGTCATTTTTGAGTTTCCAGTGGCTTACATAAAGAAGTAAATTTACAAAAATACATGACCTCTGGCTTTAGCTGAGCTGGTAACTTTGCCTTTGGCATTGCAGCTGCTGTACTTGATGGGTTTTCTCCGGTTCTCTTTACAAGGGAAATCTGAAAATTCCTCACTGCTTTACAGCCAGTCTCAATCACAGAGCTGAAACTCCTGGATTCAGGCAACGACTGGTGAATCTCAGCTCTCAACAGGGGAGAAAGGTACCTTCCTCACTTCTGATGGTCTAAAAGAAAACTTGACAATATAAAGACTGAAGGACCCGAAAAAAAAACCAATCCAGAAACCAGCCTTATTAAATTCCACAATTTCTAGACTAGTTTCACATTTGGAGGCCTTGATTCGTGATTTCAAACTGTCCAGCTGCTGCAGTCTTAGGTGTTCCACAGACCATCCCCACAGAACACTGTAGCACGCTCCTTATAAATGAAGCAAGGCAGAGCAGGAGTCACCAGGAGGGTGGCACTACCTGACAGAACACGGCACCTGGCATTCTTCAGCTTTCTCCGTTTCTCGAAGACACCCCAGATTTCTCCCTAAAAGCACGCTTTCTTTACTGACAGTGCTCTGCAGCTCCTGCCTGCAGGAATATACCAGAGATTTTGGCACTACTGCTGCGAAATCCTGAAGTGTTATAAGGAGCCTTTCCCCCACCCTGCACTGATGGGAAGAACACAAGGCAAAGTCAAACAAAGCTCTTATTCATTGCCTCAGCCCCCTAAATCGCACACCCCCCTGCCTACGCATGCACACACGGACACACTTCAGCGTGAGCCTTGTGCGTACTCGAGCAGGCACAGCCCCAGGCAATGAAAGGAGAAAGGGCCCTCATAATTGTCATTTATCAATATTCATAAAGAACCTGCCTTAACCCCCTCTTGTGCAAGCTCGGGGTGGGGGGGAAACACCATAAAATGAAACCCAACCAAAATAAAAATAAAATGAAATAATCATCTTGCTGCTCATTACCGCAGGGGATTTCCTCTCAATGTCACCACTGCCCTGCGCGGTAATTGGCATTATCTGTTATCTCTGAAGCCATAACAAGGTTTGCCACGGGGCATTTTTTCTGTAATCATATTTTTTTTTTTTTTATTTTGTCAGCTCGCGAGATACTGACACCAAACCCGACGAGCCGGACCACGGCACAAACACACAACCACAACACCCCACGCAGCCCAAGGGGGCGCGCGGCCAATCCCGGCTCCCGCCAATCCCAGCTCCCGCCAATCCCCGGCTGCCGCCAATCCCGGCTCCCGCCAATCCCGGCTCCCGCCGGTGATGTCACGCCCAGCCAATGAGGCGCCCGCCAGCTCCCCGCGCCCGCCCCCCTCCGCCGCCGCCGCTGCAGCATAACCCGGCTCCGGCTAAAGGAGGCTCTTCCCGGGGAAAAGCAAAGGACTCGTGAGCTAGTCCGGCATACGCGCTCCTGCATTGTTTCCCCACAGAAAATACAGCCGGCCCTGAAGGAGCCGAGAGCGGTGCGCAGGCGGGATATTCACAAGGCATTATTGATTTGGGGCACCCAGCTGAGACATCTTAAAGGCCCTGAATTTAGGAGAGCAGACACCCAGCATTAGGTGAATGGCAGCTTCAGAAAAAAACTCATGAGTTATGCCCAAAGAAAACGTCCTAGGCTAGGATGGTCTTACACCGATGTCCAAGGAACCCCCAGTTCTCCGCCATTTCTTGTGCCATGGCTGAGCACGTCTGCTCTGGGCGCTGCAGCCTGGTGCAGAGCCCTCCGAGCTCACACAGAGGAAGCGCTGGAAGCAAAAGCAATAATGCTGTATCACTGAGCTAACGGCTCTGCTCGCCAGCTCAGGCGAAGCGGCAAGGTAACACAGATAACACTGTTTGCAGGATCCCACGTAATACCTTGGCATGGTGCTGTCTGTTTGCACCCGTGTGTGCCCAGCACGGCACGGTGCTAGGGACACAGAAAAATCCTCAGAGAACCCTACAGCGGGTTACCTGTAAGCTTTCCCCCTTGGCCAACCTGTACCACAAAATCCCTTACGTGACTGCAGCTCGAAGTGAGGTACGTCAAATCTTCCCCCACTGTTTCCATAAAATAAAATGAGAACAGAAAGCTCATACTTTTTTTTAAAAAAACACACAACCAGCCTCAAGCTCTAAGCCCATTCTGCTTCTTTGTCTGAGCTGCTTGTTTGAAAACACCTCTCAGAGACAGGTGATGCCTCCACACAGTAGCAGCAGAAGCCCTTTAACTGCCAGGAAGATTGGGGAATCCTTTCTGATTCTTTGATCCGGGAATCCTGGTGCATCAATACATTTTGAGCAGTGAAAGCTGAATGTGGTTACATACTGCTGTGAAAGTAAGCCACAGATATCTCACAGCGTTTTGGGAGGTACAGGAAGAAGATGGGACAATGATATGGGGCTAGGGATACCAGGCTATCAATCTATTCTGCCAGTAGGTTAGAGGCACCCACATTTAGTCATTAACCAAAGCAGAAGCCTTCATTTTTCAAAGTGGTCATAACTGGATAACCTGGCTGATGAGATGATTTGTCATTTCACTGCCCCACGACAGGACAAGGTCAGGCTTCATTGCTTAGGAAAGCACATTAACTTTTATACTCACACGCACGCACACGCATATATTTATGCATGCTCTGATTTTCAAAAAGGGCTTAATGATAACTGTCCAGAACACAACACAGAGTCTAATATAACACAGACCGCACAAGTCTCAGAGTGACCCGGAGAGAGGGAGAGCTTATGATTTACTGCTAACTTATTCAGCACTAGATGCTAGTCGAGTGGGAGTTGGCAAGGAGACAGGGGATTTACTTCTAAGCAAGACTACCGCTCACAATCCAATATGTTGAACAGGAAAATGGATTCCTCAAGAGAGGCCTGCACTCTGCCTTGGAAATTCCACATATCGTTAAACCTGCAGGGCTGCTTGTCTGTCTGACAGCCTCACCACAATCCTCGCTCAGTTTATTAAAGTCTGCCATATCAAGAGGTATCCATCACAAGCCCAAAGGACTAGTATGTACATGTATAGATGCACGCTTTCATAGAAACTTCTATCCCAATGGAGATTCCTATTTCTCTGGAATATTCATTTGTAAAAGTAAATAATTTCTTTTCAGTTGTACTTAAACATTTTTGAGTCTTCTTGGTTTGGGTCTCTAAGTGTTAAGCCAAGCAGGGAACAGAAACATGTATGTATGCAATCCACCAGTGGTTGCGCTGCCCAGGACATAAAAGGTAACAGCTGTACAACCTTCCAAGGATTATGCTGATTGTAAGGAGGTCATGATCACTCAACCCAGTTGATTAGCAGGGAAGAAAAATTGTGGAATTTGCACAATAAAACTTGTCAGAGGTCTCTGCCATTAGAGAAAACTTAGATCCTCTAGTTAGGGCCTGGAACCTGCTCTCGGCTACTCTGTGAATTTCTCTGTTGTGACCCTGCCTGTCCCAGGTGGGCATTGTCCTCAGGACCTTCGCGCCCTGATCCACCACTTTGAACTGCCTCTTCTGCCAACAGTATACTCTTCTTAATATATCCTCAAGAAAGGCTCACATTTCCCTTTCCACTTATTAGAAATAGGCGCTCTTTCAGACTAATACTTCCTGTTGAAATGAGTCAGAGATGTAGAGGGAGGGGGCTAGAAGAGCAAGTTAAATATTTAAGCATCCATTTTTGCTGTGGCCATTTATGCTGTGGACGTCTGGTTTGCGAGTTCTCAGCACAAAACTGGAGGTACAGAAAATCACTGTACGGTTACCAAGAGAGAGCCACACAGTGATTGTACCAATCCAACTACTGCAGTATCTATCAGCGGCCCTCGGCCTCCTGGAGGGGGGGGATCTGCGGCTGCCTGTGGCGACGGAGAAGCAGCCACGCAGACATAATGTAAATGGTCTCCCCCAGCCAATCTAACTGCGAGGAGCTGCATTTCTGAGAAATAAGCAGGTAGTTATAGGTCAGCAGCTATACAGAAACTCGGTGCTCAGACTGATTGTAACAATTTGATTTCCGTATAATTTAAATTGCCTAAACTTGCTGAAGATGAAGCAGGAACTGGTGCAATTTAAAACACCACCTGAAAGCACAGGTTAAACCACACTCAATGGTTAAAGCATATGATGGAGTTAGTGAGTATCAATAGCAGTCAGATCAAGGAATTCTTCCCAACTGGAAAGGAAATTAAAGGCAACGGTGACTCAAATGCCCAGAAGGGACTTAGTGAAGGTTGCCAAAAGCCAGCAGGTTTCCAAAAACTAAAGGAAGCCATAAAATGACTTTGCTGTATTCGTCATTGTCCCAAGTTTCTTCAGGGATTCGTTTTGATATAGTGAATGTAACTGTTATTAGCGAGTGTTCCAGAACGATGGAAATTAAACTGCTTCTCCTTGGTGGTTTTGGTTTTCCTGGTTAAAGCATTCCCTGTGAATAAATTCTCCTCCAGTGAGAAACAACGGACAATCTTTTCCATGAAAAGTCTATCTGTGACTGGTGCACTGACTCACAGACGGCCAAGAATCAAAAAGTACGTCAGCACTTTACACAGTGCTTTCAGAGCTTTACAATATCAATTACTAAATAGTAAGTAAAAGTATCAAGAAATGAAATCCCTTTATTCTGTGCTTTTATGTAACAGGTAACTCCCATTGGAAATGGCTGCACTCACCATATTGAATGACTATGGCAGAAGTCTAAAGCAGAGATGATTTGTCGGAAGAACTTCCTGGCTTCTTTTGGTGTCAATCTTCCCTTTTTTACGAGATAGTCGAAGAGCTCCCCACCTGACACGTGTTCTAGCACCAAATACCTAGAAAATAACAAAGGCAGGATTTTTTAAGCATATTATCATACCAATCTCCTCATGCACACAGAGTTATTTACAAACACTTCTATTTACACATGGTTAAGGAGAACACTTCTGAAAAGAACAGCGGAAGAGAATCAGAATTTTAAAATCAGGAGTGATTAATAGTTTTAACAGGGGTTCTGCAAACTTCAGACGTGCCACTGTTGAGTTCAGTGTTCAATATAATAATGAGAGATAATCTGGAAGCTAAAAATTACTCAAAAGACCAGGAGGGGAAACAGAGAATAATCAGGTATAAGCTTTCAGAGCAGCTCTTAAAGCTACTGTGGAGTGAAACCGTACTAAGAAGCCTCAGGTCCCTTAACCAAGCTGACAGTTCCTTTATAGAACAGCTGTGGCAAAGCTGCGCTCACATACTGTTCTGTCTTGGACACCTGAGAACCAGGCAGATGTCAACAAACTAGTGGGAATTAAAAAAAAAAAAAAAAAAGGTGAATAGTTTAAATTATGAAAAGAGATAAAAAGAACTACATGTGTGCAGCCTACATAAGGGCTTCACCTTGTGCTGCTGAACACCAGCGATTTGCTGGAGCAGCTGCCCTCCCGTGCAATTCCCACGTGAAAAATGTGACACTGAGTGAATAAATGTGGCACAACGGGGACCTCGGAGCAGAAGAGGAAACCCCAGACCTCACACAGCAAGCCTGGCAGTCGTACAGAGAAAAGTGGAATCTTCTGGAAGGAAAGGACTTGACATGGATGGACCATCTTGTTGCAAGTATGGGTAATGAAAGGCAGCCAAGCAGACGAAAACTTAGTATAAATCTCTGGAAATGTTGCCTAACAGTCGGAATGAAATAGTTTCCTCAGGGAAATGGCAGGAACACCATTAACTGAACCATTTAAAAATAAACCAGATATAATATGGACTAAGCAATAGACTTCTATTGGCAAGGGGATTGCTTGAAACCTCCATGGACTTTTTTCATCTCGGTTGTGATTTTGTGCTCTACTGTCTCCTTGCTTGTTTGCCCAGATTATACTATTCTAATACAGAGTGGCGAGATTATGCAGTATTTATTCAAAATCTGAAATGACAAGTATAAACAACAATTAATCTATTAATCCAACTCTTCAAATTGGAGTGAACAATGAATTAATCCAGGACACTTATGTAGCTCAAGCAGCATAATCTTGGAGGAAATTTCTAAATTTGAAATGGAAAAAAGGAGAAGATTATTATTAATGTGTGCACTTAATTATTCCTGTTTTCAGTGTTTCCAAAAAGATGGAACAGTAGGAGGAGTAAAATCTGTCCTGAGGAAAGTAAAAATGGCTTAATGATAATGGCATTATCCTTAATGGCATTAGCCTTGAAGTTGCAGAAGTGGGACCTGAGCTCCTGGTCCATCATCAGCTCCTGTGCGACTTCCTTAACACAGCAGGTAACCAACTGTATCCACATGACTTCCATGTGTCAGCTCCCAGCCAGCACAAGGAGAAAGCATTTCCGTGCCTTACAGAAATGCAGCAGAGAATGCAGCAAGAGATGGACATTAATATTGTCTTGCCAGCTAAGGAAGTAGTACAAAAGCACAAAAAGTGGCCAATGACGTTCTAAACTTCAGGGAATTAAAATGGTATTTTGTGCAATTTTTATCAAAACAGAAACAGTTACAAGAAACATGGTAATATTGACAGGTTTTTTTCAATAAAATGAGAAAAAAAGAGAAAACTATTGACTTGAAAATCTCATTTGGAATATGCGGGTTATCTTCTCTCCAAGAAGAGATGAGCAGTCACCAGACTGTCTACTCAGTACATGCGGGTGATATGGAGATCACTGTTTATCTGCATTACATTTTTTGAGCAAGACATTTGTCGTGGTTTGGGCCGGACTGGCCACTGAAACGAATGACAGATGCTCTCTTTTACTTCTCTCTCCTTCAGAGAAGGGAGAGCATATCCCTTCAGGGAGAGAAGGAAGAGACAGAAAAGAGATTTATGAGTTTAAAAAAGAAACCAAATTACTTTAATGAAAATATTAATAAAATAATAAAAAGAAAATAATGAAATATATACAATATATACAAAACTGTATGGAGCTCCCAGGATGACAATCACGTCACTGGTAGGCACTGGGAAAGTCCCAGGCTGGACTCAGCAATGGACAGGAGCTGGATTCCAGATCTGGATTCAGGAATGCACAAATCAGGATCAAAGGCAGAGATCGGGATCAGACAGAGTCCTCCTCAGATGCCGGCCACTGAAGAAAGAGGGGTGACCCTTTGGTGCCTCAGCTTTTCTACTGAGCATGATGCAGATGGGATGGAATACCCTGTTGGTCAGTTTTGGGTCACCTGTCCTGTCCGCTCCTCCCTGCAGGTGCAACCCCTCTGCGCTCTTCTGCTTCTGACCCTCCAACAGAGCAAATAACAGTTACCTGACCTTGGTTGTAATAGCAATAAGTATAAGTTAGAGCCTCTCTGCATATCATTCCTTGGCATAAAATATAAACAATCAGGTCTTATCACTCTGGAAGCGGACAGGGTTGGAACAATATGCCGTTAATTTCAGAAAGTTCACTTAGTTAGAAGAGGCTTAGCTGAAAGTAAAATCACTGAAAAGAAAGTTGGTTCTGTTTTACCTCAAACCAGGACAACATCGAACCGTTCAGAAGAAAGCTGATATGCAGTAGCCACCAGCACTGGGGTATCTACATTTTCAAGTCCCAATCCTCACTTTCCAAGCCTCGGGTAACAGACTCTCTGGTAAGAGGGTTTGCTATATAATTCATTCTCCCTCTCATACTAGAGAGAGATCTGGGTAACTATCCCATATGGCAGACCCAAGCCTGGCACAGAATCAATCCTAAAATTCTCCTTGACAGCTCCCTCCCTCACTGTGCCCAGCAGAAGCTGGATACAGCAGTGCATCTTGCCCCCAAAATTCCAACTGATAGCTGCTTTCTTTTCCTGGGATGTATTTTATGAAGATGACTGCAGTTACAGGCATACAGAACACCCTCCGCACTGGTTTCAAATACAGAGTTTTGGAAAATTACAGACCCAGCATTTCTGTCACCCACAGCAGGAACTGCAAAGCAATTTATTTTCATCAACTTCATCTTATTAAAAACACTCAACAAAAATGCACTGACACGTTGTATGAAAAATAAAACAAATTGAAAGACAGGGAGCATTTACAAGGTTATTCATTTTTGCTTGCCACCTAGAAGCACCAGATATAATAATGGAAATGAACAGGGGAGAACATTTGAAAAAGATTTGTGCCTACAACAAGTCAAGGGACACAGAGAAGCACAGCGACGATGCATTCTGATCTGACAAAGCCCCCAATGTGACGGGAGTGAGAAGGACGACAAACACATTCCGCAGTGGTCAAGTGCAAGAAATAAATGCTGTAGGGATCATTCCACAAGTACTAAGTTGTTATGTTGCAGCTAGGGTTTCTGAGTTTGGATTTGCAGCTGGTCATCCGACAACCCTATTCCCTCCAGTACAATGTGTTTTTTTAAAGATAGCCCACAACTAGGAGATTTTCAACTAAACAAGGGCACAATTCAGCACCTGCCTCCATCTCTGTGCAAGCCAATGTTCTGCTGGCGCATTACATGGCACAGTAGTAGTACACGTGTTACTTCCAAACATGCCAACAAGAGGGGTTTAAACATATCCTAGTGTTGCACCGGTTATAGCTATCACTGTATGGCTTACACAGTCCTCACTAAATGCTGTATGTTTGTATGTATGTATCTATCTGTGTACGTGTAAGTGTGTCTGAGTGAGTCCATAAAAGAAGAGAATACACACTCTGAAAAGCCAAACCGAAAAAGCAAAGGAAATAAAAAGCATTATTCCAGAGGCTGGAAGATAAGGCACAGAGACACTACATGTTTCCTGAATTCGTGCCACAGAAGAGAATCCAGATCTCCCAAGTCCACATCAGCGTCTAATATTCTTTACTTTAGCAAAGTGCTATGGGATTGGAAGTATGCCAACACCAACTCTTGGAGGATCTCGGGGAAGGTAAATAACACATAGCCTGTAGGGGAGAAAAACACTAAGAAGTATTTTCCCGAGTTTCCCCTTCCCTTTTATTTTTCCCAGATATGACAGGTTCTCATCTCACTAGAGTACTACTTTTCCCATTTACTCTAAGCAAGTGAGCAAATTCTAAAAATTCCAGAACAGTAACCAGAACTAGTCTATTACATTTGGAGATGAAAAGTAACTTACTGGTGAATTAAGCTTTTTTTAAAATCTTGTCTACGTAAGATTGACAGTCTTCCCACTGTAAAAACATAGGAAACCCTGCTCTGTAATAGCCATTGCAAGGAGGTTCAAGGAAAGGAAAGATCCAGCCTCTGGCTGGCAGCATGCACAGTACCTGCTGTGATAATACAGAGAGGAGCTATATTAGGACAAAAGACTCTGTAAGACCACTTAGCGCTCACATCTTGGATGCTCTAGACACACGTTAGCTCTTCTAATCCTTGCATTTCACATGACAGAAGCATTACAAAGAACCTCCTGCTCTTTACTGATAGGGAACTGCGAAGCAAAGTGACTTGCCCAGCGTTACAGTCACCCAGTATCAGAGCTGGGATTAGCACCTGTGGTCCTTTGTGCCTTCTACTCCATGCTGTCCCCACCACCAATATTTCCTTTCTGCTTACTAGGACACCATAAAGGCAAGAAAACATAAGGCGTGTGCAACGCAATATGAAGCCAAGCGCATGTGGTGTTAAAAATAAATTCTCAATTACTTGTTTTCCTCATTAGATATACTCTTTGAGAGGTTGCAAAAATTTTCACAGGCCACAGCGTGCTTTCATAAAGACACCAAGATCCACATCTTGTATGATATCTCACGTTCCTGCTACAAGCCAAGACACGAAACAAAAAATCTCTGGTTAAGTTTCAGAGCTTGAAGGAGACAAGACTTTGGTCTTTAAAGACAAAGGAGCCGAATGTTTAATACGAGAATAATTTTGTCTATTGGAGAGGGGCAGGGAGCTTTTGTGCAGCAGCATTCTATCTATTCCCTTTGCCATTTTCCATCTGCATCCCATCATCACCACCTCCCCAATAAAAGCTAGAAAGTTCCTAACCTCCAGTGACCCACTACGTATCATGTCAAAGACATGCATGCAGCTTATAAAAGCAACTTTAGAATAGAATAATCGTAGGCTCTTTTCTTTCTTTCTTTTTGGTTCATTTTATTTACTCTTTCAGGAACCAAAACAGTAAAGAAGTAATAACAAAAATTAAACAATACAGCAAAGGAGGGATGATTTCTGCTTGTGAAAGAGATGGAGTAGCTAAAATGAATGTGGAGAAATGTGGTCTCAAACTACCTTTGTGCCCCTTAGATTCTGGCGATACCAGGAACCAGCATAAATTCCAGAGCGCTCTCATTCACAGTAGCCTCCCCATAGTTGACTATGGCTTGTACTGTAGTTTAGACTGGAAATTTAACGAGAGAGCACTGTGCCTCTCCTCCTCATTACCCCGACTTACCCGTTTCTCGGGATCACAAGATGTGACAGCCCACCAGTTTTACATCATTCCTGCATCCTTCAAGTCATTTTAGTCTTTTCCAAATCCTGCATGTCAGTAGGACTCCTATAAACACAGAGGATGGTCCATTTTCCCCTGGGAGTGATCAATAAATATCCAGTGATCAACAACAATTTTATCTATAATCACCATATGATATTTGCAACAGCTTGAACTTCCCCATCGCAGGGTTGCCAATCGCAGGGTTGCCAATTGCTTTGTGTTTTGGACTGTAAGCTGACTAGGGCATAGGCTCTGGTTTTGCCCCATTCTTGTCCAGTGCCAGCACAGCAAGGTCTTCTCCATGACCAAATTGTCTTGGCTACACTACTATGAAGACAACACTTAAAACAGCAACATGGACACTTTTGTTGATGATTTCTCCTTCTCACCTGGTGGATTATGCTACAACTTACAAAAAGGTGCCTTTGCCCAAGCCCTAGGGAGCTCTGAGGAATAACTCACAGAGATCTCACTGAGGCAAGGCAGCTATATGTTACCTCCAAAGCAGGACTGCAACAAAAGAAACAGCAACGTCTGGAAAAACGCTGTTACAGAAAGACTAACTGGCACAGAGAACAGTAGGACCATGCATTACCAGATATTTATGGCAAAATAACAAAAAAAAAAATCAACAAACAAACACAACAGTTATGATCTGTAAAGACTGAAAAGCTGCCTTTAAGCCATTAGCAAGAATGGTGTGAAATACTAAAATTCTTGCCAGATGGGATTGCCTGCAGCGGCCCATCACTATACATCCCAGGGTGGGTATGCAGCTCCTGTTTTCTCAGCCTTGTAGATGAAGACAATTTACGAGACATTTGCAGCTACACAAATTAAGTCCTCTGGGGCAATACAAATGTATTTATTATTATAAAAGTGTTAAATGGATAGAGATCTTTAGATGAAAGCTCATACTGTAACACAAAGTATTTCAGGTAAGTATTATAAATGCAAAATTAAGAGTAACAAGAAATACTCTCTGGTGCTCTAGGAATGGTAGTCAATTCACACAGCTTCTAGTTTTGGTCAGGTTTGTTCATCAAGGCATAGAAGGTTTGTTCATCAAGGCATGCAATTAGCTGTCTGTTAGGGAACCAGTTAATAATTCTGGGTAATGATAGGACAAGGGCTAATGGTTTTAAACTAAAAGAGGGTAGATTTAGACTAGACATAAAGAAGAAATTTTTTACAATGAGGGTGGTGAGACACTGGAAGAAGTTGCCCAGAGAGGTGGTAGGTGCCCCATCCCTGGAAACGTTCAAGGTCAGGTTGGACAGGGCTCTCAGCAGCCTGATGTAGTGGAAGGTATCCATGCTTACTGCAGGGTGGGTTGGACTAGATGACCTTTAAAGGTCCCTTCCAGCCCAAACTATTCTATGATATTTACACATATGACGCACAACCTCACTTAAACCTAAGCAAGTAAGTTGGTCTTCTACATAAGCCTGAACGTACCACTGGGAACCATCACACATCACTGGGTGATGTTCTAGGACTTTTACTATTCCAGAAGTTAGACTGGATGTTCATGTGGCACTGGCTGGCTTTTAAGATGTACAACTTCAGGTGTCTGCTCCAGGAAGATGCAAAACCCAGATGCAGTTATATAGAAAGAGATACACACAAAGGCAAGAAAAATCAGAAGAGTTCCTGCTTGCTTCCTCTGCGCTCAAAAGTTTACTGTTTTGTGATGCCTACGGGTAAGACATTTCATGAAATGACCACGCCTGCTGAGAAGCTCAGTTACTCTGCTTTATCACTTAGTAGTTGATTATTATATGAAAATCATGAGCATAATCCTAAAACTGGGAAACATGGCATGGATCAAGACACTTCAGAGTTGATGTAGATGTCTAAGCAATTACCAAGGCCAGGGACACAAGTCAGGTAGGAATCTCCTTTATAAAGACAGAAACGTCTTCAGTTCTTTTCTGTCCCTGTGTTTATTAGTGCCCACATCTGTAAAAAGCTCTTGAACTTTGGCCACAGATCAACCACAAATGGAAATGGCTGCACCAAAAATGGCATATACTAGGCACTGCCACCAATCTTGATGAACTCTGAACCATCTCACAGTAACCCACAATCCCTGACACGATTATTCACGAGAAACTAACTACTCCTTTTGACCAATTCAGCTAAGAGCTACAAAACTCCTTACATTTCAAAGCTCTGGTGAATCAGCAAGGGATCTGTCTGGAATGGCAGACTGCCAAAGAAAAGCCTCTGGAAGAAAAAAGCCTTGGCGATTCCTCTTCCATGCCACGATCCTACTTGCAAAATGTCCTTCCATAAATACATATGAAGAGACATATGTGTAGCAGGGAAGAGGTTAAAAACTGCCCAGCCCAGACTGACACGTTGTAGTTCTTTGACGGCTTTTTCACTGCACTGTTTTCTATTGATTAAATAATCTCTATCAGATATTAAGCCCCTTGTTATTGGCGCAGCCTATAAATTATTCAGGAGTTATATAAATTCTTATGGTGGGCATGAATTTTTAAACCCTAATTTGGCACCAGGCCAGGAACTCTTTTTTTTTTTTTTCCTCGCCTCCAAGAAAATGTGCACGCATTAGATTTTTTTTTTTCCAAAAGACAATTTTAAATCTAGTCTGCTTGTTTGAATGGAGATTGTATTTGATTGCTCATTACATTTGGACGTGAACAGGTTGGGGCTTTTGGGGAAAAGAGAGATAGTCGGAGATTACGCTGTTCACTCTATACATTTGATTTACTGGGGATAAAATGTGTTTTGAGCAGTGTCTTCACGGTGTGTAGTCATGCATGCCAAGGCACTGCAGCAGCCATCCTATTTGGGCACACGATATGGAACATATCGACCCAGAGGGATCCTCAGCACAGGGTGGGCAGGGCTGAAACATCAGCTCACTGCTACAATTCTGCTAGTGACCATACACTTTTGGGTTTTATTCTTCAGAGCTAAGTGGCCTTTCCTTTAACAACTAGGGCCCAGACACACACAATGTTGCCTACTGAAGCCTGGAAAAGAAATTAGGCACGTAAATATACTGTGGCTCCGGAGCTACGTCTGCCCTTGGCCTTTGCTCACATCACAGAATTGCTCCGCTATGGGCCTGTTTTCTCCCAAGCCCAGCAGCATGGCCTGGATGGTACGCAAGCGCACACGTCAGGCAGTCAGCAGAAGATACAGTCAGGCTTTTGGGTAGAGCTTATTAAAACTGTGTTGCACAGAGTGTGGTATTAATCATCACCACCACCTCTGTGCAAGCCCTGCTTTGTGCCAGCCTGGCATCCCTCCTGCAAGCGGTGACACCTGTCCTCGGCGCAGCACCCCCTCCCCTTCCCCTTGCCTCCAGCCAGCTCCTCATCTCCAGGCCCACCCTTGACTCAAAACCTCACGTGCGCTGGCTCTGCTCCTACAGCAGACTGGCATTCCCTTGGCTACACGCGCTTGGAATTCATGACACAACTAAAACAAGTCAACAGCAGAAGAAAAGGGGTCAAAGTAGCCGGTTATGAACATTTCTCTTAATTCTAATCAAGTCTCAGGTGGGACATAATTTTGTTTTCCAATCCTTTTCTATTTTCTTTTCCTGTATCCACAGCATCTGGCACACCCACGACCAGACTACCAAGAAGCATACCTACCACGAAATTAATTTTTAGCACTGAGCCCTTGGAGCCGCTCTAACTTTCTGAACCCTCCTTCTGCCTTTAGACAGGCTTCCCCACAGATGGATCGAACGTCAAAGTCCTGGGCTACCAATAACAGAAGAACACGCAGAACCCTTTTTTCTCTCTCTTGCTTCCTCTGGCACCTCACAATTAGTTTTCAACAAAAATAAACAGAATTATAGGAAAACCCTGCAGGAGAGGACTGGCAGCATGAATGCCTCTGCAGACACCACCAGAGTTGTAAGTCTGACTCCTGCTGTCATCTGATCTTGTGTAAGCCAGAAACGTGAGTTGTGCACAGGCAGGAGGACATTTTAATTTTGTTATCTGGCTCATTGGGAAGCACCTTCACCTCTGAAATCAGGAGGTGGTGTGTTGTGTACATTGCAATGAGGCTTGGGCACTTGCCCAAGTGATGGCACTGTACTGCTGAATGATGAGAAAGGGACTTGTGCTTAGAAAAAGAGCTGATAGAATGCATGGCATATTTCAGAGAACAATATTCTGATGTCCACTCCTTTTCTCAAAGCAGATTCTTGTTTAAAATGCTGATCAAGTTGGACAACATAGAGATTTAAAATACATGCTCCCACAAAATTTGAAAATCTGAAATCTTAAGCATGAAGACTTGAAAATCAAACTATACATATATATACAATTATCTGTATGCACCTATAAATAGAAATTTACAGATATATATATACAGACGTTGATGGAAAGGGAATCAAGAAATAATAGTGTAAACATCTAAAAGAAAAGTGCATGGAGTGGTCCTAGGATGTTCTTACTCTATCTCATTTCCACTCCCTGCCAAACGCTTGATAATTTAAGCTAATCAAATGAGATCAAATGGATAATGCCACCCCTGTTGGGAGTTCTGCAGCAAAACTGTATCAGTCAGCTTTATCCTCTTTGGAAAGGGAAGGTCCATCTCCTGTGGACCGTATGACAGCACTTATGTTGCCATGCTAACAGCTCCTCCAACAGTGGGACAATTGATTTTCTAAGATCAAAAGGAAAGCTGAATTTACTGCATAAAATGCAGTAAATGTACATATCGGAGATTTAAAAATAAGGCATAAGATTGCTTCCTAGAAAAAATCCGAACCAACCACTTCACTCGTGAAGGACTGGGCTTTGCATGTTTCCTCTTATTTAATCCTCAACAAGTCTGTTAATGAGAACCTCCTGCTCATTCACAGTGGTAATGCTGCTAACACTGTGTGAACTCCACCTTCCTCTCCGGTTACTACACAAACTCTGTCTAGGACCAATTCAGGAAAGACCTTTTCTACAGATAGCACAGAGAAAACAGGACCATCACCCAGGTTCACACGGTTCATTTGCAATGCAGAAATCACATGACCAAAGGAGTGTTTCCCCTCCAATATGCATTACAGAACACACCAAAATTTTGTTATCAGCTTTGTTACTGCTTTGTTCATTCGCTTAGTTTATTTACATTTCCCTATAACTCCTGACTGTCTGAACTTGGTTTCTCAAAATGACTGGTGCACAAACAAATTTTGGTAGCTCATTGATCATTCCCTATTATGAACCAGCAATATAAGTTGTTAAGGAACTCTGGGCTTACCCCATACCAGGCTACTTCAACTCATTCTTGATCTTTAAAATGGGAGGATGATCCCCACCTTCCTTGCTGTTTTTTCTATTAACATTATATGATGGGAGAGGGAGGCATAGATTGTCTATAGCTATTTCTAAATTACCTATTACTGTGGACTCCCAGTCTTGCTTGAAGGCCATCAGTGTGATCATACAACAAATACAAAATAATTCAACTGTCAGTTATATTGCTATTTTAGCCAGCAAAACGTGTATCTGAGGTGGTATATCAGCACACGTACAGAGAGTCACAGTGCAGCTGTGTTTTCCCCCATGCACCTAGAACTGTAGTCCACTGCCTTACTAAATAAGACAACTCAAAATGCTCGATAAAGAGCTGGAAGTCTTAGAGCCCATAGCCATCTCCATCTCTCCAACCATCTTGGTTAAAAATCCACCAAAACAAACAGAAAATGACTGCTAGGCTAACACATATATGCTAACAGATTTTTATTATTATTTTTTAAAACTCATTTTCAGTGTTAAATAAACTGTGGAAAAAGGATTTGATTCATGGTCGTATTAGGAATCTACTCAACCAAAGCCCCTCGTCACAAATTAAATCATAAACCAAAAGTCAAACATGATTTGTGAAATTAACATTTATCGAGGAAATACTCCCCAGCGCTGCATCGTGATTAGTCTCTGGCATCTGAAATATCACCCATAATTCACAAGCTCCTCTGAAACCATGCCACTAGCGTTACTGCTGAGATGGCACGCATGATGGACAGGTGCTGTCACAACCAGAGAGCAATCCCTTTTTTGATGCTGGTGAGAACTAGGGGTCACTGTGTCTTATTATTTGGGAAAGTAGATGCATACACACTTCTCAGCCCCCATACAACTTGTAACCCTTTGCCCCTCCACAGGCACTCTCTTCCACGTCTTAGATTTATCCAAGGCCGCAGCCATTTCTAATTTTGAACACGGCGGCTTGGCAGAGGCTCTGCATTGTGCCCTTTCTTTAAAATAGTGACTAATAAAAAATGAAACATAATTAACAGCCATTGGCTCTTTCACAGAATCAGTGTCTTTCAGCAGAGGGATTCAGTGCCTTTGTGGGGACGTGCAGACAGCTCAATCTTACAGGCAGAAGAGCTACAGCACAAAGAAGACAGTGATTGTTAAAGGCTAAACGGTCACCAGCAAAGCACGCTTTGAAGCCCAGCATTTTTTAGAAGCTAGGTTATCCAGATAAAGCTTAAAGATACGGGATTCTTCCCTTGTCAAGGTGATTTTCGATTTTCAGCAGGAGGATATTTTCCTGCCAAGGAATACAGTAATTTTTTTTGAAATCGTGGTGTAAGACAATCCGCACTGCTTTGGACACTAGATATTTTCCACATGGAGCAAAATGGCCCCCAAGTCTTTTGGGATAAGGAAGGGGAGCTGAGCTCAGCTGCTGGCTTCACAGGCATTCAGAGCAAGAAGAAAGCTTCAGCACCTCTATAACCCATCCCCTCACCCCAAGTGATGACCATGGCCTTTCTTCTTCATGTATTCATACATTGTCTCCACCGCTCAAGTATACTACACCTAGCTGGAACGCATCAGCTGTGTGCTGTGTTTGTGCAAGTGTGTGTGTGTTTATGTGTGTGTATACCTAAGACTCCACAGCATACAAATAAACAAGGATCGCAAAGAAGAATATTGCCTCTCTCTTAAGCAAAAGAAAGCCTGGGGACTTATCCTACCCCTCCTTTAAACCAGAATACAGACAAATGTACTCTTACAAATGGTGCCTCTCTTTCCAGGATTAAAGGAGAACTTACTGGCTGTAAAGCCGCATTTCCCTTTGCTACCCCTCTCTCGCACACAGAGCAGACTGCGTTAGATCTGGGCCTCTGTCCTCAGCTGGGGCAAACTGGGCTTAATGGAGCCACGACTGTTAGTGTCACTGAGGTTAGAGCGCTTGGCATGCAGCTCAGAGAACATCTGAGCCAGCCTCCACCCTGTGCCTGCACGAGCTCACTCTGGCAACCGCGTTTCACCACGGATGGCAGGCTCTGCCCCAGAGGAGGACGGGGAATCCAAAAGAAATTACTGCCTGCTCTAGTAAGCTAACCCTTAGGCACAGAGGCCTTACTTCTTGAAATAGGAATTCATTGCTCCAGCAACAAGACTGGCTGAATGGTCCATGAGGGATTGTTACCTCCATTCAACACGCTTTCTTTGGGTAAACAGTCATTCCCTTCTTGTGTTGTGACATTATGGAGAGGTCACCAATGGCTGGTGGTTTTTAAAAATAGTTTAATTTTTTTTAACCACTCTCTTCTACTGGCAATAACCTGTTAAAAAGCTGAAAATAACGCTGAGTTCCCTACTGGGTTGCCCTTTTCCATTTGGAGAACATTGATTTTTTTTCCTGTTGTGCCAAGATTAATGTGGCCTGTTTGTTTGACAACAGATTCAACATATCTAGTGTCCTGTCAAGCTAAAATGACTCTGTCTGTGGACAACATCCCTGTCTGGCACTGGCAATGATCTGGAAAAAAAAAAAAAAGGCTTTGCTACTTAACTGTTACCACAGAATCATCAGAAGATTTTAGCAGCCCTTAAAACCAAAAATTGTTATTGATGGAGCAAATTTAAAATACTGTTAGTGAGAGTCGAATGAAAACTATTAGGCAAGGGAGGTATCCAAATTATCCGCTGTAACACTCTGTTACAGTTTTGATTCAAAATGGTTCCAGATCTTCCTCTCTTGCTGTTTCATTTAAAAATGTTCGCTTGTCCTCTCTCCTCCATTTTAAGTAGGAAAAGAAACAGCAGATAAGTCAAGTACAGAAAAGAAAATGAGAAAAGCCAAGGAAATAAGGAGTGTTCCTTCCTCATCCAAGTACAAGATATAACATGGACACCAGCTGAGGGTGAAAACAGACCCTGCTCCATTCTTTCAGAAATGTTACCAAGTTCCAAAACCCTCCTCTCCCTCCCTTCCTTCCTCCTTCCCTTCCCCCCTCTCTGGCAAAAGCCAGTAATACCTACAAATATTTTTTATTTTCGTAAACATCATGCAGCTTTAAAACGTGGGGATGTTCTATCAACTTCAGGATGGCTATTTCCCGCTCCACCTGGAAGAAACAAAAAGAAAGAGAAGATTAGAAGCTTGATCTCAGAATACATTAGATACCGTCACACATTTTCTTCCCATTTATCCATTTTCCACTCCGCTTTATATGCAGAGGATACGGCAACTTATAACAATGTATCATATTTAGCACTCATATAATTTAAGAAAAATTCAATTTATCCAGCCTCAGCACACCCTGCCCCACAGAATCGAAAACCAGCAAAATTTCAAGGTTGAAGAAAAAAGTCTCAAATCTACCAAAGGGAATTAGCTGTAGGAGTTACACGAGCATTCAAGGCTGTTCCCGCCTCACAATCCAAAGCCAATGATATATTCTCAAAGTACAGAAACTCTAAGGTGTCACTTAGGGCTTTCCTGCCCTCCCGCAGACACAGGCGTGGCCACGCTGCACTACATACCGCATACTCAATTGATATTAGAAAATCCCCATCCTGAAGAATTTGCAGTGTATGCAGGGGAGACAAAGAGCAGAAGACAGACAGTAATGTGATTTTATAGCTGCAGAACTGAGGCACAGAAAGGGAAAGAAATATAAGAATTGACATAAGAAGTACAAGGCACAACAAGAAATTAAACCCGATTACTGGAGACGCAGCGTTCAGAGCCCTAAGCGTAAAACTGTGCTTTCTCTCAATTCCCAATCTGTCCGAGCGTGGCTACTTCTAAGAGCATGTCTTCAACACGGAGTTAACAAGTTGTGACTAAGTCGCTGTAATTAGCGCAAGCCCTGTTCTCACCCAAAACGCCTATCATGACTGCCGTGGTGCTTTTGACGTGAATTTACTAAGGGTATTCATTAGAGATGGAGTCAGTGCAATTCCTCAGCTGCTAGTAAAATTGCTCTGTGCTGCTCAAAGCCACACTGTAACTGCTCTGATTTGACCTAGGCTAACTTGAAGGGAATTAATGTAGCACTGTGGAGACTGTAGATTACTGAAATAAACTCTGCGACAAGACGCAGTCTAAGCATTGCATAGTCGGGCATGACAAATTTCCAGGAATCCTCAAAGGCAGGAAAAAGACCTTAAGAAGCAAACAAGGACAACTAGGTAAGTTTTTTTCCAGTCCTTCAAATAACTGATTGTCCTGGAGCTGCTATGCTAACAAAGCAAGCATGAACAAACTACAAAACCATTCTAACATCTCCTCTGCAGGGATCAGACAAGTAATTAGGAACTTGCCCCAGTATACATTTAGTTCTTGATGTCCTTTAATTTCCTGAGGCATCATCCTCTGCTAAGCCTGAACATAGACAACTTTCCCTGAATGCCAGTAAGATATTCAGCAGGAAATTAGAAAGTGGTAGTTTTCCAGCACTGTGCAGAGGAGGAGCATTTCCCAGCATGTTGGTTATCACCACAGATCTCTCTTCCTCTGTATCACCACACAAAAACAGCAAAAGCAACTCTCGCACCACATCACCCTTGGCTTTCCTTGCATACCAAGATGGAGGAAAGGGTGTTTCTACATGTGTTAGTCTTTCAAAGACACTTATTCTTCTCTGCAGAGTCAAAAGTCAGGAGAGATTCACTTCCACACTTGGGATCTTTGGAAATAGCTCCCTCAGAGGAGTGAGGAAGAGAAGGGGTATGTGTGCATGCATGTAACCATGTATGTACGCAGTTCAGCACTGCCACAACCGCTGTGAATTCAGTGATACACACTACATGATGGTGACAGTTCTGTAGGCTTAACTTACTCATGACCAGCACTTAGATGAAAGCCGCTTATATAAATAGGAAACCAAAGTTGGGTAGATTTCAACTGTACAGCTATTCAACCAAAAAAACAGGGGGAGACCTAGTTTATTCCATTTTTGCCTCCTCTTCAAAAAGACCCATTGCTCTTTTCTCTTACAAGACACGCACTGATACTTGCAGAGGGCTTGTCTTGTTCAGCTCTATAATTGATAAAGTTGGATTTGCTTCAAGAATGAGGAAAAACAAAACAGAAGAAGCACCCACTCCCATAACACTCTTCCAATAGTACTGAGGTTCACCATCAGTACCACAGCTGCTCAGAAACTGGAACGCCAACAAAGTTCCCTTTGGATGGAGCAGACCAGGTATTTAATGGGGAATGTGACCACTACATTAGCTATGGCAGGGATCATCTAACCCCGTTCTCCCTCCTGGGGGATATCCTGCCCATGAAAGATGAAATTCCCTGCAGATGGGCTGTCTAACTGCACTGGACATTCAACTCTGAAAAATCTCTTGGTGGGTGCAGTGGCAATGTATATTCAGACCAAGTGAGTGATGCATGGCAGCATCCAGCCAGGGTCCTGCTTGGTTACTGTCCTAAAGCATGAGAAGAGGCATGACTGGAGGAGGGGGCTCAGTTATGGCACTGCATGGCCTATTTTCAATAAGAGAAAATCAGACCAGAAAGCAAGTATCTACTTACTACCTACAGATTTATGCTAGAAACCAGTTAAAGAGAAATAACCTGAGTTACTTTACTTTCATCATTTTAAGTGTCTTCCTTTTAAGTGTCTTTCTTTAAGTGTCTTTCATCATTTTAAGTGTGGCAGGTTCTGTGCATATTTTTAACTTCCTGGGAACTAAATCCTGAAAGGAGTTTGGGAGGTCTTGATTCCAACCCCAGGTATGGAGAAAGCACTCGGCTTGATGTGCCTGGCAGAATTTCACTACAATGTATGCAGCTCAGTGCTGTGCTGCACCACTCCAGCGCAGGCAGCACTCAGCTTTCCACAGTCTGCCACCTCTTCTAGCTGCAAACCAAGGACAAAACTAATCTACTCATCTCAGTAAGACTTTGTATAATCCTTCAGTGAAAAGGGGCTTTATGAAGGAAAAGTGTCATTACTGTTCTTCTCATAGTCCAGGCCTTGGCCCTGTGTAGAGGAGCAAGACATTAATGGCTGTATTACTTCAAGAACTAGAGATTCCCAGCTCTCTAAACAACAATCTGAAATAGATCATCCTCAAAAATCTCACAGCGGTGTCCTATCTCTTTTCCCTTCCAAAGAAAAACAAAAGGTCACAAAAAACATGCAACGGACCACCTTCTCAAAATTACTACTGCAGTCATTACTAATGGGTGACTCTGATCCTATTCATTTTTTATATCCCCACAGAGAAGCCAGTAATTGATATGGGTTGGACAGAGACTGTAGATCTCAATAGTGATTTTACTCGTCCATGGCTCAGACAGACCTAGCAGCCACTGTGTCATTAGAAAAAGAGACATATCTGAACTCATTGGCAAAATAAAAGAGGCCTGAAATAGCACACATATAGCCTTCTTCCCCAGAGCTTTGCCAGCCCTTGGCATGCCTTTTTTTTTGCGGATCCGTGTGCTTGCAAGCCATGGAGTGCTGTCCAGCTCAGAGCTGGCAAGGGCAGGAGAATGGAGAAACCCTGCAGGGGTGTTTGCTTTAATGCAGATGCAATTATCAGAAAGCAGGCCAAGCTCAGAATAGCCTGTCTAGGGAGGCTCAGAGTCTGTGATAAACAAGAAACATGGAGAAACATTTGCATAATAGTTAAAATAGAAAGGAAAAGAAATGAAGCTTTCTCTGTCACACAAACGCCGGGTCACATCACAGGGTCCCAACTACAGCCTGGGTTACCTCATACCTGGGTAGGTTACTGACTGTGCAGCACTCCAAGCGCCTTGGTGCTGGGGGAAAGAGCTGTGAAAGGCTGCGCAGCGCAAATGCAGACACATTGCTAACTTGTAACCTTGCAGGTTCCAATTAGAGGTTTTAAAAATCTATGCAGGAGGCTGATTTGACAGGATGCTCCAGCAATTCAGATAATGACAAAGTGCAACGCGGGGGCAATGCAACCCTGAGAGGAATAATGCAAAACTCTGGTTCCCTCTCCTACACCTCTGCTTCACCCTCCATCTCCCCCAGAGGAAATCACATCTTTCTGGTTTAAGCCCAAGTCGTTGCCACAGTCTTCATTGGTGACAAGTGCTCTGCTGTCATGCCTTCAGACTCACAGACACACAGGGTGCTAAGTCACTGAGAAGGCAAGGAGGGCAGGTCGAGGGAGCCTGAAGGTTTGCCTCAGTGAGGAAGAAAGTTTCCTTTTCTCTTGTATTCATTTGCTCAATAACAGTGGGGTCACCCATCACCCATGGGTGGTGCTGTGAGAACTTGAAAAGTGGACAGCTGTCTTGTATTACCAGGCTGTATTTCATCTACCAAATCTGTACAGGCACTATGCAACAGTCATTAATAGCAGCATTTCTCAAAGAACACCTACACCCAAAAAACCGGGGGGACAGCAGATGACATTTCTCCTCGGATGCTTTGAAGTTCACCAGCAGCACACCACAAAGCTCACTCTTTCCCCATTGACATAAGTGGTTTCAATATTGCCCAAAACGCTGGCCTGAGGAGGAAGTCTGGAGGTGTAGAAGTAGCGAGGGGCAATAAAGCCCTGCAGGCTGCAAATGTGTTGTGCTGTTTTTCCTACTCAGAGCAAAATGGTGGAGGGGGGGTGGGGGTGGTAGGTTTTCATGTGAAAATCAAGCTGTCTAATGTTGACTCTGCTTTGTTCTGAAGTAATTAACGTTGAAGTAGGTAATTTTCAGAACTCATGGCTGCCCCTCAGTTACTAGAAACTCAACCTGGACATGAACTTCTCCAAGTTCATAATTATTTAGACTCAGGACTCAGGATGAACTTCAAAGGATGCAGAGATTTGGATGCTCATCTAACTCCTCGGGCTAGAACTCAGGATGGAAACCTTGTACCAAAGTAGTTACTTTCACCAATGTCTGGCCTGCTGTGCAGTAATACCCATTTCCATTATGAGAGCACGGAAAGTAAATGACTGTGATACTTCACTGAGTTGAATTGGCAAAACCAAAGGTATCGGAGAGGAAGAAACTAATCTCAAGTTCTCTGGAAAGTCTGCATTCCTGCTGTAACAGAAATATCCCAGGAACAGACCCTGGGATGTTATTAATTTTGTACTTTTTCTTCCATGTTATGTGGGACTGAGAGTTAAAAACAGTGAAAAATGACTGGCTTTGGTGAAGACCATCTTGGTCACATGTTCAATCTTTCCCGTAATGACATAATCATAGAATCATAGGGTTGGAAGGGACCTCTGGAGATCATCTAGTCCAACCCCCCTGACAGAGCAGGGTCACCCAGAGCAGGTTTCACAGGAACGCGTCCAGGCGGGTTTTGAATGTCTCCAGAGATGGAGACTCCACCACCTCTCTGGGCAGCCTGTTCCAGTGCTCTGCCACCCTCAAAGTAAAGAAGTTCCTCCTCATGTTTAGGTGGAACTTCCTATGCTCAAGTTTGTGCCCATTACCTCTTATCCTGTTGACAGGCACCACTGAAAAGAGCCTGGCCCCATCCTCCTGACACCCACCCTTTAAGCATTTTAAGTGTTGATAAGATCCCTCCTCAGTTGTCTTTTTTCCAGACTGAAGAGACCCAAATCCCTCAGTCTTTCTTCATAAGAGAGGTGTTCGAGTCCCCTAATCATCTTCGTAGCCCTTTGCTGCACCCTCTCCAGCAGTTCCCTGTCTCTCTTGAACTGGGGAGCCCAGAACTGGACACAGTACTCCAGGTGCGGCCTCACCAAGGCAGAGTAGAGCTGGAGGATGACCTCCCTCGACCTGCTGGCCACGCTCTTCCTGATGCACCCCAGGATGCCTTTGGCTTTTTTGGCCACAAGGGCACATTGATGGCTCGTGGTCATCCTGTTGTCCACCAGGACTCCCAGGTCTCTTTCCACTGAGCTGCTCTCCAGCAGGTCAGCCCCCAACCTGTACTGGTGCATGGGGTTACTCCTCCCCAGGTGCAGCACCCTACACTTGCCCTTATTGAATTTCATAAGGTTCCTCTTTGCTCAGATCTCCAACCTGTCCAGGTCTCTCTGTATGGTGGGACAGCCTTCCGGTGTGTCAGCCACCCTCCCCAGCAATAATAATAATAAACAGGCTACTCTTGAAATCAGAAGAGAACAGCATTAAAGCACAAATGGCTTTATACGACAAGTAGCTCTAGGCCCAGTATGTCCTGTAGGGTCACTGCTGTAGGGATATAATTCTTCCAAACAAACTTGAGCCATTACCAAATCTAAGCAATACCACATTATATCAGTTGCACCCTTAATTTCAAAGGTAGCATAAATAGAGTAGAAGTGGAAAAAAATCAGGTTTTAAATGATTAAACGTTAAAATGTCTTCCTCTGCAGCTCTGAATTTAGTTGATATTTCATTACATTTATCCAAAACTTCTTCAGCAGGCCATTATGGAAGCAAACAGAGAACTACAGAAGTTGTCCATCTATGGAGAGTATTTCCTGCTGCTATTGTAGCCATTAGCTTCACATTTCTGAATATACCGAGCCAGATTCAAATGTATTGAAGTCAACAAAAGGCATCAATTGACTTAAGTGGGCTTTGAATCAGACCTTCTAATGATCATTAAGTGGTATCTGGAAGAAATCTTCTATTACACAATTTTGACTAATTAAATGCTTTAACATGAACTCAGGTTTTCTGCTAAGTACTAGTAATTACAGGAAGATTCTATAAAAAGCGGATAAATGATGGGGGAAACTAGACTTAGATCTCCACAGAATCAGGCAGCTAGACAATGCTGTACAAAATACTTACAACAAACAGACAAAATTACTGGAAAGCTCAGCAATTCCTCATTTTATTGAAAGCTCTATTATGGGCTCATTCCAGCACGATTTTTGTTTGCATGCATGCTTCTCAAAGCTATTTCCCCATAAATGAAAATGAAAATAGGTATGTGTGAGAAGCAAGTGAGATGCATATTTGATGTTAAAATTTGCATGCGCAAACTTCTATACCATGCAGCTTTAGTAGGGAAATTTATTTTCCACTAACTACTATTATAACAGAATGTCAGTTTCTACTTGTCTTTATTGAAACAAGTATTTTTCCATAGTCCCTTCAAAACTGCAACTCTAAAGCTCTGCTAAATTTCAAAATTTGGCATACAGTCTGATGGTATCGGCTCAGCTGAATGGATGCTTTCTGCTGGTGCAAACGCAGCTCCACAACAGGAGCAGGCTGGCCTGGCCTGGCATATTGGTTCCACTGTCTTGAAGTGACAGGGTTTGGATCCTACAGCTTACCTAACCATGGAAAATCCTATGCAGGAATTTCATGGTTTAATCTGGTAGTTAACACCTGCAGTGTTTCTCAGTGCTCTGCCATAGGCTACCGAGTAAATATGGCACTTAGACTTATCTGCAGCGTATGCTTCTTTAAGAAGCATCAGGGCTTCATGTAAGAGACACTGATGGGAGCTGACAAGGAGTGGATTTATTCATTCAGCACTTGAGATTATCTGCTGCCTGGTGGTACACAGCTAACGAGTGACTGACGTGCAAGTCTCTGCCAGCAGTCAGCAGAATTGGCCCTTTACACCGGAAGGCAAATAGCCTCCCTGTGCCTCCTGTCACCTTCGGTGAGTGCCACATCCTGGCTGCCATCACTGAGTAGTGCAGGACACGGGACAGCCGCTCTGCAGGAGCAATAACCTGATCTTTGACTTGTCTTTTTCCCTCCTTATCCTGGTTTTTAATGTTAACGCGCACTGTGCTTTCTTTGACTCGACGCAGAATGTTTGCACAGCTGTTTTTTTTATTTGCTGGGGGAAACAACTAACTCACGTGCAGCCAGCCCAGCGTGTATGAGAAACCCACCATCCCCAAACAGCTGCTACAGCCAAGCCTGTGAGAACACCGATATCTCTTGCTCTAAAGCAGCACCTCTCCCTCCTGCGTGAGCAGCCCTCCCTGCTGTGCCAGACCTGCAGTGCTCACCCCAAACTTAGAAATTTAAGTCTAGCCCCAACAAGCAATGCAGTAGGCAGTACTCACCTGCAGCTTTTTCCCACTGAAGGACCAACAAACATGCCTAGCTCGTCTCTGGGATGTACAGGTTAAAGAATGCAAGAGCAGAAAGCCAACAGGCCCCGTGCAGGAGCGCAGGAAAGGAGCACAATTCATAACTCATTTGCCCCCAAAAGAAGTCACTTCTTAAGGTAGAAGGTATATTCAAGAACATTTAATGCCTTGTGGGCTGCTATGCTTAGCTACAGAAAAACAGTCACAACACACAGAGGAGAAACAAGCTGCAAAATTGAGGGGTACAGAGAGTTCAACTTCAAACAATGCAAGTACAGAGCTCCTTGTAGTATTTGAGGCATCATAGATTTAATATGGGCAGTACCAAACACAATACTGGAATGTCTGAGCCAAAGGAGGATGCAGGAGATGCTGAATCCCGTCAAGGGAATATGGGCAAGCACAAAGGAGGTGGTATAGCACAGAATGGCATAATGTTCTGCCAAAAATGTAGTGCAGAGCTTCTGAGAGCATTGGTTGAGGATACGATAAGGCAGGGGCGTTCCCAAGAGTATCCAAGAAAGGGACTGAGACAGCAAAGCGATGCTGACAGTACCATGGACTGGCTCCTTAAGGGAGTCCACCATCAGTAGGAAGAAAAATTTAAAAGCACAGTTTTGGAAAAGCTTCAAAGGATAAACTCTCCACCATTTCCTATGTGTCTCGGCTAGCCTCCTTCCCCCCTTTTCCTCTTTTTCTCCATTAGTCACACTGGCCTTGTTTAGCTCTCTGGCATTGTCTTACACAAATGTCCTTTACACTTTCTCCCTAATACTCTTCCAGAAGCAATCAATAGGATTGCTGCTGTTTCCTTCTCTACTTCTTTCCTTAATGGCCATCTCTGGTTCCCTAAGAAACAAGGCGGGTAACAAATGCTCCAGGAGAGGGCAGAATCGCTGGAGCTTTGCGGAGACTGGAGGCAGAATGCCAGACTCCATCCCTGCCTTACCCTGCTCCACAACATGCCTAATGACATCAATCATTTAGAAGAGTGGAAAACAGATAATATGATTTTTGTTATTCTACTGTATTCTCCTGTCCTTCACTTTTGGGTGCCCCTTGAACTCTTTAAATGGATATTGATATGTACTTCTATATTAGGATCTCCTTTCAGCTGAGTTAATAAACTCAGTGAGATACAAACGGTTGATATCTAGAAGGGATTCTCCATCCCAATAGTCCCTCACAGCTGATAGTGATGGAAGCAGAGACTGAAGCAACCCACAGCTGTCTCCTTTGTTTCCATTTTCCAAATATGCTGTTGAAGCACAATTGCACCTCCCAGGGGGACAAACAGCAGCATGGACCTCATCCAGGAACAGTGAAAAGGCCAAGGGCAACGCAGACTCACAAAGTTCACGTTTGCACTTCGCTTTGCAATAAAGAGGGAGCCTTGAGGGGAGGCCTGGCAGCTGCAGGCAGAGGAATCAACAGCTGACTTTCTGCCAAACTGTAGAGCCAGCAGCTGCGTACTCAGGGAGGCCGAGCAACCCTTCAGCCCAGCTCTTCTACCACAGCAGGTCAGCAACACTTTCTATCGCACTGCAGCACGAACCGCAGCTCCTGCATTAGCACTTCTACGTCCATCCCATTTTAGGGACACTGATCCCAAGCATTACTTATTCTTATTTGTGATGTTGAAATTAGTCTGCTTTGTCCATAAAATAAGCTCTCTGAGCACAGACTGCCTGTGGAATGCACTTGTTCAATGTCTCTCTATAATGACATGACCACAACTGTTGTATACTATAGAAAGACATGAACTTCAGTTCCAAACATCCCTGCCCACTCACCTATATGTGGGATTATAACTTTTTAACGCAGCCCCACCTCAACCACAAGCATGTCTTTTCATATCTTGCAAGACAGGACTGAAGAGCATGGGAAATGAGCAGTGACCCCTCAATATCTTCATCTCTGAGGTACCTGTTTGGATCTAGCCAACAGCAGATGGACTCAAAGCCTGTTACTCTCAGCCCTTTGGTGACTCACACAGCAAAATTAGCTTTATCGACTCAGCCTCAGACCCAGGTCAAGAGTAAACTATTGGTGGACAGTTAAACTGCTGTTGTAAAATTGTCCCCTCCCTTCAACTACCACACATCAGTGCTGAGAAATGACACCAGCTTTCAAGATGACGCTAGCCCTGACACAGTAGCTTTGTCTGTGGTGCCTGCCACTTCTTCCTTTGGCGTCAGGGATGCAGCAAAGATAGCAACACTGGCTGGGAGCTTTGCATTGGGTTTTAATCTGTAAAAGGATGGCTAATAAGGCAGGAACTGTAGTACAAAGCAAGAGGCAGAAAGAGAGAGGAGAGGAAGAAATAACATTGCCTATTTTGCCTCAGTCTTGAGGCTCGCCTGTGCTCACTCCCTGTCTCTCCTCAGGTTCAGCCTGCAACAGAAGACATTACAGCAAGACTTGTACTCCCCTCAGCGAAGACAACGTCTTCCTCTGTTTTGTACAAGCAACAGAAGCAGCAGAAAATTAGTCGATTGCTGCCATCAGCATCCAGGATCTCTCACAGCTGGGAGTTAAGAGATCAAAGACAGCAACGAAGGAACATTTTGTTTCTCAGTTATTTTATCTCTGCTCTTCTCATATCCTTCCCATCACACACCAGTCCCTTATTGCTGGAGTTGCTGATGACATCTTGCAGCCTATCAACATCAATATCAGGATCAAGAAACCTCCTGGCAAGGGAGGTTTACAAACACCATTGTAAAGATAGGTTCTCGAGCATCTCAGGACAGGCGATGAGGATAAGCCAAGTCATTCCTTCTCCACGTTGCCCAAACCCCCCTGAGAAAGGAGGCCACGTCCTTAAAGGCATCTCTGGCCACGTCCTTAAAGACGGGTCCAGAATATTCTCCAGAGCTTAATACAGTACATCTTAATTATATTTTCCTGTATATTATTCAGTCTGGTCGGACTTTCAGAAGTACTTAGCATTGGCCTATCGCTTTATCTCAAAGTTCAGGGGATTCTTACTACTAAATGAGACCAGAGCCAGCCAGCAGTGAACGGCACATTCCATCTTTTAGTTCTAAGCCCCTAGAGACGGGTCATGTGATATGCGGCTCACCTCGCTATTTATGAATCTACACCTCGAACATTACTTCCCAGATCCTGCAGTATTTCTGAGCCTTCCTGAGTCCTAATGGTGAATACTTCAGCTTCACCATCCTAAACCATAGCCAAAAGCATTCCCTATCCTAAACCAGATCATCTTTGCCACATAGTGACGATCACTTCTGCAGTACAGAAAACTTCTCTCTTGAATTACTTGTGTCACCCTGAAGCAACCTATGTGGTGTATGACAAGTGGTATGCTGCAGTGCTGATGCACCCACCAACACAGCATTACAGAGACCAGGAAAAGCAAAGAAATGAAGGCATTTTAAACTTGAGGAAGGTGGTATTTTCATTCTCTCTGAAGGTGTTGTTGTGGATCGAGCATCTTCAGAATAGTCATCTTAAGTGCCATTGCTTACTTGAGTCTCTTCCCATTCCTTTGTGTCTGCCCTATGCAACACATCTAATACAGAGTTCCAAGCTATTTGGCTTCTGATGAAGAGCAAAGGCAGGATGCAACACTCTCTTATGTCAGGCGATAACGTATCGCTAAAGAAAGTGCTAATGACTCAAAAATTACATAGAGGAAGCAACAGGAAAGTTCTAACGATAAGCAAATTAGCTTAATTCTCTGAAAAGAATGGACATGGCTGGACGTGCTTACTCTAGCTATTCCTGAAAGTGGCAGAGCAAGCATTCCAAAAACAGAAGAAAATTTGAAAATTGGTGTTCACTTAAATTCATACCATCCTAGGCCTGTACACCTTGGGATGCTTCGGCACACATACAGGCATCCTCTTTTCACAACCTAATTCAAAATCTGTTGCACTTGCCAAATACTTATGATAACACTTACATGTGCAGATTTAAAAGTGCTCCCAAACAATTTGCTAAGAAGATGGCAGGCTAAATTTGAAACTAGCAATATTTGAAATGGACAGCTGGGCTAGATCTACCCCCCTCCCTCCCCAGCTTTTCAGCATTTTCTGCCAGAGATCACATTCATCAGTCAGCTGAACCTTGTTTCCAGATGTTTGGAATGTGGAAAAAACAACCTGTGAATCAGGGAGTTTTCCAAGACTCAGCAATACGGTCACAACAGAGTTTTGGAATGAAAAGGCAAGGGATGCTGTTCATGTCATCCTCTCTCTACAGAAGAAAACCACCCCAATTACATCTCTTTATAGGAGACATAATTAGCTCCCTTCTTTCCAATGGAGAAAGCCTTTCCCTCCAGGAAAAGCTTATACTGCCTCCCACGCAAACACAGGACAGACAAAAACCGCACCAAAATCTTGCTGAAGCGGATGCCATGCTGAGGCAACCCAGCAGTAACCTCAGATCGGAGGAAACAGTGCCTGTGCTGTGAGGCTCATATGTTGAATCCTGACTTAACCAAATGTATTTGGGAAGAAGGTACTGCAGACTTGTTCTCCTTGCACCGTACAGAACTCAGTGAGTTTGGGTGTAAAATCTCAAGATATTTAGGGGTAGCTGATCATTACATTAACGTATGTGTGATGGCAGGGATTAGAGTGCATTCTACTGCTGTGTAATATGGATTTGTGTGTGGGTCAGAAGTTTCATTTGCGTACTGCCTCCTACCCTTAAGCTTATTCCGGCACAGCAACAAATAATTCCTATTCACAGTCCCTCCTCTGAGCAGGAAACGTGCACTCCAGGTAAAGGATTTGCCTTCTGTGCTTTGTTGCTAGGCACCTTGGGACAGTGGGGCAGCACTGTTTTTTAGTTGCTCTGTGCTGGACATGTTTTGTCAGGCCCAAGGAGCCAAGGTGAACTAAAGACTTTTGCAAAGCATCCTTGCAGGATATTCAGGAAAGTTCTGTGGAAGATTGTTCCAAACCTGTCTCCCATTTTGTTTGCCACAGGAACACAGTAACATTGATGAGTCCCTTTTGTTTCTGAGAATCCTAAAATTATTGCTGGGTGCCATTCAGTGAGAAAGCCTGGGACAGTAGCTGATAAGGAACCGTGGCTATTGTAGGAGGCCAGCCCACTTTTCTGCAGAGATCTATGTAACCATTAAACAGAATTGAGGCAATTTTCCCTCCCTCAGTAAGAGTCTTACTCCATCCCAAGTGGACAAGGGTTATCTACAGTTTTGTCATGTCCTTTGCTATCATTCTGCTACCCACATGTTCTTGTATTTAGAGCAGGGTAATGTTACACAGCCAAACTGGGAGCCTGTCCTTTATTTTGAAGGGTATTCCTTATGCAACCACAGAAGCCATCCAGTAACAACCACATTCTGTGAAATCCTAGGGACCATGAGAGCCTTTTTCTGACTATTCCTCTTCTGGTTTTGCATTCTTATATGCTTGGTAAGATTTTTAAGCTGCTAACCTTTTCTGCTCAATACTACTTTTTTTTCGGAGGCAGAAGTGATTTTCCTTGCAATTTTCCAGACCTTTTCCATGTTCCCTTCAGGGTGGCTGGGAACATGAACTTGTAGAAAATGTTTTACTTCCATTTCAACAAAGTGTTTAAGGTGCATGCTTTAGTCTGCACCACTACTATATAGTCTAGGATCTACCTGCAAGCAATACAAAGGCAGCAAAGTCATGAAAGAAGGTAAGGAAAAAATTACCTTGTAACTTCTAGCAAACCTCTAGGCTTGTGACACGTTTAGGAGAGTAACACATTTAGTTTGAAATCTTTTGGTGGCCACATGAATGCTTTTGGTGGCCAACCAGGAAGTGGGGATAGTTGTTCCTTCTGACCCATTAAACACATCTTTTGCAGAGCTACTTTTTTGATGAGATTCCTTTGGACATGTCTTCATTTACACAGGGAGCTAGGCACTGTCCTTCCTATTCCTTCTGTGGAAAGAGTGACCTGTTTGAGAAACCTGAGATGTCTCCACAGGGTGTAATTTAGCACTCTCCAGGCATGCCAAGATCCCTGAAGCACTGTTGTGTCTGTCTGATCCCTTATCTTACTCATGATCTGCAAATGATCAGTCACTTAAAGCCCACAGGAGAGGGGGTTGCTGCCGACCTACTGAAGGCTTGAGTTTGTCAGTTCTATCTTCAAACAAATAAGCAGAAGCCTCACTTAGTGAAAATACGTACAGGCATACAGCTCTGATACACCCTCATTAAGGAAAACATAGAATCATAGAATAGACTGGGTTGGAAGGGTCCTTTAAAGGTCATCTAGTCCAACCCCCCTGCAATGAGCAGGGACATCTTCAACTACAGCAGGCTGCTCAGAGCCCCATACAACCTGACCTTGAATGTCTCCAGGGCACCTACCACCTCTCTGGGCAACGTCTTCCAGCGTTTCACCACCATCAGTGTAAAAAATTTCTTCCTTATATCTAGTCTAAGTCTACCCTCTTTTAGTTTAAAACCATTATCCCTTGTCCTATTGCAACAGGCCCTGCTAAAAAGTTTGTCCTTGTTGTTCCTGTAGCCCCCCTTTAAGTATTGAAAGGCTGCTATAAGGTCTCCCCAGAGCCTTCTCTTCTCCAGGCTGAACAGCCCCAACTCTCTCAGCCTGTCCTCAGAGGAGAAGGGCTCCAGCCCTCTAATAATTTTTGTGGCCCTCTTCTGGACCTGCTTCAACAGGTCCGTATCTTTCCTGTACTGAGGACTCCAGAGATGGACACAGTACTCCAGGTGGGGTCTCACCAGAGCGGAGTAGAGGGGCAGAATCACCTCCCTCAACCTGCTGGCCACACTTCTTTTAATGCAGCCCAGCATATGATTGGCCTTCCGGGCTGTGAGCGCACGCTGCCCGCTCAAGTCCAGCTTTTCCTCCACCCGTACCCACAAGTCCTTCTCGGCAGGGCTGCTCTCAATACCTTCATCCCCGAGCCAGTATTGATACCGGGGGTTGGTCTGACCCAGGTGGAGGACCTTGCACTTGTCTTGTTGAACCTCATGAGGTTCACACAGGCACACTTCTCAACCTCGTCCGGGTCCTTCCTAATGGCATCCCATCCCTCAGGCACGTCAAACTTGCTGAAGGTACTCTCGATCCCACAAGTCATTGATGAAGATATTAAACAGTACTGGTCCCAACACAGACGCCTGAAGGACACTGCTTGTCACTGATCTCCATCTGGACATCGAGCCATTGACCACTAACCTCTGGATGCAACCATCCAACCAGTTCCTCATCCACCAAACAGTCCACCCATCAAATCCATCTCTCTCCAATTTAGAGAGAAGGATATTGCGGGGGACCATGTCAAAGGCATTACAGAAGTTCAGATAGACAACATCCACAGCTCTTCCCTTGTCCACTGATGTAGTCACTCCATCATAGAAGGCCACTAGGTTGGTTGGGCAGGACTTGCCCTTGGTGAAGCCATGCTGGCTGTCTCGAATCACCTCCCTGTCCTCCATATAACTTAGCAAATAGCCACAGAAATATGAAGCAGTTCTTTAAATCTGAAACAGGAAATAAGCAAAAGAGGAAAAAACCAAAGCAAACAGTCCTCCCTTAAAAGTGGTCTGAATATTTTCAAATAAGACAACGTTTCTTGTAGAGGGAAAGAAAATGTGTAGTGCATAGCTGTGTCCTTTCCTCGATCTGAACTGTAATGGCTCTTCCTCATCTTTTTCCACGATTCGTGTGCATGTTCTCCAAGCCTCTGGATGGGAATCAGCACCTCCATTCAGCTCTTCAGTGGGATCACTCTGCTGATGATCTCCTTTAGACCTCACGATTCACTTAATCACTCAGTTTGCAGCAGGCTTCCTTCTCCTGGGGGAAGGGTCTGATGCTACAAGCGAACCCAGGACCTCAGAGGTGAAGCAGGACTGCAAGAATCCACAGAGGGTTTACATGAATGAATGAGTTTAATTTTCAAATTTAGGCCAGAAGCAGCCCGCCCAGCCTAATATTTTCTCCTTCATACTGTTTATTCAACCAAAAGGATTTTCAGACAACCTGAGGGGATTGCCTTCATGGGTGAGTGTGCATTTTACCAGAAGTCCTATTTGGCAGAATTACTTTTATTATAAGCATTTTGGTTCTGTTGCCCCTGCTGCATGCTGCTTTTCTTGGCCTTCTGGCTGTCTCGAAGTCCTGTGCAAACTTCCCTTTTCACAACGCACCTGGGATCTAGCAGACGCATAGACTACGTAGTGGAACGATCACTTTGTGCCTCAAGCACTGCCAAACAGTTTATTGTGCAGCTTAGGAGGACATATTTATACTGTTGTTTTGCTACAGAAAACCAGGGCACCTTTCAAGAAGTGCCCTCATTTTGCTTGAAACAGCACCTGCATTTTGCAGGTGTGATCCTAAGCCAGCAGAACAAATCCAGCAAGGGGTTAAAATAGGATTTGTATTTTATTTTTAACCTGGGGTGGAGAATTCCCTTCTTTCCTTTTTCTCTTCCCCTTATGACACCTCTTTAAATAGAGCTGCTTTTTCCAGCCCCAAACCCACCTAACGCCAAGGGGTCAAGCTATGTTTCTCAAGTCCTTTGTTCACCAGAGCAGTATGGGGGCGCGAGATAAGTCTTTGCTGAAGCCACCACCAATTAAGACATCAGACCCATTAAGAGCTGCTGCCTTCTGTGCAGTCAGCTTTCTGTAAGCCACCCCGAGTCCTCTGCCATATCGGAGCAGCCCTCCTCTCCCTGGGGGATCCCCACAGCCAGCTCTGCAACGGGGCTCTGCTCCTCACACCCAGCCTGCCTGCTCATTAATCATTCGGGATGTGACTGCCACCACCACTGCTGCAGACACCTAAAGACTGAGGATATCGTCTCCTCCTCACTACACAAGGCATTTATCCCCCAACTGCTGTTAAAGGGAAACATAACATTTTTATTTTTTTTTAGTGCTGCGACAGAAGAATATAGGTTGTGACCTTAAAAGCAGGAAAAGAGTTGTACTGCAGTCCCCACGGTGGCTGTGGCTGGCTCTCTGCTACAGTGACGTTTCAGCAGAGTCAAGGCATTAAATGTATGCATGGAAGCAAACTCCTATGCAAAAGGCCACTCTAATCGTTGCACGGTTGGACTAAAGACTCTGACGGTTCCCCACCCAGACATGTCAGGGACACATGAAAGTGTCAGCTGTTGGGTGAAGCACAGCTGCTATTCTCCTTCAGTCCATGGAGTACAAAATTAGGAGAAGCAAAACAGAAGTCAGAGCAGTTGTGAGGCTACTCTAACTTACCCTTAGAGACAGGCATTTTTATCTCTACTCCCTCTAATGCAGCAGAGAGGCTTGAGAAAGCAGGCTGTGCCCTTCAAGCCACCGACAAATATAATTGCTTGGCAAAATGCAGTACGCAATACCAAAGGGGAAGTTCTCTTTCAGTAATAGGTTTTCCAAACCAAAGATCAGTCAGGAGCCAGAACAGGACTGCCAAGCATTTCCAAAATGTAAGGCGTGTTCCCATTTTTCAACTAATCAACAGAAAAGTGAGAGAGATACACATGCTCTGATGTGCTGGTGGAAAGCAGATGCAGTGATGTCAGAGCTCCTGTTCCCTCTGCAGCACTGGCTGAGCACAAACAACAACAACCCCTTCACTGTCATGGATTACCCTTACAATGTGGGTATTTTGTCCTGCAGGACAAACAGAAAGAAGCAGGAATCCAGAGAGAAACGAAGAAAACTAATTGCTTTCCACAAACTCCCAGGGCAGCTCTGATGCACTTGGGGTGCGTCTTCTACCTTCACACAGGACTTTGCCCGTACGACAGCTCCACTCAAACCCAGTGAGAGAGGATATAATGTTCCTTTGGTGGTAACTTCCACCTGCATCCCTTTCTTGCCCTCCAGTGAACCCCCCCGCCTGCCCCCAGACCAGCTCTGGGAGTGGCCAGGCACAAAGTGGTCTTTTCAAGAAAGATCATCATCCTTTTTGTGTTTCGTTCTTTTGTCCTTTACAACCAATTTTTCTTCGGGTCCCTGGAAGAAGCAGTCACTTCAGAACAGTGTCACTATCACATGGACAGGGGCTCCAGGACCTGCGGGGCACATGCGAGCGGGCAGGCTGTATTAGAAAGCATCAGCGTTGAACACCTCACTGGCACATCTTACTCACTGGGGACTGCTGTCACTTACTGTAAAGCAGTCTCCCGGTGCTAACGTACCTTGGGTCAGGCCCTTGATACATCGTAGCACCCTTTTCATTCCCAAGAAAAATATTACTCAAACTGGAGCACAGGGGATTTTCTTACATTAGGATTAAAGAGCATTTCTCAAATGAGTTGTTTCGTTGTTTTTTTTCCAAAAGTGCAATCATTATAATTTTTAAAAAATCAACATTGAGAAACACTAAAAAGCTTTCTGGAATACTGCTTACAATTAGTTATTTGTTTCCTGCTAGAAATTCAGGTACTGCCAGTGGGAGCTTCATCAGATGCTGACAATTCCCCCCAACAGGAATCTCTTTAAGGAAGGATGTTTCCCCTCTGGCCGCTCTCCTGCGGGTGGCAGCAGCAGGTAATGCCGGCATTTTCAAAAGGTTCAGGAATTTTGGGTCCCCCACACTTAAGCACTCCAGAAACAGATTTTCAGCTGCTGAACTACCCAGAGTTAATATTTTAAGAAGAATCCCCTTTCCAATTAGGCACGACATAAAAATTGGATTTTCAAGTTGCTCAGACACTATAGTTGATTGGGTCTAATGGAAATCTGGCCTGAATTTTGGAGGCTGCTGCAGGGTCCCACCTGAGGTGGGAGTAGTCAGTCTCATTATAGCAAATGTCTTCTACATATTCTTCAAGAAAAGCACCCCACATATGGCACAATCTCTACTGCTTCGCAGAAGTACACGTATAAAACAGAATATTAAAATGAAATAAAAGGTGCAATACCTTTTATTGCATGTATATAGACAGTTCCAAACTTGAATCTGAACGAGGTCTGCATCCAAACTCACCTTTGGCATATCTCTAAACAAAATGATAACCACCTAACACCTGGAGGTTTCATGAGGCGGGGTAAAAATTGGAATGATTATCTGAATTGATATCCACAGGAAGCCATAAAGCCGTCTAAAGATCTCATAATTTAGTCTGGATTCAGAGAATCATAGAATCTTCATGGTTGGAAAGGACCTTTGAGATTATCGAGTCCAACCATACACACACAAAAAAATACAAAAAACACCCATTCACTGGGTCTGGAAAGACACTGGCAAACCTCTCTGGGAAATATGGCATGGATACTGGCTTGCTCTGACAGGGTATACAAGGGAGGGTGTGAGGTTGAGGTGCTGATTTGGGATTCAGAAAGTCTGTCTTCACTTTCTGATTTTCTTTTGCCATGTATGGGCTACTTAACCTATCTGTGCCTTAGTCCAGTATTTAGAGAATGGAGGCAGTAAGGTATTTGACTTTTCCCCCATTTTTCTGCCCTTTTATATGCATTGCCTGTTTAGACTGTACATGCTTCAGGTCAGAGATGATCCCTTGCTTTGTTTTTAAACACAGCTACAGAGCCTAGCATGCCAGGACACGTGCTAAAACACACCCTCTGACAAACTCATACGAAAAATGATGTTTCAAATGTTACCACTAACTCAACTTACAGCCTGCAGAGAATAAAGCTGTGGGGGGTGAAGTCTGCAATATGTCATATAGAGCAAAATCTAAGTTCAAAGCGTGCTGTCACGGCTGAGGACCTGATTGCGGTTGGTGCTGGTGCTTTTCTCTGCTGCCCTGGCTCCATGCACGGAATGGGGAGTCAGCAACTGTCCTCAAGTAAGACAGAAGCAGAGACACCGCACACCCTCTGAGCACAGGAGAATACAGCGCCTCATAAGCTGGGTGGGAGGGAAGGCAGCATTACAGGTAGGCTAGAAATAATAGAGCAAGCTTCATGCTGAAAGCAGGGAATCTTTGTCATGACAACAGAGAGAGCTGTTAAACTATACAACATGCGCAGGCAATGTAAAGGTAGGCAGTATTCTGGGTCTCCTGCTCTCAGCAGGGAGGAACTGGCAGGACTGCAGCAGTGAATGATGGTTTATTTTTAACAACAGTTTCTAAAGCAGGAGCTGGTGATTTTGTTTGTTTGTCACTTTTTATTTCATCCAATGCTCTAGATGGATACTAGCTCCTTTTGCAAATTTTTTTTTATTTATTTATTATTGTTTCTCCTCGAAGCAGGGACTGCAAATGCTGTGATAAGTGGACTGAAAGGTTCACTTAGTTTCAACTGCAGTTTCCCTAAATGCTTCTGTGTCCCCCGCTGAACTGCTGTTTTGTAACGCTGTGGAGGTGGAGCACACTTTGGGGATATTCCACCGCCCCCCCCCCCCCGCCTCTACCACACCACAGAAGAACCATTTTTCCACTCCCTTCCCTTCACCCTTCCTTTCCTGTAAGGGGACAAGAACCACCAAGGAAGACAAATGTACCATCATCTTCTTCAGGCCTTTTTGCACCAACCAAAATCTTGCAAATCTAAAGCATTAACTAAGCAGTTTTGTGCTTCGCTCCTGCCCCACGTCCTTCAGGGTGTGTGAACACAGCTTGCTGCAGACTAACAAGCCACACAGCAAATGCTACACATTGTGGACTAATGTCGGGGGAGCGGAGGATCTAGAGCTACAGCTCAGTGGTCTGAGGAAAAAGCTCCGCCAGTCTGTGCCCCTTAATAATGGGCAGTGAGCATAGAGGGCAAGCGTGACTAGGTAGGAGAAAAGAGGCTATCTAGGGAATCATGCAACACGAATGCTGGGCTTTGCAGTCCATAACAGGGGTGAGTCAGACTCTGAATTGCTGTGCTGCTATCTTGGTTACAGTAGATGCTAATTCAGCTGGTCAGGTAAAGTGTGCTTTTAGGAGGCTAATAGGAGCAAGCATATTGAGGCTCTGGGACCTTTCCAGGCTTCACAGCTGTTTCGCCTATCCTAAGGGGAAGAAGCCCTTGTGAAACGCAAATCTGCAGCACGGTCTGGGATACCAGCCTCCTTCAGAGTTTGCTGGGGTGGGGGATAGCACAATACTCCGAGCTGTTTGGCAGATCAGTGGGGCAGTTTATTCTGCTGTGGTGCTTTCAGAAGCAGCTGAGGGCACTGTGGTGTGGAAGGTCTGTTTCAAGCAGGCACCTTCCACCAGCTTTATAAAAACGTATGTGGAAACTTCTAACAGACTGATTTCAAAAGAGGGGATAAAACATTGGGATGGAATGACACTGCTCCCTACCCTGCTTAAGCACCCAGCAGGATTTGAAGGTTTCCTTTAAAAGACAAAGTGCCCAATCTAGAGCCTACTACAATGAATTCAAAAGACACTGACACTGGAGGGTACCGGATCAGGACCTATGAGGCTTTTGGACTTGCGCTGTCACACCTGTAAACTCTTAGTTGGTCTTTCTACATGGAGGGGAGTCGGGGAGGTAGTAAAGAGGGACAAGACTCGGTGCCTCCCCTTTCCTGAAGGCGTAGTTGACATGCAGCGATGAGCCAGGCAGTCCTCTGGGTGCTGGTGCATGAGGTAGAACAGACACGGCTCTTCCCTTCGGTAGCTATACAGACCTGCAGTACTGACAGTAACAACAGCTTGTTGTTGTCAGCTAACGAAGCAGCTATGATGACGGCAGTGTGCTGAGAACAGACCCAGGCAGAGGCAGGGTCCCATTTTTAGGTTTATTTTATTCCGACTGGAACCGTGCCCCAGCCTCTTGGGAGGCGACCCTTTTCACTCAGCTTTCTGGAGGGAGCAGAGGAGCGGAGGTGAGATTCTCAGCCGAGACATCAGAGCCAAGCTGTTCTCTGAACCACTCTTTGTTGCCGTCTCTTCGCAAGCCTGCAGCCTCCGCTCCCTCCTCCCCTTCCCAAAAATAAAGCTCCATGATGTAAAAACATTCCTTTGGGGCTGGAGGTGGAAAAACTAGGACACCACAGTTCAGAAAACGCTCAGCACTGCATGAAATATTCACTATCAACCGAAACAGGTTTACCCGGAGGAGGGTATGATGAAGAGGGAACGGGGAATAAATTTCACTGTCCTATGGTTTGTTATTCTGGCTGCTTCTTCTATTCTCCAAATAAGCTAAGCTTTTTGGAAGCTTCTGTCTGACCCAATTCTCATTCCCTCACTTTTCAGGTCCTCTATCCCTCCTGTTTTATAAGCAAATAAACATGCATCCTAAAGGCATCCTTGCCTGATCCTAAATAGTGCTGCTGTCCAGAGCAGGGCTAATGTAATGATGCATCGGGAAGAGAAAGAGAGCGCATGTGCAGCTGAGCGATCCATCATCTGTGCACCAGGGGGATGGGAAAGCACTGAGTACTGCCCCCCAGCCCCTGCAAAGGGCCTTCCCCTTGCCTTCGCAGAAACAGCAAGAACAAAACAAAGGTTACAACAACAAAACAAAGGTTACAAGAATAGCTATTTCTTTCCTCTCTGCTCTTCAAATGTTGCACTTCAGGACTGGGAGTGAACCAAAATGCTTCTCTCTGTAACTGATTACCAAGTTTTTTGTACTGTTTTTTGCTCAATGCAAATGACAGGAAGAATCCTGGGAAATATGGAAGGCGGGAGAAAAGGCTCTGGGGATGTATTGGCCTCATGTGTTCACATTCTTCCTGCTGCAGTTACAGGTTTCAGTGCAGTCACAGCCCGAAGCAAAATTAACTGGGTGACTTTGTGTCCAGGTATACAGGAGGTTCAGCCACAGCACCAGAGATACAAAATCCCAACGAGCTGTTCAGACAGTGCAATGGGAAACGGGAGAAGATCAGGAAGGTGATGAGAGGGATGGCATGAACTAAATTTCTTGTTCCCTGCAGGTATCCCAGGATGGGAGATCAAGTCAAAGCCAAAATGCCCAGGCAGAGCTGCAAGGGAGAAAGACGACGTTCCTCTGCCTGCGATCCAACCCCCAGACTCTCATAATTCCCGACAGGAACTTAACCCCCACCAGGATTTTCAGCACTCAGTGCATTCAGACAACACATATGGGAAATCACACATTTAATTTTTTTTCAATGAGCTCTCACAGAGAATGGGGCTTATACACAAAGCCCAGCTCCCATACATCGACAGCTTAAAAAAAAGCTACAACTGAAAGCTAATCTGCAATGAATACATTTTCCGCTCAACCAAACCCCAAACACATTTTATCAAACAAAGGAGCTCTTTAAATGATCACCTGCTCCAGAGGGCATTTTCCTAATGGCGAAGAGCATGCGCACTCAATTCTTGTTCCACTACAAATGAACAAGGAGCTGTATCGTCCTACCAAAACAGGGAAACTACAGGGACACTATGCTCATCTCACTTGATGGACAGTACCTTCTCCTACCCTCACAGCTGGAGCTGCTTTGTTGTACACTTGATGGGATAACCCAGTGCATCCCTCTAAGACCTCTGAACAGGCACAACGGGCCTAACGCTATGGGCAAACAGAACAGTAATATGTGTAACCTCGTTATGAAAAGTCATTACCAAACTTACCAATGCCATACTCAGCTGAGTCTGGTCTTATAATTTAATGCTTTGTACTGATAAAATCAAATTTTTTACATATTTATCAATTATCACTTTATTATTCGTATTTTGATATGGGCAGATTTAACATCATGCCTTTGTTTTGATACCCGTAAGTACCAAAATAGACAGTTCTAGCCTTACTGAGACTGGGAAAGCAGTCAGAGGTGCAGCTTAGATTAGGGGTCTGGCTGGTCCAGAGGTTTCCTAGCAGATGCCAGCAGCCGCTGTTTATGGAAACACACTAACAGAGCAACCAAGGAGTGAGCCTTCCCTAGTTTATCTACTCCCTTTGGCTTCTGGCAATCAGCAAGAACCACTTGACCTGGAACGTCTGTCCAACCATCTCTCTCTAACTCTTGAACCTACACATGCTTTAGGCTTCCATTATTTTGCCGTTTCACGATGTGGGTTTTGTTCATTTTAAACACTCTACTTCAATCATTTAATTGATTTCCCACTCATTCTGGCAGGCGACTCCCTAATCACTTCTCAAAACCAATGTTCTCATGATAGGCCCATGGTCAACAGTAGCCAGGACAAGGACTCAGGTTTCAAAGAGCATTTGGGAAATGAGATGAAGGCTACCTCCCAGTACCCATTTTTTATCTTTTTCCTAGGAGTTCACTCACTTCAAGAATTCCACTCACTAAAAGCAGTAGTGTTTTCTGCTAAGTGAAACTACACAATAAATGACTGTATATGGTTGTCTTTCTTTTTTCTCTGTAAGGACAAAGAAATCTTCTTCCATTCATTAATGGGAGGTTCCTAAATGATAATGTGTTAGGTCTCTTCACTGATGCTTTTCTAGAGAAGTAATCATTGGAAACAAAAGAAGATTCTGTAATCAGTAGCAGATTACAATGGAGTGAACGGATGGATAACAGGTAAATGCTGTGCCTAGTTGAGATGGAGGAAGAGGACTGGTGCAGAAAAGTCACAGTGAATTAAGTTGATAAATATTTATTACCTACAATGCTCTGCAATAAAGATCTAGTTCTTTTTACTACCTGCTGCTTGTATTTGCTTTAGGAAAAAAGTTGGCCTTTATGATCTGAAAATTTGCTCTTTTACTTTAATTAAAATATATGATAACAGTTTTTACAGGGGTGCTCCATTTGAAAAAGGTCAGTTCTATGCTGTGCCCCTAGAGGGCTGCAGTGGAAGGTGCTATCGGTGATAGCATCAAGGAAGACCACCAGCTGAATAGTAATAGTATATTTGAGGAATTGCACATCTTTGCTGCACAGGCAGACCTCTTCAGACTAGGCTTCTCACCAGGGGGTGGTGTATTTGCTCTCTATACAATGTCAGGAATATGAAGAAGTCACATGGCCACTGTTCCATTCAAAATTACAGTCTCTGCAGGATATAAACAAGCAAAGCCTTACTACCTGCATGAACCACTATGTGGATTGGTTCTGGTGGCTTCTGCAAGAAAAATCAAGACTGCTCCCAGGGGCTTACAAATTGCTTAAAGAGACACTGTCTAATTCCTACATACTCTGCAGGACTTATTAAAATCCTCCAGGAGACAGCCACAAGCACAATTAGAGCTGGTTCCAGTAGCACACAGCTGCATCCTGTGATAAGCAGGGGATTGAGTGCATGGCAACACAATTTGACTCAGCCAAAATGGCTATCAGAGGGACTGATCATCACTATCTTCCCTTCTACTTGCAGTATGCTGTCACTGTGCTGGCAGCAACAAACTTCATAGGGAATAAGCACACCTGGGACAGGGCAGAATTTGGCAGGCACCTGGAACTCGGCAGATGTCAGGTGTTTTATATAGCATGCATTTTCCCTGGAAAGTCTGTCCATTTGGATAAATTTTCACTGACATAAATGGAGACACCAGCCCTACTCTCTTCCACCTGCTAGCTGCATTATTTGGGACTGCCTGGCCACCACTGTTTTTTTTACTTATTTGTGAGGAACCTTCTTTGAGAGAGGATCTACACCCTTCTGTCTCCAAGAAGGAATCATCACTGCACGTTCCTTCAGTGACAGCCAGTGGTATGCCTTCATCCATTAACAGCAGGCACAGAGGCCAAGCTGAGCTGCTGACCTTGAATTTAGGGCTCTATGACATTTCACTAGCCAAAATGCCCCAAAGTCTTTTGGGCCCTTACGCAGTCTAAAACCAAAAGAGGCTGGGCTTTCTGGAGCACAAACGAGAGGATGGAAGGTGAGCAGAAGAAAAATCAGTCTCAACCTTAGGTAAGATTTCAATGGATGAATGAAGCTTCATTTGACTTACATAGGCCACACCAGACCTGCGTCTCCTAGTCATTGGGCTCCCTGTCCTCTCTAGTGCCAAGGTAGCTTTCCAGGTAAGGGAGAACACATTACACATGAATAATGGCAGTCAATTGCTGACCGATTCCTTACACATGAAAAAGTGGTCTGACATCACCTAAAAATATTTTAAGTAATACCTGAAAAGCATCTGAAGTGAAAACCTTGGGAATTTGTTTGCTTTTTAACTTTGGGTTAGCAACTTATGTCTCCCTACAAACTGGGAACAATAATACTTAATTTGTAGGAAAGTGATATAGTTTCATTCATGAATTCTTCAAGGGATTCTGGTGGAGATTCATTCACAATTTCTTGCAAAACACTGTGAAACTGTTGAAAAGCAACGCTCAAGCAATATGATACAGGGGAAAGGCATTATGCCAGGAGCAAGAAGACCTGGTGTCTTCTCTACCTCTGCCATTTACCTTGCCTGTGATGCCGGGTATATCACTTCACTTGATCTACCCTTTAATTGACTATTGAGAGGGTTAATTTTTGAAGTAAGGATTGCCTTCTTCTATCTGTTTGTACAATACCACATGCACGCTTCAGCCAAGTCTATGCTAAATAACACAAATAATAATTTCAGAGACTATCGTCTGTGCTGTATCATTCTGTTCATGTATTTCAGATAGAAAAGATACTGGATTAGTAAGTGTCAATCAGAAATATAGAAGGCCAGCCCCTCTGCAGCTGCCCAAGGAGAGCTCTGGAGATAAATAGCTCAGCTATTTCTAACTGGCACATATTGTTCTATAGGATTATTAATGCCTGCTGCAGACGTGGCTTCCAGTGGGTGCCTTCTCTGGGATCAGTGGGTGTTCACAAAGCTTTTCCTTTGCAGAAGGTGTTAACAGCACTGCTTACAAGCAATATCCCCAGTGTCTGTATTGTCATGGGGATTTCTGCAGATGGCTCACAGTGATGACTGTTAGTAATTTATTACCATTCCTTGCTCTTCTTCCTTCTTTTCCTTCTATGCAGGCTCTTTCTAACATTGACCCTCCTTTCCTTTATCTGTAGCAGATAACCTGCAAGAAGCCCTGGCAAAGGGGGGATGCTAGTCCAAATGAGATGGACACAGCACCTCAGACAGGTGCACAGCTCAGGGCAAGTGACTGCACAGCCTTAAGCCAAATGCGTCAGCCCTGGATTAGATAAACTGGCAGCCAGCCACCAAGATAAAGTGCCTGCCTCTGAATTCAGCAATGTCAATTGTCACAAAGTTAAAAAGCAAGGGAGGGAGGGGATGGCACAAGCTGGTGAACACATGCAGGTGAACCAAACTGGATAGATAAAAAAAGAAGACAAGGATGATACACGCTAAACATACTTCACTACCGCAAGCTCTGTCCTCCTGACCTTGGCCAATGATTAATGTTACTTTAGAGCATATTCAGGTCTGTTCTTAATATGAATCCCTCTGGCCTGGAACTGGGACAAATGCCACTCAGGCTGCATGGAGGGATCTGCGAGGAGTGGAATGCATCTTTATTGCCATTTAAATAATTTTGTTTCTGGCTGAAGTTTATGCCTGAATTTCATGCTGTGCTACTTTCTTTCTCTGGAACAGATACCACACCTCTCTATTGCAAAAACAAACAGCAGATTCAAGCTGGTCACGCTGCTTGAATAAAGTGGAGGAAAACCAGGGTGGAGAGAGGAGCTGTTCAAACCCGCAAGATCTTTCCTTGCCGGTTATTCGCCCTGTTATTCTCCCTGACAGCTTAAGATGCAGCTACCAAGCTATTTGCAAGATACAAAGAGCCCAAATCTTAATTTACCAGAAAAATCTGCATGGTGCAAGCTGTTGGGAGATTCAGGACTTCAATAAGAGAAGCAGGAAGGACTGCGGTAGGCTGGAAAATGGCAGCCTGGAGCTACAGGACTGAAGTCATGGCGAAGTTCCTGACCCAGAGCCTGATGCACGGCTGCAAGAGAATCTGTCTGAAAGCAATTTGTGCAGCTCTGGACTATGGTGTGTCTAGCACAGGCTAAATCACAAACCGACCAAATCTGCCAGAGTATTTCAAAGGAAATAGCAGCCACTGGGTCTGAAACTTACTCTTTTAACTTGCTTTTCTTCCTGAGACTTGCTTTGACACATCTACAGTTGTAGAATCTACTCCCTTCCCCTCCTCTGCTTTCTTCCCTTTTTTACTTCACAGTGATTAGGTAAATCACAAAGAATGGCGCCGTCTGAGTTCTGCCCAATATATTTCTAATTCATCTCATAGTCTCCCAATATTCCAGCAAAATCAGGGATGCCCCAAACAGGGAAGAGCAGATCCTTAAGGAATACACTAAGAAAAAGCATCCCAGCATGAGCACAGCAGTCATTCACTAAACTCTAGTCACAGCTGGCCACTACCTCCCATGCAAACATGGCATGTGCCTGGCCTAAGACAAAAATCTGAGTGCTCTTCCCTAGGGAGCACTGCCATCAATTTCTGTCACCATTCTCTACATGCACCTGGGCACCAGCTATTTACACTGGTTGGCACTTCCAGTCATCCAAATACTTCACATAATTCATAAGCCTAAAGCAGTAAACACCCACCTTCCTGCCATTTATATCTTTCCCCGGGAGAGCTCAGCTCAGACACAGCATTAAGGTTTCTGCTTTTTACCCAATTTTCCAGCTGGGTTAGCTGAGGCATGCCGAGGTCAAGTGACTCGCCCAAGGCCACGCAGCCAGCTGCTTAGCCAGCATTGCATCCCAGGCGCCACCAGTCCTGCGGACATTTGCTCCAGCCGCCGGACCGTGAGGCTTCCCTCTGAATTGTCATATGGTGCACACAACACCTACAGGCCAAAGGAATCTTTGTCTTTGACTTCCAGCTAGAAGAGGCACAGGAAGGGAAGGAAGTGAGCAGGAAGCAGTGTGGTGGGGATGTAGCTGTAATGAGGGCAGGCGCAGGTGTGGGAATTCTCATTTAGGAGACGAACAGCTGCTCTTGGTGACAGATAGAGCCTATAACTGACTAGCTTTAATAAGAATGACACTTAAGTATGCATCAGAGCCTCAGACAGGGAGATCCATGTAGCTTGCTAAAGATGTGCCTTTCACAGTCCCCAAAACCAGTGAGCATCAATGGGAAATCAGGTTTACACTGTGCTAGGGACTCTTCAAATGGCTGACCTCAGTTCACAGGAAAAGCAGCTCCCACGGAGAAGAGAGAGACGTAGAAGCTGCATCATGCTCCAGCTATGGGTTTTACTAGTGACACAGATACTGGAAGAGAAAACTTCACAGATTGTGCTCAGAGACTTCTCTTGCCTTTCAGGAGAAGCCCAGCTAATTACATTCATCCATTTATTTAAAATACATAGAGCAAAATGTGTCAAATAAATAAGAGGGAGGGTGGCAACACAAATTAAAGACAAACCTGCTCTGCTCCAAGCAGCACTCCCCGACACCTTATTCACTCTCCCCGAGCCCCAAATCAGATTACAGGAAACAGCCTATTCTCTTCTTAGGATAAACAACCTTGTCGCCCAAAACCAGGAGTAGATTTACTAGGGGTTGTAATTGCAACCGCAGTCCCACCCCTTACCTTCAACTGATTTGCGCCTCCCAGTGTGCCTTCTCTGCTCCCAGGCACATGATGTAGTCGCAATCATACAACTGCACTTACCATGAACTGGGAATGTGACTGGGAACCTCGCAAAATTTCAAACCAGCCACAAGAGAAATACTGTTCTTGACTGCCACTGTGCCACACCAATGATTAAAATACAGACCTGAGAGGCAAGACTCTAGACAGGTTTCTTTTTTAACCTTCAGAAAGGTCAAAAAATCCCACCAACCTTCCCAAAAGCCACCATTGAGGGCCATAACAAGGTTAGGCTGCTAGCACCTCCCTCTTACCTTCACTGGTCTGTCAACTGTACTTGTGTCCATGTACCCACTTTACTCCTTTTAATCGTTCAGCAGAGTCAACACTGGGAAACATAGTGACCAAGGATGAGGAAAAGGCTGAGGTACTTAATGCCTGCTTTACCACAGTCTTTAATAGTGAGAACAGTTGTTCTCTGGGTACCCAGCCCCCTGCGCTGGATGACAGGGATGTGGACCAGAATGAAGCCTCCATAATCCAAGGGGAAATACTTAGCAAGCTAGTACACCACTTAGATGCACACAAGTCTATGGGGATGGATGTGATCCACCCAAGGATACTGAGCGAGTTGGCCCAAGCTCTTGCCAAGCCACCTTCCATCATTATCAGCAGTCCTGGCTAACCAGGGAGGTCCCAGTTGACTGGAGGTTAGCAAACCTGATGCCTGTCTACAAGAAGGGCCAGAAGGAGGATCCAGGGAACTGTAGGCCTGTCAGTCTGACTGTGGTGCCGGGGAAGGTTATGGAACAGATCATCTTGAGTGCCATCACATGGCACACACAGGACAACCAGGTGATCAGGCCCAGTCAGCATGGGTTTAGGAAAGGCAGATCTATCTGCCATAGAAGGCAGATCTCCTTCTATGACAAGGTGACCCACTTAGTGGACAAGGGAAAGGCTGTTCATGTTGTCTGCCTAGACCTTACTACAGCTTTTAACACCATTACCCACAGCATTCTCCTGGAGAAAGTGGCTGCTCATGGCTTGGATGGGTGTACACTTCACTGGGTAAAAAACTGACTGGATGACCAGGCCCAAAGAGTTGGGGTGAATGGACTTACATCCAGGTGGTGGCCAATCACAAGTGGTGTTCCCCAGGGCTCAGTATTAGGGCCAGTTCTGTTTGATATCTTTGTCAATGATCCGGATGAGGGGATCGAGTGCACCCTCAGTAACTTTGCAGACGACTCCACATTGGGTGGGAGTGTTGGTCTGCTTGAGGGTAGGAAGGCTCTGCAGAAGGATCTGGACAGGCTGGATCGATGGGACGAGGCCAATGGTATGACGTTCAACAAGGCCAGGTGCCAGGTCTTGCACTCGGGTCACAAAAACCCCATGCAACACTATAGGTTTGTGGAAGAGTGGCTGGAAAGCTGCCTGGCAGGAAAGAAGTTGTGGGTGTTGGTCAATGACGGCTGAATATGAGCCAGCAGTGTGCCCAGGTGGCCAAGAAGGCCAGCAGCATCCTGGTTTGTATCAGAAATAGTGCAGCCAGCAGGACTAGGGAAGTGATCGGATATCCCCCTGTACTTGGCACTGGTGAGGCCCAACCTCAAGTACTGTGTTCAGTTTTGCGCCCCTCACTACAAGAAAGACATTGAGGTGCTGAATTGTGTCCAGAGAAGGGCAATAAAGCTGGTGAGGGGTCTGGAGAACAAGCGTTATGAGGAGCAGTTGAGGGAACTGAGGGTGTTTAGCCTGGAGCAAAGGAAGTTCAAGGGAGACCTTATTGCTCTCTATAACTACCTGAAAGGTGTACTGAGGTGGGGGTCAGTCTCTTCTCCCAACTAACAAGCGATAGGACAAGAAGAAATGGCCTCAAGTTGTGCCAGAGGAGGTTTAGATTGGATATTAGGAAAAATTTCTTCACAGAAAGGGTTATCAAACATTGGAACAGGCTGCCCAAGGAAGTGGTTGAGTCACCATCCCTGGAGGTATTTAGAAGACGTGTAGATGTGGTGCTGAGGGACATGGTTTAGTGGTAACTTGGCAGTGCTAGGTTAATGGTTAGACTTGACGATGTTAAGGTCTCTTCCGACCAAAACAATTCTATGATTCTATCACAAGTGAACTCTGCAGCTGCACCTCAGCCACTCCCATTCACTGTCCAGCATATCAATTTAAACCACAGATAATGGTAAGCTAATGTGCCTGATGGACCTCCTCTTCTGATAGGTCTGCAATGGGAACAGTAATGAACAGTAAGAGGATGTTAATATCTTAAACCACTGCAGCTGTTTGTTTAGTGATGCAGGAGGCCGGAGCCCCTAGTCCCACTTGGTGGGAGGCTGCTCTGACTGCTGCCTGATAAATTGGACTATCAGTAAAAAAATCTGGAGATTTTTTCTTTTCTCCCACACTCGGCCTCTGTCTTGAGCAGAATATCCTTAAAAAAAACATACGTTGATTCAGCACATTATTGATCCATGAAAGAAAGAGAAGAGCTGAGAAGCAGAAGTTTAAGACATCATGCCAAAGCCAAATGCTACCAGCAAGCATGTGACTGCAAGTGAAAAGGTCTTAGTTCCTTTTAAGCTGCACAGTCCACGACCTACGAGGAAAAGCTTCCAGTCCTTCCTTCTGATCGCTACTCTCATCCTTTACACTACAACGCTATTTCTGCATCTTCAGTCTTTATTTCACTCAGTGTTGGCTGCTAAACAGTTAAAATAAAAGAAAATTAAAAAGAAGCAAGACCAGGGCTATGACTTAGAAGTTTAAATCAGCAAGATGGGGCGTTGGTGCTTTGGCAACAACCTCTTCCCAAATGGGTTACAGCACCTCTGACTACCCATTTATATATGCCTTGCTTGTCTGTTGTAACATGGCTACGACCATTAGAGTAAATCCTACTGAGAGCGGAAGTGGATTCTCAAAAACATAGACAAGGAATGTGATACTGCCACCATAATCATGTGCTCTACAGTAGCATTTCCATCTCCACCAAGCTTGTGCATGCTTCTAGTTCCTGCTTTTTATTTGTTTGATTGGGGTTTTTATTATGAGATACTTTTGAGTGAGTGACACACACCGTTGTTATTATTACGTAGGAATAAAGTAGTCAAACAACACCTGTGCAGAAGGTACTGGTCCCTTTGTTCACTAAGTCTGCACCCCTTTCTATCTGGTCATTCTAAAGACCCCCAGACAAAGATGTTTTCTCATTGTCTGAGAGATTGCATTATTTTCTATGCATACACACTACTTACAGGAGAAGAGGGGCAATGTGTTGTTCTTTATTTACCATGACAAGCCCTTCTCTCACTTGTGTTAAAAAGTTAGAGCCAGCTAATGAGAGGGTAACCCATCTAACCAAAATAACAAGGGACACAAACTAGAACCAGTGAATATAAACCAGCAACTAATATGAATGGTTTTGCTAATAACATGTTTCTGAAAAATTGCTAATCCCAAATGAGTCACTGAAATACTGACAAATGGATTCATGGAAGCTTCAGAAAGTTCACAAACTAGCATCCCAATCATGAACTCAGAAGCAGAAACCAGAGCTAAATTTGCTGTAAAATTCATTTAAAACTAACATCATAACCAAATTTGCTGAGGTATATACTTCAGGGAACTTTGCATTTAGGTCAGCAGGAAAGAAAAGAGATACTAAAAAGGCATTTCCCATTTCACAGTTGTTCTATCACCAGCACAACTTAAAGCCACTGGTATATATACCCTACCTACATACTAGAGAGGGTATAGTATAACAAAAGCAATGTATTGTTTGTATCTCACTGGTTGCCGAGCAAGGAGGAGATTCTGTTGTACAGAGCCCTCTACTACAAGGTAGTAGTTCTCTGAACTGAAGATGGAAACCAGAAAGGAAAGTGTCACCGAGGGAAAGCAGAAATGCATTTCCTGGAAGCTGGGTGCTGGCAGGAAGGGTCCTCGGTAATGCATTCAGACTGCACACAATAACTTGGAGCATGTAACTGGCTGCAGTGATTTACAGGCTAGCACAGCAGTGGCTGCAGATTATAGTTGTGCTGATAGAGGCAGAATAACTCCTGGAAATGAGACGCCAGCCAGCACACAGCAAAAGGCAGATGAAGGCCCCTAAAGTGCTTCAGATTGGAAACTACATCCTCCTCCGCTGCCTGAATAATTGTTTGGCTTCCATTATGAATCCTCTCCATTTATATCACAGTTTTGTTGATGTACAAACAATTCTTTTTTAACAACATGGACAGTTCCTCTGTCCCCTAATGGTTTTGGTTTACCCTTGGTGTCAAGAGGCAAAATATCTCCTGCCTGTTGGTTATAAAGTCAAGACGACAGTTAACAATAATAAAATGGAGTAGTAGACACAGCTCAAACAGAACCAAAATGCTTTGGAAATTAGCTCCTTCCCATGCAAAGCATCTAATACTTTCACTTGCAAGAGAGTTTCTAGTGCAAGAGCTTAAAGTACAGTGTTTTCAGAAAAGCAGATTTTAGCTCTTAAGGCTCCTTGAAATTAAGGTAGGAAAAATTTGTCTGGACAGTCTGCAAGCAATGAGGCAAAGGCTGTGAAGAATGTGAGTCAGAAGCTTGGAGCACGCTCATTCATTAAACTGGTAATTTTTAATGCCACGTATTTAAGTACTCAGCTATGAGATAACGTTGGTACCTCCCAAGTTTAGTTAGCCCTGAACATTTGAAGGCAAATGACCTATTTAAAGGAGCCAACACAGTGATTCTGTGTTGGAGCAGAGCATTTTAAAAAGTGACTACTGTATTTAAACCCCCAATCTGAGACCTCATTGAAGAAGGTAGTTTTTGGAGTGGGTGACTGAAATCTAAGAGTCAACAACTTCTGTAGAGATGTCAGGCTTTCAAGGCTGAACTCAATGGAGAAAGGTATACTTCCACACAGGTTGCACCCCTTCGATCTCGAAGGTACAGGAAGATAAAAGACAGTCGACCATATTTGGTTAACTTGTTGTGGCTAAAAATGACATGTAGGTAGGAAGAGAGGCAGCACAGGGCTCTGTAGAGAGACTTCCTACCTTCAATGTATTTCTTTCCACTGTCAGCTACTGTGGCATAGAGCCGGCCACCGTGCTAAGGGCCTGCACCATTAAGGAATCGTTAGTGTGCCTTTGCACCACCTATAAAGTCCACTTGCATGGAAAGGTGGCAGTATACTGCTGGATTCTCATTCTGGGCTTTGCCTTCTGCTGCTGCACGGCAGTTCATGGCTACTGTGGCTAATCCAAAGACATTAGAAATTTACTACAAAGAGATTCTTTTCTTTTTATGTACTAATAGGAAAAGATGAGTACTGCAAAACTTCCTCTGATACCAATCGGAGCTGAATTTACTGGCTAATTATTTTATTCCTGCCCATGTCAATGGTCCATGACAACTTCTGTCTAAGTGCAGGAATGGATTTTTAAAATGCTGAAAACAATTATTAGAATACATTTCCAAAGCTCCAAATGATAGCGAAACACAGGTGCTAAGAAGAATCACTCACTACTAACAAGTCAAACTTTATTCAAACTTCAGAGACAGAGGGACTACAAACGCTGCTTTTGTAGGAACACTTTTTCAACAGAGGCCAAGTAAAAAAAATAAATGATAACTAGCCATCAACATCATGTGTTCACTCAGCATAGCCAGGATGAAATAGATAGAAAGAAATTAAAAATAAATTTCAATACTATAAATTAAAGGATGCCACAGAAGGTATGCAAATTGCATGCCACAAGGTCTTGTTTTTTGTTTACAAAGAATATGTTTTCAGTTTGATGGAGAGGCATCATTACGGAGGGAATTTGAGGCATTTTAAATAGCAGAAGCACTCATTAAGAATTCATTTTTAACAGGAAGACTGGAAAAAAAAAATTAAAATTAATGAGCAAGATGAAGTGGGGGGGGAACTTTGAAGATGACAGCTTCTTGCTAAAAAAAGACACACTTGATATTAATCACAAGCAGTTCACATATATGCGTTACCCCTAACTCCACTGTCACAATCTCCAGGACTAATTCACAGCTGCTTCTTGTTCACTTTGTGTCAGGCTACTTGGCAAAACAGGCAAAGCATAGAGCAGCCCCTCAGACACTGTGGTAATAAAGACGAGGAATACGTCACCAGGCAAAGAACACATCATAGCCTGGCTTAAACCTAGAGGATTCAGTATTCCTGCAGTGGCAACTATGGGAGACCCTCGGGAAGAGGTATGGCTACAGTCTACACCAAAAGCTCAAACTGACTACAGCAGTTTCTGAGCAGGAAAAGCACGAGTGTTCTTGCTGCACCACTATCATGTATTTTTAAAATGAAATCTATCTGGGACAATTTGTAGCTGGCACATTAAAAGACTATGGCACCTTTTAAGTCTCTTCGAAACTATGCCTAGTTTAGAACCTCATGATCTGGAAATCAGAGAGATTTTCTCAAACATTGTTTCCTTAGTCTTAAAAGGAGGAAAAAAACCAAACCAAGTCACCTTTCTTTAAACACAAACATACAAGCTGGACTGCTTAACTGATGCACAACAACACGTGAGTTTTAGAAAATTCAGTGTTGTGCAACCATCAATTTAATCTTCAATACCCTCACACAGTAAAATAAAGTTTTGATTATTCCTCCTGTAAAAAAAATTCTTTGTTTCTTTTAAATGCTCATATACTTGATGAAGGATTTGGCGGGGGGGAGGTGGGGGAGAGCTCTGTTTCAGGCTTGCTATAAAAACTGGTCATTAGAAAGAGGAGATGTGGGCAAGTCTTTCCTCTCTTTGGATCTCTTAGTTTAGGTTAAAAAACCTGAAGCTAGATCTGAAAGAGAATAGACTAATCCAAGCTGAACTGACCCTGGCAGTGATAGTGTGGTGGGTCCCCTGGGCAAGTGTGAAATGCCTGGGACAAAAAGGAGCAAAAGCAGCAAAGTAGAAGCTACTGGAGCGAAGCAGGAATAATGGGAGTTGCATGAAGATGTTTGAGGGAATGAGCATTTGACTTTGGTCTCATTTCATACAGAGAATGTGCCAGAAGATGGCTTCATGCTAAGCATCTTTCTTACTAATGTGATGTTTTTTCATTGTGATACTTCTCTGTATTTGACCATTCCCACTGTCCCCAGTGAGTTGGTTTTATTTCCTTCTGACCCAGCAGAACACCACCCAGAAGAGGTGCCCTGCATGGCAGACACGAGTACAACCCTACTGAGGGACACCCTTCTGAAAACAATGGCCAGGTCTGTTCCAAAGTCCACTGAAATTGGCGGAAAGACTTTCTCAAAATTTAGTGAGCTGCGGACCAGGCCTAGATAAAACCCAAGCTCATTTGGAGAAGAACTAAGAAATTTCCATGCTGGGCAGAGATGTCTCAGCCAGCTCCAAACAAGCTGCCTAATGAGCCCAAGCTGAGTGCTGCCCTGATACAGCTATAGTGTTTCTGTCCCCATACGGGCACATTCGAAGCTAACTTGGTGTCTCTGCATAACCCTGTATTGCATCATGAAGACATACCCTAGCTGCTTTTCTGCTTTCCTTTTGAAATGATAGCAGCAGCAACAGAACAGGCAGTTTACAATTACAGGATTATTTCTTCTTAATATTTGCCCCTTTAAGGTTTGGCGTCTTCAACAACCATGTATGAAAATGGGTTGAAAAGACTGCATGAAAATTCTCCTTTAGGACTCAGCTGACCCAAATACACAGTTCTCTTGCTCTGAATTCCCCTGTATAGTGCAGGGAGACAAACTGCTCTGTTTTCTCTCTCTCTCTTTCTCCTTTTTTTTTTTTTTTTCCTTCCATAATGCTGCATTGCAGGACCAAATTTTCTGATTATCATGCAGGATCTTATTTTGATTGTCCTTTCCCCAAATGAAATGATTCTGGTACTCTCAGGACAATCAGGAACGATCTAATCTCCTGCTCTGAGGGGGTAGGTAGTGCCTTTCTGTAGGAGATGAGCTTAAAAGCATATGTACAGTCAGAAAAGTGGTTGCACTTCAGGGCACTGCCAACATGAGTATATCAGACAGTGGCATGACAATATGTGACTAAAAAAAGCCATGACCACAGAAACCCCTCCCGTCAATGCAGTGGCAGCATCAAAACACAATTTTCACTGGTTTAGCTTGCCTTGTTTAGGGTGAGCATAACTAATAAGACTGTATTCCCAACAGCAGTGCTGTGCTGGTATTGCATAAGTATTTTGACAGTGTGTTTGGCACAGCTTTCAAAAAACCCTCCTCTGGCTCCCTATTGTGTATTCATAGGCAATTCTGCGTAGCCAAATGACACAAACAAGGTTTTAACAGTTCTATCCTTGCAGACTAAGCACTGCCATGACAGAAGGAGTAATATCCACTTTGATTCCTCCCTCATCAATAAAGGTAATCAACTAACCTTCAGGTAAAGTAATCAACTTTACCTTCAGGTATCTTTACCAAGTGAGTTTCTAAAACTAGCAGTTAGAAAATCCTTTTTCTTACTGGCAAGCTTGGACATATTTGATCTACAAGCCACGGACAGAAAAAACAAACAGGAAAACCTAAAATACCATTGTTTTTTACAAACACATTTAGAAGCAGAGTCACACTACAAAACTGGCTCTTCCAGCTCCTCAGGAAACCTGCACAAGCATTTAACAACTGCAAGAACATCCAAGGTCAAAGGCAAGCTCTTTTTGGAGATAAGTTGCCTTCTAGCTATAGTGCTAAACTCTGCAAAGTAGAGCCTGTATTGCAGATGAGATGACTGGGAGATTCCTAAATCAAATAGCAAGCTCTATGAACAATGTACATAAATAAGACCTTTATTGAGCCCTGTGTCTGAAATTCATACACAACAGGAGAATTGGAATGGGAAAGCTGGTCTGCTCTGCTTCGATAAATCGCTATACATCAGCGCCAAGCCTACTCTTCTCATTTCAGCAAAGTACAACTGTACCAAAGCAACTAAGGGATAGGAAAGCACACAACCCCACATCAGTATAGAAAAGAAGGAAATGGCAGCGCTTTACTTCCACCAAGCTAACTCTTTGCTGGCTCCTTATTGCAAGAGTTTTACCAAAAACGCTACGAGAGCATGAGGAGAACAGTCCTTACCACTGTGGATACCGCCCTTGTATCCACATGATTCTGGCTGAAACTCCTAAAGTCCCATCTCAGCATGTTTCAGGATCAGTAAAAAGGCAGAAGGTATACGAGAGGTAAGAGCTATGAGGTCTCCAAAGTGCTGGGCCGATGTCTCATAGCGGTGTACGGTACCACTCCTTCTCCAGCTCAAGCTCAGGATTCCACTGAAATAAAAAGTACTCTCCTACAATAACATAAAGGATAGTGGGAAGCTCTTCTGATAAAAAAAACAACCCCCTGTTTTTGGCATCTGCTTTGTTTAGTTTTCCTATGAAAAGCTATATTGGGCCAGACTGTGAATTATGCAACCTGCAGTTACTCAGCTGTTGACTGGCTTCGGCTGAAAACATCCACAGCAGAGACTTCCCAAACTACTTAACACTGCAGAAAAAGAGCCCTGGGATACAACAGAATGGAAGAAGGACCGGTCTGAGGTTAGTTAATGAGGAGGGAAAGCAACAAATTAAAGAAAATTCACTACAGGTAAATGAAGGGTAACGAAATCTCTGAAGAGCATAGTTTTCCACGACACGGGGAGTCTTAGCTGAGATGGGACTGCCACATGAAGCCCAAGAAGGAAAAAAGGCTTCTGGTAGCCCAATTAGTCACTCACAGTATTTCTGACATTGTTGTGACTTGAAGAACTACTTGGAAAGTCTGATCTGTAATTTGCACAAAAGAAGAGTAAGGGTAGCAGAAAAAGATGAAACAGTCTGTCAATTAAGCATATCATTTGTTCAACTTGTAATGGAAGGAGAATGAAAAGGAAAATCATGGAAATTAGCTGTGGATGTGCCATCAGACTATAACCAGAGACCAGGGTGAGACAGGGAACAGATTTTTCCTGTTTCTCATGGAGACGCAAACACTGTAACAAAGCTATTTCAACTTGCCTGGCATCTTGCTCTCCAAAATCAAGGCAAAAAGCAGTCTCATCCTGCTTCACACCTGAAACATGGTCTTCCCACCAGCAGCTCCAAGTTTTCTGAAGTAAAAAATAGTTTATAATGCTGCAGCCTAGGAGTACTAAAATGCAAACAGAAAACTGGCCTCATTTTTAGGATGTGGGAAATGATAAAGAAAAGAAACGCACTGCACTTGTAGATACTTAAGACAAGTTTGACTGCAGGACTGGGGAAATGCAAAAGCACGGGAAGAGAAAGACACACAGAGCATAAGGTCCAGAGGCTAAACTGTTCAGGGAAGAAGCCTTTGTCTATGATTAAGTGGTTGATTCTGCAAAGCTGGGCAGGTATCAAGAACTGGTTAATTGAGGGCAAGACAGAGTTAGAGTACAAAGTGAAAACAGAGCAGTCAAGGGGAGAAAAACAGCTGCCACGAAGTCTGTTTTCCCTTAGGGTTTCTAGTTATCATTTGAAGATAAATATACTTTTCAACTAACCTATTCTGTGGAGCTAATTCCCTGGAAGTGCTGGGAATCCACTAATGCTGTTGCCTAATATATTCAGGAGTTGATGGGCCTGTACCTGTGTAGTGTCCTTTCAGATTGTATATCTAATAAAAAACAAAATAACACAGCAGCGATGAAAGCATTGTATGCATATATTTAGTCATCCCTCATAGTGGATGGCCAAAGCAAGTGCTAGACTTATTGTGATGTGTGTAACAGCGAAGAAAAATTAAAGACAGGTTCCCACACAGAGAGGGGAAAAACCTGTTGCCTTAGGTTTTGCAGCTGTGGAAGGCTGAAGGACAACAGCCCCTCTGATAATGTGATCTTTGCTCCCTCCAAAGTCTGGTTTTCACGAGGCAGCCACACGTCCTTCCCAGGAACTGAAGCTATATAGATAGCACCAGGTATAATATGCTGTGTGTATTTTACACAGCAGTATATTTTGGGAGTCAAAGTACTGTCCATACTACCCACATACTGCTTTTTCAAAAGCATAACTTCTAAAGTATATGTATACATTTGCAAATATTCCATTAAAACTTATTACAGTTCTACTGTGGTTTTCTGATCTATATATTTTTGTGACTGCACTGTACCAGCAGACCCATCGGGTGAATTCAAGTCTATGGGAAGAGACTAACTTAAAAACCCATGTAGTCCATGCCCTTTGGTGTTTTGGGTGAGACGTCAACATCCCACAGAAACCTCTGTGTTTCTTCTCACATCACTGTGGCACGCACAGAGAGGGAGGTGCCCAGAAGCAAAGAACATTTAGCATACTGACTCAGATGGGTGGCCAGCAGTTTAAACCAGCCACTTGATGTTACTATAATGAGGATTCAGTTTAACAGTTGTTCTGCATGCACAGAAATGCCCCCCCCCATCCCCAGGAAATTGCTTAAAAACAAAATGAACAAAAATCAAATCATCTGTTTGAGAAGGAGGTTATGGCTTGGAAAATGCACATAATGGGTGGAGCAAAAATGCTCATGGGTGAGCAAAAATTATTTCTCATAGCAAGAGGATCAGGGACGCTCTGAGCTTTATCTCAGGGATGACACACTATAAACAAAACTCCAGGGCCAAATTCAGAACTGTAGGAAATACCTGCACTTCTGCTGAATCCAACAGGAGTAGAATCCTCTTTATGATAACTCTGGGCTTAGGCCAATATGTTTTATACACACTTTGAGCCACAGAAATCTTGCTTGAAAATGAAAGAAAGTTATTTCCATGATGGTTAGCAGAATTGCATCATATACCACTCACTCACCAAGGAACAAATACCTGTTCTAAATTGTCTACTAAATCAATTAAAAAATTCCCATCCAGCATCAATACATTCTGATGCATATAGGAGCGACCTTGATCTTTCAACTACTCTATCATTAGCTTCCTGAATCTTATAACCAAAACTAATTAATTAAAACATATTCTCAGGAATATGCCTGGCCCATAAAACCCTAAAACACTTCTTAATTACTACAGAGTTTACGTAGAGGCTTGAAGCTTAGGATGCCTAAACATCTATAAATGCATTAAATCTATCAAGATGTAACCTTTTTGATAGGCCCTGAATTCTTCAGTTCTGCTCAGACCTCTCACTTCTCCTGTTACGTTGTGTACTGTGGGTCTAGGTAGTCATAGTCCTGATTATAAGAATAATGCTTAAACTGTTGGTATACATTGGTTGGAATATTGTAACTTCAAAAATTCTTATTTGCACATGCAAGTAAAGGAGCTGATCATTCTGACTGGCTATTAACAGCATTTTCTTTAAATCAGGCTATGTTAAATTCGGTATTCAGTCATACTGAAGGTCACAGAGCTGGTATCAGACCATTAGACATGACAGCAGGATTTGTGGCATGTTATTTCAGGTTAAGAATGCACACAAATTAGAACCTAGTTTTGTTTAAGTTCCCTAAGCTTTTGAAAAAAAGGAAAATGAACAGCTTTTAAGGCATACGGGTATTAGTAGACCACAGCTAAATGCTGAAGGGAGGTCTGAGGATACAGGACTGCCAGAGGGGTTATAACTACAGTAGCTGTAAAGAAGGGTGGCTGTGGGGTAGTCTTAAAAGGGGTACATAGGGGACCCAGAATCAAAACAGGAGAAGAAAAATGTATTTGCAGACAGTTATAGTGATTGGAAAGAAGAGATTAAGGATGATATGAATGGTATTGCTGCTCAGAAGATGTGTAAAAATAAGGGGAGAGAAACCAAGCATCTCTAACTGGATATGCACCTTGAAAATAAGTGAAAAAGTAATAGAAACTATAATGAAAGGGACAGCTGGAGAGATGATACGAGAGGATGGAGGTCAAGCCTCTGTGAGAGCCAGCAATTTGAGAGTGAGAAATGACACAGTCAGAAATAGCTAAGACCTCTTTAGAAGTGCAGTGAAGGTATGTCAATATGTTCGTTATTTCATCTATCGTCTGCTAGTTGTTCCTCAAACTATAGTTACAGAACTTTATCTATATTTAAAATTTGATTTATACCTAACAGTTAAATCCCAGAAATTAAGTAATCGTGCCCTTCATTCCAGCCCAGTGCATTTATGATCCCACTTCCAGTGTTCCCCGCTACAGATCACTGACATCTCCTCTCAAGACTCCAGGTAGGCTCTAAGAAAGCATTCCTCCTTTGCCTGCTAACGTGGTTGCTCTCTTGTTGGTATTCGAACCACAAACGAGATGTGATCATTACCATGAGTTCCTTTAGGCTGCTTAAGCCTCAGAGTCCCCTCAGTAAAGCAGCCTTTGAACCAGAGTCCTAAACCCTCTTCATGCTACTGCTGTAATGTTTATTTTCACCTGCTGAGACACCCATTCTTTGTATGCTAGTCTGTTGATTCTCATTTTTACTCATCAGTTTTGCTTCTGCTGCCCCTTTTCATACTAAATTTTCCTGACACAGCTCTTAATTTCACTGATTGGTTGCTTCTACCATGAGGCTGCAGCAATCAGTTCTGTCTCCACGGTTCTCTGAGGCGTTAAGTTTTTCTTCCAACTCCTGTAGATTTTTTTTTTTTTAATTGTTCCAAGTCTTTATTTGATGACTGATACAAGTTTATTCATTAAGGAATGCAACAGCCATGATAGCTGGCCAATCTCTCTCCTCATATCTGCACGGGGGTTCAGGTTAGACATTTGGGATGAATTAAATCACTATGAGTGTAACGTAGCCCTGGAACAGGCTGTCCAGAGAGGCTGACGAATCTCAATCCCTTAAGGTTTTCAAAACCAAGCAAGAGAAAGCCATGGCTGACCCATGTCAACATCAGTCCTTGTTTGGGTGGGAGAATGTACCGCATAAACCCTCAGAGGTCCTTGCAACCCTTATTTCTATGATTCTACACATTTGTCCAATATTTCACTCCTCTACCCTGTAACAATCTGGCTCTCTTGGATTTCTTCGTCCTTGATATCTCCTTTTTTCCTCAAGCAGTATGTCATCAAGCTCCTGTCTTGACATTTGAGAGTCCGAACGCTGGTTCAATTTGTATTGTGATGCATCTGCAGCCAAACGGATGCAGAAAGACATTGAATTATTGGTATCTGCCAAACAATAGGTGACAGGTTGCCAGGTGGCAGGATGGCTCAATAAACTATATGCACTCTTGGTACACAAGCAGCAAGTGGCTGTTACCTAGCACTGAGCGGATACTACGTCCTCAGTCACCGGCAATCACTGGTAATCACTACCACTCTCACCTCAACACGAAGTAAAGCAGTTTTCAGCAGTGCTTTTACCTAAAAGTGTTCTCACCCCTATTGGCCTTGCTTAGCCATGCAGGAGGACAAAGACACCTTTTCTCTCAAAAATGAAGGCTTTAAGGTTAACAGATCTCTGAGGGGGTTTTTACTGTTATAGGCAGTATTTAGATATGTTTCTACCTGTTGCTGGACTTCCACGTCAGTCCCTGTGAAATACGTCTTTTTATTCTGCTAGGCTACTGGGCAGGGCCCAGATGTCTTGTGTCTTATATTGGGGATATTCTGGTACTATAGAGCCATCAAAACTACAACTTGCACTGCACTGCTGCCCAGAAAGGATTAGGCACTCTTAGGTGTCCTCACAAGACTGCTCCCTAATCCAAGTTCCTCTGTGACTTCTAAACTTACACCCCTATATGAAAAAGAAGTGAAAGCATGACCCCAGATGACTGTGAGAACAGCTGTGTGCCACTCTGTCCTGTGTCCAATGATCTTACCCACTTGTTCTTAAGTAAATGTTATCATTTTCTGGATTTGATAAACCAGGGATTGATTTAAGAGGTGGAAATGAGGATAAAATGAATCCATAATACCTAGAGGATAATATGCACTCTCTTACTATGTGTGTCTTTCCTTCCTGCCTTGAAAGTGCTGCTGTGGATGGTGAGGGACAACAGGAGGTTAGCAAAGGACAGAAGGGATTTAGGAAGGAAATTCAGGGACAGCTGAGGGAGCAGGAGTGAAGAGAGGAAATTCATCAAAGAAAAGCGATAAGAACATTAGACTGAAGGGATTTATTTCAGGGTATTAGGAAGGAAATATAAGAAGAAAAAATCTCAAAAAACCCCAACTTTATGCTAAAGTATTTCATAGCTGGAGGAAATTATTCTGCCTCTATTGACAGCAAGTTCTTTCTGCTGGACCATCTCCACTCACACCGATCTAGACATGCACACCAGATTTTTTGCCCACAGAGCAATAGTAAATTCTAGTCTATTACAAGGATCCACGGTGACAGGTTTCCGACAGAAAGTGCAACTGGACTTCCAGAACACCACAAAATGTAATATATTAAAAATTCTTATAGGCCAACTGTATGCATGTATCACAACTGTTGAAAATCTGCTTCAGGTACAGTGGAGAAAACTAGTAACATAACATAACACCCATCTCCTGGTACATTTGTTATGACAACTTTGCATATTCTGGTGACTCTTCTTCATTTTAAATATTCTAGACTTGGTTACTTAGTTATATAGAGCTGCACAGAAGGGTAGAACAAGCTATCAGGAACTGAAGGAATAAGCTAAAATACATAACCCATTAAAAGACAGGAGCGTTCCTTATGAACAGACTTGAGATGAAACTATGTGTTGCTGTCTTGTTTATACATGTTGCTATTACTTATTTCCTGTAGTTAGGCCTGCATCTGAGAGATACAGACGATAAAGCATGTTTCTGTGTCCTGGAGCAACATAAAACCTAAAAACAGAAAAAGCTACAGAGCTGCACTCTGTTGTGTTACACCTTGGACCAGTGACATTTCATCACCACTTTCCTACTGAATGTACAGAAAAGGAGGTACTTGTTGTGAGAGCTGCAAGAAATATAAGAATGTTTCTGCCTGTGGTATATGCCAGCAACAGGAACATGTTTCTTAGGCCAGATCCTTCTTCTTGAGTGTTGACAGCTGTTCACCCCTGCCTTACCAAAATGTACTAAAACAAGATTTTGAATGTGTTAATTTTAGCATAATCTGGAGCATCAGTCTCAAATTTCCAGAAATTAATATTATTTCGGTTGCCTGACTGTGTTTTCACCAAGCATTCTTGAAAAAGTCAGCCTGTGCCCCAGAATTGCTTGCCACTTTTAAAAGTCCCTATTTCCACCAGGGGCGATGCATGATAACATAACAGAGATGTTATTGAGCAAATGTTACATGCTGAGAGACTGCAACAGATGCAGAAGTTCAAGACTAAACTCAATCTCTCCTTCCCTATGGTTTGTAGAGAATTAAGGTAACATCTCCATTATCCTTCACAGCACAGAGCCATTGCTGCTGCCTCCTCGTGCAGCTGCAGAGCATGCCATATGATATTACACTGCACGGTTCAAGAACACCAGGTGTTCTGACAAAGCAGTGATTGCTTCTCCCACACTGGAGCAAAATCAACCATGCCATGACTGCAATTTTGCCACTGCGTGGTAGCTGGACCACTAGAGCATGGGCTTGAGCTGTCTTAGCATTAGCGCACCTGGAAGATTCTCTTGGAGTTGAACAAGAAACAAGATTTTGAACTAAAGCTCTGGAGTCTGCTTTACATGTGGTGTGTGCATCCATGGGAAGACAGCAGGGGAATAGGAACAATGGTTTGTTGCTATGGGATTGCTCTTCATGAACAGACCAGCATATTAAATACACGCTAACCACGGATTTGGCATCTCAGGATGCCAGGAGGCAAGGCACTGACTTCAAAGATAGCAGCTGGTAAGAGGAAATGCCCAAATATCTAAAAACTTACCACTACACAGATCAACATGCTCTAACAGCAGTAAAGCAAACCCATGGCATATTGTATCCAGCTCCACCTGACAGCTCTGGAACTAACAGTTCATTGTACTGGGATTGAGCGTTCCCAGATTTTTCCTAAATTTGTGCCAACTACTTAATAGCATGAACTGCAGGGATAGATGGAGTGAGGCCTGGTTTACACTTAACAAATGATCAACAAAATGTTCATGTTGGATAGAAGAATGCAAAACAAACAAAAAGAGCCTGCATCCCCTAGCTAGGAGTGCAATGCCAGCCCTTGGCTCTCAGTTGTACCACTTACATATCCATTAGGTGACACATTTTTTCTGAGCTGGGAAATTCATAAGCTATATGAGGCTAAGAAATGATTCTTAACAGAAAGGTACTGCTGGTGTACAAGGCATCACACAGTTGTTTCGGCAAAAATTTAAGATGCTCTTTGAAGAAAGTCTTTGCTCAAATGGCTTACCTGCTATATACAGGGATGGACTACATCCCTTAATTTGGATGGATCAGTATATTGATGTTTATGGTGCTTATTCTACATGATAGATGCAGGGTCAAATACCTAAGCCAATCCTGGTCTCAGTCAATCTACTTAAGGATTGATGTCCCATTACTGCTAGAGCTCTTCTGATGTAACGCTGGTTCTCTTTCCAGGAGCAAAGAAAAAAGAATTAAAAGGTTTCCAGACAAGAAGTTGGAATATGAAATACAAACCGATGTAAAATGGGAGTCAAAAGTCTTTTCTTCTGCATCCCAGAAAAAAAGAGTTTAAGATAGAAAATACACAACAACTTAGAATCATAGAATAGAATCATAGAATCATAGGGTTGGAAGGGACCTCTGGAGATCATCTAGTCCAACCCCCCTGACAGAGCAGGGTCACCTAGAGCAGGTTACACAGGAACACGTCCAGGTGGGTTTTGAATGTCTCCAGAGATGGAGACTCCACCACCTCTCTGGGCAGCCTGTTCCAGTGCTCTGCCACCCTCAAAGTAAAGAAGTTCCTCCTCATGTTTAGGTGGAACTTCCTATGTTCAAGTTTGTGCCCATTGCCTCTTGTCCTGTCCCTGGGCACCACTGAAAAGAGCCTGGCCCCATCCTCCTGACACCCACCCTTTAAGTATTTATAAGTGTTGATAAGGTCACCCCTCAGACGTCTTTTCTCCAGACTGAAGAGACCCAAATCCCTCAGTCTTTCTTCATAAGAGAGGTGTTCCAGTCCCCTAATCATCTTGGTAGCTCTCTGCTGCACCCTTTCCAGCAGTTCCCTGTCCCTCTTGAACCGGGGAGCCCAGAACTGGACACAGCACTCCAGGTGCGGCCTCACCAAGGCAGAGTAGAGGGGGAGGATGACCTCCCTTGACCTGCTGGCCACACTCTTCTTGATGCACCCCAGGATGCCATTGGCCTTCTTGGCCACAAGGGCACATTGCTGACTCATGGTCATCCTGTTGTCCACCAGGACTCCCAGGTCTCTTTCCACAGAGCTGCTCTCCAGCAGGTCAGCCCCCAACCTGTACTGGTGCATGGGGTTGTTCCTCCCCAGGTGCAGCACCCTACACTTGCCCTTGTTGAACTTCATAAGGTTTCTCTCTGCCCAGATCTCCAACCTGTCCAGGTCTCTCTGTATGGTGGCACAGCCTTCCGGTGTGTCAGCCACCCCACCCAGCTTGGTGTCATCAGCAAACTTGCTGAGGGTGCACTCTATCCCCTCATCCAGGTCATTGATGAATATATTGAACAGGACTGGACCCAGTACTGACCCCTGGGGAACACCACTCGTCACTGGTCTCCAACTAGACTCTGTGCCCCTAATCACAACCCTCTGAGCTCTGTCTTTCAACCAGTTTTCTATCCACCCCACTGCCCATTCATCTAACCCACACTTCCTAAGCTTCCCTATGAGGATGCTGTGGGAGACCGTGTCAAACGCCTTGCTTAAGTCAAGGTAGACCACATCTACCGCCCTCCCCTCATCTATCCATCTAGTCATGCCATCGTAGAAGGCTATCAGATTAGTCAGACATGATTTCCCCTTGGTGAATCCATGCTGAGTACTTCTGATAGCTTTCCTTTCCTCCACATGCCTTGACATGACACCCAGAACGAGCTGTTCCATCATCTTTCCAGGGATGGAGGTGAGGCTGATCGGCCTGTAGTTCCCCGGCTCTTCCTTTTTGCCTTTTTTGAAGACTGGAGTGACATTGGCTTTCCTCCAGTCCCCAGGCACCTCGCCTGTTCTCCAGGACTTTTCAAAGATGATGGAGAGCGGCCCAGCAATGACTTCTGCCAGCTCCCTCAGCACTCTCGGGTGCATCCCATCAGGGCCCATGGACTTGTGAATATCTAGATGATCTAATTGGTCCCTCACTCGCTCCTCTTCAACCCAAGGGAAGTCTTCTTCTTTCCCTGTTACTTTATTCAATGCCTGGGACTCCTGAGGGCTGGGCCGAGCAGAAAAGACCGAAGCAAAGAAGGCATTCAGTAACTCTGCCTTCTCCACATCCTCCGTCACCATGACTCCTGCCTCATTCAGCAGTGGGCCTACAACTTCTCTGGTCTTCCTTTTGCTTCCAATATAAACTTAAACCACACTTAATATAAACCAAACTTAATATAAACTTAAACCACACTTGCCAAGTTACCCTTGGTCCTTAATGAAATCACTCTGCAAAGCACATGCTGTGTTTCAGCGCTGAGATCCCAGCATCTTTCTCCTCCTAAACTGTTTACAACCTTTTACAATGACACTGAACAAACACTGGCATGGCAAAATCATAAAAACAGAATATAACAGTCTCTAAAAAACCCAGAATACATTCTGGCACAATGCACACTCATTCGTTTCCAGCATGGGCAGCAGGGTGAGGAATCATTTAAAAAATCCTATACTGTTGCTCTGGTGCTTATAGATATGGTTTTCAAATTGCTCAGTCAATACTGCATTTGCATTGCTGATGGCATCTGAGTTTCACTTTGAGTTTTACTCTCAGTCCAGAAAGAAATTGTGTGAGCAAAGAAAATTATTTTTTATAAAGAGCTGTATAAACTTAAAAAATCTCTCTGTAGTTCAGGTGAGAAAAAATGCAATCCTAACTCCTTTTTTGCTTAAAAGATTTGGGAAGTGATTTTATCCATAATCTAAAATGCATTTTCTATCTGTAACTGTGGCCAATTCTACTTATGGCTCCACCAGAACCCACTCTCCCATGGCATCCTCTACTCTGCAGACTGGGATACGTTTCATCCTACACCTCTTCAGACTGATTAACCACAGAACACCACTAGTTGAAGTGCTGGTAGAAAAAGTCCATTAAAAGAGGTTTTAGCTTAAGTCAGATCAAAATCCAATGACTTTTAGCATTTTTCATCAACCTTCAGTGAGCCAGGAAAAAAAAAAAAGAAGTAAAGTTCTGAATGCACCAAAGAGCCTGCAGCTCCACATTGAAAAAAGCCATCTTGTCAGAGCCATGGTTCACATCTGGAGCTAACAGAGACTACAGCTCCAGGTGGCTCTGCTACAAAGACCACCCAGGCTGGACAAGTCTGAAGCTTCAGGTTCCTGGACCAATTGGGTGTCCAGCCAGGCAGAAATTCTGGAAATACAAGGGGTTACAAACCCTGTATGCCAGTCTCAAGATTTGCACACTCCACACCTCAACTCCACAAGACCGAGCCTGGAAGCTAACCTTCACCTGGGGTTCCCCGTGCCTTTCAGGGTAACTCCTACTAGTTGTCCGTCCCAGGTAACTGAGCATCAAGCCTGACAACAGCTGAGGATCCTGTTGCTTTCTGCCACTCGCCAATGTAGCAATGCTTTGTAGGGTCACATTACTCTAGCAGGAGATGCTGGGTCTGCCCTACAGCTATGGACTCTTGGAGCCTGTCTCAAGACTTCCTACATGTTGGCTTGATAACCTAGGGCTCACAAGTGGTGGGAGTCCCTGCAAAGTTAGGGCTTTCCAGGTTTCTGCTTTGGTCTGCTTTGGAGATGGCAAGCAGGACTCTCTAACAGCCTCAGAGAGAGTTCAGAAGAAACTTAGTCTTTGATACATTGGGAGTTCACTGAGCCAAAGTTATTTTGGAGAAAACATTTTAGTGAATCAGCATCTTTTGATAAAACTAAGCTTTGGCAAAGGAAGAGGAGAATTCCCAGAAGCTTCTGTACAGGAAGCAACATGAAGTCAAACTATGGTCTTTCTCACCCCAAATGCAAGCATGGTGCAATTACAGTGGAAACAGATAAAGAGAAAGCTGAACAGAAAGGGGTTTTACACACTAATTATGGACAGCAGCTTCACAGGTGTATGAGGACTAGAAGGCAGAGAACGTTTAGACATCTCATCTCTGGGAGCAGTTATTTCCCTATCCAGGCATTATGGTTGTGATCAAGTGAAATGAATGGAAAAAGCATTCCTCGACTTCAACTAGCCCTATCCGGGGCTCATGAGGAGCATTTATTGCTGCATGACCAAGGCAGCGCACGAGGATGGTAGACTGTCTACGTCTATGTGTTTGCAGTCACAGGGTTGTGGGTAGAACACGTTTCATACAATAGAGGTTTGAACCAGACTGCTATAATACAAGTCTGTGGAATTATAGTTGGTTGGAAAAAATAGAGCCAATTATTTTTATAGCTTGCCCAAATGCCTCAATTGATCATACTAACTTTAAAAAGCAAAAGGCGCTGTGCACACTTGACAGGTTTGTTCCTCTGACAGGTACATCATGTGCTCGTGATTCCTGTTTAATTTCCTTCTTTAAGAATACCTCAAACTGTGTTCCTTGTGGGTGTGGTGGGAAGTGGAGGCGGAGAGTGATTCTTCTCTGAAGGAAAATACAATTACCCAACTTCTTTAAATGCTCAAACATATGACAAGTGAACAGTCTTTCAGTGCTCCCCACCAGCTACAGTTTAAAACAAAACACTCTGCATTATACATTCAGTAACAGATCCCTACTCCCAAACTCCCTCTAGCAGAAGGGAGCCAGGGAAAAAAAGCGCCCCTTTTATTTTCCCCGTGTTTTTCATATTGCAAGGTGCTTTTTTATCTCTTTGAACTCAGAAGAGAGACTCGCACTCATGAAGCTGTGCTGTGCTAACTGGGTTGCTACTGGAATACAAACTAGGGTCAGAGAGGTGGGGGGTGAGTGTGTTTGTGCACTTCTGGTCTTTGATGAGTGCCAATCATTCCTGCAGTTTGTTCACCACCTATGCACTGTCAAACATACACACAGACACGCAGACACTTCTAATCTGTTCTCTTCCAGTTCTAAAAGCAGACAAGTGTGTGGTAATTCTCCAGGTTAAAGAGAAATCACAATGAGGGTCGAGAGTGTGTGCTTTTAACAAGCGCATGCAGCAAATGTGCAAGGGACAATCCATGTAAGTGTGAACATACTCATTTGTACATTGCAACCTGCATGTTCAACAGCAACTAAAAATATGAATATCAGCGAATACATACATGTTTGAGGGAGATTTATTTTCCTTTATCCCTTTCATCGTTTTTTGCTATGAATACAAGGTCCTCTGGGTGATTCTCCTCTCTCAGCAATATGTCAATCAATCAGAAGAATAATAGATGAGTGCCAGCAAGTTACCACAGTGTTTCTTAATCAGGGATTCCTGGAAAGTTTAATGAATGCTTTAAAACCTTTTCTTTAGGACTTCTGTATAATAAAGGGAAATACTTTCCCTCCTATTTGCTATTTTTAATATGACCATCTCCAAAATTTTTTATGCCAGTATTCTAGATTAATTTAAACACAATTCACTGGTGAAATCATATGGTCTCATTCCTTTGTTCTTTTGTACCCAATGGTAGGGGTATTCAGTGGGATTCAAAAGCAGCTTAACACCATTTCCACTGCAATCAATAGTAAAACTTCTAAATACTGCAGCCGGAAAACAATTAGGCTACTATTGAATAGGTTAAGAAAAAATTCTGATTTGGTGAAATTCAGGTTTGGCATTGGTGAGTTTGGCTTTGCTAACGTCAGGGAAACTGCACTTGTTATGATCAAAGCTGAATTTTAACCAAGTCATACTATTCAGTCTGTTTCTGCATCAGATTTAGCTTCTCCCTGACACTGTTCTGGTATTCTGGTAATGATTTCTGTAGGCCAGGCCTCCAGTCAGTAGCTGAGGACAGTCTTTTGTTTGAAAAGTCTGAAAATTAGGTATTCCAAAGCAAAGATGCTGCTCTCAAGTATTCCCTTCTTCAACTTCGCGTTGGGGGGGGACTAAATTTCCATTTCTGCAGATAGCTTGCACAAGCGCCTCTCTTTATGCTTCAGACAGAGATAAGTGACTTTTTACAGATTTCAAGTGTGTGATTAGAAATTCACAGCTCCATGGACTTTAAGGCCAGAGAGACTGTTGTGTTAATCTAGAGAGAGTTAATGCATAGCATGGATCAGGAAACCATCTTCAACAACTTCCTGCTGCAAGTCCAGCACCTTAAGCTTAACTAGGAACTAGGTTTCAGAAAAATACACAGCAGTTAGATGAATTTTAATAATCTTTCAGGGGAGAAACTCAACAGAGCTTTTGGTGGCTTGTTCCAATTAGTAACTTCATCCAGTGGTCAAATAGGCCTAGTATTTCTACATTTAATCTGTCTACAGCTTACAACTATTAGTTTCCAATAAGCTTTTTGCCCCCAGGACTGTAATATCCTCTATCATCAAATGCCTATCCTCTGTATCAGTATTTACAGACGATGATTAAATTATGTCTTAACCTTCTCTCTAATACACTAGGTAGACTGAGTCCTTTGAGTCCCCCATAAAACATGAGCTCTGGTTGTTTACTTACTCTCTCAGATACTTTATGAATTGTGCCCAATTTCTAAACTTTTTACTTGAAGAATGGGCACCTCAACCAGACATGGTGCATTTCAGCAGTTTTTGCAATGAAACAATGACAGTTACTACACGACTTTCTCTAGCAAAAGGGGAAAAGACAGAGAAAAAAGGGAAGAAATCACAAAGTGGGAGAGAAAAGAAGAATGAAAGAGGTTAAAAAGAGGCAAAATAACAACTGAAAGAAAATGGAGAAGGAAGGAAAGACTCAAAGTACGACAAGGTATTAAAGAAATAAGTAGCTATTGAAACAGAAGCTCAGGAAGAAGCAAGAGATGACAAAAAGACCATGCAAAGCCGTGCCTATTTACAAGTATGCTTTTGTAAGTTACCTAGGCAGTTCAAAGAGGCTGACACTCAAACCTGCTGCCTATCCCTCAACTCAGTTATTTCAGGCAATTGGTGATCTCCATCAGTGATCATTGCATGATCCTCCCTCCTTAAGAACACACACTACACTTTTGCAGAGTTTTTTCGGAAGCAGAGCTCATTAGCACCACAAGGCACTAAACCAACCAACCAACCAACCTCCCTCAAACCCACCACGCGTGTTTCAATTGAGCTCCAAAAGAAAAACGTGGAAGGGACTGCATCTCTTCCCAACCCCCACCCTGAAAATACCTGCTTCTTTTCAAGGCCAGCACTGGAGGACTTGGTCAGAACAAACAAAAGGCACATACACACAAAGCACACATATGGAGCTCTGGGCTCCAGTCATCAAGCCTGGGACATCTGTGGCTTTCTCAGGATGCCTGCGTGTTCAAGTAATTAGTCCAAGGCCAGCTGTCCCCTTCTCGCTCTTCACCCTTTATGCTCCCATTGCTTCTACTACCACTCTGTCCAAAGACTATTTTGTCTGATAGATCACCAAAAGAGTAGCTGTTTTGTTGTTTATTCTTTGGAAGGAAGGAGTGGGAGAGAACTGGTGAGGTGGTAAAGAGACTCTTCTGAGTACGTCTCATGAAATGCCTCAATGTTTCGGAACGAGCTTTGGCCACAACAGAGGAAAGATTTGCTTTAACCTTTATATTCTGAAGTTATAAACTCCAAACACTTGTGCTGGTACTGAAAAAGCAACCATCAATAGTGAACCTGCCTGTTCGGGAAAGCTTACTGCTTTATGGACACATTCAGCTCTTGTATTCTGGGCCTAATTTCCCTCTCAGTGATCTGGAAGTAATTCAGGGAAATCAAGGAACCCTATCTCAATCTCAAGATGCTCCCTATAATCCCTATAAAAAACTCCTTTCTGAATTCTTTCTGATGATTTGTGCTAGAGGAAGCTAGAGGCAACAATGCGAGGCAGGACTCCACATCTATGGGGGTTGCCACAGCGTGGCTGAAGAAACCCAGCTGAAGCTTTTTACCAGTTCTGTTAATGCAGGAGCGAGAACAGAACCAGCCCTTCTGTTCTCATCTGTGAAATTACATTGCTAGCTTTGCCCCAAAACCAGGCTCCCAAACAGTCCCAAGCTGGAGCTGGGAAAAGAACACCACTCCCCAGCCTGTGTTTAGCACGTAAGGGCATGACAAAGCAAAAGGCTGGTGTGTGCATTGAGCAGCCCTGTCCTTTGATAGGGCTGCAAGCGCCTGGATGATACATTTACTGCAGCTTGCACTGCATCGTGCTTGCCTGTGTATCATCTCCATAGCAGCAGTTCTGCTAATTGAGACCAGCTGCTTCAATTCCAAATTCTTCTCTCCAGAAATATCGATACTACGACGTTATGATTAGAAGGCACTTTATCAAATGCCTCTCAATTCTGCACAGCTCAGACGAAGAGCAGCTGCAGAAAGGACAGTTGCCTGAACATACAAAATAAAACATTGCAAAAACACTGCAGAAATGAAGGCTGTAAGAAGCAAGTCAAAATAGAATAATGACGGCAGAGAAAGCAGCCTGCTGTATATGCTTGTGCCTGTCATTTTAGATGTTGAAAGGACTGCGAGCAGACTTCTTCCTTATGCTCTAGGATAAATGGCCACAGCACTGCAGTGTTACGGCTTCATGCGGCAGGTGTGCGTATTTGTCAGATCCAGTTTTTCTGTCCAAGGATGGATTAAAGTAAAATCCATCAATCTGGGCCTGGCTTGGGAGAGTAGCTGTGGTCTTGAATCATTTGGCTCCAGGAACTTTGCCCACTGGCAGAGAGTCACTGGAATTGATAAGCTAGTGGGAAGATCTGTGAAGTAGGAATGCCACCACACCACCATGACTTGGCTTCACAGTTGGCTATTTCCCTGTGGCTGCTGACTCCACACAGCAAGCTGTCAGCTGGATGCTTGGCAATGGTCACACTGGGATTGCCGAAAGCCGCAAGCATTCTCCCCCCTTTGGCAAGGCTGGATTAAGCTGGCTAACAGTACTGTCAATTCCAAATTCACTTAGAAGTCTCAGGCCCTGTCTGTGACCATCAGAGACAGGGCATTCCTGAAAAGACATCTGGTTACCGAGTTTATGCAAGAACCGGGCAAACCAAACCCATCTGTTGTTCCAACCTCCTGAGCACAGAGAACAGAATCCTTGAAAGAGAAAAATCTCACCAAGAATGGTCTGAAAATGAGAATCATGATACAACGCGTCGTTTCCTCCTGAGAAGGATGTTGTACAATCTTACAGAAAACACGGCACGCTTCAGCATGTGGCTGTGTAAACAATGGCCTAACACACCGTTTCACTACTCAGATTTCATACTACAACTGAGGTAATGCAACACAACTAAAGCAGAGAGCTCAGTTTGCTATGCTAAGTGATTTGCCTCCTACTCTGAAAATCAATGAGGTAAATAAAATGTTTTATACAGATACCAGACAGCGTCTTCTCAGCAAACAAAATGCTCATGTTTTTTTAAAAATATTCCTACGATGTTACTCTGGAAAGTGTTTAGAGTCTCATTCAGATTTTACCATTTACACACTGTGTTTGCGTTCTTTGTGTTCCATTCATCTGCTGAATCTCCCTTTAAAGTTGCAGTTTTCTTACTTGTTTCACTTTCTAACTTTTGGTCTATACTAGAAGACTGTTTGAATCCATAGGACCGCAGGAGAGGTAATACTTCGACGAAATTCCAGAAAGGTAAGTCTGAACACATTACAATTGAATATAAACATTAAGAATCCTTCTCTGAAAAAAATAAACTTACATTGTATGTGTAACATTCACTGATTGAAAATGGAGATTAAAGGAATATGCATTCTGTTCCTAGTAAGGTTGCTATACTTACTTGTGCAGGAAAACAGTTGACACAGAAGTACGTATAAGAAACAGCAGTGTAAAGATACATGCTCCATGTGCTCATAGGGAAGCTACCTCAATAAAGTGCTGTACGCTGCACGCAGACCTGTTAGTGTCATTTGGAGGTGACAGCTTGATGGAAATTCTGTTGATTGCAGTACAGTTCTATTCCCTCCCATCAAGCTGAATTTAGCCTTTCTAGTCACCAAATCACATGAAAAAAACTTTTGTGCATACATTTATTTTATTTTTAGGTTTCCAAGATCAATCAATGACACTCATGTAAGGAGATGGATATCACAAGGCTAGGTAAAAAACAAATTAAACTGTTCTGAACACTACAGTCATTGGGACCATCGGGACAGACACTCTGATGGTTTCCAATGGCTCATCTCTGTGGAATGTTAACAGAATTACAACAGCTTTAAACAGTCATGGACCTTGGCGCATCAGATCATAATGAACCCATGCAGCAGAGGAACCAGTAGGAGCATTCAAACAACAGACTCACCAGCCTCTCTTAAATCTCTTCCTACTGACATTTGTACACCTCAGTCTGCAATGTACTGCAACTATATGCACTGCTGCAGCGGTAGAAGTCAGATGCCCGGCACACATCTGCCCCAGCAGAGAAGCAACAACTCCACAGCTGACTGTTTATTTTGTTCACAAAGCACAGGCATACTCCCATTTAATTTTAGCTGCCCTAGCCTCCCCCATAACTAAATTATTGTTATTATGCTCCACGTAATCCTAGTGCTGACAGGGATGTTTGTTATACGTAATTAAAGATATTAATTTTGCATGGAACAGAAGACACAGAGCCAAGAACTTAATTTTTTTTTAAATTTCCCATTAGAAAATTACCTTCATTAGCACCGACTCGCTGAGCTTCTCCCTGTTGACAATTTTTATCGCGACCTTCTGACATGTAACACAGTGAACCCCCAACTTCACAAGCCCTGCAGGAGAAACAGAGCAAAACAGGAAGGAAGGATTGGTTAGAGATAGTCACCGTTAACGATTTTTGCCCCCCACAGAGCAGTAGGCAACTTATATGCAAGCAAATTCCCACTAGTCCCTCCTCCAGCCAGATAAGGTCTTGTGAATAATGAAGACCCGGCAGCCCACGTTGTGACCATTTGGCAGTGAAGCTGCCAACATCCTTAATGCTGCTGCAGTTTCTGCCATCAAGGCTGTATTTTCGTTGAAGCACTGTACTCCAGCTCTCACCGCTCAAAGTGCATTCTACCAGTAAGAAGTAAACTTCTGCCAATTTAACCACATTAGGATAAAGGCTTTTGCTGACACCTGACATCAATGAAAGCTCAGAAATCAACACAACTAGATGGTCAAATGTCTGCAGCGTAGACATGGCCTCTATGTTTTTCCATCTCCTTCCAATGATCATAATAAAAAGGTACTTAATTATGCTTTCTCGTACTGTTTTGATTTACCCTGGTATATAAAGTTAATGCTGTGATGAATGCCGTTGTGGCGTGGAGGAACACCAACATATGCTGGTACAATTCTGAATTCTTATTTGTTATTATTTACTGTATCCTTGTCCTCAAATAACGTAGAGTGCTGTTAATGATTATATTGGCAAAAGGATATGGATATCCCTGACAGGATCAGGATGTCTGAGCCATCACCAAAATATGGAATAAAACTACAAGAATTAAAAGAAAGAGGTAAGTAACATACATAAAGCATTATCTTCTGCAAAATTTTGACCTGAATCTGCTGATTTGCATGAAAGTACATTGAGATATCTCCCACAAGTGAGCTTAAGATAGTCCCCTGAGCTCTCAACTCTATCACCATTAAGAAAATTTGTACCCAGAAAAATTGTACTTTGTAGGTCTATTCAAGCGAGATCTTGTTTCCTTCAGCTTTTACTCTTGCCAAATGTGCACATGCAGCACAACACCTGATAGGCTGGATCTCATCCCACTCCACACACAATATGCCAAATTGACATTTAGTTTAATTCAGTTATAACTGAACTAAGAAGAAACAGCACCTCCCTGGTGTCACTGAGACCGGCTGGGCTTCACAGAGCGTTTATGAGCAACGACATCGCACAGCAAGAAGAAGTCTAGCTCAGCTCACAGCTCCTGAGTTGGGTTGCAGCTAAGGTCCCGACCCCATCCCCTGACACAAACCATAAAGCCAAACACGTTGCTTTATCTGCAAATTGAACACAACAGATCTGCAGTACAGCTAAACAATGAACACAGGACTTCACACTTCTTATTGAGGAATGACTATATAGACTATTGCCTTACTACAAACTGTCCCCAGTGAAGTGAACTGGACCTTCATCAGGGACTCCAGCAATCTCTTGCTGCTACCTGTCCATCTTTTTGCCACATAGTTAATCATAAATTTGGAGCCATTAACCACTGGTTATTATGCTAAGAAATAAATTCCTGACTTGCTTGCAGTCACATCTCTTTTATGGCATGCTCAAGTGTTCTGGATATTTCTAGTCACATAATTTCTCAGTCTCATCTGGTTAAATGCTGACATCCTTACTTTTCAGCCATGGTATAAACAAGTTACAAAAATTAAGAATGCTGTGCACTGACAAATCCATTTGAAACTGTGAATAGCAATAGCCTGTCCTCTGCCTGAAGCGGCCGAAAAGCACAGCTGGGGGAAGATGCTGTGATGTCCGGCCAATCCTCACTCTTATGTCTGAATTTTGTCTATTCAATAAATTTATAATATTACCCACAGCACTACTGGCTCTAAGCTCACCATTCATAGCAGCTGCAGCCTTCCTTATGCTGCTCCCCTTTGGCTTTGTTCTGTGTTTGGATAGTGGCTACTTGGCACCACTTGAAAGTGTGTGCCAGTGGGTTGAAAGTGGGTTGAAAGTGTGTACAGTTTCAATCTGTGCCGACTGCTTCCTTCCTGCTTCCAGCACAAGTCACAGCTCTACAGCACTCTTACAGCACTACCGCATCACTCTCTACATCGCTCCTAGTTACACTTTCAAATCTCATCAGAACTTCTAGCTCAGCCCTTTATATCTAGACTCCCAGGATCTGTGGCACAGTGCTGTACTGTAATGTGCTGCAGACCAATTATTTTAAGAGGTCAATAAAGGTTACAAACAACTGCTCTCTGTAACTGGTCCTTCACCCCGAAGAAAATATAAAGGCTTCTGGTATCTCACACTTCAGGGTTTGATTTCAAATGTTGTTGCTCCCAAATCAAGACATCTGTCCCACTGAACTTGGCCGATCTGTAAACTATTTTTCCTTTGTCCTCCCTGAAGCATCCTATCACTGAGTCTTAGAAGGGTTTTAACCATGAACTTCCACGATACCACCATGCTGTACAGGCAATCTTCACAGCGCCCTCTGTCCTTCTGGCTACTAACCTACCACAGAAACTCAAAAATTAAGATTAAACCCTTCTGTTTACTCCACTAAAAAAGTTGATCAATTATTAGAAGACACTGCACACCTTGCAAAAATCACACGGATACTGAATTACACTGATTTTATATTGAATTAATTTCATCAACCTCAAGAAGTCGTTCCTTGATTTACACCACAGTACCAGAGGACGGGATGAGAAAACAGATGTGAGTTTTAATGCATTTTTCCTCTTCTCCCAATTTGGATTTTAAAAATCAAGAAAAAAAATGTCCTGCCACTGCTGTCTGTTTTGTGGAGACGGAACTTTTAAGACAACCCTCTGAACAGCCCAAGACAGCACTTTTCACTGTACTAAATTCGCTGAATGAAATTTTAGGATAAAAACAAAACATGTTGCTCTGCCTTACCTCCTCCCCTCTCCCCTAGCCCTTTCCTTTTGACATTTGCATGCCAGCCTAAGCAACACCCCCCTCCCTTAGTAAGTCCATCTATATGATAAGGCCCTCTTGCTACTACAAGGAAATCATAATTAAGCTTGGGCAGGAAGGGCTTGCACTCAGGGCTTCTGTTCCTGCCCTGTAATTCCAGCCTAGTGTACAACTACTCAGAGATGACTTACACGGGAATTTGAACTCCTGTGGGCTTCTGATGCTTAGGAATCCCTTTTCCTGACACAGAGAACATAAACCATTCAAGATGTATTATACATCTGCATAATGACAGACCCTTAGAGAGAACAAGAAGCAACTATGAGTAAACTGCTGAATTATTATTGAAATGGAAGTGGCAGAAACAACTGCTTAGAAACAAGTAGCCAAGGTATGTTTACAGGGTTGTGGAAGTGGCTGTGGATCTTCCAGTTTTTGTTCTCCTGTATACTCAGCTGATAATAAGCACCTCGAATCTATAGCAAACCTCCAATACAAATGTGTCAACAAGTTAGGTACTTACTTGTAATGCTTACCTATACACTCAGGGCAGCACAGGTACCGGTGTGGTCCCCAAAGGAAAACAAACAAGGTTGCCACACTAAGAGGATATTTTGTGCTGGCTTGGCTTAAAGCAAGTCTGCCAGGCAACAAATAGAGTTTGAACTTGTCAGCTTCCTGAGTAATTAACCCCTCAAATGCAGGCAAGTAATCTTCATGATTGTTAAAGTTAATTGTGGTCTGTCCTGGCAGAAAATCCAAGATGCTGTGGGAATCAAGCACTTGAAGCTTTCCCCAACCACCCACACAGCTGTCCCACCCACTCACTCCTCCGGACACACTTCAGATTTCCATCCATTGGTGGTTGCTGTGGGATCTCGGGCACTGATGTGCCGGGGCGTTCAAGCAGGCTGTTGCCTCCTATGAGCTGCAAACACTGGGCTGCTTCTGATCTTAGCCACTGAACAGCACCAGAACCAGCCCTATAATCTCAGGTTGGGGAGCAAAGAAGAAAACATCAACACACTGAAAAGCAAGGGACGCGTAAGCTAACGTTGTCTTTTCATTTCTAATTAACAGCCATCAATTGAAAACCAATGAGCATGAGGAACCACTGATGACACAAGGGAAAGATGCCATTCAAGGAGGGCGAGCAAAGGGAAGCGCACAGGCCTGACACAGCCTAATGCTGCACTGACCTGCTAACAACCACGCCTGAGCATTTTGCTGCTGATAAACTCCCACTCTTTGGATGCTTAAAGATACACAGATCTTTTCTGAAATGGACAGGAGCTTCTGTGATGAGCGAGGGACAGATTTACATGAGCTGGACAGATGGACAGCCCATCCTGAAGCAGTAGAGAGAGGAATTCTTCATTTTACCCAAGAAGAACGTACTGTGGGGATGGAGAAAAAAAAGCTTCCCTCCAGCTGAGACAATATATTCACTGTGAATCCCTGATCGCAGAGAATCATCTCCGTGGCCTATACTGTAACTAACAATCACCTCCACGACTTTTCAGCCAAGGACGGGATTTCAGAAAAGGCTGATTTACTTTTGCCTTCCAGTTTGTGTATTAAATTTCTCCAATGCAGACTGAATAAAACACTAAGATTTCAGAGCTGGTGCTATTTCATATTCACTCTACAGTTGTGTAAATAGCAGCATGAGGGAACACAACTGTGGATAGTAACACCTTACTAAGATCATTATTATGTTATTACAACTCTTCATTAGAGAAAGAAATATTCTGGGCACAAGAGAGAACTGTTTTTCAGTCCTATCCAAACTTGGAGTCTGCCAAAGATACCGATCTGAAACAAATTATCATTTCAGGAGAGAGACTAATAAATAATGAAACAACATTGTTGTTTAAATACAGCACTTACGGTATATTCATTGTTAATAACTAACGTTCCCACAGTCTTTCAGAAATGTTAAACACAAGTAACTCATTATCCTGATTTTTAACCATAAGGCAAATAACTACTTCAAGGAGTGGAATGAAAAATTAGGTACGTTTGCTACATTTAATACATATGATTTTTCCAATGGTATATGGAGGTCTTTCATTTTCTTTTGAAATAAAACCAACCCAATGCCCTATTTGTAAGTATTGATAAATTTCTGTAGTAGGGAAACTAGCCACTGATTTCAGATGGTCATCTGCAAGTCGCATGTTGCTTGCTCTTCATTTCACTTCAGAGTGCACTGTCAAAAAACTTAAAAAACATCTGAGTGGAAAGGCCTGGTCTGACCACTAGTATCTCTTTTGGCTGGATGAGCAATTAAAAGAATGTCTAGAGAGAAATATCATTCCTCTTTTAACTTGAGTTAGCTAATTGCCAATTAATTCAAGTCAATGAATACTCTGCAAATGTTAATCTAGGCACTGCAGGACACGAACATTTGTGGTTTACTTCAGGGCTCACACTAGTACTGGTAACAAACTATCTAAATTAAAGGAAGAATAAAAATCTTAGGCTGAACAAACCCAAGTACGCTGATTTTTAAAAAGCTTAGTGTGTGTACACTGTTGCTGCATATGAGCTTTGTATATATGATCTTTATATACAAGTAATGTAATTTCTCCCCACAAATTGGAGGTTGCTGTTGTAAATCTTAAAAGTATTTATGGATGGTCATTCCTGAAAACTACATGCACCAGCATTTGCAAGATCTGCAAACCTTCAAGGATGCCAGTTTAGAAAATCGACCCTTAAAGCAAACAAAAGCATTAATACAAATCAAGTGGAGCGTAGGACAATGCTTAAAGTGTAATATTCTTGCTCTTTATTCTCAGTTATCTTCACAAACACTGTAGTTTCAATTAAGGTTAAATCAGCTCAGTTACAGTGTCTAACTCTGCTGACTGCAGTGAAGTTGCTTTAGATCTACAACAGTGGAAAACGGATTAAAATTTGGCCCAGAGCAACATGATTTCCATAGCCGTAAAATAAGGATAGTAACACTTACTTACTTGCCTTGCAAGGGCTGTAGAAGGATTAACTGATTAATCCTTGCAAAGAATGTTGGAAAGGGATCTAAACCCTATGCAAGTTTTACATGTTACAACCAGGGAAACTGCATCTTAAATACAATCTGGAAAGAAAAGTCTAGATAATTTCTTATTAATAGCTTCCATTTCATTTCCCAATTCTTTTAGCGCATGGATGTCTGGTCTCCTACAACATGTATCTTAGGATCTTCTTAGTTGCACTGAGAAGAACTTTGTTACTGAGCATCCTACTTACGGAAACCAATAATTGCCCTTAATTGCTCAGTCTTCTCATTGAACAGATGTTTATTTTTCTATAGCAATTGTTATCTCTAATTATTGCCTTTAAAATAAACAGAGCCTTATATCAAGTGACAGACAAATTATACGGTATCAATTTATAATTGCATATGGGGAAAGGAGGTATAGCATCTAGAAATCTAAAAGGATGAGGCTGGAACTACCCATGTTAGTAATGAAATAATTTGACCATGGGCTTTTCTACAGAGAGATTCTAGTGCTACAAGGCTGTTCTTAGGGCTCATGCAATAACTGTTTCCAAATTGCATAAACTGTAATTACAGTAGGACTAAAGCCAGAGTTCAAACTCTCAGCAGGAGCATGGAAGGAGATGTTCTTCTGTTCCGAGATTCATATGCCTCAGCTCAGAGCACAGGGAAGCTGCACACTAAATTGCTATAGCCTAGATGTATTCTCCTGAGCTACGAGTGCTGTCAACTGCACACTGGCTCGGCCAGACAAAGGGACACACTCCTAAGCTCAAAGACTGGTGAGAACAATGCATCAACTCAGATGTGACTGGATCCACATGCCTGACATTAGAGAACATGAGACACAGACAGGTATATGTATACATTGCGGCTCACTAGGAGCAGGTTTTACGCTGTATACCTCAGAGATTATGGTAGGATCATCCTCCAAGCTCAGCAGGATCAAAACACAGAGAACCAACATCACCTCTATTGATTTTTATCTTGGTCTCTTTCTTACAATATTTCATAAATCAATACTTCTCAGAAACACTTTGTGCCCCCTGAATATAGCAAAGAAAGAACGTGACTGTTGAGTCCTTTTGACATACTCTCTTTCCCATCTTACCATAGACAGTCATGTGTCTGAAGAGCTCCCCCCCATGCTCCCCCCCATGCCCTGAGGGAACCAGGACACAATGTTGGTAGGCACACTGGATGCTGCTTTTGTAAAATGCCATTATTTCATCAGCCAAACTCTAACAAACTCTTGAAGTCCTCTGGGATCTATCAGCAGCTTGTGATGTGTAGTGGGCTGAGCTCCTATTTCAGATCACGTCTTTGTTCCCATATAAATACGCTTAGGAGGCTAAGCTTTGCTGCCACAGGAGAAGTGCAGACTTCAGCCTTGAGCCTGAATGCATTTGGGGCAGCACTCCCACCCGCTGCAGGCAGGGAAAGAGAAGAGTGGTTTCACTGTTTTCAAATGAAAAAAATAAATTAAAACATAACAGATCTTTCCATTGATGCACCAGAAAAAAGGTTCCCTTTTTAACATCTCTGGATGGGTACCGCTTTTGCCCTCAACTCTCCTAGTCAAAGCTTTTTTTTCCAAGAGCTGTATGTCTCCTTGAAAAACTCTTTCTGAGGAACGATGAGATCCACGTCCCCCTTCAGATTTCATTAATCCTTTGTCAAGAGATGACCAAAGATGGCAATTTTCAGGTATAGCAGGAAGCCAGCAGAGCTCCGTCTATCCTGCCTAAGATATCTTTTAGAAAACATGTCACTATAATTAGGTAGCATCTGGGTAATGAGCCACAATGTCCCTGCTTGGTCCAGTGATCTGCTGAGAAGGGCTAATACACTAACAAGGAGGAACCCATGCACAGCAGAGAAAGAAGAGGTGAGGAAGGAGGAGGAGAAACAGCAGATAAACTGCTCTTCACATGTGCTTTTAGCTGATGTTAATCCCATTTTCTGTGCTCATTTCCTACATCTCCCCTTCTTCACCACACCTTTCCACCCTCCCTCTGTCAGAAAGTCCTCACACCCTTTTGACCCTCCCATCAACCAAGGTTGTTTCAGCTAGGTTATATGTATATTAAGAACTTAATTAAAAAGGAGGGTTACCATGGAAAACCTTTATACAGAAGACAAAGGTCATGCTCTTCACAAGATTAGGCTCACCGCAGAACACTTCATCTACCCGGCTCAGTGCTGATACAGCTTACTCTGCCCTCTGACATCTCTTAATCACCCACTGACAGATTCCTAACAGGATTTTCACTGACTGCCAATATGCTGCACTGCAGACTCAAGAAGTGATTTGGATTAACCATCCTTGCACCCATGAAGGCACCAAACAACAAGCCACAAGCACATGGCAGCACATCCCAGTTCCCATGAATTCCAGGAGGGATTTTTAATGACAGTGGGATATGGCCAATACACACCCAGGGGAGAAATGCATTGGATAGCCATTGCATACATTGTTCTACAGCTACAGATTTTTTTCCAAGGACAAATTGTTCTGTACCCAATAGAACTAAAAGGGGCTGATCTCTTGCGGATTTCATTTAGGGTTAGAAACCACTAAATTTAATTTCATTGTCCACCACAAAACCCTGGATCTTCCTCATGGTTCCCTAATGAGATCTCCCGTCCCATCCCAAGAGGTCCTCACCACGTCTCTTGACCTCTACCTCCATTTTCTCTAGCTTCTTATGTCTGCTGCAGTAACACTCTCCACAGTTTTACCCATTTGTCCTGCAGTTCATCTATCACTTGCATAGTTTTTGTCCATACAGCTTACTCTCTCCTTTCTCCTATGTAGAAGACAACAGATGCCGTGGCTAGTCTCAGATCTGTGAGCACATCGTCTTGTCGGTCAACTGGCATCTACCAAACAGAATATCTGACACCTGAGTGTTCCTTGTATTTCCCTCTTGGATTTGGTTCTTTCTCCTGTACTCAGTCAACAGCATCCAACAAAGCTGGAAAGGACTTCATTATCTGTGAAAGATTTTTGAGACTGTGAGATCGTTATGTTAATGTCATTCCATGGAGATACTCCCACCATCCATTTTCATGTTATCAAATACAAGAGGAGAATCAGGCCAGGGTTCAAGTAAGAGCACAATAGGGACACCTCATCTTTCCTGCTCTGTATCTGGGTCCCATGGTATGGCCCTAGCTCTTTTCAAAATGATACTGAAACCTCCCAAGAAGGCAGTGGGTTTTGGAACATAAATCCTGTTGAGTTAATGCCTAAGTTCAAACTGCTCCTCATAGCTAACACAGTTTTTCTTACTATAGTTTCAGACTTCTTAAGTTCCTGTTCAGATAGCACAATATTTGGATCATTTCTTTTTAAAAAAATAAATAATTAATGTGGCTTCCTAGTGAAAGAAGGTTATTACAGACACTTTGCATGTCCAGCTGTCCATGCACCCTCCATCTTAACAACTTTGGATCCCACTGGCAAACACCAACTAAATTCAACAGTGAGCCCTGAGGAACACGTTCAACAAAATTCAGCAACTGGCTATGGATAGACCTTGTAAGTTGCCCCAGTAAGGGGTAAGGATACAGACTGGCCTTCAGTCGTTCACTCTGGCCAAGAGAAAATGCCTTGCTGGTCAGTGAGCATGAGAATGAACTCCTGAGCAGAGTCCAATTGTACTGCCTTGGCTGCAGGTTAGACAAGGGGACACGGGAGGGGAATGGAGGAGGGGGGGGGAGGCGCTGAGGCTACTGGAGGGGCAAGAGGCTGAGGGAAGGCGTGGAGACTCCTAACAGCAGACTTAGGGGCCTGCAGAACACAGCTCCATATGATGAAATGTGAAGAAATGGAAGTAAATAATTTTAGTAAGATTCTGATATTTTCACATGACTCCTACAGCCTGACACGTGGGTCTATGTAGTCTCAGTTTCAGCAAATGTTTTAAGTGCTTCCTGTCCTCCACAGTGGATCGTGTGCATTATAAAACTATGAAGGCAGAGATCTCATGACGCAGTTGTAACAGACTGCTTTTCCCATTTTGCAATATGCTCCTCTGTAAAGTGTAGGACGTACCACATTTTCTTAATTATACTGAATATGAGAAACTCCCAGCCTCTGCCTTAGGACAATGGGAAAAAAGACCATTTGAAAACTGATTTCTGGCTTAAAAAAAGGAAAGTCACAGCAAAAGAATTAAAGGTCAAAAAATTTAGACTATTATAATTTTAATGAACATAAAAAGGCATATAAAAAAAAAACAATTTTCAAAAGTATTTCCTTTAATGTGAGAATAATGGCTCAGGTCACAGCATGGAGCTGAAAGCATTTATCGACTTCTACACGAAGAACAGGAGCTGCCTGCTCACGTAGTACAAACTTCACCACAGCTGGTTCACCATGTTCCTTACAGAGAGAGGAAAGCAGGGGGTCATACTCAATACACAGTTATAAAAAAGGCCCAAGCACCTCATTAATTTAAGGTTAGGTTTATGAGAAACAATGTGATACCCAGCGAGCACGGTCATCTGTGCCTCCGCAAAAAAGAAAGAAAATGAAGTTAATTTAATTTCCTTTCAAAAGAAAGGTAGTTGGGTAAATACAGACATGCACACCGCAACTCACCTTCTGAAACTCAGTTTCATCACTTGGAAATTCATACCAGAGTGGCTGAGGCTAAGTATGTTCCGAAATAGAGTTCAATTTCAAACTCAGGCAGGAACTGGTGACTATAAAAGGACAGTAGCATGAAAACTGTGCTTCACACTTCTGTTCCAGGTTTTCCATGCAACAAGCCCTGCCTGGATTGCTGGAAGATCCCACAGTGAATTTTTCTCTTCTGTAAGAATTCACTGGGGAGGATGATGACCAAACCCATGGGTCTGATCTAAAGCCCAGTGAAGTCAATTCAAAGGCTTATCTGCTTCAGGAATTTGCAGACCAGTTTCTTCATCAGCAGCTCCCGGCTGCCTCTAATGGGTGTTGCTGTAGAGAATGAAATGGAAATGCTGCAAGATCTGGCTGTAGAAGACCTTACAGCTACGTCAGAACCAGCTGTTCTCAACAGTTACCAAAGTATACAACTCCCTTTATGTGTTAACTACCACTAAGGCAAAACAAATCTGCAGGCATTGTTATTCTTGAATCTACAGCACCTTTTACTGCACCACTCCCACACACAGGAATGGGTTCCGTCTTTACTCAGATTGGTAATTTCTTAGTAACAGCATAAAATCCTTAAATTAGGCTCCCCACAAACACTAGTTCAAGGCCACAGCCACAACAAGGAAGGGTAAAGAGTGGATGAGTTTTCTAGATGTCAACAGAGAATCTCATCTCCAGGGTTTTTCCTCTGATTGCTTTGTAGCCTACTAATAATTGTATTTCTCGGCCCTTCACAGTTAGCATGAGGTATCAGAAGAATCAGAAAGGTTCAATCAAAAAAATCATCTTAAGAAGAAGGACAAGTTTTAAGCCTGGACAAGTACACAGAAATAAGCAAAAGACCAATAAGCGTCTTCTCCCTAGAAGCTACAAAGTCTGGGCAAAAGTTAAAAACACCATCCCTCAAGAACAACACTCCCACACGAGGACCCTGTTTTCCCTGCATGTACAATAGTGCGATCCCATTGGCTTCCTTGGAATTGTTCCCAATTCCTACCAACCAAGAAGAGCCGCGGCCCTCCCAGCCTCTCCAAGGAGGTGACACAACACAGCGCAGCCTACAAACAATGGCCACAGAGGAGCTCAGTGTTGACTCAGAGCCGCTCATGCTCAGAAGAGGAGGCAGCTCGGAAATAATTGAGATTGCTGTGCCTGTTCAGTGTTCCAACATACACAGGGGATAAACGTGCTAAGATAATACAGTACTACCCAGCAATAATAGCATTAGACAAATCATGTATCACTTTCTGCAAAGCCACTGGCCTTAAGGGATACTGCCTGTAAAGAGCGCAAGAAAATACCGTCTTGTCCTTATGAACATTACACACACACTTATGTTCTTTGGCTTTGTATTACGAGCTCCTAAGTGACTAGAAACTGCTGTGATAGTCTTTACTCATCCTGCAGGGTCACGCCACTTGCACATTAAGGCTATGGTGAAGTTACATAGGATGGGGTATGTAACAATCTCTCCTGAACAAAAGAATCATCAGCAGCTAAATAGCATTTATGCAGCAGGACAGGCATCCCACAGAAACATTATTTGTCTGTGACTCTCTATGCTTAAGACACCTAAGGTTAGAGGTTGCAGTCCAAATCTTATTAGGTGAATAATTTAAAAAACTCTCAGCAAGGATAGAAAAAGACTTTAAAAAGAGAATCAGGAACTCTATCAAAAGACAAATACAGAAAAGCCTCAGTCTTCAGAGACAGAAAGTTCAATGCTGGTAACTCAAACTGCAAAACAATGAGCCTGGTTTGGTCAGACGGACAAACAAAACCAGTATGGATAACACCATGAGCTGGAGTGACCTATGTAACATCACAAAATGGTGCAATGGCACAGCCATAAGCACAGGATCTACTTCCTGAGATCCAGCCCTGGTCAACGAGGCCTCCTGCGCAAGCAGACTGGGTACATACATTAGAAACAGGAGTGCCTGAAAGCATGTGTGTACTGTGAGCCTTACCAACAGTAGAGTGTGTAACAGGTTCAGCTGCAGAAGCACCTGCCCTAAGTTTCCTGAGGGACCATTTTCACTTGCAGATACAAGACTGTAGAAGTCTTTAACAGCAGATCTCCTCACTTCCCTTTCACTGGGATAGAAGTCCCAGCAAGCTCCAGGAGACAGAGAAACACAGAAAGACAAGCTTACTTCTCAGATAATGTTTGTCTAAACAGAGGCTGATATTCATAGTCGTGGTTGAGAAAGACCAAAGGTGCTCCCCTCTGGTCCGATTCAAGGGAATTAAGGCAATTCTGTGGCCTTGTGTGACTGCAAGTTGTCTAAGATGAAGGAGAATCCCTCTGCCCACAGCATGAACTGTAAATCCCACTGACAACCACGTGAAGAAGCCTAAAATGAAGGTTCTTTTGAAAACCTTTGTCTCTTGTGTCTCCAGTGTACTCTACTCAAAATCTACCTCTGCAGCTGTATGTGAATAGTGCTGTGTACCTAGTGCTGTACAGGGAAGAGAAGGCACCTTCTGAAAGCACAAAGGCAACCAGGTGAGTGAATACTACAGCAGGAACACGCAGACTGCACTTGGTGGCAGTGCACTGGAAACAGCATAAAAGAAAACCAGGGTAGTAGATGGCCAGTTATTCAGTAACAGGGTTAAACAAATCAAGTCTTCTCTAAACACGCTGCCTGATTTGTGCTAGTGGTCCAGAATCCACTGGTGAGGAGAAAAGAAAAAAAGAATCTAGAATCTGCTGTTGGTTACAGAGTCACAGAATCACGCAGGCTGGGAGGGACCTCTAGAGATCATGTAGTCCAAGTCCCTGCTCACGCAGGGCCAGCTAGAACAAACTGCCCAAAACTGTGTCCACTTAGGTTTTCAGTGCCTCCACAGATGGAGGCTCCACAACTCTCTGGCTACATGTTCCGTTGTTTGACCACTCTCACAGTAAAAAAGTATTTTCTTGCGTTCAGACTGAATTGTGTTTTAATTTGTGCCCATTGCCTCTTGCCCTGTCAGTGGGCCCCCAGAGAGTCAGCTCCCTCTTCATTCCCTCCCATCAGGTATTTATACAAATTGATGAGAAACCCTGAAGCTTTTTCACCAGGCTGAACAGTCCAAGCTCTCCTCTTACAAGAGATGCTTGAGAACCTTAATCTTTGTGGCCCTATCACTCCAGTAAGTCCATATGCTTCTTCTACTGGGGAGCCCAAAACTGGATGCAGTTCTCCAGTTGTGGCCTCATCAGTGCTGAACAGAGGGGAAGGATCACTTCCCTCGATCTAGTTGATCCTGCAGCCCAGGATACTGTTGGCCACCTTCACTACAAGGGTGCGCGGCTAGCTTATGCCCAGCTTGTTGTCCACCAGGACCCCAAGGTCCTTCTCTGCAGATCTGCCTTCCAGCTGTCTGGTCCCCTGCTGTACTGGTGCCTGGGGTTAACTCCTCCCCAAGTGCAAGACTTTGCATTTCCCCTTGCTGAACTCCGGTGTTCCTGCCTGCCCAGTTCTCCAGCATGTCAAAGTACCTCTGGATGGCAGCACAACCATCTGGTGTATCAGCCATTCCTCCTGGTTTTGTCTCAAGAACAGATTGTATTGTATTCGGTTCCTTCAGTGGTTTCTTTCCATTCAGTCTCTACAGGTATTAACAAGCAAAGAACACTTTCAGAGCGTTTTTAAGGATGTTTAATGGAACAACAATGCTTCTCTACAGCAGTTTTGAAGAACGTAATCTAAATTAAGTAGTTCTTCATGTTTTCTACATTTTTTATCCTAAAAGAAAAAATTTCCCCTAAAGTTTTCTAGCTAGTACTAAATCAGAAGCTGTACAACAAAGAGGGAGTAAGAAAGAAAGAGGTGGATGAGCTTTTTGTTTCTCTTCAGCCATGCTACAGTCCATTCGCAGGAGTCCTCCTATAAGCAGAGACTCTACCAATTTAAGGATAACTTCACATGCTTCTGCTCTGACTACAGGCAATGTTGCGAATGAGCCACTGCTGTGGTAAACTCACGCTTTTATTAGCTGGATGTGTGAAAAAAGACTTCTCCTTCCTCTCCCCAGCCTCCCTCCTGATTCTTTCAGCTTACGTGCCTCACAAGACTCCCAGCCGTACAAATTGCTCTGTACTTCCCACGCAGCAGGAAAGAGCCACTGTTGGACTGAGCATTAAGCTGCTGACAATAATGATAGCTTACCCTTTCCCTGCCCCTTTGAAGTTTATCTGCCAACACTACCCCTACCTCAAGCACTCCCAATCAATCCATTTCTTTGGAATGGCTAAAAGGAAGAAAAGTAACAATACATGTAACTGAAGCTGAGACTTCCTCCTCCAGAGACCTGGCTTTAGGGTCTGGTTGGTCTCATTCTAATTCCAAGTGGGGATCCCCAGTTGCTGCAGATCCCAGTGCAACACAGGCTGCTCCCCAGAGCCCAGGAATGCCAGGTGAGCAGTGAGGTGCACTGGGAAGTCAGCACCTCTGTATACAGAGCTCTGTATAGGGTCTGCCCAGATGTACCTCACATGTGCTGCAACTGTTCAAACCAAACTTTTAAAATCCTTTTTCCTTTATGTTTATTTTTAAATGGAATCAGCCCACCTAGATAATAATTTTTTTAAAAATTTATCAATTTAATTTCACTTCAGTTTCCAAACCAAACCGAAGTTGATGCAAATTACCTATAAGGAACGTATGTCCATCTACAGTGAGTAGGAAATGCCAGTCATCAATCTATAATGTAGCAAAAAATTTTAAAGAAAGAATGCAAGTAAATGTACATTACCTACACCATGATTTCAGTGAATGGACAGTGGTAAAGAATGTCTTCCTAACCACAAAAAAAAAACCCCGAAATTTGCGTAAAGAGAATTTTTTTGCAAATCGGTATATCTGGATGTCCACCAACTTGAGAATCAACTTTTTTTTTTTTAGGAAAATAGCCAAAAATGTACCCTTGCTGATTTAAACCATAATAAAAAGCCACAATTTAAATTGCCTTGATTTAAAATATAAATTCATCAACCTTGCTTTTCAGATAATTCTCTTCACAGCTAGGAGATCAGCCCCACGTCAGAACCTAACAAAAGTGCAAACAAGAGAGCATTGCTGTAGCCAAACCCCGCCTCCCCGGCAGCATCCTGGACACTTCTGCACTTAACTTACTGGCAACTAGAGCCTTGCTCTGTGGTTTGAGGTTCACGTTTCCTAATCTGCGGACAAATGTGGGAACTCATCTGTTCAAGATGGAGAAACAGGGGTGCTATGGGAAGTATGTCAGTACTTGAGGTGGTTTCCAGCTTTCAGCAGAGCTTAATCTTTAAGACAGAGAACTGTCTACAAAGTGATGGAGCTACTGAGGTGAACCAGGTAGAACCAACGCTAATCAAGAAGGAAACAGATATTCATATTTACAAATATATAGGAATTTGAACTCTCTCTCCTGTCCCAATACGAGCAAAGCATGAGGTAATATCCAGGCTGCTATTAGGAAAGCTCAAATTTATGACACATTTAACACAATAAGAATAGGATGCTGCAGAAAATAATTGTTTTCTCCAGTCGTTTTCAAGCCTCATGAACATATTTCAGGACTACAGAGAAAACTATTTTTAAAGAGAAAATACATAACAGAACACAGAATTAATTGTGTGAAGGAGACCTATGGAATCATTATTGCTTTTTATATTGGAAGACTCAACCCAAGACTAGGACTCTACTGTGATAAACATCATGCATACACATAATAGGTGCTAGGCCCTGCCTTGGGGTAGATGGTTATGATCCAAACAGATAAGGCAGTCAAAAGTACACCTAATTATATGCTCTTTCTCTGTTTGAAGACAAAGACTTTAGGCATGAAGAAACTGGGTAACTCGCTGAAGGTCACACGGAAACCCTGTGGCAGAGCTGGAAGTCAAACACATGTGACAATCACTTTTTAACTTGGTGGGAATAGGTAAAAGCTAGAAATATATTATTAATGTGTTTTCAACTACAAACTATATGCTGGAGCAGAAATAATTGGCCAGTAGACCATAATTTTTATTAAATTCCAGATAAACCTCACACCCACCCCCTGCTACAGCAGCGTAAAAGGGGAATAATTCCATTTGTGCCACTAGATCTATTCCTGACTTACAGCAGAAAATATGAGAGCAAAAGTGGGGTGCTTCCTATGTTATACATGAACGTATAAATTTGGTGAGAGGTTTCAAATTTATGATCCATTTAATGGAAGCAACAATCACAAAATTGCAACACTGTATTTTAGATAGGAGAAAGGATGCTTATTTCTAGAAGCGACATCAGAAGAACAAAAAAAAACCATGAAGGAAAATCTCTCTCCTCTCGCCTATCATTTTACTCACTCTGCTCTAGGAAAAGGATGGGTCTGTAGCAAAATGACAGGGAGCATCGTTAGACCAAGCTGTTCAAATGGAACGGGTTAACCTGGCTGAAAGACTTGTGTTAGGGAAGGATGTGATAATCATCCGGTGCCCGTATCATGATCCTACTGGCAGCAGCAGAATGGCTGCCACAGCTCAGTTTCTGCTTGTTTAGATTGGTTGAGCGTCCGCTGAACTCGGCGGCAGGGCTAAAGCAGGTTTATTGTGCCGTGTGTGCTCTGGGACAAGGAGGGCTGACGGAGATGATAAGTGCCGCTCTGCAGAGCAGCAGGAGTACCGACTGGCACACGCGGGGAGGTACAGTACAATAATCCCCCATCTGCACGATATAGCTTTGAATCCCTTCCTTTACAGCTCAATAGGTGCATCTGCTGCCCCTCTGCTAATCCTCAACATTGTTTAAAATGCAGATCAGTGGAGATCATGCTTTTTCTTTCCCATTACACACCACAGCCTAATAAAAGAGCTTTAATCACACAGACAATATTCTATCTCTTGCAGGGTGTGCTGCTTCGTTCTTTCTCTTTGCCTTTGTTTGGAAGCCAGATCTTTGTCAGGCACTAGCAGCAGCAGAATGTAATTTTGCAACGCAAGGTTTGAAGCCAGTTGAAGCAACCATAACCTTTCCCAAAACTGTGGCATCGTAATTAGAAGGCTGTGACTGCAAAAAGTAAACAGCGGGGAACTCAGGTCATAGGAACCCCCGAGAAAATGCATCCTAAACCCCTGGATATGTTGCATGATTTTAAATGTAAAAAGCAGCATCAGCAGACTTCCTTACTTGTCTTTGTCTCCCTGGCACTAATGCACTGTGACATTTTTTTAGATGTCAGAAAGTACAAGAGCTACAGAGGAAAGCTATGATTGGTTATGTGACTGCAGGCTGAGAAAAATGACTTAATTTATTTCACATAAAGAACATATACATGAACATGCGTATGTGTAAATGCTAACCTGAAAAAAAACTAGCTCTTTCCAGGCAACGCTATGGCCAAATGAATGACCCAGTAAGCTGGAAAGCTGTTCTTATTGTGATGAAAGGGAGATCATGCAAGTCAACATCATAAAAATAAGACTATAAGATCCTCTATAGTTAAGCCCTGATGTAGCTCTGAATCTTCTGAGGAAGAAGTGACATCCCAGAGTCCTCCTTTCTATGGCTACTGCAATCAGTGCATTTCAGAGGGAAGGATCTCTGAAAATGGAATTCTCCTCATGTATGTTTATCTTAAAATTAATTTTGTGTTAGCAATAAAGATAAACCAACCAATTATTTTACTGATAAGGGTATGCCTGTCTTCCACAAATGTACACCATATGGTGGAGAAGAGGGCAAAGGAATCCTTCCTGTGTTCTTACGTTCCAAGAAACATGTTCATGGCATGATGATAAAACACAACACAGCACTTCCCCTAACCCAGGGAACGAGACAGATACTGAAGGAATAAAAAAAAACACACAAGGGATGTGGCTAAGAGGGAAGTACTCCCTGCCATTAATATTTCTTGAGTCACCAGATCCCCAAGAGACCGACTGAGGACAACTCACTGCTTGCAAGACTTCCGCGTGCTATTTGGAGCTTGGCAAGCCCCAGACTTTCACTTGCTGAAATACCAGCTGCTCTGCAGGGACTCTCTGCTGTAGCAGAGCCAACTGGGCATCACAGAGGGTCTTGAATGGCACTATCCTACAGGCAGACACAGGTCAAAACCAATCAAGCCATTCCTCACCGTAAACACAAATGCTCTGTTCATTTATGAAGCCTAGGCAGATGCTGTGCTGCCACTGACTTCCTTGACAGCAGGAAACCCAACATGTTCTTCCCGACTTACACATCTGTACAGAAATTGTTGGAAGCAGCAGTTCCATCCTTCAGAGCCTCTTTTATTTGAACTCACGGGAGTCCCTAACAGTAACTCTGTGTCTGTTAGATTTGCTGATCAAGGACAGCCCAGCACGTGGTCCTCTTCTGCCAGTTCCCATTGTAGCAATTAAAGGGGAAAAGACTATGGGACGAGTCATTTCATCAGTGCACAAATGCATATATTATTTGTCTCATTATGTAGACACAATGTGATTTTCAATTAGCTGTCCAACGGTATGATCGAACACAAGATACTTTAATTATGTATTTCATGGACATGCTTCAAAGGTGCTGTTTCAATCTCAAAATAATTATCTGCATGCACAGGCAACTTAGAGTTCCAGAGGGCCTGCGGTTACTTTTCTTTTTAAAGATACAGAAGAGTTATTTGAGTTTCCTGAAGTGCAAAGGCCTCCTGGTTACAAGATAACTGTACCTAACGTATCTGTCCAGAATTACAGGTGCCTGTGCACACGTATATGGTTGGGTTCCTACAGAAACATGGAAAGATGTCAATATCTGCCATACAGCATACTTGATATTTCAGAAGCAGCCCTCTGTGAACATTAGGTCTTGCAAGGGAGTCTTTGATGAAGCACCACAGGATGCGCACACACCTCCACACAGACTACCCGAACCAAATCCAGGAAAGCAGAAGTGAAGCAGGGCTGAAGAGGGCAAAAGGTGGGGAAAGGCTGGAAATGGACCACCAAAGCTGAGTCACATTCACTTTTCCTCTCACCAAGCAGCAGTGCTGACCTACAGCAGCAGTGTCTCATTTGGTGTTTGTATAAGCAGTAGTAAATTACTACCTCCTGGTGAAAAAGGCAAGGAAGATGCTATGAAACAAGTTTTCTCCAATTAACAAAGCCTCCCAGGACCACTTACACACTGTCCCCTCCTAATGAGGGCACCCAAAGTCATAATCCAGTTCTCCTCTATAATTAACGTCTGTAATTACTAGTATACAGCACTATGCCTTAACAAACGGCACTACTCAGAACATCAAACATTTATATCTGCACTTTTGTGCATATTAGATGCAAAGCATGCAAGTTTCATAGCAAAAAATCTGGGTTTTTTTCCACATAGTAATACCAGATTTCCATTTCTACTGCCGGCAGTACCTGAGTACTCCTAACAGAGGCTAGAGAGAAGGTTAAATTCTGGCAACCCTACACAAGCATATGCAAGTATGAATTGGTTTTCTGGTTATAAATAGCAGTGTCTTGAAAGACCCCACCTGGCAATGATCTCTATGAAGGTGACCAGACGACATATACCGCAATGTATCTAGGTATTTTTTTTCATAAACATCTATTCCAGAAAAAGTGCCAAAAGGAATTAGGAGCATTATGTGAAAGGGAAAAATGGCAAGTATAAATGTTGCCAGAGGATATTTATTGTTCCCACAACCAGAATGCCATGTGACATCTCTCCCAAGAAACAGTCAACTTTTACACTAACTCCCCAATAACTCAATTATCTGTGTCAATGTCAAGGCAGGGCTCTGCCCCTTCACATCCTTTGTCATATATATTTATCTCCTCCTACATCACAGCAGTCCTGCTGGCCTTAGGAAAGAGATTCCTTGGTGGAAATGAGGCCTGACAGGAAAACAAGGCAAAGATTTTGAATGCATAGAGGCATCTTTTGTAATTAAGGGGTTTGCTTGTTTTTCCTGTGGGTATTTATAAGAGGTTTATTTGTTTGTTTGTGAAGTGAAGCTACTAAGCTTCAGGGAATCACTTCAAAAATTGTTACTCCTTCAAATTTAAAGAGATTTTTCCACCACTGAGTTATATGTAAATTATCACATAGGGAATGGACAGAGGTAGCATGTATCTTCTGAACATGCAAGACGGCGAGGATACCATACAGGCAGAAAACTAAGATTTCTCCATGTATCCCTGCTCTCTGCCAGCAGGATTAGTGGGGTGATACTCAAGTAGCAGTGAAAATGTCAGTGAATCTTACTGACATCAGGTGCCTGTTTCCATGGAGGATGGGTGCTTCAGTACATAAGACATGTATTAAAGCAGATAAAAAACTTGCTTAGCAACCCCAAACTTTGGACAGGGTCATGTGTTGTAGTTTCACATATGCTTTCAACTCACAGAAGCTAACACTAAGGCTACCAGCAGCCATTCAACCTTCTCATGTCACCTGCAAGTATTTTTTTGTCCACGTAGCAAACCAGCTTAGAAAACTGATGCAGGTGAAAGCCAACCCAGGAAAAAAAAAAAAAAGAGTTTAACTAAGTCAGGCCTGTACCCAAACCCAGCACACAGGAGAACCACACAACCTGAAGGGGAAGAGAGGTCACTTCTCCTAACAGCCATGCCAGCTTAGCCACACTGACAAGCGTGATATACACAATGCTACAAGTATAGTTCCAGAATGTTCAAATTAAATTCCTTTCTCTGTTACAAACTCCCTTCACATCACTGATAAAGCAGTTTTTTTCCCAAGCTTCAACTCCCCATCAGTGACACAGGGTAACGTTATTTCCTTTGTTCTTTCCATCTACTGAGAGCACAGGGGCCTTAGACCCAGGGCAACAGGTTGGTACAACCTGTACAGCAACAAGTACAACACATCTCCAATTCTGACCAAAAAGTGTAGGCACCATTGTATTACAATTAAGATACAACAGTAAAAGAAGGAGAGCTGACAGGTATGCCTCTTCGTAACTGAAGGCCATAGAAACTTCATGAATGTGATACTAGTTCTTTTGGAACATGGCCAAGATGAGCTATGTCTTGCCTGTTCTGTTCTAGCATCAAGAGAAGGCACTTTTTCTGGACTGTGGCTGACAACAAATGGGAAGAGGATACTTACTCTGTTAAGGCACAGGATGGAAACTCAAAAGACCCATATGCCCAACCTTAGGGAAGCTGTCCTGTGAGACCAGTCATTTAAGTGCATCACTCAACATGGACCTAAGTACCTCAAGGTTATTTTGAATCTGGGCCTCGGTCTTGCTATGCCTTTGTTTTTTCCATTGGTAATATTAACCTGCCACACAGAAATGCTAAGGATTAATGTGCTCCAGTTGGTAAAATGCCAAAATTACTTCCAGGGTGTTTTTGTAAAGGCTCCTTTTCTTCCTCCTTTGAACTGAGCAGCAAAGACAATCTGATGAACTTGCCATTTCCAACTATTTTACAGTGGCAGATATACAGAACACATAAATTCTCACTGACCAGTCCATACTTGTAACGTGTCCACCCCAAATTCATCTTTCAGTGTTTGCATAAGACATCAAACCCTCCAGAATGTATTATGGCCCTTAACACTAGAGTGGGTCAAATTGAGTAAACATACTGGTCTCCTTTTGCAAAATCTATGCCTCTACTTAAGCAAGTTACTCTTCTTCCCTTTCAAAATCACAGAGGTACAGCTAGACTAAACATGGCTAAGTCGGGTCTAATAACACATGTGCCATTTGCAATTACTTAAATTGATGGACTGTTTGCTTTAGTCATTTCTTTTCAGAGTTGTTTCTTAAAAATAAATATGTATTTCATAAAAAGGCAGTTAGTCTGTGCTGACTATCATGCATTGGCACACACCACTGGGAAACAGAAACACATCTTCCTTTAACCTCCAGACACAGCTCTGAGCTCCCTAGTTACAGAAACCATAACCATGTTGTGCAACTTACTACAACAGTAAATGTTCTCGTCATTTGTCATTTACAATGTATTCCTCTTTTCCATATTAGAAGTCCTTCACCATCATGTTAGGAAATCAGCAAACAATTCCTTTCCAAATAGCATACCAGGGTTTCCAGCTACGTATTGAAGGATCTATCAGCCTTCATAACGTACATATTTATGTTGGTGGCACTGACAGCAGTAAAACAAATGAGTTCAATGAATTCAAGTAAATAAACAAAACAGATGCGACTGGACAAAATACATAACCTGATCTTGTTTAAAAGCGTGTGAACAAGGAGAAGGCTAATTGAGATTAGTGGAACTACTTATGAGTTAAATCAGTACAAACGGGGAGGACTACAACCACCCTTTGTAAGTAATTGAGAACACTGACAGTACCCTCACAGTGCTTGACAAGTTGATAACTCTTCTCCTGAGTGGAAGGAAACTATGCCAAAGATTTTATCCAACTGAGAAAGCCAAGGGGCTAAAAGGTGCATATATTCCGTTCACTTGCAGAATGGGAAATCCACATTTAGATGTACACTTCCTACTGCTCAGTCTGCAGATTAATTTTAATCTTATTTTGAATTTTTAAAAAATCCCAAGGAAATACATTTCAGTTTACAAAGCAGAAAGGCATCACCAATTAATAACTGGGATCCCTTTACTAGAGACAGACAAGCTTTAAGATTTCTGTGAAGGATATGGAGTGCATGCACACACAAAAAAGATTATGCAAATCTAAAAACATCAGATTATGCTAACAAGAATTACTCTGCTACACACAGGCTCACGTTACTCTATGACAGCCACACATCACGCTAAGCCCAACTCTCACCAAGTTAAAAACAAAGATTTCATCATTTTTGAGCTGTTGAAGGAAGTTCTATGGCTACACACAGATCCCATCTCAAACAACTTGCAAACCAACCTCTAAAGGCCATTTACCTTTAAGTGGACTAGCAGAATTTTCACCAGAACTGCAATCAATCATGAGGCAATAAGGGCCAAAACATGCTCTGAACTACAGTAGTGTAAAGCAAGAATAACTCCAATCACTCCAGTCAGGTTTACGCAAGTTCGCAGAAGAACAGCATAGAACTCATTCAAAGACTATCTACAGTATAATGGGTTTCCCTATTTCCTCCCAGTGATATTCATATCAAATTTGTTCAATTTATAACACTAAGAATGGTGTACATGCGACATCACTGTATCATTATCAACGGTCTTCATTTTGGGAAAAGGTTTGGGGAAGGTTCTCTGGCTTCTGAGCATTCAAGTCATTTGTCCCTCCAGTTTTAGGTCTCTTTAAAGTAGACAGACTGGTTTCTTATCGACTAAGATAGGGTAAAGATCTTAACTGTCCATGCCAACTGTCTCAAGTCTGAGGTGCCATGAAACGTTGATGCCATGGTCCTAATGAAAGCAGCAGCAGTTGTTCATAAACTGGCTTCTTAATCGACCCCAAAGCATTACTGAGCTCACAGTTTTGGGGCCGAAAGCTCTTTCGTGCAGGATTTCCCTTCATTAAGCCACTTCTTTAGTATGGGCTGTCATATTCAAAGACCTTTAAGAATCAGGATGCGTCTTCTCCACTGACTTCAACAACATCTGGCCTCCTGAAAGGAATGAGGTCCCTGCAGTGAAGCATCTCAGCCCAGTGACTCTGTCTCAAATCTGTCAAAATCAGACAGGACTTTGGAGAATTTTATCAGGGTCTGGCAGAGACAACCCCCTGGATGCAAGCTAGATGAACCTGAGGCCCATAAGGTAACATACACTACTTAGCAAATCGCTGGGCATTAAGAATCTAAATTGCCACAGAAGAAACATAGCATTTTCTCACCAAGGTACCCTGTCTGAATTTCAGAAAGCAGAATTCGGCCCAGATCCATCTGATTTTGCTGAGAAAATCAACAGTCACACACAATGAACAGCATTTGAAAGCAAGCATATGAGAGCACCTTTAAAACAAAAACAAAAAGAGTTGAACTTTCCACTTCTAACCAAGTTTGCTGATGGAAGTTATCCTCGAAATCAATGTCACGCCTGAGTAATTTCACTATTCTAGATACCTTCTAATTTTCCATCAATTCTGTGATTTCAGCTCAGTTTAACACAATGTTTACATCAAAAAAAATGAAAGAAAAAAACCCCTAAATATCTGGTAATGCCTTACTTGTCGAGCACGAGGAACGACTGCCAGAAATTAAAGGTGAGCTCCATTTGATCTGCGTATCACACCATACAAGCATTGCTAAATCTCTCTATGTCCAATTCAAGGAAACCACACTGGTGGGAAACCTCCCCTTCAGACAAACACAGATAAAAGACTTGAGTAGCACTCAGAATCTTTTGGCTAATCTACCAAGCTCAATGTTTTATGTACAAGAGTGCCTAAATAATAGAAGCCAGTGAACAGGCAGTAGAGGCAGCTATGAAAACAGTTTCCATAGAGGAGAGCATGAAAAATGGTTCAGGAGTCACAAACTCCCTTTTACTTCTTCTTAAGTGGAGGTTGCACATATGTGCTTCCTTTGGAGAGAGTGGATTTTTCTGTCTCCCCTCCCTAACCATCTTGCTTCCAACCTCTACAAATACAAACCACTAACAGTTCCAGTCTTCCCCACCATACTCTGACACTAGTGCCTTTGCCCCAGTTACACTTTGGATGCTTTCACAGCAGCTTAAAAGCGCCCTTGAAAGACAAGCGAAATAATAACATAAGGTTCTAAATTATACCGATAAATTAAAGTGGTGCTGCAGACCCTGCAGAATACGTTGCCTCAAACTCAGATTTCTTTAAGCCAAGGCAGAAATAAAGATTTGCCTCTGGCAAAGAGTCAGGGCATCCGTTCCACTGCCTGCATGTAACAGGGCTAATCCACCTACCTACAAATCTCACCATACATACACTACATGAAACCCAACTAATAAGCAGAGTGTGAAGCAGAAAGAAACAATCTAGTTCAGTTTTCCAGGGAGGTGAATGGCCAACTGAGCCATTTTTCAGGATTTTACTTTCCAAACTAAAAGAGTAGTTCCAAGGGCTGGAGGAAAAAAAAAAGAAAAAAAAAACGAAGTGGGGGGGGAGGGAATCAACTCAGCAGTAGCTGTTCAAAGAGATATCTTTAAAATCTCTTATGAATAAAAGTTATTTTTGTCTAAAAAGAGGATGTTCTTTTTCTATTGCCTCCCAGCCTCCTCCCAAATATGCTGACAAAGAAAGATGAACGGGAACAGCAGTATCAGAAAGCGCCTACAAGGACTTGAGTTTTGCAGGTGGAGATGCAAGATTGAGGAACAAGGGGGTCAAATCACAACACCTCTTACTTGAATCAAACATTAGATTAAAAATTCTCTTTCTGGACCTAGTGCCTAGAAACCCTAATATGAAGTAGAGGTGATGGATAATTGCAGATCAGCGTTCTCAGTATTTTTCCTGTTCTGACCTGATGTTAACAAAAATGACTGGGGGACTCCTATCCACCAATGAATAAATGTGAGCTTAACTCAGTGATATACTTAAGCAAATTTCAATCAATCGTACTTAGAGATAAGCAGTCCTTTAAATAAATAGATCTGCTTTTCAAAAATCAGAACAAAGAAGGAGATCTATAGCTAGTGATGGACAATACATTTCAGTTGAGATTTATTTTTCACAATCCAATGTGCAGATTTTGTAACAATATTTTCAAATTCGCACGTTCTGCCAAACAGTTCAGAACATTATTTAAAACCATAAATTGAAAACCATATTATTTCTGAAATCTATTTTTACTTTTCTTTTTGCCCAGAACATGCTTGTCAGTGCCACTGACTTTTCACAAGAATGTTTTAAAGTGTCTAATTTTACTACTTTTCCATTATTTTTGCTTTCTGCTCTGCTTGACAAGCCTAAAGAATAGCAGATGTGCAGGGAAAAAAATAATCTATGTTGCTAGTACAGCGTCTGATAAAATAAAACCAAGTCAGACAGAGGGCTTTTTTTTTTACCCTACAACATGCAATAGGATTAACATTCTTCCTAGAAAGATGGACTCTTCTTCTATGTCACAGGGCCATCTGACTCAAATTTGACTCAAAAACAAGCCCTCCAACTCTTGACCAACCCACAATGTAGTACTGGAAAACATCTAGGTCACATAATCCTGTCTCATCCAATTTGGATGCAGTTCTTCCAAGGCTATAAATTCATTAGAGACAGATTGTAAACAAACACATACACAACACAAGAAAAAAATATGCAGACACATTCTGCCTGCTCACTCTGCATATATATGACGACTTGACCCAGAAACCAAAGGTATCACCATTTAGTCACTGGGTTAGAGTCATTCACCTACATAACTAACGCAAGAAATTTAGACTCTCTATCACCTTACAGAATGTTGCAGAGCGTTCCAGAGGAGGCTATGGTTCCCTCCCATTTATTTATTACTCAAAGTTCTCCCTAAAAAAATCAACCTGCCAGTCTTACAATGAATCAGTGTTTCCCCCCTCCAAGAGCCCCAGTGGATTCTTGGGGATACCTCTTGAAGTATGATGGTAAGCAGGCAGTACTGGAGACATCAGCATCAGCTTTGGATTATTTCTGAGAGATTTTTAATCACTCCACAGAATTAAAAATAATTTGCAGCAAGTACTGGATACACAACACACAAAACCCGGATATTGGTTGGTTGTGATTATCTTGAAGAGTAAGATCCCATCAATTGATCTCCCATAAAAGAATAACTTACTCCCCCCCAATCAGCTGAGCACAGCTTTCAAAATTAGAAGGGCTTAAATGTCTAGGCCTTTGGACCTCTCATAGAAAGCTGTAACGTTGTGAAGAAGTAGGAAACAATGCCATGTTAGGGATTTAAAAGTACTTTTAATCTTTTTTTATCTCGGTCACTGTGCCTTGCCCAAGACACGAACTGTAAAAAACACTGAGCCAAAAGAAGATGTTGTCAACCAAAAAAGAATACAGGTTTTCTTCTTGCACCTTCCAACCAAAACCGATTTGCACACCTGGGCAGTTGCAACTGCAAGGGTATTTTTATATCACTGGCAAGTCCATTAAATTGGCTCTGTGCCAGGGCTCCCAGGGAGCCCCGATCCAACCACTGCATCGTGCACAACTCTGCCGTAATCAACATCCTATGTTGATTACTGAATTTACTAGTTAGTAATTTTCTGTCATCACTACAACCAGAGACCCAAAGTAATTAGTCAGGCAAAGACAGTGCTCTTGCTCACGCTGCTGTCTAGCGCAATCAAGTACCTTTGCCGGGTTTGGAAAGGTTGATCATCCCACTATTCCCTGCCCCACAGGACACATATCACTCAGAAAATAACTCTGAACAAACACAGGAAGCATGGTAAGTAAATGTTCTACACACTAGTAAAAAGTCCTACACACATTTTATTCATGATAACAACAAAGAAAGAAAAAAAGTGAAAACAAAAGCTCAAAAATATGTCTACAGTTTAAAGGCCAAGAAATCGTTTAATTGAAGAGAAATAGATAATGTCTTTAGTATATGCAGTACTTTCTCATATTTCCTGTAGAGAATTCCTGAAACCTGCAAGTACTGACATTTATTCAAACCAACTTATATTTTGTTATCCAAAACAAACTCCACTTCTCTGCCATATGCTCAAGGAGCACAGGGAATCCTACATTGCCAAAATCAGGCGTTCATCCGTTGTTGCAATAAGTCTAAGATACCACAGGACACATCCCCATCTGTTTTTGAATTTTGCTTCAACTAGCAAGGCTAATAAATTCCCCGATTCTTTTGCCCCTCAGTTCCCTTGGGAGCAGTATGCATGTCAAATCCAACCTGGCCAGCGTTTTCTGTCCACAAAGAGAGTACAGAGCAGCAGGGGCATAAGGATGGATAGGAATCGCCCGAGTTACTTGATGGGAAGACAACTCACACTGCAGCATTCACAGTCCTAGTCAGAAACACTGCTCCTAAGAAGGTGCCTCAGAGGGATGACGCCGGGGACAGTGGGTCCCTGCAGGCTCCAGAAACTTTGAGACTTGACTGCACCCATTAAGACCCCTTTGAGTAAAGGACAGCGTTGGTTGAACCACTTTGGGAATAAGCCAATGAATCAGCCTTGATTAAGAGAATAACTACTGTTTTCCCAATTCCCCCTGCTCTGAGAAGAAAAACTAGAAATTCACACCAAGCACAGTGACCTTTTCCCTGTGAGCTCCTGGGTGGGGCACGGACCATATTCTCCTGCTCTGTATGGACACTGCATAAGATCTCCAGGCATTTAAAAGAATGTCAGTCTGATAGATGCAAAAATTAAAAATATAGTTTCTATTGAAAAGAAGCTCACAGCCGGACTTTCACATCTCAGTTGCTTGCTTTCTTACACACAAACAAGCTGCATATATATAAATATAAAAAATATACATACATACAAATATATATACATGTGTATATAACTGCTCTCTTTGTCTACACTTGTGTATTGTAAGACAGATTCAGGCTTGCTGGATTTAACCCAAAAAAGATTTTAAAAATATAAGATAAAGTAAATGAACATAGGACAGACAGTCCGTAACATTCAAAGGAACTTTTCAAAATGCAATTTTTGTATGCTTTCCTAAAATTAATTAAAAATAAAATAAATGCATATTTTGCTTTTTCTTTACAGTAATTAATACACTGGGGGCTTAAGGACCTTTATTATCACTGCGGGAATTTATGTTTGTGGTAGCAGTGTTGTTCTTTTTTTCCCCTTCGAAAAGATATTCACAAATCAGAGGAGAAACTCTTTGAAGTATGCGGTAGGGACTTCTTCTGCCCACTCCTTATGCATAACTCTTCTAACATCATCTGACCGAGATGCAGTTTTTCCCCTCCAGCCCTCAGCAGCATGAATCTTGCATCAGTCAGACGTAGAGGATCCCACAGCCCAGCACCTTAGATCCACTGGAGTAAGGGATGAGAGAACTGAAGCTCTCCAGGGGGTCTCAGCAATTCTGAGCAGCACCGCAGCAGCCTCCCTGCATCACACGGAGCTGAAAGTGGAGTTCAGCCCCTCATGTAATTTGATTATGACACATCACAGGCCTTTTCTTGACACAAGATACATACAAATAAACTAAGGTGGCAGCAAAAAGGTGGGGAGGGGATGAATAATTTTGCAAAAGTTTTCAATTTAACTTTCATTGCAAATGTTCTTGTTCAGAGGCAGAATCTCTTCAGACTTGGACGGCACCTCATGTAAGCCACTGAAACTGTGTGGCAAAGGAGTCCAAATAAATTATTCAGGTATACAAACATGGACATGGGGAAAAACAAAGGTGGGAAGTAATTTCTGGAAACAATGTTAAGCATCTCAAATGCAAATTTTAAAGCTCAGGAGTGACAGGCACTTTGAAATCCAAGATCCCGGCCCCAGCAAAGCCAGAAGGCATTCAGGCCCTGATCCAGCAAAACTCCTAGGTGCGTGTTTACCCAGGAGCTGTGCAAGTCCATGGCCATGAAACAATGCAAGTGAGCAATTGCCTTTGATCACTCAATGCTTCTGAAGTCAGCAGAATGAAACAACACAACATTAACTGGGATGTTTTGGGGCAATCAGTACAAGATACAACTTCTGATTTGATTTTTTGAACTGTCTTGCATTTCTTGTGCCAGAGTGATGAGTGGCATTTGTATGTGTACTCTGGTAGAGTGATGGCTTCAGTTCAAACGAACGGAATTTCCTCAGAACAACAGAACTGGTCATCAGTGCTCACTTTTAAAAACTCAGAGGGATTCACACAGAAAAAGGAAGTGCATATAAATCTAAGAGAGGCAAAGGGGCTTGACTTCCTAACTTGGTTCAGAAGGGTTATGCGTGTGAGAGTATTTTTACTGTTTTGTCTATTCGTTACTATCTATTTCGTTCTGATTAAATGTGGCTGGTTTTGAGTCTTTCACAAAGTCTGCTCCTTTGACTGTCACATGTCCTTTGAGGAGTGAACTAGAATCAACTCCCTCCCCATGGGTAGAAGCCCGAGATCATGTGCTTAAAGAGCCTGGAGAACACAGAGATGTTAATCTAACGTAAGCATGCAAGATACGCACATTGGGATGGTAATAAAGTTTCAGCCTGTCTCATATCCATTTCCATCTAGCAAATCCAGGAGACCCTCTCCCCATGTCCTAGGGATCAGTTGTAAACAGACAAGGAAGAGCTCCAAAGCAGCATCAAGGCCAAATGGAGTTTGTGTGTTTATGGCCCCTCTTGACAACCATTAGAAAAAAAAAAAAAAAAAAGGTAGCAGCTTAGTCCACATTTTATCTATTACAACACCTTTTCCACATCATGCAAAAACCTCCTCCTGTGAAGACAAAACTCTTCCGCTGGCAGAACAGCTCTTCTTTGCACTGTGCCTCCTATTATCCAAAAAGGTGAGCGCTGCTTCTGTGCAAGCAATATTCTAAAAAGCACTGCTGGATTAACCACATCTTGATTGCTCCAGAATGCAGACCTTCCCATACCCAGGCCAGTATCTTAATTTAAATACTCCCCACACTAATTGTAAGGACACTTCAGAAAACAGGAGCAGAAATAAATGTGTGTTAAGAGGAGGAAGGAATGGATTGCCTTATCAAGCTGCCTGTGCAGTTCTTAGTTCTTGCAGCTCCTGTAGAACACAACAATAGCTCTCCCAAAGGGACATTTGAAATCTTGTATTCCTATATCCTGATTGGCAATTACGATTTGCAATCCCAAATTATTTTTTTTGCTTGTCTTCAGGCTATTTGGCAATAAAGTATGAAGCAGGAAGACAGAAGCCCAGTTCTCATGAGCCAGGTTGGTGCTTCAGGGCTCAGGGTAGCAGAAAGTAGTTTTGACAAGTTAGCCATGCAAGTATTACGCGCCAGTCATTGAGCAAGTATCTCTGTGCTCTTCTCCTGTGTCACTGTCACAGAGACTGATGCACCGTGACAACTTTCATACCCAGAGTTAAACTGAACTCATTTCAATCATGCTTTAAAACAAACAGAATTAACACCAAACTCCTAACACTTTAGCAAGATAAATACTAACAGTTTAGAGAAGCAAAATATTTACAAGCAAATCCAGATAGCCACCGAAGTATGAATCCCAAAGCTGTCTGTTCACCCACACTAAGCCCTGCGGAGTCCTCATCAGTCCAGCACAGCTTTAATCTACCTTTGCGTACGTGCATCTTACCCTGGCCGACACTCAGTGCAGGTAAAATGCTGCAGAACTTCAGAACTTCAGTGTAGGTTACAATTAAATAGGATCAGGGACATTAAATATATATATAGTACCTAACATACCACAGCCCCACTTTCTCCCTATGAACTTTTAGACATCATCATACTATAAAAGACTATCATAGCAGTCAACTAGAAACAGGAATAAGAATCCACATCAACTGTATCAGTTTTCATGCTACAATTACCCATGTACAGTTTAAATAAAATCATAATTAATTAATATTTGCCAGAGGACCTCACTTCTGGGTGCTTTCCAGCCAACACTGAAATCATATAGCTGTTAGATGGAGAACAAAATAGGTCATTTGGGTGACATTTCCTCATAGGACAGAATATCATTATGGACAAAAAACCCAAACAGAAACAAAGGTTACAGTGGTTCAAAATTATGTACAGAGAGTAGAGGCCACATCACAACCTCTCTGGTTTCCACCAAAGGTGGTTTTCATCCACCTTTGGGTGGATGAAGCTGTCGAAGATTCATACCCTGAGTTTTCTGCACTTCTCCAAGTCCTGGCCATTAGGTTCAGGCATGGAAACAACGGCGATACTTCTCACAGCCTTACACACTTTACGCACCATGTTTCAAGCAGCAGAGGCACATGCTATTTTTGGAAGGCCAGCATGAAGACTCAGCTGGATGTATTGAATTCTCTGCCCTTCAGAGTCAAGGCTGAAAGCCACTGTCACCATTTCACTCTGTGATAGAGGGCAGATAACCTGCCACAGCCAGACATCAGGCAGGCTCCCTCCCTGTGTCTATTAATGACGGGCACTTAACTCTATTTCGTTCAAAATGGGAAGCAACCTGATCCTATGGCTTTCCAGTTGAAATGGTAACACGGTGCTTACAGCAATGATGTCAACATCCACAGCTGTGAGATAGAAATATAAGGAAGACAGAGACACAGAAGAAAGTTTCCAAAGGAAACAGTATTTCTCAATTGTATTTATGTTTTATTTACTTTCTAGTTTTTACTAATGGGAAACTGAAATGCTTGCAGAAGAACTAACTGTAATGAAATGTGAACTGGTGGGGCCTTTCCATTCTGAGCTTATTATAAACATCCAAAATGTAGTGGAGAGGTTTATAATATAGCCTTTATCAAACATGCAACACGGAAAAGTCTTCGTACCATCAGAGGTTTCCATCTACAGCTCTCCCAGTGAGACACAAGGGAGCCAACAGCAGTGAAAACGTGCCTTGACTCACTGCCCAGTATCTGTTTGTCCAGATAGACTGATACTCAGTCCCATATCCTGTTTCCATAGAAAAAATGCTACCCACAAAACATCCCTAGCAGGAGTAGTCCTATTATTTATACTATGGAGATGAGAGGAGAAATCACAAATGTATAAAATATTAGGGCAGGCAAGAAAATATTTTACACTCAGTGGTAAATCCTTCCTAGCCCAACAGCTTACCTTTTCAACAGGTGTAAAAAGTAGAAAGTTTCAATGGAACAAAGATCTATGATAGGTCCTATTCAAGGAAAGAAAGGAGAGGGATGAAGACCAACAATTTCTAGTTACATTAACCCCCTTCTGCTTCAAGGATCTTTATTTTAAACTGTTGAGGTGTATTAGAAAGCTCCAGCTTGGTTTCCCATTACATTCTCCCTGTGTCATTGAATCTAATAACACAGAAGGCTTTAGAAATGTCTCTGCTTTCATTATTTTCTCCTACTGGATGCCTAGTTGTTTAATAACTTTATCATTTTACAGTTATTTGTATTCAAAATAATCTGTAAATCAAATTCAAATATAACACACAAAGTGGGGGCAGAGAAAAGTAATTATTTTGTATGGTCTGGAGTAATAACTCAGTTTAATGTGACAGAATTCAGCACAAGAAAATGTAGGTTAAATACCAGGAACCATTTCCTAACAGCAAGATCAATCAGACTAAAAAAACAACCTCCCCACAGAAAAGTGGCATCCTTTTCACTTGCTTTTGAAGCAGGACAGCCGATGGCAGCGGAGCATGCAAAAGGAAGGTGACCTAAACCAATTTCCATTTCTATCCTCTTACAGAGATCCACAATTCGAAAGAAGAAAAACCCATTCAGGAATACATTATATCCCACCTCGACCAACTGGAAAGCCGGATAGTCACAGCGCAATCACCGGTGAACCAACACTCACGGAACCCTAATAAGATCACGTACTTTATTTTTCTCTGTTTCTGTTTTTTAGGACTCCACCTGGGATACTGCCCAGGCCATGAAGGGACTTCAGGATCTGATCCAAATTTACTGAAACTGCAGATGTTCACTCATATATTCATCTTAAGCTTGTTTCAAACTTCTATGCCAAATAGAGACAAACCGTGTTGTGCTCTCCTGGATGGGGGCCCTTCCGTTTAAGAAACTTACAGAATGAACAAGTTACTATACATATATATGTAATATACACGTATATATTATTAAATTATATGCCTTTATTAGTCACTTATTATTAAATGATAAATCATTTATTTGCTGACGATGCCATGTTCGGTTTTCTGATTCATTGAAGAAGGGTGTCTACTAAAAATATGCTTTTTTCAAACTCTATGGAATTCAATTAAATAAATAAAAACATGTCTAAAATGAAGAAGAATACAATGTAGTAGTCTCTCAGAGCACAAAAATACTGTACTGTGGGTGCAAAGCTATTTATTTAAATTCATCAACAGAATTTAACTAATTCCACAATAGGTGTATTAATTTTCACCTCCATTTTGCAGGTGAGAAGACTCAGGCTCAGAAAGATTAGATACCTTGCCCAAGCCCATACCCTAAAGCTAGCAACAAAGATTCATGTGTTGTTAGGGCCATATCTAATTTATTTCTATCTACATTTTTATTGCACTCAGGAGCATAGTATTTCAGTTCTTTACAGTACTCACAATCAATAAATCCTCGTATTTTTCCCGTCAGAAGGGATTTGTGACTTTCACCATTACAGAAGCCGAGAAATGAAGACACAGAGGTATATGCTGACTTGGCCAAAGCAAGTTGCCCAGGGGAGTCGATGCCTGAGGCAAGAAGAGAATCTGGACCCCCAGAGTCCCTGCTCTTACCTTCATGTTCCTCCTTCCCTATGAAATTTCTTTCTTTCTTTTTCTCTCACAAGTGGGTCAGTCTAGTAACCAATGAGATTTTCTTGGAGATTCTCTAACTGTACTTTTCACCAAAAAGGCATCGATATGTACAAGAAGAATGAAATCAAATGAGATCTGACAGAATTGTGCAAAAATGGTCTTGATTCATGAGCTAACACCACCAGAACGGGGAGAGAGGGGATGCTACAGCCAAAATACAACTCCACAGGCCATCAGAAGAACAAATCAGCTTATGCTGAAGTCTCCTCTCTTACCACTGTAACACACCAGATTATCTCCTCTTGTTAAGAGGCATGCCTTGCAGTTACTGAATTGCTTTGTAAGTGTAGCAGCAGGGACAGGTAAGAGGTAATTCAAGACCTATTTCCAAGCCGGTTATGTAAGCCTGTCATTCCACATGGCCACTTTCTACAGTTCAAGCGGAAATTAAACCTGGGCTACCAAGTTTTGCATCACTTGTGCATCATTGTATCACAAAGCATTGCATGTACAACAAACCCCTTAATCTAGCTGACTTGCATTCTCTTTATTTATCTTGTAGGGTAAGCAGAGAAAGCTCTGACATAGACAGACTTGGAGAAGTCTCTGCTTACTACTGCAGAGTGCCTCAGACACCACTTCCCACCCTCTGGGTACTGAAGTACAGAGCAAGAAAATTCCTACGCAATATTAAAACTAAAAAAAAAAAAAAAAAAAAAAAAAAGAAAAAAAGAAAGAAGTGTTAAGTCTTTTACTCCAGCAAATAGCTCACAGAACACCAAACTGTTTGATGTTTTAATGTTGCAATATATATCCTAGGGCATGAGCTGGGTTTAGGGAACTAGCTAGAGCTTCACTCAGCACAGTAATCAACCTTAAGTAACTTCACACTGTAACAATGGCACAGAAATAGCATTAAGATGTGGCCAGAGGTGCGCTTTCCTAACTGCTGATGAAGGGAGAAAGGCAGGCCCGCAGCCAGGTTCCGGAAACGCCCGCAGGGATGGCCATACATCACATTCTCAGAAGCGTGTGTAGTCAGGTTACATGATGCACAGCTGGCACTGCAGGAATGAACGCCCCTCTCATCCCTCGCTTTAAACACATCCCCCCTAGTCCTCAGAATCACCTCCTCCACGTAGGGAAAGGTAAGAAACTGCTACTTCTCTGCTGTTTTAAACCTGGTGCCACCACAAGCATTTCACAAAGCTGTAGGTGACAATGCAGTGGCAGGCAGCCCCTGCAATGTCAAGGCATGATTTCAAGTCAGAGCTTGGCCTATAATTTGGTCTCTCTCAATTCTCACAGTTAATTGTACAACAGGTCACTCAGCAGTTGGCATCCACAACAGCTATCAGAAACCCCATTCCCAATTTAGGAGCAATGCAAGTTGAGCAGCCACAGTCCTTCACCGTGTAATCAAGCAGTACAACAGTCCTACATAAAAATTCAACATCATCAACAGGCAAAACTCACTGATAAGTTTTGCATGTGGAAAGAGTAGATGAAGTAACAGGACCCACAATAGAAATGGACTTCAGAAAACTTATTTATAAATCAGTTTTTAAAACACAGGGTTGTTTTTTTTTTTTATACAGTGGCAAATTTGAGTAGGGGTGTGAATTTGGAGATCTCTCAGTCACGAGTTAAAAGAGTTGGTACACTGCACTGGAAATTCTTATCTTGCCATAAAAAAAAATACAAATCGCACGATACTTTCAGGACATGTACATGGTAAACTGTTACAAGTGATGGACAATTCAGTTTCTGAGTATTCCATAATTAAGACAAAACAAAACAAAGCATTACATCAACATTTTGTACTGGATTAGCATCCTCCTGTGAAACGGAAGCTTTAACTAGCCATTTTCTTTCCCGTTTTTTAAATGTAAGGTCATTCGGCCAAAAATTCATCATTTTCTTTTAATCACCATCCTAAACTCTAAATAACTATATATTTTCAAAATGACTTCTTTGATTGGTAGCTTAAGCTGCTCTCATGCTGCGAGCCTCTGTTGGTGGTTAGTTACCTGCTCTAATTGTGTACTACAGATGAGGGCAAGATAGCAAACTCTTTTACTGCTATGGTGCCTGATGGGCTGAAGCTCACTTATGACATTAGAGTTTTATTTGTAATGCAATATTTTTATTACACATTTCCAAACCACAAAACAATTTAACTATAAAACTGTCATGATATGAAACCTGTATTTTTAAAATTGCTTTCTGCTACAACCATCACATTACATTATCAAAATGGAAAAACTATTAAGATTAAATTATGCTTTACCATTTACTCGCTGCTAGTTGATTATTTATCATTTTCCCCCTCAATTTAGACAATGGAAGCAGGCAGCCACATTCATGTTTATATCATATTAAATTTTAAGCATTACCCCATATTTCCAGTTTTGCAGAGAAATACCGAGACTAAAATCTTCCAAATTCTTCCAATTATGCAAAACTGCCACCTATTTCCACATGCATGAAAAAATAGCCCACGGCTACTGCAGATTTATTTAAATCCTTACAATGAAAGGTCAATCCAATCTTGCATTTGATTGTACAATAGAAAGTCTGGTGGTTAAGAAACAGGAATAGGGCTTTGAGGATCGCATTCTGAAGCACTGTTTACTTTCTTTGATACTATGGTCAAAATGGTAAATTTGCGGTGCTTCAGCTTCCCGTTTACACAGAGGGTCAATGTCTCTTTTCTCACCTCCCCTGCCTGTTCTCAGTATGTTCATGACAAACTCCATGGGACAATGACCACCTCTCATTTTACATTAAATGGTCCTAACTGGGTGTCTCCAGGATGTGTGTATTGTAAATGTCTAAACAGGTATAAACACCTTTTCTTACATAAGCAATAACAGTGCTCCAAAAATTCTTACATGAATAATACTTCGTAAAAATCTGTTCTATTTAATTCTCTAAAAATCTATAAGAAAGTAAACTCTCATAAAATCTTAAGCACACAGTTATCAACTTAGAAGTTATTTAAGCACCACTTGCCTCTCTCTTACACGTTACCAGACTCTCTAGCTGTCCTGTCTTGGTCTTACTGTCAATGACAAAATAATACTGCAAACCTCAGGTTTTGAGTAATGCACAAGATTTTTTCCATGCTTTTTTTTGCTTTCATGTTCTGTACCTTCCAAGCTTGAAAGTCAATGTCTAAAATCAAGGGAGAATAAAGCTGTACTTGTAACATTATCCAGATTGGTGATTTGTTTAAGTCATCGTCACTGCAGAACAAAATATTTATCCTACGGTTTATTAGCATTTACAAGCTAAAACGAAGAAATTTGCTTCCGCTGAAGAGAAAACACTCTTCCAATGTCTTAAAAATAAATAAAAATAGAAAACAAATTCACCTTTTTGCTGAGAAGAATAATCAAATTCCAAGACATCAAAGTGTTTGTTCTGAATTGGTTGAAGCCACAGAAACTACAGATTCAGAATTACGACACCAACTCAAGCATAACCATAATGAAAATCTGCAATATTTAGATGTGTTCAATCCAGAAAAGTTAAGAATGGCAAAGTGTGATATAGACAGAAAAACATTATGAAATGTAACCAAGAAAATAAAATCAAATAAAGGATTATTCTTGTTTGTAAAGAATCTATTCCTCCTAGAAATTGAACCATGACCCATGAATCCAAAAGCAGTGAAGGAACCTATTGAACCAAGATAAATGTGCTTTTTTTTCCTGGCAAGTGACCTATCTCAGACCTGTAAACAAGAGAAGAGAAAAAATGCTACATATATGAACAGACTCCTTTCTAAACCCTACATATTTCTTATCCAAGTACTATCTAGAGCAGACATTGCTTTTCTTTTGTAACGAATAGAAACCAGAGATGCTCAAACCACAGTCTCATTCTATCAAACACTTCTGTGCTCTTGCCTTTCACTTGCAGCAGCTCACACCTCTCAAGCATCGACATCCCAGCAGACAACAAATGAGTGGTAGAGCCTAGCCTCCAAAGACCAGCCATAGCACTTTTTAAGTACCAAGACAAGGCAGATCTGTAAGTAATCTGGCTGCATGAAGTTCTTTGATCTGAAATTCTGTTAGGTCAAACTATTTTACACTTCTCCACCCGCTCCTTGCCTCTATTTATTCAATGACAAACTTATTTGTAAAAGGAAAATTTTTGCCAGGCTTTAGTAGGTACTAAGACCTCATTCAGCAAAGCACTTAGGTACAATCCATATACTAAGCCTATACTTAGCTGTCCTGTTAAATGAAGATTTCAAAAGTTATAAAAAATAACCTATAGACAACTAGACAAGATCTTTTGCATATATCCCCCAGTTTAAGAAAGGCATGCTCTATCCCAAAGATGAAGGTAGCAAGCACATATGGGAACAGGGCTTTCTATGTACTTTTACTTCTAGCCTCTTCTAGCTCAGCAGCTGAAGCAACTTCCACACATATGCAAACCCCGATACAGAAAGGTGGACCAGAGGCAGTGCAGAGGAACTCCTTACTCATTCCTGTATGCGGGTACGGCTGCACAGCACCAGGTAAAATCTGTCTCCAAGCAATTTTCAAACTTATTAACAGAAAGGAAAGGTGTTCATCTTTCTTCAGAATTACAAGTCTGACATTTTCCAAGTTAGTTAAACCCTTTCACAGGAAAGAAAAAAAAAAAAACACAATAAAACCAACACTCAAAGAAATTACCATTGCTGTTTTTAAGAAAAACAAGTATCTCACCTATGCAGAGCCCTACTTCTTGGCAGAAAGCAAATATGGAGATTTCAGCTTGAAAGGTATTGTTCTGGGAAAGTTGTAAATGACAGAGAATATAAGGTTGCCGGTGAAAATGCCATCTCAACCTTAAATATAGCATTGCTACAGCAAGACTGTAATGAAATGATAAAAGGGCTGCTGGCTGAGGGAGACACAGGGTTGAGTCAGGCAGAAATGACATTTCTTTGCTATTCAAAGATTTGAAAAAAAGACCAAAAGCATTATTTCCCCACATGAAATAATTTTGTCCCCACATAATACATTTCAAAAGGGAAATGTGAATACTATGAGTATCTAATGCAGCCTCCAGATTATATTTAAAAATAATGGGATTACGTGCTCATATGGCATGTTTGTGAGAGCAAGAACCATGGAGATTTACTATTTACTTACTGGCTGGATGTAACACATTAACAACACTCACTATTTTGGATCCCAGAACTGTTAGCATGCCAATATTAATACGGTAAAACCCAGCAGGATATAGACACTGTCATTAGCACTATTAGACATGCTACACGCACTAATAAAGAATTGTTGTTTCGCCACTATAAATCTGCCTTTGCTCACCATACAGCTGTGTGACACACTTCCAAGCTTTTGTCTAATTTTTGCTTCCTCATATTTAAAAATTTCCATTCCCAGTGCTTTGGGGATATATGTTAGATCACTTTTTTTTTTAGTGTGGGCATTTTTTTTTGCTTTATAGGTTTTTTTTACATTAAGACTAACAGTTGAGGCTGGAAAGTAGTAAAGAGAACTTGATGGAAATAAGAAACAACATAATACAGAAGTGGTGACTGCTACTAATTTAGGCCTCTGTAGTCAAAGATGACACATGCAGAGACCATTAGAAAGACTTTCCTCACTCAAAAGAGGACCCAAAATATACTTCTTGACAATGTCTGTCCGGTTTTGTAAGTGAAAGAAGAAAGCATGCAGTGTCAGAACCCTTCTGCAATTCAGTATCAGCGAACACACCTCTCCGATCTGCCCTCCTGAAGCCATCAATCCTGACTTGCATTGCAATTGAGCCCTCAGGAATTCCCATCGCTACAGGCCTTTTCCTGTATAAACGCTCTTGATTATTTACAAAAAATTCCAATTGAAACACTACCGTGCTTGCACACCATGGGGAGCACAGACAAGTCAAACGGACTACAGTAGGTCAACCTGCTCTTAGATGGTGGGAGGAGAAGAACAGATAATTGCACAAGAGCCAAGGGACTATGCCACTACGGCAGAGCAAGGGCTCCCGTTCACAGCAGCAGCTACCAGTACAGCCCTATTTAACTCGCCAACATTTGTTTCTCCTGGTTCCGAGAAACTTAAAACTGCCTCATACTAAACGCACAAGGGCTTAACAAAAAAATTTGAATTCTTTCATAGGCAGACAAGACTATTTCAAGAACGTTTGCTTTCCTGCTACCAGTTCAGAAGACTCAGAGAGCTTAGGTAAGGGGAGGTTACCGATGGTGTATACTTGCTGCTCTTTTCATAATGGTGTCTAGTGACACAGCTGTACTCAGTAGCCTTGCAAAGATGCGTAAATGTTGTATCTCAATGCTAGTTTTCTTTTGAGCTCTTGGTGAGAAGACTCATGGTGTCTTTCCTGCTTTTCTCTAGAGCTGAAAAACATGTTTGTCTTCTTTTGTGTATTCCTCTACTGTTTTCCCAGTGGATTTCCATGACAAAAACAAGATGCTTTAAAAATTTGGATAAAGAGACCCTTCACTACAGGTAACATTTCCGTACCCTCCTAGCTGTCACATCAGAGGAAAAGGATCTGAAACAAACACACAGCTTTTAGATTGCATCAGTAATGAAAAGAAGCACCCAGGACATTTTAGTTCAAGTGAAACAGCAGTAAAAAATTGCCCGAGAAGATACTTTAAAATTAAGATGTCCTATTAAGGACATCTTGATCTATTTTTAGGATACTTGAGGCACAAATTTCCCTCCAAATGATTTAACATATCTTCAAATTTTAATAAATTTCATAGGTCAGTATTATAAATTAACAACGAACAGTAAAGAAATAAGAGTGAATAGTACAGATAATGTCCAAAATCATGTCAGGGAAGATGGTAAACAAGATTTTCGAATAGTTTTCCAATAGCACTGATCTGGACAAACAACTAAGTAGTTAAATGACTGTCGAGCCAAAGCTTGATAAAGCTTTTGGAAAAAGATTAGCTGGCATTGCTATCTGAAAAAGCAGTTGCTAGAAGATTCCTTCCAATGTCTCTTTTTAAGCTGTGCTAGTGTAATGACTATGGGGTCCTGTATAAACATTGAAGCTGAAAACATAATTCTCTCCTTGCTCTGCAAGGGTGTTGTGGTTAAACCCCAGCCAACAACCAGGACCACACAGCCGTTCGCTCACTCTACCCCTCCCCATAGCAGGGTAGGGAGAAGAGAGAGAAAAAAAAGAGGGAGGAAAAAAAAAAAAATCAAAACTTGTGGGCTGAGATAAACACAGTTTAATAGAACAGTAATGGAAGAGATAAACAATAATAATAAAATCGGTGAAAGCATATACAAAATAAAGTGCTACAACACAAATCGCTCTCACCACCCAATGATCGGTTGCCTAGCCTGACTCGAGCAGCAATTGTGGATCCCTGCTCCTGGCCAACCTCCATTTATATACTGAACATGACATCTCTGATATGGAATATTCCTTTGGCCAGATTGTCCTGTCTATGTTCCCTCTCAGCTTCTATGGGAAGCTGAAAAAGTCCTTGACTTACTATAAACATTTCTTAGCAACAACTAAACCAATATGTGTTATCAACAATATTCTCACACTAAATCCAAAACACAGCACCTACTACAAAGAAAATTAACTCTATTCCAACTGAAACCAGGAAAACAGTCTATACTGTAAAAATTCTAGAGGAATTTCTGTGACAATCAGAACTCAGATTTAATTCCCTCCAGATGCTGACATTCTCCCAAGATAGGCATCTTCTGAATTTCTGATGAAAGTCATCAATAGAGATATCTTTGTATATTATCCACCTACCTGTTCAGCTACTTTGAGCTTAAAAGAGGCTGGGTCTGCATTCCTTAAGGTGAAGGACAAGGCATACATTAATTACACTGGGTAGAAAAACACAGAGTCATAGAAACTTCATGGTTGGAAAGGACCTTTGAGATCATCGAGTCCAACCATACACACACAAAAAAAACCCCTGCAATCTCTGCCACTAGAGCATGCCCTGAAGTGCCAAATCTACACGTTTCTTAACATTTCTAAATACCTCTAGGGATGGTGACTCAACCACCTCCCTGGGCAGGCTGTTCCAGTGCCTGACCACTCTTTCAGTAAAGTAATTCTTCCTAATATCTAATCTAAACCTCCCCTGCCACAACTTCAGACCATTTCCTCTGGTCCTGTCATTATTCACTTGGGAGAAGAGGCCAACACCCACCTCTCTCCAACCTCCTTTCAGGTAGTTGTAGAGGGCAATGAGGTCTCCCCTCAGCCTCCTCTTCTCCAAGCTAAACCTGCCCAGCTCCCTCAGCCTCTCCTCGTATGACTTGGTCTCCAGACCCCTCACCAGCCTGGTAGCTCTCCTCTGGACACGCTCCAGCACTTCAGTGTCCCTCCTGTACAGAGGGGCCCAGAACTGAACACAGTACTCGAGGTGAGGCCTCACCAGTGCCGAGCACAGAGGCACGATCACTTCTCTGCTCCTGCTGGCCACGCTATTCCTGATACAAGCCAGAATGCTGTTGGCCGCCTTGGCCACCTGGGCACACTGCTGGCTCATGTTAAACTGGCCGTCCACCAGCACCCCCAGGTCCTTTTCTGCTGGGCAGCTTTCCAGCCACTCTTCCCCAAGCCCGTAGTGTTGTCTTTGTCAGGAAATTTCTAGAGCATCCTTAATTAATATCAGCATAAAGATCCAAAGAGAGACAGACACAAAAAAACCCCAACCGAAAAGGGTAAGAGAATTTCTGATCCTGTCAGCTCCATGCATAGACAGAAGACACCGGTCAGCACTAGACAAGGGCACAGTGCCAGCTCAGGGATGAATCGCCACTTACTCCGATGCTTCAAACCAGTATGAAGAGAAACTTAAATATTAAGGTTGCTGGTTATAAATTCATTTGCAAATGCAACAGTTGGATGCCAAAAATCACTAACATGTCCTAAAATCCAAGTCACCTGGCCCTTAGGAAACACATAGGAGCTGGGATTCACTACCAATTTATGACTATTTTATTTAACTTACTTGACACACAAACTTCTTTTCCATACGCAACAAGGGCTGAGACAACAAGGGCTGTTAATTTTGTATGTATTTGCTTGATTATAGAATACTCATTTTTTCTTGTGTTTTCCTCTGGAAAAAAAAGGGAACTGAAAGCTACAGAGAAAGAAAATTCCTAGTCCATCACTTCTCTTGGCTAGTTATTGGAAAATCCATCTTCCAAAATTAGGGAGTGAAAGGTCAAAACTGCAGCCTTATTTTTGAACCTCATAAATTCCCAATAATTGACTGAGATAAAAGAAAAGATTCAAACTGAAGTCACCATTAACACCTTCCCGGAGATGCAAGCAAGAGGGAGCGTGAAAAATCCAGCTGAGATTGTTTTCAGATATGATGCTTTGAGGACTATTAAAACTATTGCTAATCATTCTTCTGCAAACAGATTGGAAGTAATAGGAAAGGAGGACCATTCTGCAGGGGAAGAAATGAGACCCCACCTGGAGTCCTGCTTGCAGCTCTGGAGTCCTCAGCACAAGAAGGACATGGACCTGTTAGAATGGGTCCAGCAGAGGGCCACGAAGATGATCAGAGGGCTTGAGCACCTATGCTATGAGGACAGGCTGAGAGAGTTGGGGTTGTTCAGCCTGCAGAAGAGAAGGCTCCAGGGAGACCTTCTAGCAGCCTTCCAGTACCTAAAGGGGGCCTACAGGAAGGATGGGGAGGGACTTTTTATCAGGGAGTGTAGCGATAGGACAAGGAGTAATGGTTTTAAACTGACGGAGGGTAGATTTAGATTGGATATTAGGAAGAAGTTCTGTACTGTAACAGCTGACCCTTGAATAATAAGGCATCAAAATAACCTGTCTGGAATATCCATATCCACTTCATGTGGTCAATTTTATCTCCTGGACCCAAATAGCTCATCAGCAGTAGGATTGAGGGGTTTGGTTGGTTGGTTGATTTTAAGTTTTGTTTTCAGTTGTGTAACACAAATGTTAGCCAAGCTATTTCTAATAACTGAAAAGATTAAGTCTTGAATGGCAAATTTTGTATGTTTTTTAGCGGAATATGACCACTATTTACTTCAAACAGAGGGAAAACTCAAACATAAAATTAACTGTGGAAGCAAATGTTTTATCCTGCTGTTTGACAAATCTTAAGGAATGTAATTAATCACACGGCAATGACTAATATGAGCAAACTTGCCATCTTAAATGAAGATACAAAGGCATCACAAATAACTTAGGTCTGAACATTACAAAGTCCTACCTTTATAGCCCACTGCGAGGCATCTTGGTATTGAGGGACCTTTTACTGCAGCAATGACCAGGCTGAACTCACGAAGTAAAAATAATTGTTGTCTGCAATCAGCAAGTTCTCATAGTCACAGAAATTATTTCTTCTTCCAAAGGCTTTCTTTTCTTTCTTTTCCCAGACTTACCAGCATCGTTTTATAAACCTGTAATTCTCTATTGCATTAAAACCAAGGAAGTCTGCTCCTGGAAAGGTACAAACTATTACTTCTTTGCTTTCCATTTAAAAGAAAATGAAACCAAACTGTGCTCATTCAAGTGTGTGCAATGGGAGAGTATAAAATTACGGCAGAAAACGCAACACCTCCTGCTCTTTATAGTTGGTGAGGTTCCTGATGTAGCTCTTTTATACTTATTATCTTTCAAATGAACTCTTGTTCTAAAGTTAGCTTTTTTTTTCTTTTTTTTTTTTTTTTTGTAAGAAGCTCTGAGGCTTCTAAACACCAGCACAACACAACCCCTGTCTCCAACACCACATGGACAGAAACTCATCTTGTTTCCCTTATAGTTTAATCAAAACAAACTTGTTAAGATATAGGAATAGGCACAAAATCTAGACACATTGCCTGGTAGTGGCTGCAGTAGTTGACATCTTGACTAATATTGCAAAGGCAGTGTTTGGCAGATTTAATCATGATACTAGACTCAAGGGGCAACAGAGGCATGAATAAAAGTAGCTGTGGCCATAGTTCATTCCATCAGTTAGGCTATGACCGGCTGATACGGATGATCACAACTCTTTCTTGACCCCAGTAGAAGGTTTTCATATATCATGAAATCCTGCTGCACCGTTCTTGCACGGAGACCAATTCTAGGGGAAACAATGACATTAGCTACACTTAATCAGAAGTTTCTCTCTCCGATGTTTCTATCCCCCATTTACCTTATTAACCTGGTATATCCTATTACCTTTTTCTTTAATAATACAAATTAATGAGATGCTATGACACCCCACAGTTGTTGTTTGACTTGAATCAAACCTTACATAGGTACAGGTGCTAAAACAGAAGTCATAACAATTTAGCAGTTCTCCAGCCCCAGCCTGCAATACTAGGAATGCAGTGTTAATCTCTCAGAAGTGGACATCTGGTTTTGCACAGCTTAAGACTTGAAAATGTTACTGAACATACACAAAGTTCCTTGGATTTATAGTCTGTTCAAAACCACATATATCAAGAAAGTTACATGAAATATGTGTCAGTAAGGGCCTGATCCTACAGTGTCCAGAGACACCTATAGGAGAGTTTCCTACACACTTAGTACAGAGATAAAACCTGAAACATGCTGGTATCTGTTGAAAAGTGACAAATCCATCTGATTCCCAGAAAAAGCCACAATGCTTCACTGCAGCAGCATATACAAGGAACCAACACTTAATGAAACAGAAAAACATGACACATGAAGAGTTTTTCACAGGAAGCTAGAGGCCATCCATGCTTATTCAAAAGGATCTGGATATTATTTGACCTGTGCCCCAGAATGCTGAAAGTTGCTTCTGGTCCATCATTTATGATACATAATGCCAAAACATCTCCTCCACTCTGCACAGTGAAATTAAAGTACAATACACTGTACTCAAACATTCTCTTTTTTCTAACAGTGTGAGAGAAGAAAAAACAGGAAGATAATTAAAAACTGTTAGTGAAAATAATATACAAAGTTGTATAGGGCCTGGATCACAGCACCACTTCAAATGTAGCATTAAAAGCGAGGAGGAGAGAGATCTAAAGGAAATGCAATTATGAATAAATAAAACCAAGCACTCGCCCCGCTTGCTATTTGTAGATGGGGAAAGGATGCTGCTATACTACATCCTGATTCACTACTGTTTGTGCAATTACTTGGGGGTTGACCCTTTGCAGCGGTCTTCCAACACATACTATTCAGGATATGCAGCACATTAGGAGATAGAGTGAATGAAGAGATCCTGATGTGTGATGGGACTTTAAAAAAGTCCTGGAGGAAGGGCACAGCAAAGAGATACGAATGTGTTCACTACAGACTCAGCTCTGATGTCTCCCAACCCCACTGCTGGTGCACCCAGCAGTTAAGAGTGTCCCACGTTCACAGCGCTGGCATCACAAAACATACCAGAATGCAGCATGGCGTGAGACGGCTTCAGCGCCAGGGAGAAGGTAACTGCTGCCCAGCTCTGACACCGCAGCAACTGCACACCTTCACCTGGTCCACTTGCTGCCAACACACAGAGCATGGGGAGCCAGAGCTCAGCAAGGCCACCTGCCAGGTACCTGCTCTGCTGTTACCAGTACAGGGATAGACATCTGGTGACTGATTGATCTTAGGAGCCACTGATCCTAAACATTCTGTGTTAAATCATTCATCTTCTTTACTCTGAGGGTGGTGAGACACTGGAACAGGTTGCCCAGGGAAGCTGTGGATGCCCCATCCCTGGAAGTGTTCAAGGCCTGGTTGGATGGGGCTTTGAGTAACCTGGTCAACTGGAAGGTGTCCCTGCCCATGGCAGGGGGGGGTGGAACTAGATGGTCTTTAAGGTCCCTTCCAACTCTAACCATTCTATGATTCTATGATTTTACTCTCTTCTGCTAAACAGCACCAGCTTCCAAACAAAGCCCTAGCTCAAGTCTGCCAGTCTGCTTTGCACCCAAGGCAATGTATGTAGCACTTACGAGACAGACCAGCAGTTTGCAAGTACTGATATATGGGGAAACTAAAACTCAGACTCTAGTCCTTGACACTGACAGCACCTCCCTGAGAAGTTTGCGTTATCGATGCTTTCAAAATTGCTGCTGTCCCTCTCACTTTTGCTTGCTCAGGCTCCAGCCAGCCTTGGAATAAGGGGTGCGCTTAACAGTAATCTCAAACCCTTAAGATTAATGAAAGCTAGGAGCAAACATGAAGGAAAAGCAGAGGTGACATATTCAGACCCATTTGTTTCACTCAGCCAACACAGAGGAGCTAGACTGTATGAGTAAATATGTCTTAAAGTCTTAATCTAATCATTTCAACAGTCATCTAGAAAGATAAGGAAACGCTGACTAGTCTTATCTAGCAAATTCCCTAAACCTGACAGAGGAAAAATGCCCTCCCTATGTAGTTCATAGGAAAGAGATATGGACTCGCAAAACTGAAACTGGCACCTATTTGTTCTTAGCCATTGAATTCTCTAGACTTGCATAATGCCTCTTGTGATGAAAGGCACGAAAACTGTAACACAGAAAGCTAATATGTTTGGCAGCAATCCTATGAAGTACTTTATTCCCATTTAACACAAAAATGAGGCCCTGGTTTCTCTGGAAAGAGAAACCAGAACTGACACCTTTGTGTCTTCTCCCCAACTATCCTTTAGCATGAGCAGCAAGATGGAACATGCAGCCCATGAAGAATGTTATGAAATAAGATGAAACACCAGAAAAGGGAAGACAATCTACAGTTCTCCTTGCAAAAGAATGCAGTATTTCCCCCCTTCTATTTTCCATGAAAGCAGGTAAACATTTAATGACACTTACAACTCTTCTATGCCAAGCAGCTGAGTGAAATAACAATGCATACAAATAACAGCGCATACAAATAACCAAAATACGATGCTACAATAAACTACCATCAAACACTGAGACCAAAAACCTAAAACATGCTAAAACAATTTTTAAAAACATATGTAGTGGAAATTCAGCGAACGTGAAATTGGGTGCAATAGTTTGCAGAAAGACTAACAAGAACAAAAACCCCTTCTGAATCACGAAAATAAACAAGGTAATACACTTCTGAAGTGTTGCATGATCTCTGGTGGCATTTTCTGATATGTTGAACAAAGAGTTTTTCTCTGAAATGCAGAATTGAAGTTGGGCTCATTAACAAAACTTCAGGAAACAAATTCCTATGTCACTTCCTTTTGTTAAGATTTCTGTGGTTATTGTTTATTGCTGACTGTTTCCCCAATGAAGCCAATTTCTACTCTTGAAAAGACGAAAAATCTGCCTATGTCAGGGCTTGCAGAAGTGTTCAAGCAGTGTGGCAACTGGCAACCTTATTAAAATGTATATAAATAGGCTGAAAAAAATTAATAAAGGTCTAGGCCTACACAGGTTCTTCAAAATAAATCAACTGTGATATTTATGTTTTTCTCCCTTCCTGAACTGTCTTTAATAATAAAATACAGAATATTTTTCCTGTTAAAAATGATGCTTGAATTTATTCAGAATACAGTTTTTGCACTGCATATTATCAGAACAGAAGACAGTGAACATGATCGAGCAATCAGTATAGTATCTCACTCAATTCTCAGAACTAACCAAGAAAAAAAACCAAACCCCCACACATGCAATTTACAGGTAGTTCACAAAGCAAACCGAAATGACAGCCTAGTGACCAATTCACTTTTTGCAGTAGTCACAGCTAGCAAATCTCAAGCTCCTAAGCAATAAAAGAAAATACTGACAAGAAGGTCCTACACACACACACAAATTGTTGGTTGTGCACAGGAGTATTTGTGAGCACTTCCCTGCTCTCCATCTCACCCCTATTTTTGCTTTGTTTGTTTTATTCTGGAATTTCCACTAAGTTTCCAGCCCATAGAGTATGTGTAGCAGAGGAAATCGAGCCCACATCCCATGGCACCGTACAGGAAAGCTCCCTAGCATCTCAAGTGCTTGATGTCAACAGGAAAGAAGCCAAAGAAGTATGATGAGTGTAAACAGACCATTGCAATTTATAGGCTGTATTAATAATTAAATGCTGGGTGTGCTACTAGTAGTTTCTCTACATCCCCACCCATGGGTTCTTTAATCATCCAACATCAGGGAACTTGTATTTTGAGGTATTCTCAATGCTTCAGGTCTTAAAATGTTACCCTGTCCTGCAGTCCTTGTTCCTTCAGTGTGGGAAGTGCTTTTTGCGTTGCTGTTGGGGTTTGGTTTTGGTTTTTTTAAAAGAAGAGTCTTTCTATGTGGCCATACATGCAGGAAAGAGGGGAGCTCACAGTTCTTTGCAAAAGGAAATAAGAGACATGAGCAAACAATGCCGATACAGAAAGGGGAATCAAGCCAAGCAAGACTCGCAGTTCCGACCCTCCAGAGTAAAACAGGCAATGGCCATTTGACAAGCAAAATTCATTTCTCCAGAGAGATGAAAAGCAGTTCAGACCGACATAGTTCATTACCGTCAAGACTACCAGTGACTACTTCCCAAACAAGAAAATCACCAGCTTAATTAGGCTCCTCCAGAAACCTTAAAAGTGGGGCTACCCATTCTCCACCCACCCTTTGCAGCAAGACACTTAAAGCGCTTCCTGTGAATCTGACAACGAAGGTGCCTGGCTTTGCAAGGCTCGCAACACAGCAAGAAGCCATCTGCAGCCCGGGAAGACACAGGGCAGAGCCTGATTAGCAATTCTGTGCAGGTCTCCTATCTTCTATCACTGTTCTCCCCTCCCCCTTCGCATCCCCTAGGGAGACCAGTTCCATATTCAAAGCAGCCTGGGGTCTTCAAGCAGAGAAATGTGCATGATTTGTACTTGGCATTAAAGCAGGGAAAGAACTCCAAAATTATAGCAGCTGCATCCAGCCCCTGAGACAGCCTAGCACCGATAAGGGATTCGGAGGGTCGCATAATTCATTTCACCTGCAGCAGTAGCATCAGGGGAGGTTAAATATGTCACTCCATCACAGTGAGGCAATGGGTTGGGGGAAGCCTTCATCATTCATCCTGTCAGCTCACACCTCCCTTCGCCTCGCATCAGCAGGGGGAATCGGGGAAGATTTTCTATAAGCATATGAACAACACAGTGGGGGACACGATGACCTTATGAGTTTCCTTCTAATTCGTGAATTAATTGTCAACACCTGCCCTCCTCTATCAGCTCCCCTCCCTGCACTCCATCTTTCTCCCAGTACAAAGGGCCTGATCCTGCAATACTAACTCCAGTACGTAAGCTCGGTGCCCTCCTGGGACCACACGTGAAAATGACATTGCAGAAAGGTCAGTACTGCAGGATGAGATGCCCCGTCCAAATACAACCAACCATATTTAAACGGCATAGGGACTTTGTTCCAGGAAATGTACATCTCTCTTATTTGGCCTTCCCTGGAGACAAAGGTATTTTCTCATTATTTTTCCTTTTGTTGAAACATTTTGTTGATTCTTGTCAATCTGAGGGCCTGGTCTTTCATACAGAAAATTTTCTAAGCAGATCTTCTCTGCAGTCGCATTTCCACCTAGACCTAACACGACTCTTCTCTTTGTTGCATTATTTGCCAGAGTTCAACTGTGAGCACTTCAGGAGAGGATACCTATCTTCACGTACTGCACAAGTTCATGGATATCTGCACTCATGTACAATAAATAACAGCTTGCCTGTGACAGGGTCTTTGGGAATGTAGTGACCTAACCTCAGGATTTTCTCTTGAGAATTCAGCTTTTGAGATACTTCTGTGACATGTCAGTTGTCCATGATCATTGTGCAATAAATGCAGAAATATCCCCAGAATAAAGGCAACATCTCAGTTTTCTGAGAAGATGCCATGTCTTAAGCCCTGCCGTCACAAAGATCCATTTGAAACACAGCACAGATCACAAGAAAAAGCAGAGAGGGTCACATGAAATAAGTGCAAAATTAAATATTATTAACATTCAAAGATTAAGAAGCAGTAAGTGTGCAAGTCTTAAACAATTTTTTTCCTTTCTGTTCTGTCCTGGACATACAGGGCTTTATAAACAAATCAAAGTATTAAGAGATGTGCTTATGCAGTTTTTGTACCTACAGTCTAAATCCTCCAGCATTCATGAAAAATGAAGTGCTCGTTCTGTTTCACTCCAGAAGCTACACTCTTAAGAACTAGTCCATTAGCCTCCTGCAGAAAAATTCAGCATAAGGCATTTTTTGATGTCTTGACAAAGATAAAATGCAGTTCTCATTTGGTGCTTTTAAATTTAAAAATAAATATATAAATTTTTCAGTAAGTTGTTTTTCATGCCTTGAGGCTACATCTTTGACTGGTTCTCATTCTATTTTCTCCCCTGACTTGAGTTGCTAAACTCAGTAGCCGATGCCACTCTTAACACTACAGACAACTGAAGGATAGAGAGAGGGTTCATAATCAAATGCATATTGGGAAAAAGGTTTCTTGCTTCTGCCAGCTACCTACAGCTCATGCGCACATATCTGTAAATGAAATGATACATCAGCAGGTGAGTAATTCAAAGCATTCTTTACTTCTCAACACACTTTTCACAACGAGACTACCGAGCAGTAGGCAACCCAACCCTGATTACCAGTGGAATAAGTTTAAAACAGATACAGAGATAGACAGAGGGAAGAATAAAATGCCTCCCTACTTCATCCTTCAGCTTAGCTATTTCAGCCAAGGGCTGGACGGGTGCTCTTGTTTATGACGCCAGTTTTGCTCATACAGCGTCTATGACTCACAGCTGGGAGTCATTTGCTGAATTCCAATGGGATTTCCACAAAGCCAATGTGGAAAATGAGCTCACATCTGTTTCATGGCATATAAACCTTCGGAGGGTCCAGCCTGGTAAACAATGACTTTAGCCATGTCATAAAATTACTTCGGAACATGGGACGATTTTCACTCTTTTTCAGAAAAGCTTAAATTACATTCCAGAAACATACATGGTGATCCAGGACTCAGCCAGATACAGCACAGCAGAGTCACCAATCGCTAAATCATAGTAGATGACATGAATGAAGTATCATCTGTAAGCCATGCTCTTTAAGCAAGTCTTCCCTATGTATTTTATACTACCAGGGACTCAGCAACATCACCTGTCATACTTCAAGAAGGTTGCACGTCAATGAGAGTGAATTCGAAGGAGTATAAAAGAATCATAGAAGAAACATAAAAGTTTAAAAGGTTTTAAATTGCAGCAGGAAAGTTTCAGTCCAGGAAAACTATTCTAATGGCGAGATCAGTTAACTACTGGAAAAGTCACAGAATCTCCACGAGGAGATTGGGAGGTCTTTCAGAACAAGCTAGGGAAAGTCTGCCAGAGACGGTGTGGATAAAGGATGCAACAGGTATCTCTTGAAGTCCCTCCCACACTTCCTATGAAACCCCGAACAGCTGACCTCTAGAAGGTCTATGATGGAAAGCAGTAAAGAGGTATGGGTTGGAAGTTCTGAGTGGTGACCGAATACAATACCCCTGACCTTAATTTGCACTTTCGGGCACTCTTTCACAAGCACCAAAGTTTAAGACATTCAGAATTGCACTGCTTTCGTTCTGCTTCAAATGGAATAAAAAAATTGTAACCAACCAAATTCAAGGTAGCTGATGAACAACCATAACATACACGTTAGGTAATTAAGTCTTCATTTTCTGTTATCCTTTGGAAGTGCTGAGCCATGTAATTTCTTGGAGCACAGAATGCACTGCTAATGCTGTCCTACAGCCTCACCTCCACTGCAAGCACTGACTTTATTCTCCACCAAGTACCCCAAATGACACTGTTTTCCCACCCCAAAGTATCCCCTAGACAAACTGGAAAAATTCCAAAGAAAAATCTCATTATATATAACAACTATGACTACATTTTATTCAGGATTACAGAAGATCACATGCACACCTACATTCCTGAGCCTTGTTGAAAACCCAAGCCAAAACGATACAGTATTAGCAATAGCTATAGAATCATAGCTTATCTGTATGAGTTTATATAACTCATATCATTTATGTCATTAAGTTCAAGCTTCCTAATTGGGACGAGGACCTCGCTATGCAACCTACAGTATAAAGACTGAAAAGCACAGGCCACTGACTTTAAAAGTTTAGAACTGAATCACAAAACAAATTAAAATAAAAGATTTGGATGGAGACTGTGAGGGAAGATGAAAATAAGGATAAGGCTATCTAGATCAGCTAATCACAATCAACTGGATGTTTTATCTTCCACAAGGAGCATGAATAAATAAATACCATTAGCAATCCCTAGTCTGCTGCTAAACCTAGCCATCATTAGCAAGCTGATTGCTTCCAGACACTAAACAGGAGTCAGTCTTAAGGATGTCTTAAAGGAGGAGAGATGATGTCAGGTGGGCAACTGTGCATGAAGGACACCATGCCACAGTGAAGGCAGTGAAGACACAGATGAACATGGGGGCAGTGGGGGAGAAGAGAGAGAGAAGAGACAGAAGGAGGAAAACTAATAGGTCTCTGAAGGTGGGAACCAGAAGCTTGAATTTGGTATGGTAAAAAAGCAGAGTAACTGGAAGAATCAAAAGACTGTGACATGATCAGAGTTACAAGCAAGGAAGAGAGCATATTTTAGCACATGTGGACCAAAGTAGGGGTTACAGAGGTGTTCAGAGAGACCAGTGAGAAAAAGGTTTCTGTGAGTAATAAGGGTTGGGGCGGAGGGAGAAAACAGAGCTATGATTTTAACAATGCAGGCAGATACTCGGAGTTAAGCTTGCAGCTGAAAGAAAGAAGCTATTCCTCAGAGTTTAGCTACCTGCATTTGCCTGTGTTCTCCAATGAGAAACACTGGGCATTTTAAAGAAGTCCCCTATGTCAGGACCTCCTCAACACCTTAAGAACCCTTAAGGAAGGCAAAACTTTTAATCTGAAATTGGTGGTAGGCAGATTATGAGAGCAGTAGAGAGTTACCTACTTCAGGGGCATTCTCTTTTGGTGCTCCCTTTGTTCAAAAATCTGAAAAACTCAATCAACAAACTTACATGAGAAGTACCGTTTCAAAAAGTTGTACATTAAGATGATATGGGAAACAAAATGCCTTTTACTCAAGCCTGCGATCTTTCAGCTACATTAAACGCCCTCTTGTTTTTAAGTGATGGATTGTGAATAACAGCTAGAAGCAGCAGACAAACATTGGTTTCTCTCCCATAATATGAACTTGCCAAGAAAACAATTCCATCAGTACCCAACCCAGTGGGTGCACAGAAACCACAAAAACTGTAATGTTGAATTTTACAAAAATAGACAGGTGCCATGGACATCTAAGATAAACATACAATGGAAAAGTTACCTGGAATTATCTCTCAAGAGAAATTATTACAAGAGGGAGTCGTGAGGTCTGTTTCTGACTGCATCTCCTGTTTTGATGGCACCTTTATTGCTTCTTCATTTTAAAACTATTTACTGTACTATGTCCTATTTACTGTGAGCACAGTAGAACCTTAAGTTTTGGACGTGATGTGTTAAAACAAACTACAAGACCGTATCAGATGCTGTAAAATTCCTGTGGAAAAAACAACACTATTTCGACAGGCATAGAATAACTGTTTAAGTCACTGGCTATGCCCGCTAGAATAACTTCCATTGTGCTAAGGTTTCTGGAATGCATACCAATGCCTACCAACTTCTTAACTAGGTAATCTGTTAACTCAGCTAAACTATTCTCACATGGGAGAGTTTATCAATCACCAAATTAAAACTGTCTTCAGCAGAAAGACCACTCTTTCTCCCTGCCCGCCCAAACCCAAGAAAGCAAAGCAATGAAACACCCAGAAAGGCAAAAGAAATCCAAGAGAGGGTGACCATTGTGAGTTTTGATCTTTTATCTCTCAGAAGCACTGTGCTTGATGCATCTGATGAAGTGAGGCAAACTTGCCGTTAACAGCTCAGTGATTTTAAGTATCTTGTTTAGGTATGTGTCTGGGACTGCTGGATAGCATCTCTTATTTATTTGTTTTTAAAACCCTCTTAGTCATCTTTCTGAAACTCATCTCTGAATGTCATGCTCACAATCATCTATGTTTCCAACCATGACCGTGGATCTTCTGCACTGAGTGGTTGTTCAGCCTCCTTTAACACTGCTGATGGGATGGCATTTAAACAAAATACCAAAAAAATATCAGTGAACATGAGCAGAGAGAGATTCCAACAGTGAAGCAGCCAGCTCACCTGTACAACCCCAGGCAATGAGCCTAGGAATATATTCCTCTTGCTTTTATCAAGAAAGAAAGTAAATGCAAGATCATACAATCATAGAATGGTTACAGTTGGAAGGGACCTTAAAGATCATCTAGTCCCAACCTTATGCCATGGCCAGCATGGCATAACACCTCCCACTAGACCCGGTTGCTCAAAGTCACATCCAACCTGGCCTTGAACACTTCCAGGGATGGGGCAGCCACAACTTCTCCAGGCAACCTGTAACAGTGTCTCACCACACTTACAGTAAAGAATTTCTTCCTAATATCTAATCTAAATCTCCCCTTTTTCAGTTTAAAACTGTTACCCCTTGTCCTGCTGCTGCACTCCCTCATAAAGAGTCCCTCTCCAGCTTTCTTGTAGGCCCCCTTCAGATAATGGAAAGCTGCTATAAGGTCTTCCCAGAACCTTCTCTTCTCCAGGCTGAACAAACCTTAACAAAATTAAGTAAATTGATGCATTTTGGAAAGACTGGACAGGGGGAGAAGGAAAGAGGCTAGAGGACAGGACTGAAGAAATTTGGTTGTAACATACATTCCAGTTTAACGGCATCAGAATAGAATGGATAACCTATGGCAACATAGCAAATTCAAGAGCAAACCTGAAACAATGCATCAGCTGTTAGAGCGGGGAAAAAAAGAAAGTTATTCTTTATGATAAAGAAGACTAGCCTCCGTTTTTCATGCTTAAAAAAAAAAAAAAAGTTGAGAGTTTTGTAATGTGATTGCTTACATCTCCATGTAGTAGTGGTTACTGCCACCAACTATAAATATAAAAGGGCAGAAAGTTTGCAACAGAAAGGACAGAAAAGAGAGTCAACGGTAAAATTTCAGTGACTGAAAAATTTCTAGTATGTAACCTCCTATCTTGTACACAGCATCCCTGGGCTTCTGTCTGGTGCCAGTTTCTACCCTAAAGATTAACAACTAGATTATAGGGTTTTATAATGCTGTGACCTTCACAGACATAGACTTTCAGTCGAGACAGAGTATGAATCAGAACCTCCTATCCTGGTCAAAAAGTAAGATAAAACTGTGTCTGATCCTCTCCACACAGGGGTTATATAGATGTATATTGTGCTGTTCAAGAGTGTGCCCCTTATCCCATTGCCCTCATGATTCATAAAAGAGCACAACAAACACTGTCCTTGATCTCCTGTCAGTGACTTGCACCCTGAATGTCCACTCTACTATGTCAGGATTCCAAAGCTCTAGAAGAAATCACTTTTCAGAAAGGGCTGTTAGGGTAGGGCAGTCAATCACAAGTCCATCTAAATCTGTGGAACTAAACAATGAAAGAAAATACTATATATTATACCACTGAAAGTGAAAAGTACCCCCCAGCTTCAAAATACAGGCATACAAACATCTAGAAGCATTTGACTGAACTGCCAATCCCACTATAGTGCCGACACTGATTACCATTTGTTCCTCCACTATATTACCCTTAACAAGAGCTCGTGGGTTCTCATGGCAATGCAGGCCATCATGAAAAGACTGAACCTGACAGGAAGTCCTCTAAACCAGCACAGCATTGGACAGAGTGTTAGCATTTCGCCCTGAGTTGCATCAGCAGCCCCAAAAATATACTGCAGCAAATAGCCTTCCAAGAGCAGGAGTTTGACTAGATGAATTCATCTAAGTGCATTTCATCTCTAGTTTCCCTGAATCAATGCCTGATTTGCACTACAACTCCCAAATCCAAGAAGCCAAAAGCCATTTGTAGGGAGCCTAATAGCAATGACATCCCAAGAGGTTATTCAGTAGCTTCTTGCTACACAGCAAACTCTAGTTACATCAAGACTTTAATTCTTGTCTCATGCCTATTGATAGCAACCTACAGCCCAATAAGTACTTGTGATCAAACAGATGTGCATCTGACTCAAAGCTGACTCAATTTCAAAAGGGACAGGACCTGAGCTTGATGTTCTGACAAGAGTCAAAACCATTTCTCTGCTTCTGTCCCTCATGCACCCAAGAGTGAGTCTATTCTACTTGACGTGCTCTGAAAAGCTCTTCCTTATGTTTGGTTTACACTTGCCAGTACTTTCACTTCAAGAAAAGGCCTTCCAATTTTGAGTTTAATATAATTTCCTGACATTCCAAAGGTGTATGAAATACAAGTACTACTGATATCTTGCCTGTGTTTCATATCATTAGAAGCACTGGCTACCAAAATTAAGTGAAAACTTAAGGGATACACCAACTACAAAATCCATTCTACCTCATTCAAGTATCTTTATACATTTTTGGTAACCTACATAACTTCTTTACAGCCCTGACACTAGAGCAGGCTACAGCATCAGTGCTGGACAACTGAGTCTGCTTTGGAAGAAGTCCTTCAGAAGGACGATAGGAGCCAGAGCCAGACTTTCACTGAAGAGAAAGGGTCCTCCTTGGTCTCAGTAGTGGAAAAGTGTGACAGCAACTGCAAAAAATCATTCCTTTCTTATAGGCCACAGGGATCTATTGACATTCCTAATTGACAAAGTTCTCCTCACTAAAACAAAAAGCCATGGAAGATAGTTTCTGCCTTCTCCCCACACAAATCAGAACAGGCAAAAAGTAGTTTAAAGGATTTTAACTGTTGTCCGAAGTGTTTTTCTGAATCACGTTTCAGCTCCATTCAAGCCTACTTCAAAACTCTTGCTTATTTTTCTTCCATCTCCTCCTTCCTTTTCCCACAGCTCCCGGAAACATAAAATTAAGTGTAATAAAACATCCATACCTATTAAACCAAACCAAAAAAAAAGTTCTTTTTGTCTGGGATTTGGATTTTGATGAACTGGGGCCTTCCAGGACCTTCACTTTGATGTTTTCAGAAACATCAAAAGATCAGGCTTGTTATCAACATCATTAGCACAGCCTGAAGATGCTTAATACTCCAGCACATACAGAAAATGCAGCACAGAATCCCCCAATGGACTTTGTCTTGTTTTTTTCCCTTCTTTTTTAATTTTGTTTTTAATTCTGTTTTGCATTTCTCATTCTGAGCCACTTGCCTCTCTCCCACCCTGACCCATCCTCTCATTAATTCGACAGAAGAGCCTTCTAGTGCCAACCTATTCCCCTTTCCTGAAGGGAATTTTATAAACTCTTTTCTCCCCTACCATGACATAACATACAGCAGTTCACCCGCAAGCGCTCACTGACAAATACAGAAACGTGGTACATCCCTTCAGTTATTTTGCTTAAATAAGGTTTTATTTTGTTTCAAGTCTTTGTTGTTCTTTTTTTAATAAAGGTATAATTTTCAGGAAAGATTTGAAGGGGAAATGAGAGGAAAAAAGCAGAGCTTGAAATCCCCCAGAGGAAGAAGCAGCAAACCTTTGGTGCTTTATTTATTAATTTTAGGAAATCTGCTTCCAAACCACATTTTAATGACAACCATTAATTTAGACCAAATAGAAAGTTAATACATGAATACACTGAGCGCACTCCACAGGTGTTTCTTTGATATGAATTGCACCATCCACAGATCAAGCCCTCAGCTGTTAAAACCAGACACGCACTTACAAAGACTGTTGTTGTTGGTACGAGATCTAGGCACTGCTCATGACACCTGACTCTGCACTTTTTCCCAGACATGGTGTGCTTATTTCACTGTCCCTGTACAACACAAGGGACTTTCAGCATATAAACTTCCCTATGAAACTCCATAGGACTAAACAGACCTACTGCATAAAAATCTTGTAGGTAGGTTCCTCTCCAGGTCATTACCAGGTATCTTTGCAGCCAGTACATGTCATGACAGAGACCGAAATGTTATTTTTAAGCAAAACCTCTTGCTTGGGCTCTTCCAGGGCTCCATACTTCTCCCTGGGTAAGCACCTGAGCACCGGTGACCTACCTGGTTTCTTTTTCTGAAACTGCCACTTTTTGCTGAGCAGGCAGCACCTTATGCACAAAAGGATGGAGAGAGGTCCAATGATGCCAACTAAACTGTGTGTATTTTAATTTAAATCACTGGCATTAGAATGAGCTTGTAGTTTGATGATTGCTTACTTTTGTCCTTCCTATCAACCATAAGAATCAAGCAGTATTCTTTGAGGACTGGTCAAGCAGAGAGATTTATTCCAATGCTATCAGGCTTCTTTTATTGTAAGCAACATCATTATAAAAATATCACTGCATGAAAGGATCCACCAGTGACAAAAGCTGTACAGGCCAGCTCTGCTCTGCTGTCCTCATTAAACAGTCTTGTGTAATCTTCTGAAAGAACTAATGCCTTCTGTACTCCTTTGCCATGAACAATGTATTTCATCTGATTCTCTTCTATAAAGCTATCAACATCTATTCGGTTATAACATGCACATTTGTATAAGGCTATAACTGCTTAAAGGAGAAAACAGAACAGGTCATCACGTATCAAGCTAGGCTTCACAGAAGTATAGAAAGGGATGATGATGATGAATAAGCAAATGGATTCAAGCTGTAACTTAGGGATTTTGTGGTCTGCAATATCTCATTGTTCTGTCTAGATCTAGTGTTGCTACGTTTACGTAAACTAATGAAAGTATGACTGTAACACAGTCTCCACAACCACATGCTCATTACCCACTAGCCCCAGCAGACGTGTTGAGGTTGGCACGGACATACCAGCACTGCAAACATACTATTCGTTGTCTACATCAATACAACTTGGCGACAAAAGCAGAAACCCTGAAATAGCTGAAAACAAAATGTTTTCTTTTCCATCTTTTGTTATAGAAACCTTGGATTCAAATTTGCCATAGGAAACAATTCTTTCCCACAGAAATCTTTCCCATAGAAGCATTATACTTCAGTGTGAGTACTCGTTAGTGCTACAGAGCAGAAAGGTACAGACCAGATAACCAGGAGGGATTTTGCAGGTCCAAGGGGCCGTACGCATTTGACAGAACAGCATGCAGAGAAACTTGCACAGTAGTTGTCTGCAGTACTATATGCCTGACCTTGCAAAGACCTACAGTAAATATTTTTCACTTGGAATTATCCCTCAGACAACAAAATTCAACCACAGTGCTTTAAAAAGTATAAAAGGAAAGACATATACAACAGAATTTTTATTACGTGATTAGAGGAAATTATTTCTGCAGAATCCATCTCTGTCACATGCTTTTAATAGAAGAGTAGCCATGACTGGTAGCTTCCAGAAGCACTCTATTGTTACAGGTGTAGCTCTGATATAAATAGATCACATTATAATGTATCTGCACTCTGCCCTTTAAGGACTGCGTTCTTCCTATTATTTGATACACTCAGTTTAACAGCACATTGTCCTGACTTGCTGAAGAACTGGAAGAGTGCCATTCTTCACACGCCACACAGATACTTTTGGTTGACAGAGCAAGCAGCTGTGCTGCTCTACTACTCAAGAGGATGGGCCAAATTCAGAGCTTTTTTAGGCGGAGGTGCACGGTCTGTTGACCTCTGTGGAGTCACGTGCCTGCATCCTGGAATCTGAGACAGAGTCTGGGTACACAACAGCTTCAAGATCAACGCTGAGCGATAGTTATTCCTGCCAATACCAAACTGAATATATCAGAAAGTGCTATACAATTGGCTGAGCTGTTTGTGACAGTGGTTAAGAAAATACATATCCAAGCGACAGTAAAACCTTCTGCTTTCATACAGCAACGTGGCACTGTCAGTAGGCACAGGACACCAGACTCGAGACCTAAGCTTTATTCATGCTTGTGTCGGTGGCCTGCTGCATCATCTTTGTAATTCTTCACCTCCATAATTCAGTTCCCCTGTCTGCACAATGGAATTAAGAGTATTTGCTTTCCATATTGAATGCTTTGAGAACTACCTTTTACAGCTGCTACATAAAAGCATTACTATTAAAGTCATTGTTCTGAGTATATTTAGGAACTCTCTGTGTGAAGTGCTGAAGCACATTTCTAATGTCAGCAGGATATTAGAAGACGCCTTGTCTCACTGGAACAGCTTTAATGAGTTACTGGAAGTAGCTCAGCACATGTTTCTACTGCCACAGTGCTGCATAACTTGTCCATACATCAAACAGTCTTGGAATATTTACCTTCTTTTCTGTGAACCCTCTTGGCTGCAAAGATACAAAGGCTATTCATATGACTGGCGATGTGCCAGTATGAAAATCTGGGCAGCCTAACAACTTCCTACAAGACGTGTGAAGATAAGGTGGCATAGAGACAATAGGAGGTAAATTGAATTCCCCAAACTCCATCTTTCTGGGAACTGGAAATTAAAGAATTAAGGTTTTGTTGTACAACCTCTTTCCAGATCAAAGATTACGTGAAGACACAGAGGGGACGGATTCCTATTTCATTCTTCAATACTGGTTGTCACAGCTTGATGAAAAGATTAAGCAGTAAGAATAGCCAAGATATTATATACTATAATATTCTGGAATTTGGATTATGCTAAAGCAATTATTTAAAACTGCAACAACTAGTGAGGCCTGGTACAGAAAGACACCACTTCTGTGACAATGTTGCATTTCCACTACAGAAAGAAAATACTCTTTTCTGTTCCTATACCCCTACAATGATTTGACACTGCAGGAATGTCTAGGGCAGAGTAGGCACTTGGAGAATCTGTGAAGGCTAAAGGAAGTTCTCAGTTCATTCTAAGAAATCCCAGATAAAAACAATCCAAGAGACTTCCTGCTGTGTTATCACAGACAAGGAAGAAAGTTTCCACCTACAATAGACCTCTGAAGTGTTTTCATCCAAACACCTTACCGACCGTGCTTTCGGATAGACTTCCAGCTCCTGGCGTCTTACAGTTTCTATTTATACAGCTCCGTCACACATGTATGAATACACCCTCAAGCAAGATAAGCAAGTCGGTTGCTATGTCAACAGCACCTAACCAGGAGGGAGAAACAGGTACCAAAGGAGAGAGGGGAGGCAGAAGACATAATTAGCAACTTCCTCCTCTGAACGCACCTACGGTGGAACTGTTTACTTAGAAGACTCGGAAATGAAACAACAAACCTTTCATTAACATTCAAAGCCATGTGAAATCCAAAGATGCCTTTGCAAAACCTGTCAGTACTAACTAACCATCTGCATCAGGAAAAAAACCACCCAGACATGAGAGGGGGAAACACAAATGGGATCCTTTTTGCTGGAGCCTGCAGAGGGAAGGAAAAGGAGGCAGGGGCATGTCTCCCCTGTGAGATGGTCGCAAAGACCAATTCAAAGGCAGTGTGCCTATAGGTTCCCTCCCTCTAAAACAAACCTTTGGGGAATTCTTGAATCTATACAAAATCCATCCTTCCAAGCTGTTCAAATGGCACTAACAGAGGAAGGACAAAAATGGTTCCAAACTAAACACACAAATGAAATGGAAATTACCTTGAGGAAAGTTAACTGAAAAGCATAGGCAAGAGATAAGTGGCAGAGGCAAAACCACCAACTTCGGAGAAATTACACCAGCTTAGACCAGCTGTGACACAGACCTAAGCGTGAGCAGAACGCAGAGTTAGACTGGAGTAGGCTAACAGCATGTTTTACAGGGTGGGCGAACACACAAAGCGACAGAAGGGAGTATTTTGGATAACACCTTTTCCCCCCTAAGGTCTCTCTAGTTTAGTCACTCTTACTTCCAGGATTTAAATTTCCTGCTCTTCCATTTATAATCTGGAGAACGTAATATCTTTATAAAACTCTTCAAAAACTACAGATAAAGTGCAAATATAAGGAATTATTATTGTTGCCATTATCGAGGATGCTGTAAGCTCCCCTGCTTATTTGCTAGCAAAACCGATCCTATTCTTGACCCCATTTAAGATTTTGTGCTTGGGCTTTCGTATCTTGCTATTTTTGCTATATATTCAATAGCTGCAACCTAAAGAGAACCACAGTTATATTACAATTTCTTGTAAGGATAAACAGATTCTTAACTAATCATAGCAACTACTATTTGAAAATATGACAAAGTTCACTCCAAGGTACGGCTTTGGGTCACCCATACAATCCTGTTACCATGTAACAATGCAACATTGTCAAAATTAGTGGATTCACACAAGCATTAACAGGATTAACACACTGGTTTATCAGCCACTACGCACACAATTCCCTAGACAACAATGCGTTCCCATCACTGGGATGAAGCATGGCAATAATTTAACTGTGCTGCAATACAACATGGTCATTTAAAAACTGGGATCAAAGGCCACTACATGCAGGAAACTCTGAGGGAGGGAGTCTGACCAGGCGGAACAGATTCTCTTTGGACACTGAAGTTAGTAAGTCACCAGCAAAGTTACAGTACCTTTTGATGCCCATGAATAGACAGTACCTCAGCTCAACCTGTCATTTAAAGTACTGTGGCTCCTGTATCAGATTGTCACACTGAATCTGTGTAAAAACTGCTGCCTCCTGATTCAGCGACCTCACTCGCAGAGTTTTCTTTGATGATAGATATTCTAAGCCACTGCTGACCTCAACCAACCTCACTTAATACGCAAATTTTAAAATCTGAGGCTGCCTGCTTTCTTAAGAAGGACATTAAAATGCCTCCAGAATCCAAAGCCATCCTGACACAGATCTCATCCAAGGACCACTGCCAACAAAGGGAGGATTCCTGTACTACTGTTCAGAAGAATTTTGGTTAAGCTCCACGTAAGCAAAGCATAGCTGATAGAGAAAGTAAAACCCCATTTCCTATATATAATCAGCACTATCACAAGACCGCTTGATGTACAGGAGAGACTGTTGGCTTGATTTCACCTCACCTTTGTCCTAAACTTAGACTTCTCCAGCCTCCACACACCAGGCACAGAGCTCTCTTCCACTCCTGTGTCCTTGCACCCTGTAGCTCACTCTCCAAGCCCTAAGAAAAGACGTTCCTTTCTTCATGAGTTCAAACCCCTGCCAGCAGCAGCATCTATTGAAAGAGCTCACAGAATCACTTCCTTCCTGCGTTCTCAGATCCAGCTCTTTGGAGGAGCAGGGATGGAATTGGTAGAACAGAGCTAACGTTATTACTCCAGGCTTCCTTACATTTAATACCCAACTATTGGAAAGGAATCCAAGGCTGCTTCCCAGGGGATCATTCCTAACCCCACCCGAGTAAGCAAGGTACATGCACTAATGAGGCTTTTACGGTTTAAATTATTTCTTTTAGAGTAAAATCTAGAATAGTACTTATTGGGTTATAGTGACCTCCACTTACTGATCCAGACCCACAGATTGGTTCATTCAGCTTTGTATACACTACAGCAAACTGCTTCCTAACCCAGAAAACTATGGTACAAATCAGTCAGTTTTGTCAGCTGAAAACTGACAGAACTGGAAATCCTTAGGGCTTAGGATGGTAGGGAAAACGCCAGGATCCAACTGACATGTTGTTCCAGGGCTGTGATGCTAAAGCTAGATTTCAGTAGCTTCTGGGGGTTAGGATTCCAGGTCAGGATTCCAGGGGCTGCTCACCTGGCATTATTGCTTGACTTTCCAAGGGGCAGCAGAGAGAAATTAAAAATGGGTATTTTGACTCTGAATGCCTTGTTAATAATTTTCAGGTAGCAACAACTACTGATCTCATACTAAATCTTAGGGTTAGCACTGGGGTTTTGGAAAGTAAGAACTACAAAGCTGAAGTGATTCTTTCCTTTTGCACAATACGAAGTAGCATGCGGAGAGTCGATATCAGCAGATTTGAATAACAAATTTGGGTCGGCTATAGAAATTTGAGTTTATGTTCAAAATTTTACAATTAAGGTTTGGAACTGGGTACTGTAGTGTGAATTACTACTAAATGTTCCCAGGTTCTCAGAATAAAGATGAGGACAGGTGTCAAAAGATTTTTTTTTTTTTTTTTTTTTCACCTGACCATTAATTTTGGATAATCAGGCTGTTATCTAGCTTATTCTCACACCTACTATTAAGGTTCGGTATGGCAGGGTACAAAAACTGGAATTATTGTTTCATTTTGGAAGATGTACAAAGATGTAATTTGTATATCATAGTTTGAATGTTGGAGCAGTAGTTTATACTTTATATACCTACTCTATACTGACAGCTAAAGCTAGGAATAGGTTATAATATCAGCATGCGATATCAGGATGGGAAGGTCTGAAAATTTCCCTGAGACCCATATATGCTGTTGTTGTTAAGTTTTTACAGGAAGCTGAGGATTAATGTAAAATCATTTACATATTTTTATCCTAGCTTTTAGGCATCGCAATATTTTTTCTATAAATTCAAGCCTAGGGTTAGAGTCAGGGAGCAGGACAGTAATGGTCAGTGTCTAAACTGTTGCTTTACTTTGCAAACATCAGAAAACACACATTCACTAGCATCACTGAATTTTCATATGGTACTTGATTCCAGGATGCAATAAGGATGTTCTACTCTACTAAATTAATTCAACATTAAAGTGGTAGGTAGTTAAAATTGACATAAGTCCACTGATGGCATGCCTGAAATCAATGAAAAGATATTAGTTCACATAATTGAATTTGGTTCTGTGTTTTCAAACCTGTGGATTTTTGTTCAAGTTTTATTTTGTCCATTACAAGAAGTGATTTTCGAATACTTTATTTGTATCATAATGTTGTACAGAATGATCTTCACTTTTTTTTTTTTTCTGCTTAAGAGATGCCTGGCATAGGGTATCAACAAAGGTCACTTTCAGATATTGCAATGAAGCTACAGAAAAGTGAGAAGCAGGAGTGAAACGGGTGCCAGAAAGGACTGAAGCAAAGTAAAGATTATGTGACTCTAACGACTGTTTCTGCGGGTGTCAAGAAATTCATTTCTGTACAGAACTACAGGAGTGCTCTAAGCTATTTTGACTGGCTTTGGACCTGAATGGATAACTGGGCAGATGACAGCGTAGCAATTTTCTAATTCCTTTATACACCAAACTACTTATAACTATTTTTTGGGGAAAAAAAATCATGAAAAACAAGCCAACCTGAACTCTAGGCAACTTATGAAGAGAACAGAAAATGAATGAAAAATGCTGTGTGAGTGAATGAGTTCATACTCTTTGAAACCCCAATTAAAGTCTTCAAAAGCTAAAACAATGGTGTTCTGCTAAGTGCTAATCCTCCTATTAAAGAGGAAGAAGGCTGAGGGGTAAGACTGTTTAAATTATTAATATGACCCCATGCTAGTCTGCTTCATTGGAACAATGAGATGAATTATAGTGAGGGCAATGTTATTTTAAATTACTCTCAGCAAGGTGTGGAGCACTTACTCGTTTCCCATGGGCTGATGTTTACATGTGTTCATGCATTCCTCTCATACTCCTCCTGCATATATGTATCGATCTAACTCAAAAATTTTTCAGTTAATTACTGAAAGAGCAAATTCACCCAAGAAAAATAATCTTTTCACTGGAATAGCTTTGTTACAAAAAGGCTAGAGCTCACAAGCCCTCAAGGCAAAGCCCTGTATGACAGGAGACAATGAACTACTATGAAGAATGGCTCAGTGAATGAGACATGGGGTTAGGATTCAGGACACCTGGGTTCAAGCCCTCTTCAGTTAATGATTCTCTGTGTGACTTTGAACAAGTTGCTTAATTTATTACATCTTTTAGTTTCTTCTTTGTGTAATGCAGATAATGGCCTCCCGTCTCACAGAGTGGTAAGTGTAAAATCTAATGATTCAATGATTCCAAGGCAATCAGATGCCATGCACACTATTAATTATTGTCAATTTTGTTATGTTAAAGAGGCTTGGAAATGCTGACTGACTCTTCCAGAAACACTGCCCTGGGTATGCAACGTCTGTCACAACTTCTACCAATATGCTTTACGGGCCTTGCTATTTCTTCTTCTCCAAACTTCTCTCCAAACCCCAGAAAAAGTCTTTTGGGAAGGACAAGATGCAGGCTGAAATTCTTCATATTTGCACTGATGCAGGTGAAATGAGGATCAAGTCCAAGTCTATTTCCATCTTGAAATATTTTGAAAGGGCACATATACACCAAAAAAGGATAAAACATTAAATAAGGACAGCCACTGCTAGATGCAGTACACTCTGTGTCAGACTACAAACTGAGACTAAATGAGAGAGTGTATTTCCTCCTCCAGTTGCTATTTAAGTTAGAGTATACTCTGAGCAATGAAAATAAATTATATTAAGCACAGACTGGGTCTCATCGGATTTGCATTCCTCTTGTGATTCTGCCATTAGGTTTCTAGGTTTCTTCAGGTAAGTCAACCATCTTTCACACCTGCACTCTCCTCAGATCATCTCCCACCTTCACCACCCAAAAAGCATAACGTTATTTAAAGTACTTTGTCTTGCAGACAGGAATACACAATAAACCCTGACATTCAGCTTTTTCTACATCTGTCATACAAGCTGACTGTAACACAAATGAGCACTCCCCTTAGTTTGGTTCCACTTGAGCTGACCCCACTTCCAAAGAAATTAGCTTTGCTGGCCCTATCTCTTCAAAATACCAGTAAACAGTTGCAGTAAAAGAAAAAGTTATACGATCTGAGGGAAGAAGGAGCTGATAAAGCAGTATATACGTGCAGTATATATTCCCTGGGAACTCAGCACTCTAGAAAGAATAATTTCTAAAAGAAACATTAACTTTTCAACCAAAACAGTCAATTATGAATGCAGAAGACAGCCCATGCAAATGCCTGCATTCATGCACCACTGCTTGGGCAGAGCAATGACAGATCTTGTACACAAAGCCGCCGTCATGTCTTAGAAATATGTAATTAGATATGCCTTAAATCAGGCCCCATGGTGGTTGCTGGAAATATCTATGGTGTCCCAAGATGGAGAAGGTCCAGGAAGCATCGCTACTCTATTACTGCAGCTCAATATACATTAATACATTTTGGTTTGCTCTTCTTCAGTCTTTCAACTGCCAGCACGTAATACAAAGATCAAAACCAGCAATAGGCAGGCTGGGACTACACATTTAACAACAGTGAAAAGGCAGCTCAGCCAGGAACCATCCTGCACCGCTATTCTGCCCATCTCTCTTTCACACGAGAACACATATGTGTGTGTGTGCGTGCGTGTGTGCACGTACGTACATAAAACAGATTTATTTATTTGACTTTACAGCTTTTGCCAGTGCAGCACACAGCTGCATAGCCTACTTCTTTTGCCAGAACACATATTGGCATTCTAGTGCTCCAAGCACTTTCCTTATGACAGCTTTTACATTTTTAATCTCCTTTTTGGTACAGTAGAACGGGTGTTAAGGTCTGATTCACATTCTGTATGTAGAACGTAACGTTCTCACCATTCCTGATCCAAATCAATGGAGATCTGAAATTTGCAATTAGTTTGTTTTCTTCGGAACTTCTCTGTTCTATCTCCCTTCATCACAGCCTAAAAGAAAACTCTAAAACAGTGGCCATTAGCTACAGAAAAACATGATTATTTATCACTTTCCAAGTCTGGATACCAAAAATAGCAACCCTCTTCAAGAAAACACAAAATATTGAAGCAAAGTATTTGCTTTCATTTATCTTCCAGTATTTATTTAAAAGAAACACATTTCTAAAATATTCATAGTAAGTTTTTGCAACTTGTTCTTTCCCTCTTCCATTATTATTTGTGCTTTTACAAACCCCAAACATCTTCCAGTGCAAAAATACGAAGTTTCAAACTGTCATTTCATGTACCTCTCAAATCATCATGGACCATTCTCCCAATCCTGACAACAGAGGCCCATGATTCAATATATTCAGGACTGCATCAATTCTAAAAATAAAATATGAAAGGAAAAATTCAAACTGAACTGTAAAATAGCATCAGAAAAATATCAAAGTGTTTTATTATTTTGTTGCCATTTATTCCCCAAAACACACAAACACATTCCAGATTGACCCTGGAGTATGCTATGACTCCTCTGCTTGTGGGGCAGCTGGGAACAGGGCAGTCCACAGCAGCAGCTACAGAGTCAGCCATGGCAGCTACGGACAACTTTGCAACTATGCAGTTCTGCTCCCAACGGTTCACTGTGCTGCATCTTGAGAGGAATGAGTCCTTACTGAAGAGTTCAGACACGCACACAAGCATGTGCAGGCCTCACACACTACTCATCCAAAGCCACGCTTCTTTGCACTCCAGTGAAATCTCAACAGGGCTGCTCTCGCCAGCTCAACAGCAGCAGAATTCTTCTCTTCTACCTCCTTGCCACCTCCCTAATCACTGCCTTGAGGCAGGATCTGCATCAAAGAATGGCATTTTGTGTGCGTCTCCACCAAAACTGACCCCCTCTTAAGAACAAACAATAAATACCCAGATAACACTTCAGCAGAGGACCTGAAATTCAAATCTTGCATAGAGTAGAGGCATTCTGTCCAACAGACATCGTTATTCAGATTACAGATCTGTATTTTAATGAAATATAAAGCTGGAATCCTGACTGGGTTTTGTTCATTTGTGTGTTTCTCAAGTATCATGGCCTAACATTAGCATGGGAAATTCAAGCTACCTTTACAATGTTTCTCCTACTATTTACCCTGGTTCCTCTTTTCTCCTAAAACCTTGAGTAGGGTTAACGGGAACTTAATAGCTACTGCTCTACATTACTTGATAAAGAGATTAGAAACTTCTGCTTGAGAAACATCATGGAAGCGTTTTGTGGAATTGTACCAAGCACCACCAAACTGTTTCCTGCACCTACAGGTGTGAACTTAATTCACAAGGAACACTTATGGCAAAATACTGGAGAGCAGGCTGGCCTCAAACAAGTGCATGCATTTGGAAAAAGATTCCTCCGATTCTTCCAACTTTTTTTTAATCCATTATGCATTTAGGTCTCCCCCATCCCCCTTGCAAGAACATTTTTGAGTAGATGCTTTCAAGCAAATAAATTCAGGCTTTCAGTCTCAATTTTCACTTGCGTAAAGCAATAAAAAATTTGGACTAACTTCTGAACTGAGAATTTCTGGTTTGAAAGAAAAGCTGGCTACAGTCAACTAGATTTCCTGCTTGACTGAGATGAACATCCTAGAAAGCACTGACAGTGAGCACCCTTAAATAATGCATTTCAGTACATACACGCATCTCTCACTGCAGCTGCACATGTGAAATGCGGTACACGGACAAAGCAGAAGTCACATATGCAGGAAAGGCCTGTCATTTCCAAGTGTTTAAGGTATGACAGTGAAACTAAAGATGGACCAGGCATCTAAATGACATTCAACTATGCAAAATATGAATCAACAAAGTGCGGTGTTCCAGTAACACAAGAAAACTTCCACTTGCTTTAAGTCATCTCACACAATGTTATTCAGTTGAACCATCTTTCCCACTCCATATTCATTAATTATTACTTTCACACAAAACACTCTGTCTCTTTTGGGTAACTATTTTCTTAAGCAGATAATACTCACATTAAATCCACCAGTTCAAAAAAGAGCATTTTAACAAACGAGCCATGAAATTCGTTTTACTTTTCTGCCACTAGTATGTCAGAAACTCTATGTCGCCTTTAATAAACTTCTCCAAATGAGCATGCTGATAACTGAAAAACATGACATTTCTAACAGTGAGAAGGCAGAAAACCAGAAACAATTACATTAAGAAGTGAAGGGGGAAGGGGAAAAGCAGGCTGGAAATATCTTGCTTCAAGTAAAATCTTGTTAAGTTAGGATTTTGCACTCTTCTCAGAAAAGAAAAAAAAAAAAAAAAAAAGAGGACTGGCCATGTGTCAAGTTTCCTATTCCACTCTTAACAAGACCATCCTGATAATACAGCACAGGACTGAAGTGTGAACCAAGCCGTGTATCACTACCTGAAGGGCCAGAAAAATTAGCATAAAGGAGTGAAAATGATAAAGGTAATTGTTTAAGATATTTTGGCAACGTTCTCACTCAACAGATTTGCTTGCAAGTTTACAGGGAAAATGCATTTATGCTGAAAAAAAAAAAAACTAACAAAAGGAATCTGCCACTTTCACGGAATGGAAAAATCCAAGTTGAGTTGTTCTCATCTTTTTGGTCACAGATATTCTCTGTTCCTTCACATTGCCTTTTATATCAGCAAAAATAGAAAAGCAAACCTAAAGAAGAAAAAAGAAGTGATAAGTCTGCCACAGACCATAAGAGAAAATATTAAACACAAACCCAAAAACAAAATAAAAACTTTGGGAACACATGGAACTAAATCAAAGTAGGTATTTTCAGCTGCTTGATTTTTTTCATTGTCATTTCCTGTTTTTCAATCAGCTCTAATCCTTGGCTGGAGAATTGAATGGAGCTATGTTAATTTATATTTGCTAAGGATTTGGCACATCATATTAAGTATTTCCCAGTGTGATCATCTCTCTAAGTTAAGTAATTAAAACATTTCATGCAAATAGGGACAGAATCTATATTTCAGTTTCTTGACTGATCCCAGCACAGCCAAAAGGGCTCCAATTTTCTCAAATGAGATAAATTGTAACATTTATTTTTACACTGAGAGTTCTAATGCCATACCCATGGTGCCTAAATATTTTTGTACACTACACATACTCCCTCAAAATACAATGGGAAGCACTAGCTTAATTCATAACTGTGTCTACTTTTATAAAGTCACGTAAACATCAAATTCAACAGCCCTCTTCCTCCTGTCTAAGACATTGCAGATTATAGAATCCAAGAGTCCAGACTAAATCAGTACAGTATAAGCAAATATAACACTTTCCTCCATAGGGTTAATTTTTACCTGCCTAATATTTAAGAGCAACTTCCATTGTGGGAAGGGAATTACAACAGCTCAAGAGGTAAGACATGGCTGGTACCCTGATTGCCAGCAGTCAGCTGCACTTCAGTGGACTGAAATGATTAACTGAAGCATTCAGAGTTGAATTTCACCGGAAAAAGAAAGGGTGGGGGAAGCAAATGATTGTGTCCAAGCTTCATTCTATTTTTCCTTGCTTTGACTCTGCCATGAGCATCATTTAAGCTATATGAAGGAAGCTTTAAATTTGATTTATGACCATCTCTTAACCACTGGATACACTCATGCGTTCTCACCTATAACAGAAATTTTGACTCTGTCAAACTTGTTGAACAAATTACAAAGGGAAAAAATCCATTGGAGATTATTTTTTTTTATTTTACTCTATTATGTGAAACAGACTCTGCCAACCCTTGCTTTGATAAAACAAAAGAGCCCTCACTTTGGGTCTGAAAAAGAGGTGAAGAATTATTTAAAAGGAAAATTAGTAGAACACCATTTTGCATTTCATCCTAAGCCACAGGAATCAACAGAATTCTGTTCTTTGTTTGACCAGTGCGGCCCTGGATCCACCCCTTTATGACATGGATCTTCAATGATATTCAATCTCTGTTGCTAGAATCTAATCTTGCTCTGTCCTCTTATCTGTCAGAAATGTAGGCTTTTAACAAAATAACTATTTAAGCACTCCAAACCAAGGAAATTATAACAATGAGACAGAAACAGCTCCTCCTAAAGGTTACTGAAAGGATGCAGAACAGAACAGTAAGAAGAGTAAAGAAAATCATCATAAAAATGATGGGGATGGAAAAAAATTAAAGAGTCTGCAATTTTTTTAGGAAAGAAAAAAAAAAATCTGTGTCTGACAGCAAGTTAACAAATATTTCTATTTCAATTCATGCTGGTGGCAATTTATTTTCCCAAGTGAGTCCCTTTGGCTTTAATAACTTGATGTCTCAAAAGGTTTTCTTTTTCTACCCCATGTGCCACAGTAAGCTCTGGCAAACTGTTTGACTACAGGAAACTTGTAAAACAACACCAGGACATTCAGAAGCACAAAACAAGGTGGAGAAAATAATGTTCAGAAACCCAGTCAGGGACTACAAATTACAGGAAGAGTAAAGACAAAAGAAGGCATTCCCAGCCCCAATACGTGGAAAAGAGACCATGAGGTGACTCAAAACAGCATCTCCAGTCTGGAGACCCCTGACCTCTTGCTGTTAAGGCAAGAGATTTGAGGACAGAAAGAGCCATTCTAATTACCTCATCCAATCTCCTGTACAACAAGCCTACAAATTGCGGTCAAGAGGATACATAATTTAAAAGATAGCCAGCCTTCCTTTATGAGAGAGAAACTCCTCCTTATCAATTTGTACCATTATAAAATATCATAACCGTAAAAAGAAATAAAAATAAAAACTTAATCTTATTCCTAGTTCACGATTGTCTGACTGACTCTTTTCTCATGCATTTGGCAAGTTCTTCAGTAAGATTCAGATAAACAGCACACCTCTCCTAGCCACAGCAACTGGTTTATTATAAAAATGTGTCAAAATGAAAACTTTCACCTGAATTCCTCTAAATATTGGTGATTAATACTAAATGAGACCTGATGTCATACTCAAAGCAAAAAAAATAAAATATTGCTTACTCTTTGGGCTAGCTTCCAGAAGGAACAGAGGAAGGCTTGAGACAGCTGACAACGGACAAGACAACTCCTCTCAGTTTACAGTGGGAAGAAGCTCTGCTGCCGTTGTCTACGCTCCAGGGACGTCACTGACATTTTCAGGACATGTGGCAGAGCGTGCCTCAGCACTCACCTGGCCGCAGAGACAGTAACAACTGCCACCCATCCCAGACTTGTGACAATAAAGCCTCAATACTTTGCTTTGAAAAAATTATTTTGAATATTCATCTTCAAGGGAAAAAGGAGGAAAACCCAAGACTGATCAAAGATACTGCACACTGCTTTGTCTGCTCCAGTCCACCCAAAGCAAATTTTTTATAGAGCTACCTGGTTCCAGTTCCCCAGGGATCTTTACTGTGCAGACCTGATGAATTAAATAAGCCCCTAAATGCCTACACAATTTCCCAAAGATAGTGTTCATTTATCATACTACTGCTAGAGAAATAGAGAGACTGGTTGAGTTTTAAATCTACAAATGGCTCTTTTTATACGCCTTTGTGATTGAGCTCGTTTACATACGGAAATAAATGTTCAGAGCACATAAAAATAAGACACTGAGTTAGGGCCCCTCTGAAAATCTGGCTGTGGCATGCAATTATACCTCTCATACATAAACTACATCATGCTGTTCAACCACTCACTGCTAAAGTCAGTGTAGACACTCAGAGCTAACCCCAAGGCAGAATAGTAGGACAGAATTTGCCTTTATGCACTCCACATAATCCCAGTAGTTTTATAATCTTCTGGCTTTATACAAGGCTGCCAGATCTTTCACTGATGCTGGCAACCAAGGCAGTGAAAAGAACAGGCATGTCAGAAGATAACTGTGAGAGGACACTGGCATCACTGCATATTCTTCCACAGTAAAAAGCAAATTAGGAAAGAGACAGAGATGGATATTAGGAAAAAAGAACCATTTGAACCACAACTGGGAGGCAGAAAAAGACATAGCTGTATTTCAGAGAGAAACAAGAGACTAGCATTCAATGCTCAGCATCAGAAAAGCACTGTATTTTTTCAGTGAAAAAAGGAGATCGAGGAGGAAAAGGTTGGATTCATTGGCTTATTCCCATCTTTGTCACTGATACACTTTTATCTCCAGTTTTGATCCCACTGCCCTGTGTCACAGCATACCCACCAATAAGGGATAGAAGGTTGGACTTTCAGAAGTGCTTAGCACTGTAACTCCAAATTCAGGCAACAGGTGCTACAGGTATTCAAATGCTTTGGGAGGAAAAAAAAAGAATAAGAAAAAAAAAAAGAAACCAGGTCTCTAATGCTTACCTAACCTCCCCGGGACGTTTTGAACATTAATTAACTAATGCCTGTAAAACATTCAGAGATTCTCAGATAAAATGCTGTAGATGTCAAAACAATAATTTAAATCAAATGTCAAATAATCACTGAATGGGGAAAAGACCATGCTTGCAAGCTATGAAGAAACAGTATGTTGGCTAAAAGTGAAAAGGAAAAGTAGACAATCAAATGCTACAGAATTTGTTTCAGCAATGAAGAAAGAAAAGCTGAGATATTAAGTTAAAGAGCTAAAAAAAGAAAACTTAGCTTGTTTAAAAAATGTAAGACATTTTCCCCAGCTTTTGAAGTCAAAATTCAGAGAAAATTAGAGGAATAAGACTTCCATAGGAAACAGACCTTATTTGCCATCATGGCACACAAGCAAGACAAAAGCAGGACCAAAAGAGATGACAGCAGCACCAGCTGCCCACCATTCCCACCCCCGCCCCCTTCCACACGCACCCGCACGCACACATAGATTGCCATCTTTCACCCGATTAATCCTCTCCCAGGACAGATGAACGCTTATCTGCTCAATATCCATCTGCTTTGTGATTTCAGTAGATTGTAACCAATCCCAAGGCCTTATCAGCGCCTCTCCCCCCATAGGCAGATGGGAAAAGATGGAAATCATCGTGTTCTATTAGCGATGGCAGTGACAACAGGCTAACACAGCTGCCTCTTTCCCTTGTTTCCTCATTCAGGCTCTGCAGCACAGAAAGACTGCAGTATGGCAACACGGGCAAAGCCACCTTCTCCCCCTGTTTGCTGTTCACCTGAATTAATGAGTTTAGAGAGGACAGCAACTGCTAAACACTCCTTTCAAAATAGGTTTAACATAGGAGCGTTGCTGTCTCTGTCCCAGCTAAAAGATCAGAATGGATTACAGAGACAGGAAGCAGAACGGAAAGCCTCGAACTATTAAGATTTAGGCATTTCAGACATCTGCAAACGTGCGGCACAGAAACCAGTAAACAGAACTCCTACAGCAAAACGCTATTTTCTGATCATCCACTCTTGTATGGGAAACAACACAGAGCCATCCTCTGGACATCCCAACCTGCAGGTTTTTTTCTCTAGCTCTTCAGGACTACATCCACCCTTTAATTCACAACAATTACAGGCAAACTGGGAAAACAAGTTGCACAGTTTATTTGCAAAGGAAACATGCCTTCAGCTGTACACCCAAATGGAGCTATGGCCTTTATATTAGCACAAATTAAATAAATTGATTTCTGCCCTTCCATGCTCCTCACCTTTTTGTGTTCAGTCTCTAGAAAGAATATAGTAAGGATTTTTTTTTGCAGAAATCTGAAGGAGGGAAGTTAAGGGACCTAAACATTTTTAAACGAGCAAAATCACATTAAAAATCTCACTGCTGTTCAATAATATCTTACACAGTATTGCTTGAAGTAATAACCCAGCCTCCAATAACCAAACGATACAGGACAAGAGTGAGGGTGAAGGAAAGTACTTTCTGGTTTTCCTGATTTATTTTCCCTTCACTGTTAGAAGGTCCTATAAGTTCTCCTGGTAGCATGTATTCTTCCCATGCTTCTCTCTATTCACGGGAGCCTACACAAGTATCTTAAACTAGACTTCCATTAAAATGTTCAGTTGGGCAAAATAAATCCCACTCTAGAATGAATAAAGCAATTTAAGTATCCAAGTAAAATCACACAACCTGATCAGATTTTGAATACTGAATACTTGCATCAAATTGCCTAGAATCCACAGACAAAGCAATGATTCTTAGCATGCAAACACAACACGCAAATTCATACTGAATATTGTTTGGCTGCCCACTGGCAACTAATTAACAGAAATATCTATAATCCCAGAGCACAGACATGGCAATATTTAAAACCTACATAAATATATTCTTAGTCAGTGAACAAAGATCTCAAATCCAGTAGGATGTGTAAGCCTGAAGTCATACCTGGCACCTCTTCTTGGAAACAGGACAAGTTTTCTAATTTGAAGGAGAAGTGCTTAAGGAAACCACTACAGAGACAAAACATATATTTATACAGGATCTATCTGAGCAAACCCCAAAGCACTTCTCAAAAGGTGAATATTAGACTATTTTTTCTGTGATTTCCCAACCTGGAATTCTGCCCAGAAAACTGGATCTAAAAATCTCTTCTTACATTAAATGAGCTGATGGTCTCTTTAATAACTCAAAGTGGGTGAGACCTCATCTCCAGGTACACAAAAACTCAGTGGCAAATGTGCTATTTGGAAAAAAAAAAAAAAAACAACCAACAAATTTAAACAAAAAGAACACAACGGACACTGTACATAAAGCAGACATGCACTGTCTGAAGAAGTGGAAGAGAGCATAAGAACATATTACATGGTTTCTAAAAATGTCTTCTGGACACATACAGAAAAGCTCTTTTCCCAAAAGGTCACCTGCATTCTGCACCCAAACAGCAAAGCCCACAAAATATAGAAAACATTATGTTTTTAATAATGTAAAGGTCACCGTATAACAGGTCAACAATCCATTAACTCTCCTGTGACAGTCTATTGTTCCAGTACCTTATGAACTGCGGTAGTAGTTGGCTGAAACAGTGTGATAGGGTATGATATTGATCTTATGCTGTTCTTCTAATACGGACTCCTCCCTGACATTTCCAGGGTAATGGAGTGCCTTACAATCTTTAGTATAATTATGCTCATAATAAACATGAAATAATACCTACTCACTCTTTCACAGATGAGGAATGAGGTGTTTCAGGCAGCTGAACCTCACTGTTTTCCATGGGTGACAGATATTTAAACGTCTTTCAAGGTCTGAGATTTTGTGAGATCACAAAATGGATCTGCTGGAGATCGGGGAGCGCACATCCCATCCACTGGTGCAGCTCTCACCTGCTTCCTATCAGCCAGTGCAAGCGTGAGAATGAAGTACGCACGCTATCTCCTTCTCCATAACCATAGATCCAAGGAGCAAAAGGATGACCACTAAGGAAATGAAAAGTAAGTTCCACGATCTTTCTGGCATCTTGTGTTATGGGTCATCTCTTTCAGAAGCACAAGGCATGAAGGAAGGAAGCCTAAGAAATCTAGTCTCAAGGAGGCTTTACCTCACTTGACACGCTGTACAAAGGGAGGAAGAGGAGGGAGGTATAAATTATTCACCACGGAAGAGAACCGAACTAGACATTGTCTATGAAGAACTTAACCCTAATGGTAATTCTGTGAAAGAATCTAGATCCGCTGTAGGAATACATAAGCTGTGCAGGGGGCTTGTCTTGATTTAGAAAAAAACACTTTGGTTCTGCCCTCTTTGTGAGTGCTGACCAGCTTCTGTTCTGAGATGAAAGGGTGCAGCTCCTTAAAACATCAGCCTAAAAAATGAAGTACAGCTCTAATGGGAGCTACGAGACTTTGTATTCCTGCTTAACATCTTCCCTCTATCACAGAGAGGGAAAACAGTCTCACGGTGGGACACTGCTGCTCTCAGAAGCACAGGTATACATTATGAATGACTGATTTAAGGAGTCTCAGCAGAGGACATCCTCTACAATAAAACCTCCAGGTAACCTTCCTCACTTATCTATTAACGTTACCACTGTTCCCCACTTCAAAGCTTGTAAAACATCCATAAATACTGAGTAAACATATTAATACCTTTTTAAAACAGCCTGAAAAAGGCTTTGATATGATAGAATACAACAGGAATGACTAAACTTCAACTCCTGACAGCTGTTTTAAAATGATGTTCAAAAAAAGGATTGAGTTCAAAGACAAAAGCTACTCATCTAGAGGTCAGTTTTCTAGGCTACGATGCTCAGTGCTGGCCAGCACATCCCACTGCTTTAAGGAAACGTCCCAGCACTTTCCTAGTCTGAAACTTAGTTTCTGATGTAGCTTTGGCAATGCTCATTTCAGGCCCCTGCAGGTTATGATCAAGTTATATCATCTTATGATCACTTTATATCAGGTTGACATGTAAACATCCTGACTCCTTTTGCTTACTAGGTTATTGGTAAACAAATCTACTGACATTTTTTTTCCACCCTACAGTCAAGCTTTAGTTGTGGAGAATTATCAGCATGTCAGCTTTATACAGGCAAAGTGGAAAACCTTTAACATCATAGAATTGTTCAGGTTGGAAGGGACCTTGAAGATGATCTAGTTTCAACCCCACTGCCGCGAGCAGGGACACCTCCCACTAGACCAGGTTGCTCAAAGCCCCATCCAGCCTGGCCTTGAACACTTCCAGGGATGGGGCAGACGCAAATTCTCTGGGCAACCTGTTCCAGTGCCTCACCACCCTCACAGTAAAGAATTTCTTCCTAATATCTAATCTAAATCTCCCCTTTTCAGTTTAAAACCGTTACCCCTCAGCCTATCGTTACACTCCCTGACAAAGAGTCCCTCCCCATCTTTCCTGTAGGCCCCCTTTAGGTACTGGAAGGCTGCTAGAAGGTCTCCCTGGAGCCTTCTCTTTTCAAGGCTGAACAACCCGCAACTCTCTCAGCCTGTCTTCACAGGAGAGGTGCTCCAGCCCTCTCATCATCTTCATGGCCCTCCTCTGGACTTGCTCCAATAGGTCCATGTCCTTCTTATGTTGGGGGCCCCAGAGCTGGACACAGTACTCCAGGTGGGGTCTCACCAGAGCAGAGTAGAGGCGCAGGATCACCTCTCTCAACCTGCTGGCCACGCTTCTTTTGATGCGGCCCAGGATACCGGTTGGCTTTCTGGGCTGCAAGCGCACATTGCTGGCTCATGTCCAGCTTTTCATCCACCAGTACCCCCAAGTACTTCTCCCCAAAGCTGCTCTCAATCCATTCTCTGCCCAGCCTATATTTGTGCTTGGGATTGCCCCAACCCAGGTGTGGGACCTTGCACGTGCCCTTATTGAACTTCATGAGGTTGGCAGGTTGGCACGGGCCCAACTTTTAAGCTTCTTTAGGTCCCTATGGATGGCATCCCTTCCCTCCAGCATGTTGACTGCTCCACACTGCTTAGTGTCGTCAGCAAATTTGCTGAGGGTGCACCCAGTCCCACCGTCCATGTCTCCAACAAAGATGTTAAACAGCACTGGTCCCAATACCAACCCCTGAGGAACACCACTCATCACTGCTCTCCCCTGGAGCACGACCATCCAGCCAACTCCTATCCACTGAGCGGTCCATCTGTCAAATCTATGTCTCTCCAATTTAGAGACAAGGATGTCATGTGGGACAATGTCAAATGTTTTGCACAAGTCCAGGCAGACGATGTCAGTTGCTCTTCCCTTATCCAACAAGGCTGTAACCCCATTGTAGAAGGCCACCACATTTGTCAGACACGATTTGCCTTTAGTGTAGTCATGTTGGCTGTCACCAATCACCTCCTCATTTTCCATGTGCTTTAGTATAGTTTCCAGGAGGATATGCACCATGACCTTGCCAGGCACAGAGGTGAGACTAAATAGCCTGTAGTTCCCCAGGTTTTCCTTTTTTCCCCTTTTTAAAAATAAGGATTATGTTTCCCCTTTTCCAGTCAGCGGAAACTTCACCAGACTGTCACGATTTCTCAAATATAGTGGATAGTGGCTTAGCAACTTCATCCCCCAGTTCCCTCAGGACCCATGCATGTATCTCATCAGGTCCCATGGAGTTGTGCACCTTCAGGTTCCTTAGATGGTCTCAGACTTGATCTTCTCCTACAATGGGTGGGTTTTCATTCTCCCAGTCCCTGCCTTTGCCTTCTGTGATTTGGATGATGTGGCTAAAGCACTTGCTGGTGAAGACTGAGGCAAAAAAGTACCTCAGCCTCCTCCAAATCCCAGGTAACCAGGTCTCCCATTTCCTTCTGGACAGGGCACATATTTTCCCTAGTCTTCCTTTTATCACTGATGTACCTGTAGAAGCTTTTCTTGTTGCCCTTGAAAATATCATCTGCCCAAGTTGTACATATTTTTTTTAAATACAGTTAGTTTGAAGTTTTTAGAAACATGGTTGATGGATTTTTTTTACCCTACTTTATTGGAAACACGGTTCTGTTAATCGTCTCAGTAAAAACCACATTACAGGATCTAACATGGTCCCTTTCTAACATTACCTTGCCTTCTTGTTTGCTTCATGTGGAAAGACCTGCCAGCTACAGTTTCAGATGCTCCAATCTGGTACGAGCAAGCGGACAGTGTTTTGGATTACACCATGTCTAGAATATAATCCTGTGGTGAAAGCTATTTCACACCTTCAGTGAGCTCTTTCGATTTGCTGCTCACACTGTATGCTCTCCTTGAGCTGTTAATTGGCTGCACTCAGGCATTGCTCATGCAGTAAAATATGGCTGACACACTGAAGTTCTTGATTACAACTTTTAGTATCTGCATGATCCACCTGGAACGAGAAATTCAAACGTCCTCAGTGCATTTTCCTTCCCCCCTGCCCCCCCACCCCAATGTATCTTCAGTCATCTAGACTGACATATTCTTCCTCAATGGTATCTTATTCAAACCATGCAATATTTATAGTTCCACAGATACCTGACGTCTGGCAATAGTTAATCCATGCCTTCTTGTCAAGCCTCCACCTATTCTGCATCTTTTGTCTCCTTTCCTCACTCTTCCTTTCTTCCATTCCATCTTGTATAGCACACCTTGTCAACAGCACAGCTAGTTACCACACGCTGGGTTCTTCCCCCTTCTCTGTTCTCTCAATAAGCATCTCAAAATGTAACCAGCCTGGCCAAGACTTCTAACTTCAGTAACTGCAAACACTGAGGTTGCTTATGTATGTTTGTTGCCTCAACTTGTATCTTTAGTCTGTCATTTCCTCACAGCCTTTGTCCATTACATTCAACCTACCACCTCCTTCACAGCTAATAACATTACACACAAGCAACAGCACTGCTCTCTGTATTCTCATTTTCAATTCACAAACATGCAGTCTGGTGCACTGCAGGATTAGTCAAGTCTTCCTGGTCACAAGTGTGTCCTGATTTCGGATTCTACAAACTGGGCACCTGTCAAATTTCTACAGACATCATGTTAAGACTTTCTCTTTTTTTTCCAAATGCAAAGATGATTTTTCACGTGACAAACTTTATATAATTATATTGTAAGGTCAAGATATTTTAGGTCTTTTCTTCTACTAGATACTATACTGAGCATTATTTAGTGGCTTTGTCTACTGGGATCCTTACTCTTGCTGAATTCACACTGGTTTTTTTGGCATAGAAATTGAGCTATAGGCATTGCTCCATATTTCCTGCTCTCTCTGAGAATGGTTTGTGCTTTTCCATCTGCTCGTCTGACTGGATGGATGTCTAGGAATAGTAATGGTTCTGACTCCTTTGCCCACATCCTACATATTTTAAGGTTTCACTGGGGAGAAATGATGCCATTTTGCACTATTTGTTTTACAAAGAGCTACGTCAAGGATAGGGTCAAAAATGGCAAGGCAGCAGCTGGCTAGTCTCTTTAGGAGTTTGGCTGTACTATTTCCTCCCTCTTCTCAGAAAGTGCTGAATGTAGATTTTTACTTCCACAGGGGAGGACCTGATAATCCCCTGGTGGGTGATACCATCTGTCTGTTCAGGAACACATCGTTACATCAGAGATACGCAGAATGGTATGATACACAACGAGTTCTGGGCTCCACAGAGCCCTCACCACTGGGCTTCCACCCCATGGGGAGTGGTCACCCTTATAGTCACTGCCTTATCTTCTGGTAGTACAACAGTTTAAAGGATTTGAGTCTGCTCCCATTCACTGAAGTCAATGGGGTGGTAGTGATCTACACCAATTGAAGTGTGGGCTGGCTAATTTCTAGACTGGTGCAGAACAGGACCCCAGACAGCAAGTCCTTGAGCGGTCTTTTTGGAGAACTTCTATTCTAATGTAGTTCATGGAGTGAGGAGCTGGAGCTTGGAAGAGAAGCCCAGAAGAGATGTGAGGGCAAGGAGGGGGAAAGGAGGTTAACATTCTGCAATGGCAGCTACTAAATCTTACTTTCCCGATGGATGTTTTTCAAGTGTATGTTTAATTGATATTCTTACATGCCTCCGGCTAAAGCACTGACTACTTTACTCCACTAGGACTCCTGGCTTACAGCATTACATTATATGGAAAGATGGACAGGCAGAATTCAGAACGAACGGAATAAATCATTCCTGCCCTCCTACCTTTCCTCCTGTCTACACGTGACAACACAGTTCTTGTTTTTCTGCTGCAGTCAGTACACGGCATGCCACCTTTAGGACATTTGCAGTAACTTTTGGAGAGGAGAAATAAACTTTCCTTTGCCACAGAGTACGGAGATAAAGTGTTGTTTAGCTCACTCATGGGGAAAAGTAATCAATAAATATATTACAACAAAAATATTCACAAAGGTCTAATCACTAGAACTTCTAAAGTACAAACTGCAGGCAAGTTTGGACCAGTAAAGCCTTTTTGCACAGCTGGCAAAAGAGCTGTTTAATAGCAGCCATCCTTGACAATCAAACGAGAGCTGAATCTGCATCGCTGGAGTCTCTTTGACCAGTGCCTCAATGAGGCAAGTGGGTGGTTGCTCAAAGCTCTGGAGCCATTAGCCAGATTACTATTTTGATTTCTCCACATTGCAATGAGAAGTTGCACCAGGGAGAGCAGGTCAGCAGGACCCTATTAAGCTTCCATTTGCAAGGGCAATGAGAGAGGGAACACAGTCCGACTGTAAAGAGCAGCTGCATCCAGCAGCCTTTCCAACTTCTTCATAGTAAATAGGGAGTCCAAATCAAGGCTTTTTGTTTTAGTGGTCTTCAATGACATGTGAACAAATGAACAAAGTAACAAAAGCCTCTAACTTTTCTCATTGCTTATTCAAGGGAGAGAAAAGTAGCTTTTTCATCTCTTCTAAGATATACAACCTTAATTCTGCATTCCTTCTTTTCCTATTTGTTCTTTGTTTTAATGTTTTAAAAGCAATTACTGGATACACACTTATAACTGGACAGCTACAATGGATGTACCTATAATGGATGTGCCAAAAAAAAAAAAAAAAAAGCTTCAGGGAATTGACCGAATGACCTTGAGATCTACCAGGCAGTGAGTCCTCTCTTAATCAGACGCACGTCCACGGTCCCACCGAAGGAAATCCCAACAGCACTGTGTGCTAATGTTTTCAACAGGAAAAAAATAAAAATAAAAATCACATTTCTGCAAAAGTGGCAGGTTCACAGTCCAACAGTTAGCACATATCTGTTTAGGCTTCAAGTATACAAAAGGATAGGATTTTTCCTTCTACGTACTGAATTCCCACAGTATTGATGCTCTTCTCCTCAGTGCTACACTAGGAGATGGAAATATGGTTTCCAACAAATCACCGGGACTACAAGGTCAGAACAAAGGTCCAATCTTTCTTGCTCTAAGCTGTTAGAAGCAGCAATTTAAACATGCACACTGTAATACTAGATGTATCCACAAGACTTAACAACAAAATTGCTCTACTTAATCTAAAAAAAGTTTTTGCATACTTTATATGACTACTGAAAGTTCTACATCCTCAAACATTTTTCTTCTGTGGGAGGTTTGAGTACTGGGACAAATTCTCATGCTGCCATAATGCTGACTTGCAGACATTTTAGTAGAAGACTTAGAGTGTTGACACAACAAAGTTGTAATCCTAGCAGTCCCAAAGTATATTTATGATATGGAAAAAATAACATGTAGATAAAATCTTGTTATCAGATAGTAAAAATTACTATCACTATTTTCTAATTTAAACATTGAGAACAAAGACGTCAGATACTATTCATAAAGTAATAAGACAGCAGTCCAAAGTTACTCCTCTTTTCCCCTCTCTCCACTGAAATTACCATACATAAAGCAGAGATATTAATAGTACTTTTAATTATACAGCTGTAAATACATATGCAGCTGAGGATCCAATTCTGAAAGATGCTTTGCACTATCAAACCTCATTTAAACCTACAGGAGTTGCAAGCAAGTGGGCTTCTGCATATCACAGGACTGGAAACTGAAAAAGCAAAAGTTTTGTAAACTGCTCCAAAAAGGAGCTGTTTGTTTGTTTATCTGTCCACCTTTTGGACAAATACTGTTGCTCAATACTTTTATTTTTGTGTAAATAATAAAGAGAAAAAAATGTCTTCTAATTACACAAACCATGCAGAAAAGGGTGGAAAAGGCAAATGGAGAAGAGAGAAAAGATGCAATAAGTTTTCACACTGCTAAGGTCATGACAACCTTGAATGCTCCTGTAAGGAAAGAAATAGCATCCTTTCTTCAAGAGCCTTACACATATCACAAGGGTCTATTTGCAGTTAACTCTGTGAAAGCCTTCTGTCACCTGACACGAGTCACAACAGCGCAGTACTCACACAACACGGGATTTGCACAAGAGAAAGGGACAGAGTAAAGGAGTAGCGACACGAGGAACAAACATATAACTCCTTTTCAAAATGTGTTCAGTAGCAATGAACTTCACTGATACTAGCTCCAGCTCAAAGTAAGGAAAGCCCGAGCCCGTGCTGCTATGATCTGTGTTGTATGTCTGCCTGTATGAAAACGAAGCCAGGGCTTGATGCTGCAGACCCACGGGAAGCTAAGTGCTACTGTGTAAAATTGCTTTGCAATGCACGTGTCCTGCTCAAAGCCGACTCTGCTCCCTGCACCTTGAGCATCAGAAGGGATTTAATTTCCCTGCAAGGGCCCATGAGAAATGAACAATACAATGTGCACAGTGGGCATAATCCTTGACTCTTGTTGACGCCACACAGAAATCCATTCTGTCTTCTTCTAATCCTTGCGCACAGCCAAAGCTTGCATGATGAAGCTGAAGGGACAGGAACTATTTATAGCCTTTAATTTCATCCTGCATCAGTGGATTTTCAGGCAAAGGAAACAGAGCTTTTAGCTTGTTTCCCTTTTTAACCTGTTCAGTGCTCACAGCTTGGGGAAATCAAAATAGTTTTATTTCAGAGTCATTTAGTGGTTTCAAGGAAATAAATATCCAAAAATAGGTCAAAAATGCTAACAGTTCGAATCCACAATTTACTTCCAGGACAGGAGCAATGCAGAGTTTCCCACTGCTGCCCCTACAGTTCTGCAGATGTAGCGTAACAAGGGAATATGCAAAGCAAGGCAGATCATCATGGTTTCAAGGGCTATGCAGGCAAGCTGCAAACAGAAGGGCATACCTATCCCCCCTGTCCTGCTTGGTCCTCAGTTCCCATTTTCTGGTTTGTTTCCCATTTTGCTCCTTGCAGCTTTCTCTCCTGCTCCACTAGCACCCTTTTTAACGTGGCTGTACCATTAAGGAGCATTACAGTAGATGATGCAGGTACACAAAACAGACAGAGAGCTGCCTGCATGAGATAACAGACCTCCAGAGAGACTGGAGCCTCTTGCAAACAGACCCGAGTGAACAACTTGGAACAGCTAAGACATTTCATGAAGTTCACACTTTTTGTCTGCATCCTGTAATTTTTACAAGCTTATTACCTATTCAGTGGGTTTTCTCTTTATTTTGGCTTCCTGTGATTTGACATTCCAAATCTAGGATGTGATCTGTTTAGCTTTGTTAGGCATGACTGAATCAGCCACAAGAAATCATTTTTTTCTTCCTGTGTGCAGGAGAATAAATTTTGTCAACATATTTCTGCTAAAAGCTGTTGCTGAACATGATTCTGTCTCATATTTGTCTACAAGCAGCCATTCCAGTACAACTCAATAGCCTAATGTGCGTTTGTAAAGCATATGCAAAAAAACACAAAACACTAAAAGGCAAGAACAATTTCTAATAAACATTCATGAAAACAACAATAATTTGAAACCAGTCAGCAAGAAACTAAAACAAACATCAGGGTGAAAATGAAAAAAAGAAGAAATATAAGTAATAAAATCACATGGTTAAACTGATTAACATGTTGGTGATTTAGCTAAGTTGAACATTTGATCAGGAAACAGCACAGGGGTGACTGATAACTGTCTGAGTATAAGGAGCAGGCTTTGACATGTCTGAAAGCACAATGACATTCAAACGGTCTAGCTGAACTACTTATGTAACGGATGGAAATCCCAAACTAGCACTCTGCTAATGCATGGGAAAAAAAAAAAAGAAAAAAAAAAAGGAAAAAAATTAAGTAACAGAAACCAAATCATAAGGCAAACCCAGGCAGTACAAATCCTTTTAGCAGAAGATCAGCAGCACAACATCAAAATGAGTGACATGCAGAAAGCCAAAAGAACAGAGGTAGGAAACAGGTGTGCAGTGAATTAGTTGTATTTCTGCATTTCAGCTACAAGACCAGACCAGTGCTTTTCTAAAATACCCAAAAAAAAAAAATGGAGACCACTCTTTGGGACCTCACATTCTATACTGAAAAAAAATTTCAAAGCTTTGTTGTGTTTCCCCCCTGCCCCCCTCCCCCCAGCCAAGAGCATGGGAAGTAATTCTAATGTCTGAAAAATACCAATGTATCCTTTCTTCTTTTCCTTCTTCTCCCTTTGTACTTCTCTCCTTGATCTCCTCTAAATTTCTGAACAGCCTCAGTGGGGGACATACTTTAATTTTAAAACTAAACTTACTAAGCCAAATGACTGAGGGTATAAACCACTGCAGCTCCACAAAACTTTACCAATTTGTATCAAAGCATAAGTATGTTATTCCTTTCTTTTTTTTCCCCTCCCTTTGGTAACTTTTCAATCAAATCTCTTTATTGAGGATTACAAATTTACCCTTATTTCCTACCCAAATGTTAATATTCACACTGGGTTAAGATTTTTTACATCAGTTTAAGAAAACTAAGCACCCTATGGCCATTGCCCTTCAATAAGAACTGATACCTTACTCCCTCAGGAGCTTAAAAAAAATCCCATAGGTAGTCAAATCCTTCTCTCAGTTACACTGGTAAAAAAGCAGAGTTATTCAGAGGAGTTCTGCAGATATGTCACAGATGCAGCGAGTTCAAATTTAATTTCCGGAGAGTGACATGTACAATATACCTTTCCTGACCTGCAACATTTGAGGAAGAATTGATCAGATTAAACTCCTGGACTGAAAATAAGAGAGGATTTTGAAGGGAGATACACGCATTCATACACATATAAATATAAAGCTATATAAAAATATATGATCTTTACAGTTATAATACTATATTATATAAATGGTCAGAATTTTCCCAGCAAATAGCAGCATAACTAAATGCCAGAACAGCTACATTCGAACACACAGTTTCTGTGAAAGAAATCTGTGGATTGCTCCTCCAGCCCACACAAATGTGGACTGCTGTGATTCCTACATATTCCTCACTACCTGGCCCTCAAACAGAGCCTATACATGTATATTATTTTTTTCATATTCCATAACCAGACTTGTAAAAATAAATAAATAAAGAAAATTATATGAGCTTCTTGTCTGAGTTTGTTGTCAACCCTTCCGTGAAAGAGACAATAAAATTTCGATAAAGGCTTAGGCTTTAATAAAGAATTTTCTCTCTCTTCATCTACCTGCCCTATTAATCTAGCCTTTTCTTTCCTGCCAGATCTCCTAAGAGGTCATAATCTTCTAGTTGTGACATCACTGGCTGTTGCTGTGGGGAATGCCTGGCAATATCACTAATACAGGATTATGGTCAGCATGTTGCCGTATGTGCCAGTGCAAGCACACAGATGTGGGGAATGATTTTGAGCTGCATCTAAATGCTTGCTTCTATGCAAGCTCCCCACTGGTATATAACAGACCACATAGGGCTGTTGAGCAGCTTTGCAAGGAGACAATGCTTCCCCACAGGGCTATCTGTCCCACCAGCACCGATTCCACACAGGCAACTGAAGTCCTGCATGGTTTCTCCATCCAGTCTCTTTTCAGAAGCAAGTTTGGAAAGCTGGGCTGGCTGTCCTTGTTGCAAGGCCTCCTGAGGGTCTGTTCCAAGTCTCTGCCTGGCCTCTCTTCATCATTAGCCTTATTTTCCTACCCAATATCTGCATACCTGAAAACAGACAGATTCCATGAAAGCCACTCCTTCCTTATTTATTTAACAGACTACATCCATAGCTTTACGGACACATTTACAGAATAAAACATCGAGAGGAAACAGAGCAACGTAGTTTTCTGAGAGAGAACAAGACCCACTGAGTTCAGTATCCAAAACTGAACAGTTTAGCCTGGCAGATCTAGCCTAAAGATTTTGCATAAAACCAGGGTAAACCTCAGCAACATCCAGAGTTTCTTCATCACACAAATGCTAAGTGAAACTCTGCAGCATCACCCTTCCAAATGCATTGCGTCTTTGACGTGAACACAGCATGTACACCTGAAACAGAAGCCAGTTGAATTGAAACCTTCCTGCCACGTAAAAAAAAAAAAAAAAAAAAAAAAAAACACAAAAATGTGACAAGTTTCACTATGGGATCTCAAACAAACAGGAAAAGGGCATTCCAGTTTCAGAAGTATAAATAGTTCACCAATGTATGCACTGGATACTACCCCTAAAACTAAAACGCACTTTCAAAAACTGTACAACTTTGAACAGATCCTGTTATTGCCACTGCAATTCTCTCTCCAATTCCAACAGATTCTTTTTTTTTTAAAAAGTAATTTTAGGCATAACAAGAATCACCCCAAAAGAAATTTCCTTCTCTTGTCTGCAGTCCTTCAAGGAATATTCTCCTTGCCATGTATTCATTTATACAGTTGGTTATGAATGAGTAATGATAGTAACACAAGACATTTGGGACGCTACAGACCAAATCTTCATTAAGTGGAGAAACACAAGCAGGCAAAATGAAGAGCAAATTCCTGCACACTCTGCAGTTCAGAATGGCTTCACAATCTATGCTCTGAGATGCTGTCTTTTTGTCTGTTACTGTAAACCTTTCCAACATAATGAATAATTAAAAGCAGCTAGATTACACGGTATATCACATTAATGACCAGAAAACAGGAGTTTATATCATCTACCCATTTCTCTCTTTTTATTACCTATAGCATTGCTGACCCCAGTCACCCCCTGAGCGTTACTCTCATTTAACCTACTCTCTACAGCTTGGAGTCAAAAGAAATAACGGCACGTAGCTTAAAACGGAAGTCATCAGCAATGCCAGCAGTGATCTCGAGTTAGGAACCGCAGCAACACCACTTTGTAACTGCACCTTCCCCACTAACTACACAGGGTCTGAAAAGGGTATTTCTCATGATTTTCACAATAGCATGCTCCTTGCCACAGACCAAGCATGGGAAAACTTAATACCAAAGATAACAACACATCTCACCAGTTTGTGGAAGTGTGGTTAAAAACAAAAATTTGATTTGCAGCCCTGCATGTAACCAACATTAGTTGCAATCTGGCTTTACCTTCTTTTCTGAAGATACTCACTGAAGAACAGCATCAGTCCTCACAGAGTTGCCAGGGAAGAGAGGAGGAAAAAAAAAAAAGTAAAAAAAATGGAGAGACTTTCAGTGGTAGGGCATTTCTGAACTTACATTTGCTTTGGAGTAGTATGCATAGTATCCATAGTAAAGAATTCAGCCTCAAGTCAGTTAAGCCCCCAATTAGTTTGTGTAGTATCCAGATAGGATGCCCATAAGAGAGGAATACGTTATGGAGAGAAGGATTAGCAAGACAATTAGCTCAAAAACTATTTATGGGAAATAGTATTTCTCTTCTCTAAAAAAGATTATATCTTGTTTCTAGCGCAGGCCAGCCTTTCCTCAAAAGCCCCTTCCCCATTTTCACAGGCTACATACCAAGAAAAGCCAAAAATATCACAGATTGTAATTTCAACTATTTACAGCATAGCCAATCGCATGAAAAACACATGTGTATCCTGCACATCTGCCACAATCCTGCAGGCAAAAGAAAAAAAGAGGAAAAAAAAGGGATCCAAGATATGCAACAAGATTTCCAGCGTGTGAGTTGCAGTGATGTATTTGCAACACAGCATCACGGCTATAAGCAGCCCTACAGGGGCACAAGCAGATGGCTTGATATTATTCTCCAGACCTTGGATTGCCAAGTGTTAATAGGGTTGTAAATCACTGCTGTAAAAAAACAGAGACTGGAAGTGTTAATGTGTGGTTTTATTTCTCTGTGAAAATGTGCATGTTATATCTATATTGCTACCCATTGTATAAATATTTTCTTCTTCAAGAAGTTCTTTATCTAATGTTTTGGCTCCACAACTGGCCAGCGTCCAGTAGTCCTGAGTAGTCAGAAGTATAGAAGGAAGTATAGTCAGAAGGAAGAGACTGGAAATGGGAGTCAAATTCTCTAAATGTTGAATGAAATAGTTCAAGATCACCTCAGCTCTCAAACTATTACAATCCTACGATATACCCTCCTATGAAATACAGTAGAGGAAACATTACATTCTCTCTACCTCTCAAAAAATTGAAATCTCTTCCTAACCCCTAAAATCCTCACCACTGATACAACACTCCAGGCCATAACTAACTCCAGACTCCCACCACTGCCAAGGAGCACCTTCCTAGCTAGTCTTTGCCCACTCCAAGGACCAGTGACGCCAGTAAAATATTATCTGTTGAGACCAACAGCTGTGGATCAGGATCTGTATATTCCAGTGAAGCTGTACCCAAGCTCAGATCTGGTATTTTACTTCAGTTTTTCCCTAGATTAATTCAGACCACTGAATCTGAGAGGTTTTAGATAATATTGATGTTAATCTGGGGGGGAGGGGTGGGGGAGCACTGAATAATTATGCTTAAGCACCCTACTGAAAGATGATTTATTCCATCTCTATCTTGTTATAAAACAGAGGATAGAATGCAAAAGGACTGATTTCAATACATGCTACTGGTAATATTTCACAATTGAAAATTTGAAACTATAGAAATATATTTTTTCCAAGTAGGTTATGGAAAAAAGTTAACATAATGAAAAATTCTAATACATGGGAAAACAAAGAACCTAAAACCAGAACTCGATCATAAACTAAGCAAACTGCTGAAGTGCCAAGGGGAGAGAAAACACCACTTCCACACAGCTAGGAAGATGACAATATTATTTAACACAGGGCAAATGAGACCCGAATTCAGAGTTCCTGTAACTGTTGATAAAGATGTCCGAAAGATATATTACCTTTCCTTTTTATTCCTGCTTCCTTGCTAAGAGGTATAAATGTCACCTTTACTTCCTTCTCTGTCTACACAAGGTCAGGGAGCTTTACACCCTTCTTCCTGGGATGACTCCAAAACATGCCTGTTCAGCACACTGCCACACAGAGACTATTGATCTCTGCAGTTGTACTAAAGTCAAAGAGCCAGCAGAAATCCCATTGTGTCAAGAAGGTACTATGGGCTGATGACAGCCCTCTAGAAAAGAGTTAGTTGGTGAAAACTGCTCTAGAGGAACATAGGCAGGAAAAATATCTGAAAGTGTGATTACGGAAGGGTTTAGAGAATCATTCATTAGAAGAATTTTGGGAAAGAATGATGCAAAACAAAAATGCATACTGTTTTGGGGGTGACCAAATTCAAAGGAAAGAAGTTACCAAACAATACAGTCAACATCCAACTTGTCTCCAGGTTAGCCCAACAAAGGATGACAATGCCTGTATTTCACTATAGGTATTGTAACAAGCTTTAAGCATGAGCCCCTCAAAAAGTGCCTGAATGCCTCCGAAGAAAGAAAATGTTACACTATAAGGCCAAACAATAAGCTTTTAACAGCCAGTACTTAAATCTGTTTCTTAATCACTCCTTATTAGCAAATTGGTTTTTGGAAGTCTACTAACTTAGAATTACCAAGATATAAAATACTAGCCTTGAATGAAAGATGTTGGAAGATATTCTTTGATATTAAATCTATAAATGGGCTAAAAATTAGGCCTAGTTTTTAATTCTCACTAATATGCCAAACAAGACAAAGCATTCTTGCAGATAAAAGTTTTATTAAAAACACGCAGAGACACCAAAATCTCCAGTCAGTACATAGCTGCTTTATTAGCACATTCAGCTTAGGAGTTCACAACAACCGCTTACTTGAATTTTACCTTGTTTTCTTCAGAAAAGTAAACTATTAAATGATCTAAATTAAATGCATTTATACTATTGCATTATAAACTCAGAGTAAAGATGAAGAGATCCCTACAGAAAAAAAATAAGAATCACTGACATTTAGAATCACCAGCACCACGTTTCACTGAAATCAATGCAAGCATGAACCTGGGAGAATTATTCAATGAATCAATAAGCGAACGGAACGATAAATCTTCTTAATAAAACATTCTGGGCCTCCATAACAATACAGCACCCTGATTTTCTGTTTAGTAAACAAAGGGAACAGGCAAAATGTAAGATCAGTAGGTAAGGGTAAAATTAGGTTAGGAAAGGGAAATTTAGATTTTTTTCATTGTCACAACAAAAAGACTGCTCAAACCGGACTTAGTCCTTGTGTTCTTGCATGGATGACGTTGTGATATTAAACAACAGCCAAGTGTATCATGTTGCACTTGGAATTGGGCCTACTCAATTGCATTAAAATTCTGATTCAGATCATTTAAGATTAGATTTATAACCCATCCTAAATTGACTACAGAAACCCTGTCAAAGTAAAACCAGAGGCTTTGATATAGCTCTACTAATAAGAGCAGAAGAGCAATAGTAGTTCTGTGTCAGATAACAAACATGACGCTTTTCAGGAGCGGAGAAGAGAATGAGCGGGCACATCCGTGCTTGCCTGAGCAGACAGGCAGGCACATTCACAAAGACACAAATCTACCCGTGTGCCAGCAGCCACAGCTCTGTCTTCCTGTGGAAGCTACACCCACATGTACCCATTTGCTCTGTAAATACTTTTAGAACCAGATCAACCTGTGCAAATCCACAGAACCTTACTAAAACCCAGTGGAGGAGAGCCAGTTTGCAGCAGAGGAGAATCTGAATCTTGCTGTACCTTTGGAACTTGCCTGACTGAAGGGTTTTATGAGGGAGGGAATTCCTTTTCTTTCAGCTTATTTAAATGACCTGCAGTTACTATGGTTACTCTTAAGGCATTTGAAATCTGCCTGCATGATGCAATTGGTGAAATGACAAGGCACAAAAATTGATGTTCCTGTGAAACAGGCTGTTCACCCAGGACAGAAAACCAAAGGTTGTAAATAGCCGATGCTCAGGATCTCATATTTAGTCCATTGGCTCCACCTCAAACACTTTCAGTGCTATCAAATTAGCATTTCCACTGTAGCTCTCTGGTGGCATGGGGCACAAGTGCTTTTGTTTCAACAAAGCCCACTGTGTTAAGTTCACTCCACTGAGGCTTTAAGACAATAGAAAAATGTCATTCAAAGAGCAGGAAACAACGAGCTATTATCTCTCTCGTTTATCTGGCCTATCTATCAGACAGGGAGCAAGAAAATCTTGTTTCTTTAACAAATTATGTCATAAACTGCAAAAGAGGTTGCAAAGACTCTCTTTTTCTGTCCTGCTACGGCTGCATTAGATGAATGTTAAGGACACTTTCTCTGAGTGTTTGCACTTGCCCATTTTCCCCCATATACCTCCAACCAGCACTGTAACAAAAGCCATGTGAAGCTGTAATGAGTTAATGAATAGGATATGGGAATACAGAAGCAGCCACTCATCTCTCTCCAGCACAGCTATTTATACAAACACCAGAGTAGACATATTCAGCCCAATAAAACCTGTTATTTTAATAATGTAGAAAGTGTTGGTGTAATTTTTTATTTCACACACATTTTAATTCACTAACCTGCCCCAGGCTGACTACTCAATAACTTACCATTTCTTCTTCATCCTTAGCCCGGTACCATCTGTGACAACAAAACAAGGAAAAGGGTGGAGGGAGAAGGAAATGTTTGTTAAATAAAATCCAAATGATGGATTCAGATAGATGTTTTCCATTATTAAACGGAACTGAAGTGTTACTTTTCCAAACTACACGCTTAAAATACTGATTTCAATAAACACAAACCAAATGAAAAACAGAAGGACAGTCCTGCTTCTTTTACTCAGCAACTAAGAGAATTAGGTTGAGGATGCCCATCTTTTGCCCTGTAGCAGAGGCTGACATGATGAAACCTCCAGTAAGTCAGGGAATTGCCATTTTGGGCCCTGATCCTCCATCACTGATGCCCCTGAGAGCTAGGCCACTGACTTCACAGGTCTAAGGATCAAGCCTTTAGGTGTCAGCACAGTTGCTACATACCACAAAAGGAATACCAACTGAAGGTTTCCAGCAGCAAGGGACACTGAAGTTCAGGGTTAAAAGCTGTTCACTCGGCCTTCTAAAGCTTCCACTTTTGATATCACCTCTCAAGAGCTGTGTCATGTGTTAGTGCTTGCAAATAAATTTGTAATTAATAAGGTATCCACTGTCCCCTCAAACATAAAAATCGGAATCAAATTGAAGATCTTTGAATGGACTCTCAAAACAGAGAGGATTCAATGTTAAGTTGCCATGTAAATAAAAATCACGTCATTGCTAGGATTCACAAGTTGCACTCCAAATCACATGTGATGCTTTTTGACTCATCATCTCCAGTACATGTCCTTAGTACTCCAAACACCTTTTTAATCTGATGCTTTCATCTTTAACAGCTGTTTCTTGCTAAACCTACTTTAGTCACCCCCTCTAAAATTATCTACTTATGTCAGCATTGTTTTAGAGCTTTGTTTGTAAACTAGACCACTGTGCTTGCATGACTAGAGGTACCTATTCCTTTTTTACAGCAGGGCCAAAATCCATGGACAAAAGCCTTCTTCACCAGTGTCTGCACTGCCAAGAAACATTTGTACAATTTGGTTTCATCAGATATGTATAGCTGCATATAATGAAAAGTAAAATGCACTCCAGTGAAGCCCTTGGTACTGCAGATTTGGGATGTAACAACATTCTGAACTAGGCAGCAAAGCATCAATCATGTACTTCCACACATCTCCCACTCCTAGTGGTTAGCAAGGCCCCAAATCCTTTGCATGCTTAATGTAGGGATCATAATCTCTACATATGCAGGTCATGTAAACGCAGGAAGGAGGGCTAAGTGAAGGGGCCCTAAACACTTCTTCAAGCTTTTGCATAGCATGCTGTATTGTTAAGCAGCAGGAGGAGTATGAATACCCTGGATGTACAGCAGCTGTTTGTGTTTCAGCAGGTAGAAGATGGCTGGCTAAGCTACAGAATAAGCAGCAGGAATCCTTGCTTTGCCAGTCCAGTCTTACCTTACAGAAAAGGAGATGAGGAGGAACTCTCCCCATTCCCTGTGCCCTCCAGGTTACTGCAACGTGAAGATTGCACTCGGCACTTCACAGCCTGAGTGATTCTACTCTGGGGGGCAGCTGGCCAAACGACAGTCCAGAAAGACAAAGAAATGTTCAGGGAAATCATCACAGAATGAAATCCTGTTTCTAATAAAAAAAAATAATAATAGTATATTAAATAACTGTTAAGTCACTCTCCTGCACAAATGGCCTTACTGTGATTCTCTACATTTGTATTTCCTCTGGCTTACGGGAGTTGAAGTCATTCCTTTGTGCAAAAATAGCAATTCTACTACCCAAAGGACCTGGCAAACCACCATCATAAACACAACGAGTATCTTTGATCACACAAGTTTTAGCCACATCATAATCTCTCATGCATTCTAGTCTACAAATCTTGCCATCCAGTCTCACAGGCTCTTCCTCACAACTGTTATGTCAGAGCATCAGGAACAACAGGAGGAGGAGAGGGGGAAACACTGAAAAACTCCGATTTAAAAATATCTTCTGGAATACCATTTCAGGAGTTATCAAACAACAGAATTAATAGAGGCTAGGGGAGATACTTCCAGAGGACTGGAGTCAAAATTTCCATCTTTCCTAAGAACTATTTGGTAATTTGAGAACTAAAGATGTTACTTTTGCAACCCAAGCCAGCAGTACCACTGTTACACTTTAGCTTCTATGTTTCCTTCACAGCAGTTTTATGGCTAGGGCTCCAGGATGCAATTGAAAGGCCACAGCAGTCACTGAAAAAAACTGAACCCAATCATACAAGGTGCTGGAAACTAATAGTCATCAAGCACAATGCTTCAGAGGGGTCTGTACCACTGAACCTGAATAGTGATGCTGTCAAACCGTATGTATACTCTTCTTTTACATCTGTATACAGTTGTCAACCTGTAAGAAGAGTGGATAACCTATCATATGAGGTATACTTCTGATGAAACATTGAAAAAAAAAAAAAAACACCACAATTGTACACCACTGGAGTCATCAGAATGGTAAAATAAAATATCTCTGCATTCCACTTGCTTTTTTCTTATAGTTATTTTTAAAATTAAAGTAATATTTCTCCCCACAGGCTAGATACTTTCATCTCATGTTCCACAAATCTCTACTTATACACTGCTTATATGCTTCTCAGATTCTGGCAAAACTCATGTTGGCACAACCAGAAGTTAAACTCAAGTAGCGACTAGAAGTTAAGATGAAAATTAGCAAGATCATTGCATTGACATTACTGAAAAATAAAAGACCCAACTTTTCCTGCAAATTCTCTCATTTCCATAGAGTTATGTCAGCAGAGAACATTTTAGTGTTATCCTCAAAACAACAGCGGAAAGGACACCGACTCACTAGAAGGCAAGGCATGGATGTAGCAGGGAAATGGCAAATCCATCCAATCAAAAAATTCAAGGTTTTGACAACAATTCCATCCCTCATTTATCTCAGTCTGCCCACAGGCGTCATCCCAAATACGATTACATTATAAGCATTTGCTTATATTTCAACATCTCAATTAATTCACAAGTTTCCATGGAGCTGAGACATAACATAAAGACAGCATATTGAGCATGTTTCCATGCTAAAACCCACCCGCTCTCAGATGACATCAGAAACCTGAGAGTATCTGAATTTGGAACATTCTACTGCAGCGCTTCTAGAAAGACACTGAAAGAAAAGGTTCTTTTCATCCCTTTCTTAGAAAGCCTTACAGTTATCTAAAATCCCTTTGGACTAATACATGTGTCATAGGTATAGATTGTAACCGACATACATTTACATAATATACGCTCGACAGATATCCATTAACTTATCCGTAATTACATGAGCTCCCCAATACTACACCACAGGTGCAGAAGAAATGACCATGCACAGAGCACCAAAGACTTTATGGAAATACAATAATTACCAATGAGAATCAGAGTATCACTTAACATTTCATATTTTCTTATGATCCAGAATAAAAGGGATCAAACTATACCCCTCCATATACGTGTGTATGGGCACATGCAGACACTTTTCCTTTCCTGTCGATAATAGAGAGATATGTCTCAAGAAGGGCCCTTCAGCACCCTGACAGCTTTGACAGCCACTGTCATTACAGCTTATCAAAAAGAGAACATAGCATGATACCAGTGTGTTAAAATCCCTTTCCCACTTCTGCCCTTTCCTTGACATTTCTTATCATTTGCCGCCAACACTCCTTTACATGGTAGGATTATCATTGACACACATCGTTTCAGTGTAAAATTTATAACAAATTAAAGACCTTGCTCTCTTCTGTCACCTAATAATTCAGAGAAGCACGAGTTTCATAAAAGCACAAAATTCACCAAAGGTCACATCTGCTGTCCAGAGAAGTCAGAACTGTACTTCCAGTGAATTAAAATCCGATGACTCTGGATGAAACCCTAGCATTATAATAGGATCCACTTCCAAGATTAATTTGAAAGTTCTTTATTTTAAAAGAAACTTGATGGTACAATTAGTTTTACTAGTAAGTCGGATGGTCCCTTTGAGAGATATAGCCTTGCGTCTTATCTAAGGGTGAAGCTACAATGGCAGAAGCTAGAGAAACCACAAGCTGGGTAGATTTGTGTTTAGGGAAGCTAGAAAAGTGCTAACAAGGGAAATAGTACTTTTCACAGGTTCAAAGCAGAGCTTTTCTGGCTTTGGTTTTAAGTCTGGTTTGATCAGAATTGATCTTTTAATTCCCCCTTAATTCTACCCCCAGTCCTGCCTTTTTTTTGGCTGAGTGTAAATTAAGACCTACAGAGGATTCATATTTGAGGACCCATGAATACCTTTTGTGAAAATGAACAAACAAGCATTAACAAGTCACAAAATCTGCTTGATTTTGGGCCAGTTACTATCTTCTTTATGCCCACAGCAAATCAAGCTATATTTGAGTTGGAATAAGAGACACTATCACCCCACGGGCTGTTTTGATGACACCAGTTCTGCCTCATCTCCAGCAGGGTGGGCTACCAGCTCTTTAGTCCAAGCCTGAAAATGAAGAATTGGTGACTTTTTAGGGGCATGTATAATGCACATTAATATACATGAAATGTAGACACAGATATCTAGCCACTGTCCCAGAAAAGAAAGCAGCACTCAGATGTTAACAAGGAGTGTCTGGGAAAGGTGAGAGTGTCTTTGGTGACATCATCTACATCACACACCTGAACTGCACAATGATCCACGAATTAATTACAAGACAGCACTAATAATTAGTTTATGTGCTACTTTAGGATTTTTAAAACCTATTTTGAGCAATATCTGGTCTTGTCCACTAGAAGCTCTTTTAACAAAAATTCTGAATAATGCTCTGATTTATTGTGTTCTCCCAAACCAATTAGTTTGGTGGGGCTTTGGTTTGGGCTTTTTTGTGTTTTTTGAACAACTTGTTTTTCATTTCAGGCCAAATCATGCCCCCAAAGTGCTGTTTATTCTTCATTTCCCTTCCAAAAATCTCAGTCTACAGATTTGTTCCAACATACAAGTCTGACAGAGCTTTGTCCCCTCAAATTAAAAACAAATCATTTAACTGAATTTAGTGCCAATTTGGGTGGTGGCGACCTTTTACCACGTGAATACAGTCTTTGAAAGGATCAGGACATAAGCAGAGACCAGGATCTTGATTCTTTCTTTGTAGCTACACACAGTTAAATCTATGTCGATAGACTCTCCATGGCATAGAAAGATATGGTAAAACTAACATGAACTTTCATGTTTACAGGTAAACAGCATTCAATGGGGTTACTGGGTCAGGATTCCCAAGACTCAGCATCCTGCCATCTCTAGAATTCCTCCTCTGCATCATACACGTATGGAGTGGGGGGGAAGGCTTCAGAGCAATGAATGCATACAGAGCAGGGAGGTGTGTTTCCACTGTATACTGGAGCAAAATAATGCTTTGGAGATTTCCAGTTCCCAAAGGACTTTAATGTATATTAAACAGCTTCAATAAAATAGGAAACAGCCTGGATACAATGTAACTCCAGATGTTATTTTAAGTCTGACAACACAGTCTCCTTGCTATACAGTCTTTGTAAATTACAGTGATACTCTCATGACAGGATGAAGCCTTCATCTCTTACCAGTAAGGCACCCAAAATCTGCAAGACTGACTGCCACCCTCTTCAGCAAAGGCATTTTTTTTACTATTTGTTGTGACTGAAAACTCAAACTGGGTTCAATGACAATACTGTAAGTCAAAATTGTTAACATTTTTATCCAAGGCTTTTAATTTACTATGCCACTAACTTTCCTCTTTGCCATGAGCTTCTTTTATACTGTGCTTACTGTGGTCTGATCAATGGGAAATAAATGGACAGTCCACTAAGAACTCTCAGATGTGTGAAGTTGTGAACAAAAAAAAAACCCAAAACAAAACCAAACCAAAAAAGGCTTGTGAGAGTTATTTCAAATTCAGATTAGTATGCACAGTACCACAAACTGGCCCCAGGGATCTTTGCCTACCTCACATGAAGTTCTCTCAGACAGGTAGAACAGCCTTCAACTCTGACAGAGGACCCATTTGCTCCAGCAATGAACAAACTAAGATGCACTGGCAGACTACGGTAGGAGAAACTCATAGTGACTTCATTATTTGCTATAAATCTCAAATATAGATGGGCATTAAGTTCCACCAAAATGTTATTTGACAGAGAGGATTCAGTAAGAAAAAGATCTACTTTCTACTCCACGTATGATACTAAAGCCAGTCTGGCACACAGGCGCTTCAGTGATGAACACTTCCCTGGTAAAATAATTGTAGCATCTGGTCATTAAAACACTATGCTGATAAGCAGAAATCTCAAGTTCAACTCACAGCTATGTCATAGACTCCCTCAGCAAGCCTGAGATGTCATTTAATCCCTTTGTGATCAACATATTCAATTAAGTTTATTATTATTTTCTTTATAATATCTGTTTGGAATAAAAACATTTATGCACTTATTGAATCTAGCAAAATAGGGTTTGAATCACATTTCAATCCCCACAGTGCCTCTGTGGTACTGAGTTCTGACACCAATTCTTCACCATGGGAAGTCAGCTGGGAAAGGCAGCTGTGGCTAAAAAGTACGTCTGCAAGCGTCCTTCTACAAAATCAGTTAAAAACTGGCTGCCATATCAATAAGAAGGGGAGCTTTCAAGTCTGCTGAAAAATTCCCTGATACAATCCATCCCTGCAGCCAAATAAGGTAAAACCCACAATGCCAGCACCATGTACCTAGTGTAATTCACTAAGTGCTGCTAGAATGGAAGTTCTGTAAGGCCTGAAGGGCTGGAGTCCTTCATGCGATACATCAAGCAAGAAGACAACAAACCAATAAGTAGTAAGAAATACACATAATTTCAACCAGCCATCCAAAAAGCATTGTTTCTTCCCTGACATACCACAGTGCAGAAGATTACAGCATGGAGGAGACATTAATTCTCCAAAACCACCATAAAGGCAAAACAAAGCGAATCTTAATGCTTTGATTCTGCATAAACTTGGTTCCAACAACAAGAATTGTATTAGTGAAATGCATTTGATATTGACACAGACATTACATTCACTTCCACAGGGACTGCTCTTTTCCAGAGATATTAAGCAGATAGCTGATTGCAAAACAAATAGGACTATAAGAAAGGGAAGTGATGAAGTCAAGTTTCCTATGGGTCTATGTGCCAGTTGGTTTACAAGAAGGTGCGCAAACCTGAACTTAACATTTCCTTTAAGTTACAATTTTCACAACAGAGCTTTTTCACTTGTTGTCTCTAGTGCCTTGTAAAGGTTATACCTGTGGTATTGTCTTCTCAGGAGAGCATTAAAGGTGAACCCCCTCTTCTGCTAACAGCAGAGGCTGTTACCTTTCTTGTCAAATTTGGATTAAACTGGCCAACAGCTGGAAGGGGAAACAGATGGAAGACACCAAGGATAGTAAAATTGTTCACGATCACATAGGCCTTGACCCCTCACGAAGCTAGGTTTCAGATGCCATGAAGTAAACTTGTAGCATTTTTAGCCCAGTAATCTTAACCCTTTTCCTAAAGACTCCAAGCTTTCCAAAGATGGTTCAATAAATCAAGAGACCTATACAAAGTAAAAGCGGAAAATGAACACGGAGAGATGATGGGAAAGGAAAAACTTCTATATAAGCACAGAATTAGCGCTCTGTACTACTTCTGCCTGAGTGTGTTAACCTTTCTCTCTCTGCCCTCCACTTCCCTTTAGTTACTCACCACGAAATAAGTCTTTTAATTGCTATGTAACTAAAGCCATCTTTCTGGCAGATTGACTGAGAAGGCCAAGCTGGTGTCTAAGGACTACAGGCCCTTTGGTGACAGTTTTAATTCTGGTGAGAGTAGAGAAGTCAATAAATCATTCTTGCAGAAGTTGTTACTGACCCTCAGCAAGCCCTGGGAGGAGAGATGAAATCTCTATTCACTAGGA